>NC_049913.1:4609783-5809783 GCF_001411555.2 Juglans regia
AAGTCGCTTGAATTGAATTTCAGTTTTTGTTATCCCAAATTGAATCCTTCATTCAATCAGGAGCATGAGGTGGTTAAGCTAAAGAAACAGCTTATTGAATTCGTCGAGGAGAGGCGTGGGTGGGCAACAGTCACTTCACAAATACTTAATTATGTTTTTTGTTATTTTGTTGTCTTTACCATGCCTAAGTTTATTGGGCTCATCTTCCAGATGGCTGGAAGAAATTGATCAAAAGCAGGCTAAAATGGTAGCGGCCCAAATCGCTTTGGAAAAACTTTTACACTTCTCAACTCTGAACAGAGACTTAACGCTATCCATACATCCCTTCAAACCAGCAAATGTTATTGCACCATGGAAGAAATTGACAAGTTTCTAAATCATGTGATTCTCTTCGCGTGAACAGTAAAGATTTTTTGACTGATTCCTTAACATATTGCCTGTATCCCAAGAATTTTTCATATATCTTAGTGCATTCACATCCCATTTCTTATGAATTTTTCTAAATTTTAGCTAAAAAACCACAATTCCTAAAATTTTATCCTAAATTTTACTAATATTTCAAAAACTCCTACATCTTATTCCCCATACTTTCTCTATTATATTAAAATAATCTTTTTTTTTTTTTTTTAAAATTCTTTTCTCTCACTTTCATTCACAATTTTAACAACTCACTCTTTTGTCTTTATCCTTATGTTAAGCAATATCACATTGTACGTAAATTTTAAACACGAAGCTGATTTTTTTTATATCCCGGGCATGAGAATAGTTTTGGAATTATTATAGTTTTAAAAATAATAAATATTCAAATTTTTGAATGGTATTTTATTTGCAACGGATAAATAAAAAGCACGATTATGATTTTCGCCCAGATCTAATGGTGATCGAAATGATTTAAGCTTTAGGCACACCCAAACGAAACAAATAGATAAATATGCTTTTTTCACACGTTAAGATAAATTACACACTTCATGAACTGTAAATTCATTCTCAATAACTGAAATAGTTAATGAAAAGAGAATGTGTACATTCATAATATTTTCTCAATTCTATGTACAAGTACTACTATTGCCCGTACACCAACCCCAAAAGCTCATTATATGTGCCCACAATAAAACTATATTGTAATTACAAGTGCTGAAACTGCCCATACACTGACCCCAAAAGTTTAGTACATGTCACCATAAGATTAATAAGAAATTTCTAAAATAAATTGTCAAAACAAACAAGCATGACATTGAAATTGCTATAATGAAACTGGTTTTCTCTAGTTTTCTCTTATGCCTCTCTTGAACAATTTCTAGTCGAGGTCGACTGATTTGGATATCCATTGATGTTTGTATTTTTTAAAGTTTGATTTTTAATCAGTTAATTGTCTTTTGGTCATATGCTAATATTTCTGGATTATACCAACAGAAAAACTCATAAGGCTGCCCAACCTACAAAATTGACCAGTACTGAAATATGTGGAACAAGACTACCAACACATATAAGCAAATAAGACCACCAATAAATGAAAAGTACTTCATAGTTTTGGCAACCGAAAAATCGGCCCCCCTCATTATTATTTGTATGAATAGTTCTTCGACATGCTTTAATACAATAATAATATACTGGTACTCATTTTGACGATAGTTTGCTAAGCGTGAGATATTCTTAGTGCTGCTACGTGACCCAAGAATTGGATAGTGTTATCTTTTGTTTTGTTTAAAGTGTGTACACAAACAGTGAGCATAATTAGTACAAACTATATTCCAAAGATTTTTACTATAATTCACAAAACTTTGATTGGCCGACAATGTCTTCAATAGCTATAACAATTAATTGTCAATATTCATTGGCCATCCGAGTTACCCTTTCATGGAGTTTTGCCTATTTCCGTTGTCTACACTTAAGTTTCCCTTGGGGAACCCCCAAAAATATCCAAACAATTAATCCAAGAAAGTGGCTCAAGAAAGGAGTGGTAAAACATAGGAAGTGACAACATCCTCCATGGCTGCAACAATCAGTTACCAGTAGTGATTAGTCATTCGGGTTACCCTCCCATAGAGTATGTGCTAAATTTTCCGTGTCCCTTCTCAACTTTGTTATCATCACAGCCAAGGGGGATAGACAATCAAAATCAAACTAAAGAAGAAAAATAAAATACCAAAGTAGCATGTTTAATCAGCTAAACAACCTTTATCTAAATTGTTAAACAGGATAAGTCATCGGATAACTTTGAGAATAACAAGCTAAAATTTTAAACACAGTTGAAAAACAAAGAGATGAAACTAATCCAACCAACAAAACTGAATAGCTGAACATAAAAAATGGCAAAGTAATCCAACCAACAAAACTAAATAGCATGCCTAAATCACAGCAGAACAACAAAAATTACAGAAAAACACAAATTACATAACAGTATAATAAAAATTGAGAGAAGAGTCTCATAATGGATTTTTAATTCAGGCATAGGTAAGCACATAACACAATTCGAATGACTGCCAAACGATTGCCTTTGTGAAACTTTCACAAAAAAAATGACCACACGGGTTACTCTGCCATTTCTAGCTTGCCTCATTCACAGAAGTTGTGATTTTACATATTTATCATATTCAATTTAACCATCATCATAGCCTAATTACATTACACATACAGTCCCAACGACAACCATTACATATCAACAATTAAAGCTGCAAAGAACAAAGCAATGACAGTGAGAAAAAACAAATAAGGAATCAACAACAAGAACCAGAAAGTCAACAACTGGTGAAGCCAACTATCACATCAATAGGAGAGCAAAACCAAGTGTCAGCTTGCCCAAACAAAAATCAAAGAAGCATATCACACAAAATTGAAAAATATTGTTTCCTTATTCAATTTTAACTTTGAAATTTATAAAAAGTTACTAAAGTTTACAATTCACAAAAACTTAATCATAGTAGAAATGGCAAGCTCGCTTGAATAAATTACCTAACATTTATCCAAAAAGAAAACCAAATTAGTAGTGTTTTGAAATGGCAAAGTCACTGACAGTGATCTTCAGCACATAAAGCATGTGAAATTATTCATAGAATCAAATGGCAAGATCACTTGAATAAATTACAAAACATTTATCCAAACAGAAATCAAAGATCTAGTACTTTGAAATGGCAAGGTCACTGACAGTGAAACTAAGCACATAAGCATGAGAAAATCTTCATTGTACCAAATGACAAGCTAGATTGAATAAACCCAAGAAATTATACAAAACATGAATTTCACAAGCAGTAGAATCAAATGGCAAGTGATGTGGGAATTTAATTTACACATTTTCTTATGCTTAATTGTTCAAGATTCAAGTACTTTGCATGATTCTTAGCTTGTTTGTCTAGAATTTTAGTTTTATTTTATATTAATTTAATTCTTGAGAATTCTTGGTATTTTTCAGGTGTTTAATTAGTGGATTAAGTTGAAATTGGGCTGATTTAGTAAAAACAAAACATTATTTAGTTTTTGAGTTCTAGCTGGAGCTACACACCTCTGTTTTAGCTGTCGTTTATCTCGCTGGATAGCTAATAGATAGGTATAGAACTTTTATGAAGAGTCCAAAACCCAGTTTTTCCATTTTGAAGTTCAAAACTTAGAAAAAACGGAGAATTCTGAATCTATCTAGAAGTTTATTGCAGCCGAGACCCTATTTTGGTTTTCAACGAGTATCTGGAGTTCTAGAAGTCAGAATTACGCAACCTCATGTGTGTTGGAAATTTGAGAAAGTGATCTAAAACTTTTATGAAGAGCCCAAATCTAAAATATGTCATTCTAATGCTCTAAATCCAGATGGAAGTTGTAAAGCCAAGAATTCTGAATTTTCAGGAGTAAATATCCAGAATATCTTTTGTTTTAAAATTTGAAAATAGAATCGATTTTGAATAGATTGGATGAACTGTATATTTGGAAGGAGGGTCTTGAAAATAAAAATCTCTAGAAAAAAAAATAAAAAAGAAAAAGAAGAAAGAAGAAAAGAAATCACTGAAAGAATCCACAAGAAATTCAAATTCAAAATGTGCTAGGGACAGCCTGAATATACTTCAATATTTTGACCGTAACTTCCTACTCACATTTTTTATTGATGTGATTCTTGATGGGTTGGAAATGTATCAGAAAGAGTTACAACTTTGTCATAATAAGAATTTCAAAATTCAGACTCATGAAGCACGTACGCGGTTGCCCAGATAAGTCCTAAACGTTAGGCGAAAATCAGAAAAACCTTAGGGTTTCTTTCTACCGTATATAAGCATATCATTAGAACGAAATTGGAGAGGAGTTTGAATTTTAGAGTCCAATAGTCCAGACATTAGTTTTTAAGTTTCTTTCAAGGAGGTGGATCTGAAGGGTAGAGGCGAGAGACGCATGCTTCATCAATCGACTCCAACGAATAACACTTGTTTTATTCTTTTTCTTTTCAATTTCATTATGAGCTAATTTTATTTTCTAGAACTTTGTTGTAGTCTAGCATCGAACACACAATTTATATTCTAAATTATTTTATTTTTTAATATTTCCATGATTGAGTGTTTATTCTGTGTTCTTAATGCTTGCAATTTTTAACTAATTATTGTTTGATCTATTGAATTTTAATGAGACCGGGATGTGATTTGTGATTAAAGCTCTATGATTAAGCACTATTAGTTGAGCAGAAGTATAGATACTTTATCGTGATTAGCGTAATTTTTAAGAAAAATCCAAAGAACTTAATGGATCTCCAATTAATTAAATTCACATAAAGATATTCAGTTATTAACTGGAGATATTTTTAGTATTATTCGAGAAAAAATATTGAATAGTTAAGGGAATTTTATTAATAATTTGGGATAATTGGAATTCTATAATCAGGAAGAATAAATTGTGAGATTCGTTAGGTGAAATTAAACGCTCTAGTTCTATTCTTATTATATTTAAAATCCTAATTTTAAGGCTCTTTTTCTCCAGTTTAATTTAGATAATCTATTATTTAAATTTTGATTTTCTAAATAGTAATTAATTTAGTAAATTTCAGTTTTCAATAGAATAATTAATCTATGTGGGTTCAACATCCTTTTCTTTGAAATACTTTACTACTTATTATGATTCTGTGCTCTTGCAGATATTTTTAGCACAGCAACAATCTCACTGATTTTACAAAGCACATAATTTTTCTTAAATTATACATAGAATGAAATGGCAAGCAAAATTGAATAAATTACACAACAATTACACAAAATAGAAATCAACAAACAGTACAATCAACATGGCAAGGCAATTGACAGTGAAACAAAGCACATTAGAGTTGCATGTGAAATTTTTCATAGAATCAAATGGCAAGCTAGATTGAATAAATTACACAGAAATGACACAAAACAAAAATCAAAGAAGGCAATAGAATCACATGGCAAGGTCATTGATAGTGAAATAAACCATTTGATTATGTGAAATTCGTAATAGAAAGGTATGACAAGCTAGATTGAATAAATTAGGCATAAATTTCACAAAATAGAAATCAAATAAGTAGTAGAATCAAATGGGTTGGTCATTGATAGTGACACAAAGCATAAGCATGTCAAATTCATAGCACAATGAAATGGCAAGCTAGCTTGAATAGTAGAATGCATATATTTCACAAAATACAAATCAAACGGGCAGTAGAATTAGATGGATTGGTCACTAACAGTGAAACAAAGCATAAGCAAGTCAAAATTCATAGCACACTGAAATGAAAAACTGGATTGAATAGCTGAACACATAAGTTTCACAAAACAGAAATCAACGAAGCAATAGAATCATATGGGTTGGTTACTGACAGTGAAACAAAGCATAAACATGTCAAATTCGTATCACACTAAAATGAAAAGTTGGATTGAATAGCAGAACACATATTTCACAAAACACAAATCAAACAAGTAGTAGAAGCAGATGGGTTGGTCACTAATTTTATAAAAAATTTCCTCGAGAAGCAAGTAAAAGGTCGACAAGACAACCTAACATGATATTCATTCTAATTTCTTTCTCCACCTACTTATGTTCATTATTTTTTCTTTTTGTTTTTACTTTTCAACGTACAAATGTACATATATCATGAACCTAGCTCGGTTTATTATTATTTTTCTCTTATTATTATCAAAATTATTATCAAAGATAACATCATAACATGATATTTATTATTAACAATTGAAAGGGACAAAATTAAGAAAATGCAAATTATTTCGCTCCTGAGAGGCTACATGGTCAATTTGTGTAGGTGAGAAATAATGGCAAGTACCATTTCCCGCCAATTCTGGCAACTTATTTTGATCGATATTGTTGGTCCTTTATTAAATGAGAAAACTTATCATTTTAAGAATAATTTTTTTATAATTTTTAAAAATTTTAAAGATAAAATTACCTAAACTTACATTGCAGTCCCCAAATAGAGACAGTACGTAATATTTCTCTTTCATGATTGAGTGTTTATTCTATGTTCTTAATACTTGCAATTTTCTAACTAATTATTGTTCGATCTATTGAATCGCAATGAGATCAAAATGTGATTTGTAATTAGAACTATAGGATTAAGCACCATTAGTTGAGCGAAAATCGTAATTATTTTATAAGATCATTTTAATGCTACATACAATGTAATATGTGGTTTTCATATAAACAATGTAATATTATTTTATAAACAATTTTATTTAAAAAAATTAAATAGAATGAGTTTGAATGCTGTATCAATCTTTTTTTCATGAAAAAATATTCATAACATGTAGGTTTTGATTAAAAAAAAAAAAGGTGAAACCCGGAACTCGGGTTCTAGGAATTTAAAAACCGATTTCCTTTTGGGTTTCGGCTCGAGTTTGACCCAGGATAACTTAGTCTGGGTTCCGACCCTGTTTTGAAGCATGGGTTCCCAAGCCAAAACCCGGATGAATAATGTCATTTAACAAAACACCTGACATGTGAAAAGACTCAAATCATGTTTAAATAAAAAACTCACATAATTTTTCTACGTGAGTTATTCTATTTTTAAATCAGTTTGTAAAGTATATTATTCATATTATTTAAATAATAAAATTTGATTTATGAAATTTATATTTTAGAATTTATATTTTAAATTAAATTAAATTATTTTAATATTTTAATATATTTTTACAACGAGGCGATGTCTTTATGATATAGATTGATGAAGTTCCCCAAACTGGTAAAAGGTCGACAAGACAACCTAACTTTATATTCCTTCTAATTTCTTTCTCCACCTACTTAAGTACATTATAATTATCGGACAGACATTATATATGTACATTTGTACGTTATTTTAAATTTTTATTTAAAATATAATAAATAATTTAATTTATTTAAATTTTAAAATAATAATAATTTTTAAAAAATATTCTAATAATATTTTATTAAATTTATCTAAAATTATATTATCTCATATCACCTCACTATTTTAAATTAAGAATTAAAAGGGACAAAATTAAGAAAATGCCAGTTATGAGGTCCTGAGAGGCTACATGGTCAAGTAGAGCAGGTGAGAAACAATGGCAAATACCATTTCCCACTTAAAAAAAAAAACAAAAAACAAAAAAAAAAACAAAAAAAAAATACCATTTCCCACTTGCCAATCCTGGCAACTTATTTTTATCGATATGATGTTGCAGTCTGCAGATAGGTCAAGGGAGGAAAGGATCAACGCGAGAATTTAGTACGTACTGTCAATTCTAGAAGGGAAATTGAGTTTATGAACCGATCAATGTTGGAGTACTCTGGATCATTCCGAATCCACGTCCTTTGCCGTCACAATATATTTCTTTATTATGACTATAGATATTTTTTGATTTAAAATAGGATAATGTTAGATACAAATTTTAAATAGATAAATTTTATGTAAATTTTTTATAAAAAAATAAGTTCTACTAAAAAATAATATTATTTTTTTAATACAAAATTTACTTTTTTTATAAAAAATTTGTACGAAACGTATTTATTTAAAATTTGTATAAATGATTCCTAATGAGGACGCAGTTGTTGGTTCTGTTGGGAAGCGATTAAGTAATGATTAGTATCCACCAGCGAAAACTATAGCGTCCATCATGTACATAATACATTTTATTTTGACTTGGCCAAAACAACACATTAGAACTGCATTCAGTAGTCCATGATCAATTTGGAAGTGGTCGAATTTTGGTTGCGGTTTTCAACATCATGTGTGCAGTTGTTAGAGAAAAGATCAACAAAATAAAAGCCTGATTAATTATAACTACTCAAGCTTTACCGTGCAAGCAAAAACATAGACTGGTTCAGTGGCTTTTCCCTCTATAAATAGATCACAAGTTTCCATGCAACGTATCTCTCAACCCTCACCCGACCAATACTACACAAAATTTTTACTAAAAGTTAGAGACAGCCTCCAACATGATGAAAGGTAGTGTTCTCATGTACCTGCAGCTTGCAACTGTGGCCTTGTTGGCTTTGGCTTGCTCTCTCGCCTTTGCCTCCGACCCTAGTCCTCTTCAAGACTTCTGTGTTGCAGTCGACAAGTACGATTCTGCTGGTATGAACACAGTCTTATTACTACATTCTTTTGGGAATCATTTTAAGCATCTATACTGATTTCCTTATATGTAATTATGCTAGGAGACGATATTAACTGCATAACATGATACTTTCAATTATAATGGAAGTTCTACTGTTCCTTCGTGATAGTAACGAACTTTTTTTTCTACATGCAGTATTTGTAAATGGAAAGTTTTGCAAGGATCCAAAGGATGTCAAAGCTGAAGACTTCTTCCGCCCGGGGTTAAATGTTGCCGGAGACACCTCAGGTCGACAGGGGTCGAATGTCACCGCCGTTACTGTGAATGAATTACCAGGCCTCAACACCCTAGGCATATCATTGGCTCGCATTGACTTTGCACCATACGGCCAGAATCCTCCACACACACATCCTCGTGGCACTGAAGTTCTATTTGTCTTGGAGGGTACTTTGTACGTTGGCTTTGTCACCTCTAACGGAGATGGAAACCGTCTCTTCACCAAAGTTCTAAATGCTGGAGATGTCTTTGTATTCCCAGTTGGTCTCGTTCACTTCCAGCTCAATATCGGAAAATCCAATGCCATTGCCTTTGCCGGTCTCAGCAGCCAGAATCCGGGGGTTATCACCATAGCTGATGCAGTCTTCGGATCTGAGCCTCCCATCAATCCCGATGTTCTCTCCAAGGCCTTCCAAGTAGACAAGAATCTGGTTGAATATCTTCAAAAACTGTTCTGAAAATAGAAATATATAAAATAATAACCACATTAATGAACCATTAATTAAATAATTCGAATAAACTGAAATTTTCCATATATGTTTCCTTTATTGTAATTTCATTTGAATAATTATAACGAAATACGACAGTTCCTTACGTATTGTCTCATTTCCTTAATTTCTCTATTTGAGTTGTGGCATGGTACGCTCGATGTAAAAGGAATGAGTATTGTAGTAATTCTGATCAAGAAATTAATTTACCTGTTATAGTGCATTGATCTATTATGTTTTAATTTTTTTGTTTTAGGAAAAACAATGGATAGAGATATTACTTAGGATTCGCTAATATCCGCTCAAGTGTAGAGCAAATTGGATCTGGTTATTTGCCCTAGTAATTAACATTGGCTCTGAAAAACGTGTACACCCAAGTAGTCGACCACCATTCATCTCAAAGGAACGTTCTAAGACCGAAAAAATAAAAAAAAATAAAAGATAAATGTTGTACTGCGTTGACCTCCTATATAAAAATTAGCCTAGAAGGTCAAGTCAATGTAGTGAAGTGAATACGACTCTAATAAATTATAATATATACAATTTGTATAAATATATATTTATATATAATGTGGGGGTGCAGGCTGGGATTGGCTCCAGCCCGCCCCCGCTGAAGGCCCAGATGCAGGATAGGTTGCCCCATCATCCGCATCTAACGGACGGAGGTATGCCCATGCAGAGGTGGGGCGGACGGGGGTGGGGTGTGAGGCCCCGCTACCCAACCCAAATCCCAGTCAACGTTGGATAATGAGCAAGTGCAGGGCTCGAAAGAAGGCTTCGTAGTTTAGAATCTCATATTTTGAAATTACCAGAAGTCGCTTGAATTGAATTTCAGTTTTTGTTATCCCAAATTGAATCTTTCATTCAATCAGGAGCAGGAGGTGGTTAAGCTAAAGAAACAACTTAATGAATTCGTCGAGGAGAGGCGTGGGTGGGCAACTGTCACTTCACAACTACTTAATTATGTTTTTTGTTATTTTGTTGTCTTTACCATGCCTAAGTTTGTTGGGCTCATCTTCCAGATGGCTGGAAGAAATTGATCAAAAGCAGGCTGAAATGGTAGCGGCCCAAATCGCATTGGAAAAACTTTTACACTTCTCAACTCTGAACAGAGACTTAACCCTATCCATACATCCCTTCAAACCAGCAACTGTTATTGCACCATGGAAGAAATTGACAAGTTTCTAAATCAAGTGATTCTCTTCGCGTGAACAGTAAAGATTTTTTGACTGATTCCTTAACATATTGCCTGTATCCCAAGAATTTTTCATATATCTTAGTGCATTCACATCCCATTTCTTATGAATTTTTCTAAATTTTAGCTAAAAAACCACAATTCTTAAAATTTTATCCTAAATTTTACTAATATTTCAAAAACTCCTACATCTTATTCCCCATACTTTCTCTATTATATTAAAATAATCTTTTTCTTTTTTTTTTTTTAAAAAAAATTATTTTCTCTCACTTTCATTCACAATTTTAACAACTCACTCTTTTGTCTTTATCCTTATGTTAAGCAATATCACATTGTACGTAAATTTTAAACATGAAGCTGATTTTTTTTTATATCCCGGGCATGAGAATAGTTTTGGAATTATTATAGTTTTAAAAATAATAAATATTCATATTTTCCAATGGTATTTTATTTGCAATGGATAAATAAAAAGCACGATTATGGTTTTCGCCCAGATCTAATGGTGATCGAAATGATTTAAGCTTTAGGCACACCCAAACGAAACAAATAGATAAATATGCTTTTTTCACACGTTAAGATAAATTACACACTTCATAAACTATAAATTCATTCTCAATAACTGAAATAGTTAATGAAAAGAGAACGTGTATATTCATAATATTTTCTCAATTCTATGTACAAGTACTACTATTGCCCATACTCCAACCCCAAAAGCTCATTATATGTGCCCACAATAAAACTATATTGTAATTACAAGTGCTGAAACTGCCCATACACTGACCCCAAAAGTTTAGTACATGTCACCATAAGATTAATCTGAAATTTCTAAAATAAATTGTCAAAACAAACAAGCATGACATCGAAATTGCTATAATGAAACTGGTTTTCTCTAGTTTTCTCTTATGCCTCTCTTGAACAATTTCTAGTCGAGGTCGACTGATTTGGATATCCATTGATGTTTGTATTTTTTAAAGTTCGATTTTTAATCAGTTAATTGTCTTTTGGTCATATGCTAATATTTCTGGATTATACCAACAGAAAAACTCATAAGGCTGCCCAACCTACAAAATTGACCAATACTGAAATATGTGGAACAAGACTACCAACACATATAAGCAAATAAGACCACCAACAAATGAAAAGTACTTCATAGTTTTGGCAACCGAAAAATCGGCCCCCCTCATTATTATTTGTATGAATAGTTCTTCGACATGCTTTAATACAATAATAATATACTGGGTACTCATTTTGACGATAGTTTGCTAAGCGTGAGATATTCCTAGTGCTGCTACGTGACCCAAGAATTGGATAGTGTTATCTTTTGTTTTGCTTAAAGTGTGTACACAAACAGTGACCATATTTAGTACAAACTATATTCCAAAGATTTTTACTATAATTCACAAAACTTTGATTGGTTGACAATGTCTTCAATGGCTATAACAATTAATTGTCAATATTCATTGGCCATCCGAGTTACCCTTTCATGGAGTTTTGCCTATTTCCGTTGTCTACACTTAGGTTTCCCTTGGGGAACCCCCAAAAATATCCAAACAATTAATCCAAGAAAGTGGCTCAAGAAAGGAGTGGTAAAACATAAGAAGTGACAACATCCTCCATGGCTGCAACAATCAGTTACCAGTAGTGATTAGTCATTTGGGTTACCCTCCCATAGAGTATGTGCTAAATTTTCCGTGTCCACACTCAACTTTGTTATCATCACAGCCGAGGGGGATACACAATCAAAATCAAACTAAAAAAGAAAAATAAAATACCAAAGTAGCATGTTTAATCAGCTAAACAACCTTTATCTAAATTGTTAAACAGGATAAGTCATCGGATAACTTTGAGAATAACATGCTAAAATTTTAAACACAACTGAATAACAAAGAGATGAAACTAATCCAACCAACAAAACTGAATAGCTGAACATAAAAAATGGCAAAGTAATCCAACCAACAAAACTAAATAGCATGCCTAAATCACAGCAGAACAACAAAAATTACAGAAAAACACAAATTACAAAACAATATTATAAAAATTGAGAGAAGAGGCTCATAATGGATTTTTAATTCAGGCATAGGTAAGCACATAACACAATTCGAATGACTGCCAAACGATTGCCTTTGTGAAACTTTCACAAAAAAAATGACCACACGGGTTACTCTGCCATTTCTAGCTCGCCTCATTCACAGAAGTTGTGATTTTACATATTTATCATATTCAATTTAACCATCATCATAGCCTAATTACATTACACATACAGTCCCAACGACAACCATTACATATCAACAATTAAAGCTGCAAAGAACAAAGCAATGACAGTGAGAAAAAACAAATAAGGAATCAACAACAAGAACCAGAAAGTCAACAACTGGTGAAGCCAACTATCACATCAATAGGAGAGCAAAACCAAGTGTCAGCTTGCCCAAACAAAAATCAAAGAAGCATATCACACAAAATTGAAAAATATTGTTTCCTTATTCAATTTTAACTTTGAAGTTTATAAAAAGTTACTAAAGTTTACAATTCACAAAAACTTAATCATAGTAGAAATGGCAAGCTTGCTTGAATAAATTACCTAACATTTATCCAAAAAGAAAACCAAATTAGCAGTGTTTTGAAATGGCAAAGTCACTGACAGTGATCTTCAGCACATAAAGCATGTGTAATTATTCATAGAATCAAATGGCAAGATCACTTGAATAAATTACAAAACATTTATCCAAACATAAATCAAAGATCTAGTACTTTGAAATGGCAAGGTCACTGACAGTGAAACTAAGCACATAAGCATGAGAAAATCTTCATAGTACCAAATGACAAGTTAGATTGAATAAACCCAAGAAATTATACAAAACATGAATTTCACAAGCAGTAGAATCAAATGGCAAGTGACGTGGGAATTTAATTCACACATTTTCTTATGTTTAATTGTTCAAGATTCAATTACTTTGCACGATTCTTAGCTTGTTTGTCTAGAATTTTAGTTTTATTTTATATTAATTTAATTCTTGAGAATTCTTGGTATTTTTCAGGTATTTAATTAGTGGATTAAGTTAAAATTGGGCTGATTTAGTCAAAACAAAACATTATTTAGTTTTTGAGTTCTAGCTGGAGCTACACACCTCTGTTTTAGGTGTCGTTTATCTCGCTGGATAGCTAATAGATAGGTATATAACTTGAGTCCAAAACCCAATTTTTCTATTTTGAAGTTCAAAACTTAGAAAAAATGGAGAATTCTGAATCTATCTAGAAGTTTATTGCAGCCGAGACCCTATTTTGATTTTCAACGAGTATCTGGAGTTCTAGAAGTCAGAATTAAGCAACCTTATGTGTGTTGGCAATTTGAGAAAGTGATCTAAAGCTTTTATGAAGAGCCCAAATCTAAAATATGTCGTTCTAATGCTCTATATCCATATGGAAGTTGTAAAGCCAAGAATTCCGAATTTTCAGGAGTAAATATGGAGAATATCTTTTGTTTTAAAATTTGAAAATAGAATCGATTTTGAATAGATTGGATGAACTGTATATTTGGAAGGAGGGTCTTGAAAATAAAAATCTCCAGAAAAAAAAATAAAAAAGAAAAAGAAGAAAGAAGAAAAGAAATCACTGAAAGAATCCACAAGAAATTCAAATTCGAAATGCGCTAGGGACAGCCTGAATATACTTCAATATTTTGACCGTAACTTCCTACTCACATTTTTTATTGATGCGATTCTTGATGAGTTGGAAAGGTATCAGAATGAGTTACAACTTTGTCATAATAAGAATTTCAAAATTCAAACTCATGAAGTACGTACGCGGTTGCCAAGATAAGTCCTAAACGTTAGGCTAAAATCAGAAAAACCTTAGGGTTTCTTTCTACCATATATAAGCATATCATTAGAACGAAATTGGAGAGGAGTTTGAATTTTAGAGTCCAATAGTCCAGACATTAGTTATTAAGTTTCTTTCAAGGAGGTGGATCTGAAGGGCAGAGGCGAGAGACGCATGCTTCATCAATGGACTCCAACGAAGAACACTAGTTTTATTCTTTTTCTTTTCAATTTCATTATGAGCTAATTTTATTTTCTAGAACTTTGTTGTAGTCTAGCATCGAACACACAATTTATATTCTAAATGATTTTATTTTTTAATATTTCCATGATTGAGTGTTTATTCCGTGTTCTTAATGCTTGTAATTTTTAACTAATTATTGTTCGATCTATTGAATTGTAATGAGACCGAGATGTGATTTGTGATTAAAGCTCTACGATTAAGCACCATTAGTTGAGCAGAAGTAGAGATACTTTATCGTGATTAGTGTGATTTTTAAGAAAAATCCAAAGAACTTAATGGATCTCCAATTAATTAAATTCACATAAAGATATTCAGTTATTAACTGGAGATATTTTTAGTATTGTTCGAGAGAAAATATTGAATAGTTAAGGAAATTTTATTAATAATTTGGGATAATTGGAATTCTATAATCAGGAAGAATAAATTGTGAGATTCGTTAGGTGAAATCAAACGCTCTAGTTCTATTCTTATTATATTTAAAATCCTAATTTTAAGGCTCTTTTTCTCCAGTTTAATTTAGATAATCTATTATTTAAATTTAAATTTTCTAAATAGTAATTAATTTAGTAAATTTCAGTATTCAATAGAATAATTAATCTATGTGGATTCAACATCTGTTTCTTTGAAATACTTTACTACTTATTATGATTTTGTGCACTTGCAGATATTTTCAGCACAACAACAATCTCACTAATTTTACAAAGCACATAATTTTTCTTAAATTATACATAGAATGAAATGGCAAGCTAAATTGAATAAATTACACAACAATTACACAAAACAGAAATCAACAAGCAGTACAATCAACATGGCAAGGTAATTGACAGTGAAACAAAGCACATTAGAGTTGCATGTGAAATTTTTTATAGAATCAAATGGCAAGCTAGATTGAATAAATTACACAGAAATGACACAAAACAAAAATCAAATAAGACAGCAGAATCACATGGCAAGGTCATTGATAGTGAAATAAACCATTTGATTATGTGAAATTCGTAATAGAAAGGTATGACAAGCTAGATTGAATAAATTAGGCACAAATTTCACAAAATAGAAATCAAAGAAGTAGTAGAATCAGATGGGTTGGTCATTGATAGTGACACAAAGCATAAGCATGTCAAATTTATAGCACAATGAAATGGCAAGCTAGCTTGAATAGTAGAATGCATATATTTCACAAAACACAAATCAAACAGGCAGTAGAATTAGATGGATTGGTCACTAACAGTGAAACAAAGCATAAGCAAGTCAAATTCGTAGCACACTAAAATGGAAAACTAGATTGAATAGCTGAACACATAAGTTTCACAAAACATAAATCAAAGAAGCAATAGAATCAGATGGGTTGGTCACTGACAGTGAAACAAAGCATAAACATGTCAAATTCATAGCACACTAAAATGAAAAGTTGGATTGAATAGCAGAACACATATTTCATAAAACACAATTCAAACAAGTAGTAGAAGCAGATGGATTGGTCACTAATTTTACAAAAAATTTCCTCGAGAAGCTGGTAAAAGGTTGACAAGACAACCTAACATGATATTCATTCTAATTTCTTTCTCCACCTACTTATGTTCATTATTTTTTCTTTTTGTTTTTACTTTTCAACGTACAAATGTACATATATCATGAACCTAGCTGGGTTTATTATTATTTTTCTCTTATTATTATCAAAATTATTATCAAAGATAACATCATAACATGATATTTATTATTAACAATTGAAAGGGACAAAATTAAGAAAATGCCAATTATTTCGCTCCTGAGAGGCTACATGGTCAAATAGTGCAGGTGAGAAATAATGGCAAGTACCATTTCCCTCCAATTCTGGCAACTTATTTTGATCGATATTGTTGATCCTTTATTAAATGAGAAAACTTATCATTTTAAGAAGGATATTTTTATAATTTTTAAAAATTTTAAAGATAAAATTATCTAAACTTACATTGCAGTCCCCAAATGGAAACAGTACGTAATATTTCTCTTTCATGATTGAGTGTTTATTCTATGTTCTTAATGCTTGCAATTTTCTAACTAATTATTGTTCGATTTATTGAATCGCAATGAGATCAAAATGTGATTTGTAATTAGAACTATAGGATTAAGCACCATTAGTTGAGCGAAAATCGTAATTATTTTATAAGATCATTTTAATGCTACATACAATGTAATATGTGGTTTTCATATAAACAATGTAATATTATTTTATAAACAATTTTATTTAAAAAAATTAAATAGAATGAGTTTGAATGCTGCATCAATCTTTTTTTCATGAAAAAATATTCATAACATGTAGGTTTTGATTAAAAAAAAAAAAAGGTGAAACCCGAAACTCGGGTTCTAGGATTTTAAAAACCGATTTCCTTCTGGGTTTCGGCTCGAGTTTGACCCAGGATAACTTAGTCTGGGTTCCGACCCTGTTTTGAAGCATGGGTTCCCAAGCCAAAACCCGGATGAATAATGTTATTTAACAAAACACCTGACATGTTAAAAGACTCAAATCATGTTTAAATAAAAAACTCACATAATTTTTCTACGTGAGTTATTCTATTTTTAAATCAGTTTGTAAAGTATATTATTCATATTATTTAAATAATAAAATTTGATTTATGAAATTTATATTTTAGAATTTATATTTTAAATTAAATTAAATTATTTTAATATTTTAATATATTTTTACGACGAGGCGATGTCTTTATGATATAGATTGATGAAGTTCCCCAAACTGGTAAAAGGTCGACAAGACAACCTAACTTTATATTCCTTCTAATTTCTTTCTCCACCTACTTAAGTACATTATAATTATCGGACAGACATTATATATGTACATTTGTACGTTATTTTAAATTTTTATTTAAAATATAATAAATAATTTAATTTTTTTAAATCTTAAAATAATAATAATTTTAAAAAAATATTCTAATAATATTTTATTAAATTTATCTAAAATTATATTATCTCATATCACCTCACTATTTTAAATTAAGAATTAAAAGGGACAAAATTAAGAAAATGCCAGTTATGAGGTCCTGAGAGGCTACATGGTCAAGTAGAGCAGGTGAGAAACAATGGCAAATACCATTTCCCACTTAAAAAAAAAACAAATAACAAAAAAAAACAAAAAAAAAATACCATTTCCCACTTGCCAATCCTGGCAACTTATTTTTATCGATATGATGTTGCAGTCTGCAGATAGGTCAAGGGAGGAAAGGATCAACGCGAGAATTTAGTACGTACTGTCAATTCTAGAAGGGAAATTGAGTTTATGAACCGATCAATGTTGGAGTACTTTGGATCATTCCGAATCCACGTCCTTTGCCGTCACAATATATTTCTTTATTATGACTATAGATATTTTTTGATTTAAAATAGGGTAATGTTAGATACAAATTTTAAATAGATAAATTTTATGTAAATTTTTTATAAAAAAATAAGTTCTACTAAAAAATAATATTATTTTTTTAATATAAAATTTACTTTTTTTATAAAAAATTTGTACCAAAAGTATTTATTTAAAATTTGTATAAATGATTCCTAATAAGGACGCAGTTGTTGGTTCTGTTGGGAAGCGATTAAGTAATGATTAGTATCCACCAGCGAAAACTATAGCGTCCATCATGTACATAATACATTTTATTTTGACTTGGCCAAAACAACACATTAGAACTGCATTAAGTAGTCCATGATCAATTTGGAAGTGGTCGAATTTTGGTTGCGGTTTTCAACATCATGTGTGCAGTTGTTAGAGAAAAGATCAACAAAATAAAAGCCTGATTAATTATAACTACTCAAGCTTTACCGTGCAAGCAAAAACATAGACTGGTTCAGTGGCTTTTCCCTCTATAAATAGATCACAAGTTTCCATGCAACGTATCTCTCAACCCTCACCCGACCAATACTACACAAAATTTTTACTAAAAGTTAGAGACAGCCTCCAACATGATGAAAGGTAGTGTTCTCATGTACCTGCAGCTTGCAACTGTGGCCTTGTTGGCTTTGGCTTGCTCTCTCGCCTTTGCCTCTGACCCTAGTCCTCTTCAAGACTTCTGTGTTGCAGTCGACAAGTACGATTCTGCTGGTATGAACACAGTCTTATTACTACATTCTTTTGGGAATCATTTTAAGCATCTATACTGATTTCCTCATATGTAATTATGCTTGGAGACGATATTAACTGCATAACATGATACTTTCAATTATAATGGAAGTTCAACTGTTCCTTCGTGATAGTAACGAACTTTTTTTTCTACATGCAGTATTTGTGAATGGAAAGTTTTGCAAGGATCCAAAGGATGTCAAAGCTGAAGACTTCTTCCGCCCGGGGTTAAATGTTGCCGGAGACACCTCAGGTCTACAGGGGTCGAATGTCACTGCCGTTACTGTGAATGAATTACCAGGCCTCAACACCCTAGGCATATCCTTGGCTCGCATTGACTTTGCACCATATGGCCAGAATCCTCCACACACACATCCTCGTGGCACTGAAGTTCTATTTGTCTTGGAGGGTACTCTGTACGTTGGTTTTGTCACCTCTAACGGAGATGGAAACCGCCTCTTCACCAAAGTTCTAAATGCTGGAGATGTCTTTGTATTCCCAGTTGGTCTCGTTCACTTCCAGCTCAATATCGGAAAATCCAAAGCCATTGCCTTTGCCGGTCTCAGCAGCCAAAATCCGGGGGTTATCACCATAGCCAATGCAGTCTTCGGATCTGAGCCTCCCATCAATCCTGATGTTCTCACCAAGGCCTTCCAAGTAGACAAGAATCTGGTTGAATATCTTCAGAAACTGTTCTGAAAATAGAAATATATAAAATAATAACCACATTAATGAACCATTAATTAAGTACTTCGAATAAACTGAAATTTTCCATTTATGTTTCCTTTATTGTAATTTCATTTGAATAATTATAATGAAATAAGACGGTTCCTTACATACTCTCTCATTTCCTTAATTTCTCTATTTGAGTTGTGGCATGGTACGCTTGATGTAAAAGGAATGAGTATCGTAGTAATTTTGATCAAGAAATTAATTTACCCGTTATAGTGCATTGATCCGTTACGTTTTAATTTTGTTTGTTTTAGGAAAAACAATGGATAGAGGATATGCATTGGCAAATGCCAGTTCATCTTCAAAATTTGAAGAAATAGAAATTGAATCATCTCCATTGGAGTATTCAAATACAAGTAGTTTCAAATATGAGCTACAATATTTCTAAATGTTTCTTTATGTTTGAAGATGTACTATTCATCTTCAAAAGTAATTTTTTATTCTAAAATATCAAACTCATGGGTATTGTAGTTGCAAAATAGGTTGATGAAATAAATTAGTTGGAAAATAATAATTTAAATAAAAATTAAATTATTAATTAGCATATGGTTAGTGTAGTTACAAAATATAAAAAAAATTATAAATGTTATTATTAACAAAATAATATTATATTATTATTTTGACTAATCCAATGTGGGGTTATGACTTGAATGATTTTGAATTTATGAAAAATATGTACTTTTAGCTAAATTTTGGAAATGACTTTGATGAAGCCAATGCTAAAAGTCATCTCCAAAATAATGCTCTTACTTATTATCTATTAACCGGATTCGCTATTTGTCCTACACTTTCCTTTGAGATAATGCTATTATCATTAATTTCATCAAAGTCATCTCTAAAATTTAGTTAAAAATACATATTTTTCATAAATCTAAAATCATTCAAACCATAACTTCACATTGGATTAGTCAAAATAATAAATATAATATTAATTTTTTTCTTACACTAACCATATGTTAATTAATAATTTTATTTTTTATTTAAATTACTATTTTCCAACTAATTTTTCTTCAACTTAATTATTTAATAAACAAATTTTAGAATAAAACGTGGGGGGAAATATTAAAGTAGTTGGGTATGATATTTTAGAATAAAATATTAATTTTGAAGATGAAGAGTATATCTTTAAATATAAAAAATACTTAGAAATATTGTAGCTCATAGTTGAAGCTACTCGTATTTGACTACTCCATTTCAAATTATTTCATCTTTATTTCTTTAAATTTTAAAGACTGAACTGACATTTGGCTAAGTCCATTGCTCTTACGGCCCCGTTTGTATTCAAAGATGAATAAAGATAAGTTGAGATAATTTTAAATAAGTTGAATAAAATATTATTTTTAATATTATTATTATTTTGAGATTTAAAAAAATTGAATTATTAATTATATTTTATGTAAAAATTTGATAAAATTATAATGATAAAATAATATGAATTGAGATAAATTGTGGTAAATTTCGAATCTAAACGAGGCCTTTTATCAGTTAACCGGATTCGCTATCCGGCAAATATGGGATCCAGTTATTTGCCCTCTAGTAATTAACGTTGGCTCTGAAAAACGTATAGACCCAAGTAGCCAACCACCATTCATCTCAAAGCCCAAAGGAACGTTCTAATTAACAAGACAAAAAAAAAAACAAAATCCAGTGCAACTCTTTCCCCCGTTACGCTCTCTCTCTCTCTCTCTCTCTCTCTCTCTCTCTCTCTCTCCTCAAGCCACATTGTCGAGCTCTGCCCGAAGCGCTCTCTCTCACCCTCAGACTTCAGTGGCTCTCCCTCTCTCTCTCTCTCTCTCTAAGCCATCACTTTCTTGATGGGATTTGCTCTTCTGGCGATCGATTTTTGGGATTCTTGATCTTTAGCACTTTCTTAATTTGTCCATAGACTCGGGTCCAGTGCCAAGAAGCCGGCAGCAACTTGCTCTCTTGCAGGTGATTCTGCATCATTTATATCGAAATACAATGTTATACAACACATGACCTGGGGTTTCTCTTTAGTATGGACAAAAAATTGTTGATGGGCACTTTGCGTTGTGAGAAAACAAACAAAAGCAAACACAAAGTAAATTACTCACACTATACAAAATTAATATAATTTGATATCGTACTTGTGTCTATAAAATTATAGAGAATTTTATTATATTGAATAATCACAAAATATATTCTGAAATAAAATTTTATTGTCTAGAATCATCAGAATTTCTATATTATTCATTAAATACATATTAAAAGTAGTACATGGTGAAAATCATAATTTTTATTTTTTTGTATTATTCGTTCGAGTAAATGTTGACGCACCTTGAGTAAATTCTTTATCTGACATTCGTTTAATCAACCTGTCAAACAAACTCTCCGCTTAAACTTCGCTTGAGCTACTTAGCGCTTTCTATGATTGTAAACAATGCCAAAAAATTAGGCTGCGCTCCATAGTTCAAACCTCATTAAAAATCTATTAAAAAAATCACAACGTATCATTATTGAATTAGGTCATCAAATCAGAGCGTCACACTAACAAATCAAGCTCCACAAATCCAAGACTATATTTATCTATGTCTACATCAATGCCTGTACCTGTACGTGTGCAATGTGCATGTGTATTTTGTGTATTGACTACAGAAGTAATCCGAGGCTAATATAGATTAGGAACAAGAATCTCGTCTCCTTCTCCCTCTTGAATCTTCAAAGGAAGAATTTTCTTTATTTTTCTTAGATTGTTTTTTTTTGTTTTGTTTTGTTGTGATTTTATGTTATTAGGCAACACAAAAAGATATCCTAAAAATGTTGGGAATTATGAGCCAAACCAAACTGTTTTAGAAATTTGAGTACGGACAATTGCCTCCTCAAGACCTCACCGCTGGTGCTGTGCCACAACCATTCTTTCACTAGTCTGCAGTTACTTGACAAATCATTTTTAGTTAGCAGGAAACACTGGAGCACAAGAGCTAAAAAGAAGGTTATCGTAATGATTCAAGAAATATGAGTTAAATAGGGTTCCGGTCTTGAGAGAGAGAGAGAGAGAGAGAGAGAGAGGGGTGGTGGGGGTGCTTCAGGAGAAAGAAGAGTGACTGGAGGGGAGATGGCTTCTTGCGGGAGGATGATTTCCTCAAATCGGTTCTCCGTGTTCCGCATAAATCACTTACGTGTCAGATTTCTATTGAAGAGGGTAAAATCAAACTTCACGCCGCATCCTGTTTGAAGGTGACTCTTTCTCAATAATAAATTGTCAGAGCTCAAACATCTCTGACTCTCTTCCCAGACTTCACTCTCTCTTTTCGTTCCATTCTCTCGAAGTGTTACCCTCTCCTTCCCCCTTTCCCGTCCCTCTAAATCGAGACGATTGTGCCTTCTTGATAGGGTGATCCTCCAATTCACTTTCATGGTTTCACCTGCTCCTTGATCCATTTTCTACTTTCAGATTCTCTTGGGCTTTCGCCAGTCCAAAAGCACATTTTATTCCGTCTCCCAAAACAAACGCTATTCTGCAAATTGATTTTTGCATCAAGTTCATAAGCACCCCATAAAGGTGAGATCTCTTTATCCCCACATATACGTGCTCTGTGTATAAATATGTGTGTGTGTACATATATATATGTCTTGGCGAAGATTGTGAGATTCTATGGTTTTGAAACTCTTGCTGCTTCTGACAGGACATGTGGACTGCAAACTTCAGTTCGATTTCTTTTGGCACTGGATGCTCTGGGAAGGTTTGTCCTCCCCCCCCCCGGAAAAAAAAAATTGTAGTTGAAGAAAGGAGAGTTATAGTTTTGTATTTTTCGAAGTACAATGAAGTGGGCCTGATGCAAGCACATCGGTTATATGAGCTAATTTTAATTTTCAGAGACGAGAACAAGAAAAGAAATTGAGAATTTCTTCGCTTTTCTTTTGTCCATTTTCTTAGCTACCAAGCTGGGAAATTGTAAATTTCAGTTTTTATTTTCTGGGTTTTAGCCTTTTTATTTGGAAAAAACATAACATGGAGAGATCATGGAGTTTGAAAGTTGGGACTTAAGTGTTTTATGAGTTATGTGATCGAAATGCAGGACGGAGCAATTATTACAAAGGTTAATAAGCGAAAGGAAGGGAAGATATTTGTCAAATGTGCTGTGAATACCAAAACCCAGAAACCCGACAAGGCAGTTCGGATTGGTGTTCTTGGAGCTAGTGGTTACACTGGTTCTGAGGTATGGTGCTTCATGTCCAACCCCTTCTAAACATATTTATGCTGGTTCTTTTGATCCTCTCTGGGTCTATGTTGTGTTCGTTTTGGTGTGAGTTGGTGGATAGAAGCTATTTGAAGCTAAAACCATGATAAATTATTCATGGGGCCAACTTGCTTTTGATTTTTTTGGCTCAGATATGCTGATAATTGAATATTAACTCTAAGATTAATGCCATTGCATTAGATATATGGATTTCCTTTCTCTTTTCCCCCCCTATCTTTCTATTATTTTTCCTGAGTTATTATGGGTGGGGGTCATTGACTTTAATGGGCTAAATGTCCATGATTTTCTATTCTTGGTTGTAAACTCTAGTTAGGTACCTCTCATGTATACATTCTGTATACTTGGGCTATACCTTCTTTTCTTATGAACAAAACTTCTTGATTACCTCTCAAAAAAATATTATTTTTCCTGAGGAATTGTCATTATTATAAATGAAGTAGGCATCCATTTTGTCCAGAAATAATAAGGAAAAGGCATTGAAAGAAGACATTAATTTCTGTCAATGTAAAATTTTAAAACATAATCTGTTGTGCATACATAAATAGTTACCAAGAGGGCCTTATGAATTCCTTTAGAAAGATGTTACAAAAGT
Source organism: Juglans regia (assembly GCF_001411555.2). NCBI lineage: Eukaryota > Viridiplantae > Streptophyta > Magnoliopsida > Fagales > Juglandaceae > Juglans > Juglans regia. Next base: position 4,633,955 of record NC_049913.1, read on the forward strand.
TGGAGATTTTTTTTTTTTTTTTAATTTGATAACTTTACCTTGGCGCTTGGATGTCTACATGTTGGTGACAGGTTAGACAATTTACTACTGCTAAGCCATTTCCAACTTATTTTCCCTTTAAAATGTAAAAATGTGGGTGATCATTTCTGGCAGATTGTTCGGTTGCTGGCAAACCATCCACACTTTGGCATTAGTCTGATGACTGCTGATAGAAAGGCTGGTCAATCGATTGGATCAGTGTTCCCTCATCTGGTCTCACAAGTATGACTCTTTCCATAACTGAATAAAATGTGTCTGTGGTATATTTCATTTGGTTGCACTTTTACTTCCAAGGGTGTTAGTTGAATAGGGGAGGTTCAACATAATTTGATGATGGTGCTTCTTTTATGTCTTGGTTTTCAATACTTTATTATGAAAATACAATGGTTGAATTCCTCCATGTTTTCAGGATTTGCCGGATATGGTTGCCATCAAGGATGCCGACTTTTCTGATGTTGATGCTGTGTTTTGTTGTTTGCCGCATGGGACCACTCAGGTTTTTCTTAGTCCCTTACATTGGTTGCTCCATAGGCCAGAAGTTCCGAGGCCTAATGAATGTTTCTAAAGTGGAAATTAATTTCTTAGTGTTTCTCTCCTTTTACTAATTATTTGTAGGATTATCTGTTAATCACAGGAAATCATCAAAGGCCTTCCTAAGGGTTTGAAGATTGTTGATCTTTCTGCAGTAAGCTTTGCATTACCACTATTTAAGTCTGGCATTGTTACAGTTTTGTTTTGATGCATCCCATATTAAATCCAAAACTGGCTGTTTTGCCTATGTCAAAGTTTGATGATTTGATTTCACAGGACTTCCGGCTGCGAGATATATCTGAATATGAAGAATGGTACGGTCAGGCACACAGAGCACCAGATTTGCAGGTGGGTTACTCTGTTATTCTTTGTTCTTAAAAGTGTCACTCAAACTCGGTGTCAAGAATTTATCCCAAAATTTTTTTCTTGGGGGGGGGGAGGGGCTGGGGTGCTAAAACATTGAACATACCCATCCTTGGCATTATGTACTCTCTTATTTTTCATCTAAATGAGTATTTCATCACCTGGATGCAGAAAGAAGCTGTATATGGTTTGACAGAGATTTTGAGAGAGGAGATTAAAAGTGCACGTCTAGTTGCTAATCCTGGTTGTTATCCAACATCCATTCAGCTTCCTCTTGTTCCATTGATAAAGGTTTGTGTTCACCATTCTGTGTTGTCATTGATTTCTCTCGAGATGGTTGGGTAAATTAATTTTGCATGTCTTGATTGGTTGACTACTACATCTTCAAAAGCAACTTGTGAAAGTTGTGCTTGAGATTGGTTGAATAGGAATTAAGACTTGAAAATATACATCAATAAGTTCAATAGATGCGCGCGTGTGTATATATATATATATATATATTTTTTTTTTGATAAATAAGAGAGAAATATTATTGATATGAATGAAATAGATATAGCCCTTATACACATGAAGTATACAGAAGAACACCTAAATACATTCTAAGAGTGATAAATTAAAGACAAGAAATCATGAACATTGTCCCCATTTAGTACATATATATATATATATATATATATGCTGAGATCTTTCAAAGATAACAAGGGGAGAGGAAACATATATGCTTAGAAGCTTCTCAAGAAAACAAAGGAAGAACTAAACACTTAATGTTCAAAATAGAGTTTGAATTGAATAACCTTGATACAGTTTAAAATTTAGAAAAGGCATTTGGTGATAATTAAGTTATCGATTTATTGGACTAATTAATGTTGGAACCTTAGCTGCTGTAATCATTCTATAATTCTAATATGAAATCAGTTTTCTGAGTTGAACATATTTAGGGCTTATTTGGGGAGTGAGATGAGATGAGAATTTTGTGAATAGTAGTAAGATAGTTTGTGAATAATAGTGAGATAGTTTGAGTTGAGTATTTTTTGGGTTTTGGGAAATGAGAGAGAAAAAGTTGAATAAAAAATATTATAAAGTTAAAATATTGTTAGAATATAGTTTTATAATATTATTTTTGTTTGGAGATTTGAAAAAGTTGAATTATTTTTTATTTTTTGTTTGAAAATTTTATATTTGAATTATTTTTATAAGATCTTTATTAATAAGCCCAAAGCTGCAACCCAAGCACATATGTATTATACAAGAGAGACACCTAACTAGTAGAACCAAACTTTGATAATACAGGTGCTTGAAGTACTTTAACTGCACACCGTTTGATTTTCTTTTTTCGAATTTGGAGGTGCATGGTTTGTGAGTTGCATGGTCACACTAACCTGATGCTGGCTAGGGCTCCCATTGCTAACTTCTATGCTTTACAGTTTTGATGGTTTTCTGCGTACTTTTTGGCTTGCAGGCTAATCTCATTCAATATAGAAATATTATTATCGACTCAAAATCTGGTGTGAGTGGAGCAGGTTAGGGTTTGTTCACCTTCAGAAAATTGACAATTCTTAGCTAAATGTTCTCGATGCATGCTTTCATGACATATGCTAACTAGTTTACCATGTAGGGCGCGGTGCTAAGGAGGCAAATTTGTACACTGAAATTTCTGAAGGCATTTATTCTTATGGGATGACCAGGCATCGCCATGGTAATATTTTGCACTTCAATTTTGAATATGCATATGGAGTACTATTATTATTATTTTTTTGATAAGTAATAATATTATATATATATATAAATATCAATAGGAGTAACCAAGTACACTGGTTGTATACAAGAAAACACCTAGCCCATACAAGAGAGCCCCTAATGACCCAAAAGCCCATGAGAAACCCAAAATAAACCAATACCCAAAATACAACATTGTCCTCCCCAACCCCAGCCCCAAGATTCTGTAAAAACCTCTACCCGAAAGCCCTCCCTTTAGCCTTCCCTCAACTTGAACTAGCTCCCTTAGCATCATAGTTGATTGCCCATGAAAGATTTTTTAACTCCCTGCTTTTTTTAAACTTAGATTTGGTTTCAAGCGCGTGGCTCCCTTCAATTGCAGTGAGTAGTGTTTTAAATTGATCTTCATATTCTCCATGTTCTCCATTATTCATGGATCATCGTGCCTTTGCATGTGTACTAGGACCACTTGTTTAGATGTTCATCAATTATTCTTAAAGTTCAAATAAAAAAAGAGAAATGATATTTGTAGTCATAGAGTACACAAGCGCCGCGCACTCCTTTTGAAAAAAGAGTTTCAAAAGGAGTGCGCGGTGCTTGCAGAACTTATGATTGTATCTAGCATTACTCATAAAAAATTGAATTGGAGGCATCTACTTGCCCTAAAAAAGAGAATTGGAAGGCTTTGCACCTTTTTCAAGAAGTTGAATGGAAAGATCAATTATTGATTGAAAATAATGGTATTACTGGTCTACAAATAACAATCTGAGTGTACATTGTTAAACATTAAAGAGATGTTATCTGGTTGATCTAGAAGACATTCATGATTTTCTAGGAGAAAGTGGCCTGTGTTTGACCATGATATTTAATGACAAGTTGAAGTTTTAGGGCATGATGTTCAATGACCAATCGATGACTGAGAAAATGCCCTCTTCGATCTTTTAGTTTACTGCTCAGCTATGCAAGAAGAATATCCTGATAAACTGCACCAGTATTGTTTGTCAGCATCCAGTTCTGTTACAGATATGGAAACTTCCCAATCAGAGAAAAGTCTAGTGCTTATTCCATTTTGAAGCAAATGTTTGTTGGCCGATGAAATAAGCTTTAGGTGGCCACGTAATGGGACATAATTGGTGGAACTTGTTTGTTGATTACAAGCTTCCGTTTGATGCTTTATGTTTTTGAATTGGTTTATCTTCATGTACTGTTTCTTTCTATTTGACAAAATTAGAATCAATTAATTTTTTAAAGTTCTCATGATTTTTCAAGGTCTAGAGTGAGTGCATTCTCTTTTATTAGATAAAACGAAGCAATAACCTTTATATGGCTTTCAGTTCCGGAAATTGAACAGGGACTCTCCGATGCTGCGCATTCAAAAATAACAATCAGTTTCACTCCACACCTAATGCCAATGGTAATGGTTACACCTGATTTAATTGTGTTTCTCTGTCCTTTGTAACTCTTTTTGCTCAGAAAGGAATTGTGTTAATCCTCGTGTTCTAGAACCGCGGAATGCAATCAACTATATATGTGGAAATGGCTGCTGGTGTAACAATTGAGGATTTATACCAACAATTGAAGATATCTTATCAGGTATGCCATTTGGACTATTGTTAAACTAGCTGGCTACTTGAATTTTGAAGGATCAACTATGGATATCCTGCATTTCCTTGGGCATTTTTTTGGACTGGGTTCCAACCAAGCATTTCACACAAATTTTTTTTTTTGGTTTGGGGGGGGTTTGAACTCCAGACCTCCATTTTGGAGGCTTGGGGTTATGCCAACCAGGCCACAGGCCTTTGACAAGCATTTCACACACATGGTTTGATGTATATACTGCCTATTTCTTGTCTGCTTGCTTTGGTAATCTATGGGATTCTGAAATTCATTTAATTTTTTATTGCAGGATGAAGAATTTGTTATTTTGTTGGAGAGAGGAGTTGTCCCTCACACTCATAATGTTCGAGGATCCAATTATAATTTAATAAATGTCTTTGCTGATCGAATACCGGGAAGGGCAATAATTACTTCAGTTGTATGTTTGTGTTCATCCATCTCTATGTTAAAATTACTCCTTATGTACAGTCATTGTTATCCTAGGGATGATCATTGGCTAAGCCTTTAGAACATATATGCAGATTGATAATCTTGTAAAGGGAGCATCAGGTCAAGCTTTACAGAATCTCAACATCATGTTGGGATATCCAGAAAATACCGGGCTTCTTTACCAGCCCCTGTTTCCTTGAGAACTCGTTATTTCCATATTCGGAAGAGTCCAAGCATGTAAGTCTCAATTCATGCATAAACTATTGTGTAGGCTCAATGGAAAGAGTGGATTTATTTGTAAAACCATGATGTGTGGAAGCTTTTGCACTTAAACATGGAGTTTGTAATGCAACCCACTTGTTTGAGAGGCTAACAGGTGGCATTTCATTGATTTTGTGGCAGGAAATTATGTGCGGAGCATCTCTGGGCAGTTCCTCACTGTTTCCGAGTTTTGCAGTGCATATAAGAATAATGATGAAAGATCAAAGACTATTGTTATCTCATATTAGAAATAATGTGTGTTTATTCGATGAACGAAGGAAATAATGTGCATTTTTTGGGATTAGAACACTCCTTTGAACGTAGGATGCGCCGATTTAATGCAAGGTAGTTTGCTACTTGAGGGTGAACATACTCTAATGAATGCATGAGCGTGCATGATGAGCCACATGATATTATTGTTTGGATACCAAGTCTTTTACCCTACGAGACTGATGGATGATAATCAGCACATGATAATTACCATCTGAATCATTGACTTTGCAACTCGAGCATGCATACATATACATAATTAGATCGATGATATATTGAGTAAGAAGAAAATGAGCGGATTGACAGACACAAGTGGACAATGGGGCACTTTGGAGATTGGATTCGATCAATGTTAAGGCAGAAAAAGAGAACTTCTATTTACTCCACATTGTTGACATGATAGAATTTAACTTGTAAAAGGGTCCATATCAACTTACAAGTAGGATTACTTCTTGATTACATCTTTTTATTTATAAATTTATTTGAAAACTATGGGATAATTTTGAACTGCCAATTTGAAAATATGAGATAAAAAAGTTCTCTAATTCGGATTATAATCCAATTCCAACCTACGCCAGAGGTGGGAGGGAGTCCAGGGTGGGGACGGTACTTTCCGAGTAAGGTGCAGGTGCACGTGTATTTAGCCAATGATGCCGGTACCGAATCAAGGCTCCACTCCTTAAACCCTCCGAGTCCAAAGTCCAAACGCTTTCCCTCGAACACTTGGAGATCTAAAAGGGTTTCAAGAGCTTATCCTCGCTCCCAACGCTCAAACATGGCTCTTTAGTGCGAGCCCATCACCCAAATTCCTTTAAAGCTCCCCAAAAAAGAGAAGGATTCATACTTATCACAATTCAGAAATGACAACCCCATATCCCTCTCACTTGTTGTCTGCTTCCAATCATCTCCATGCTTCCACTAAAATGCTCATCAGAAGTCACTCTCCTCGGCTTCAGGGGTTCAAGGTAACGCTTTTTTCTATAATTATCTGATGGAATGAACTTTATTCCAATTCATGCGTCGATTTTTGCATTAAAATTTACCTGGTTGTTTAAGTTTTGAAGGTTTATTTCTTCATATTTTTTCCAATGGATGCGTTTGGTTACCTGAAAAGGTGGGTTTAAGAACCGGGTTAAATAGCAAAGTAAAGTGGGTATTTGATTGTTTATTGGTCTGTGTTTTATTGGTTCTACGAGCGAGCGAGCGAGAGGGGGAAAGGGAGGTTACGTTAGAAGTGGGTACAACTCGGGTCTCCGTAAAGTAATGAGTTTAAAAACTTGCACAAGTGATATGTAATTCGAACGAGTCTGGGTTTCATTGAAGCTGAATTTGCTAGTCTTGGGTTCAACTTTCAATAAATCAGCTGCATTTGTGATGGCGTGGATAAGTATGTCCATGTTGGCTGAGGAAATAAATTTATAGAGTCCGCATCTTGCATTGATACTTCATGAAATTTGTAAGTTTTATTTTCTGCCATGTAGCTCTTTCAAAAACAGCTGAACTAGTTCAGACTGAATGCTTTAATGGGTTGAGTTGGGTTTACATTCGTTCTTGTATTATTTTATTTTATTTTAATTTTTGTAGCAGGGGTCATTGCGGAATGTTAAAGAGAAAAGCTGCAAGTTGAGTGTTAAACAATTTAGGGCATTTCAGAATACTAGGTCCTCGATATCGTGTGCAATAAATATGTCTGCAGGCCAGTCAGACGATCCTGGGAAATTAAACTTGGAACATCTTATTGACAAGGCAAGAAAATTGTGGGACGGTTGTCCTCAACCAGTCAAGAGATTCCCTTGGAACAGAGCACTGGATAATTTCATTCAACTCATCCTTGACCTCATCTTGGCAGTTGTCAAATACTTATGCGTTCCCTTACTGGCAGTTTCCTCTCTTAGTGAGATGTCATACTGTGCACATGAAAGAAAGCTTTTTCTTTTACCTGTTCCAGTTCTCATTGGGATTGCTGTTGCTGGGGTATTCCGAGAGACAGCCCTAGATATATCTCCACTTCTCAAGGTAAAATTGTTATCTAGCATCAATAGGCTCATTAGATTATCTTGCATCAGTTGGTAGAACGTGGGAATGTCCAATTGAAACATCTTCTTATGCTTATACACATGGTGAAAAATGGCACCATTTGTTGCTTATGCTGTTGTGATTAATTGGCTACATTTGTTCTGGAAAACTGCATTTTTGCCACATTTGCAGCATTTTCTGACATGAATGGAGGAAAATGTTTCTTGCGGAGTATTTGTTTTGGTTCCATCCAATAGATCGTGCATAGATTTTTGGAGACAGTCCAATGAGCTCTAGCTCAAATGGCACTTCTTCTCCCTAATAAGGTGTAGCATGAGATTAGGACTGTAATCAAGCCGAGCCGAGCCGGTCTTTCGCTTGCCGAGCTCGGCTCGACTCAAGCTCAAGATTTTTATTTATTCTTTGTTCGAACTTGACTCAGTAAGCTAAATTCCCAACTCAAGCTTGACTCGAATTGTTTATTTTTTTTATTTTTTAAATAAGATTTAATAATTAATAAATTAGATAGATAAAAAATAAAAATCTAATATTAAATTTGTACAACTAACAAGTAGAACCTCTATTGAATTATAAGATTTTAAAAATTTATAAATAAATAATATCTAACTAGTTGATATTTATCCATAATAACAATATATTATATGCCTACATAAATTAATGCATACACATAATATGATAGCATATATCTATTTCATATATGGTTCACACATACTAGTATATAAAATTATTAAATCTTATCAATTAATTATTGTACAAATTAAAAAATATAGCTATGAAGTATATTCAATATATAGACATAAGTAATTAGGTTACATATTATATATTTAATTATAAAAGTATTGTGCTTATATTATTAGCTAATACATATATATATATACATAGGTGTATGTATATATTTATTAATATATGAATGAGCTTTAATCAAATCGAGCTAATGAGAGGACTCGGACATAAACGATCAAGCCTTAACGAGCCTTAGCTGAGTCGAGTCGAGTTTTGTCGGGTATGTGTCATTTACTAATCAAGTGGGTATCTACTTTTACGGGTGAGTTTTTTTTTTTTTTTTCACGAGTCAAGTTCGATTTGAATTCAACCGGATGAGTACCGAGCGGGCTATCAAACAGACTGGTTCATTTGCAGCCCTACGAGAGATTATTGGTTTACAAACCACAAGATGCATGTGTGACTTTACATCAAAAAAAAAAAGGAAAAAAAGAAAAGACCATTGAAATCTGATTGATGACAGTGACTTCAACAAGTTCTCTCTTTCTAATTTCTACTTTTTTTTCTTTTGTTACCACCAATATAAACTTCTCATATCTTTTAATGTCATTGAAAGCCAGATACCTTATGGTGCAAAAGTTGCACAGTTTATCAGTAGCCGATTTCGGTAGGATGAGCCTCATTTTTTGCGATTTCAGACTAGAGAACTTTTTTCCAATTGGAAGTTCTGGTTGGTTGTTTTCTTGTTATAGTTAACGTTTTGTTTGATTTTCAGGATGCAGAAGTTCCCTGGCATCTGATTGCCATTGCAACTTTCTTCACATTTCTCAAATTGCTGGGACCTTATTACCCCTATTGGGGGCGAATTTTTATTCCACACTTTGCAAATGGGGGGTTATGGAGGACTCTGTGGTTTGCACTTTTGTGGTATAGAAGACCCCAAAAGGAATCAACAAAGACATTGCAGGAGAACTCTGGAAACGGAACCCACTCCGAACTAAATAAGCTTTAATTCTAGCAGACAGAATATTTGGATCAGGTAATTGTTACTTGGACAGGCAAAAATGCGAGTGGTACATTTATGGTGTTTAGGCATACCTTGCGATCTCACTTTATACAGTGGGTTCTGCTCCCCAAGTGTGCCATGTGGTAAAACCCCGATGCCCACATCTGAGAGGGGAATATATACCAGCTGGCTAAAAAGTCGATTGGTTTTATATTTGTCATAGGAATGTTGACTTGTGATGAAACTAGCTGCTTACACGAGCACATAGTTGAACTTTGAATCCTGCCGGAGTAAGGCTTCTTTACACTTGCATTTTGGGTAGCTCATTGGTATGGCAGTGTGCCATAAAATCCATTCCCCCTTCTACCTGGGTCATTTTTTTGTACTCTTTATGAAAGTTTTGTTGCTTCTGCTGCTGCTGCTCTCTCTCTCTCTCTCCAAGTTTCAGGTTCTGATGATGAAATAATTATAGACCTCACTTTTGATCTGATACAGGTGTCCTTCATCTTCATCAATGAAGATTATATGTGATAGGATTATAAAAGCCATTCATCGAGAAGATAAAAGTAGGAAGCAGCTTCTGTCAGAAGATTGGTTAAGTTGGTGCTTAGGCTGTGTTTGCTGATTGCTAGACGTGTTTGCTAAACTAACAGGGTCTCTGAGTGTGTTCCTGTATGTGTGAACGGATGCTTGCAGGAAGCTTTGTTGCTGACTATTATAAGCAAATCTCGTTTTGGGTCTGGTATAGCATCTTAAAATATATGTTGTAATGCAAACAATATAAACATACCAGATTTTCATTAATCATAATGTAGTCATTTGAAGTAGATTTTATGTATTAATTCTGAGGATATGCTATTTTTATTTTTTCCTTATTTGGCACCCACCTGAACCCATATTTGGCTAAAGCATGATGATTATAATCTATCGAGGCTGCTAAAGACACAAATGGATCCCACAAACTAATATGACATAGTGTCCGTGTGCCATTTTTTTTTTTTCATTTTCCCCCTGCAGTGCCCCTCCCCTCCTCCCCCCTTTCCCAAACCCCTCCAGACCTTCCATCCATGCAGCCCAGCGCCGCAGCAGCCCCACTCTAGAGCTTAAAGTCACTAGGCACCTCCTTGAAAAATCATGAGAACTTTAAACAATTAATTGATTCTAATTTTTTCAAATAGAAAGAAACATTAGACGAAGATAACCAATTAAAAAACATAAAGCATCAAACTGAAGCTTGTAATCAACAAACAAGTTCCACCAATTATGTCTCATTACGTGGCCACCTAAAGCTTATTTCATCGACTAACAAATATTTGCTTCAAAATCGAATAAGCCCTAGACTTTTCTCTGATTGGGGATTTTCCATATACATTCTCTTCCAGGAATTTGTTTCAGAATCAGTTAGCCTCGATTGGGAGCATTCGCATCTGGCTTGGCATAAGCATCAGTTTGCCAAAATACGAGGAAAAGTGAATAGCTCTGGCCATAAACCATTCCACATCCGATTGTGTAAAATAGGGAATGATTTTAAGTTTGCAACACTAACTCCCTAAAATTACTCAGTAACCGCAGCTCCTCAAACCCAATTTTATTAATATTTTATTAACCCTCAACAAAAACATTTTTTATTTATCTTTTGATTGGTACAAAACCATTTTATTAATCCTCAATATATTTATATGAATAAAAATAAACTAAATTGTGATTAGAAGAGCAAGTCCACTCATAAATTTTTCACCAGTAAAAACAGACAAAAATTGTTAGGGTTGAAAACATGAATGTTAGAAAATGAAAAAAGAAATCTCATTATTAAAAAATATCCGATTTTGCTACAATTAGAATTTGATAAAAAAAAAAAAATGTTACTTATGAGGCCAACCTTTTTTTTTTTTTTAAACATGCTCATTTGGAAAAATAAGATTTTTTTTAAATATTATTATTACAAAATTACATTTTTGAAAACATTACCGTTTAAAGATAAATAGTTTAAATTCTTTTTTTTTTTTTAAATCTCATTAGAGATGAATTGTGGAAAATACAATGAAGACAAATAATTGAGTAGTTAAAAAAATATGACAATAAATGAGTTAAAAAATAATAATGAAAGATTATTTTAATAGAGTAGAGAAAGAATTGAGAGTGAGATGTAGGAAGTTTGGGAATGAGTGTAGTTAAAATGAGTTTTGTTATGTACAAGCAAGTTTGCGTATCAATCTGCGTACTAATATTATTGCCTTCATATTCTAAATTCAAATTAGCATTGTTTTTAATAAAATCTATTTTCTGACCAATCATATTGAATGGGTACGCGTATTAGTGCACAGAATTGTTTACAATTAAGTTTTTTCAGTTAAAATAGGGAAAGATGGATTTTGAGTAAAATTTGGCAAAAGTTTTAGGGAGCTCAATGCTCTAACACTTCGCTTCATTAAGGAAAGAAAATGATTGACCCATCTATGTTATAGAATTGGATGCTGACAGAAACAATATGGTACAGTTTATCAACATATTCTTCTTGCATAGCTAAGCAGTAAACTAAAAGATCAAAGAGGGCATTTTCTCAGTCATTGACTGTTCATTGAACATCATACCCCAAAACATTAATCAAGACTCATTTTATCAATGAACGAAAAATAGAAAGAATTGGTACAATCAATTCTCATATGCTAGAGGGTTGAAAAATCCAACTGCAAAGCTGACGCCAGACATAATTGTGATTATTCTGTAGGCTGATTTCAATAGATAATTTATATGGAAGGAAGACAAGAGAATCATCCAAAACACATAAAACAACTCTAATGTTCAATTCAAATTGTCAAAATCCAAGAATGACAAAATCAACCCACAAGCCAGACTGTAATAGTTGAAAATCGATCATATCAAAATTTTACCAAAAATAGCAAAATCTCAATAATCACAATAAAATTAAATAAGTAATAAAAGAAGTAATCTGCTAAAAATCTGGCCCAAATCGAGTTTAGAATCATTTCCTAAACGATAAAGGAAACATTACAATAAAAGGCAAAAATAGAAAAAAAAAATAGGGATTCAGTCTTATTCAGAGGTAAAAATAGTGGATTTTGACCTCGACAATGATGCACATCGAGCATGCCTAATGACAATGACGTGCGCGCCAAAAAGAGCTTTCCGAATTGGGGTCATATGCACGATTCTGATACCCGTAGCCAAAGTTATAGCCAAAGTACATAAACGTGCCCAAAAGTGCACCAATCAAGGACAGATCACGATTTCTTGCCATCTTTGCACTGATCTGCCACCTCAAGGTATTTCAGCACAATCAACATGCAATCTAACAACTCAGCATCATCTGACTTGGATCCACTCACATCAAAAGCTCTCAGATCATGACCCAGAGAATCCAATGCTATCAGACCATGTTGCAGTTTTGTGGAAGGTTTTTTGTGCTTTATTAACTTCATAATGAAGTTTGATGGTAGTGCTAAGGGAAATAAGAGGGCCAGCGCATGCAATTCTTTTCCATTCTTGAGTAAGTACTTCGTGAGTTCTAATTCATTTTCCCCATCAGATAAAACCTCCATAGTTACTCATTTCAGTTGATGAATACACGTAAGGTTTTGAGATTCCCAATATTTCATCTTAAATGGAAGCTCGTCTGAAGGCAACAAGTTTGTCACCTGTTAAAAAAGAAACAAGATTGAGCATGAAATCGATTCGGTGAAAAAGATGGAGAAGTACTAACGATAGTCTGAGAAAGAAAATTGCTATTTTACTTACATCAATCAAGGAAAAGTACAAGGGTCCAAGAATGATGAGGTGCTTCAGATTAGTTGTTCCTTTGAGCAGGGAGGATAATGCTTAGACATGGTTTCCACCAAAGTAGTCCTACTTTCACCGTTAAGTGCTTTTGTTGTCAAATAAGAAAGCAAGCAACCGTGCTTAAGCAAAGCCTGCCAACATTTACAAGGCACATCTTAAAAAAGTTGATCCACCAAATGCCAACTAAAAGCCCCAGATAGTTTAGAGAAGGCGCTAAAATTTTGTTGAAGATATATATATATTCAGAACTTGACATAAAAAGGTTTAACTTAAAGAAAACAAAAGACGAACAATCAAGGCCGAATTTGTGACATGAAGTAATAGTTTATGCTTGTTGTTCATGGAATGATTACTGTTCATTTAACAAGATCTCTAAGGAAGGGCTCTTTAGGGTGGATAGGGGATGGTCAAGGTATAATATCCCACTTGGAATTGTCCAAGTCTTAATCAATACTTAAGTCAAGGTTAAATCTGGAGTATCGAATTTGACTTGAACAAAAGCTCAATTGATTCAATATTGGCCAAGATACTAAACCGCAGTACCACATAGTTGAACGAAAGAACGTAGAGCCCCTCCAAGACAAAGGTCAAATTCACTCAAATCAAATGGTTTAGTTGTTGGGGCAAGGTCCAAAGAAAAACATGCAATCATTGTTACCATTAAATCTAGCCTAGTATATATAGATATGTGAAAAATCCACCTGGAGCTCAAGGACAAATACAAGAGAACAAGACGAAACAAAAAAGAATACAAGAATGAGATGTGGCCGCAACAGACAGTGAAATCCTGTCTTGAAGAACATGAGATCGACCTAATCACCAAAGGGGGTAAACACTTTTTCTTGCCACCTTGTGTTCTTGATTGTGGATCCCTGAGGTCCCTCTTACTGAGATACAACGAAAACATCCTCAGATTTGCCTGTACATTATCTCATAGTCATGTTGCTGCTTTAAAGCTTTAGACACAACGTTTTTCACTTGTTCGAATCGAAAACGACCACATGGGAGAATTGTTTTCATCTTTCAAGTCCCTCAAGGTATTGGATCTTTCACACACAAGAGGGATACAAAGTCTGACCATAATCTATTGAACAGTTACAAATTCGAAGTCTCCATAACCTTTATGATATTAATATTCATCTAGAAAAACTCAATCAACTTCAGATAGTCTGGCTTGCAACATCTCATTCTTCTTGCAAATCATTGAAAATCTATGCTCCTAATCTCCAAGACTTTTGTTGGATGGGACATGCTGTGGATTTTTTTCACGGTAAGTGGGATCTTTTGAGTCATGAGTTAAAGGTCTCAATTTGTCTTCTACTATCCCCTCAATACAGGAAGAATAAAGTTCAAACCTTCCATAAGGTTCTTTCCAGAATACGAAGTGCCATATCACTCAAGCTACGTATGGATTTCGTTGAGGTACAAAGTTACACTAATTCTCTCCTTTCCCATATTGATTCTTGAAAGTTAATCAGGTTCAGAATTTTGAGCATCATATTATAATAATCTGACAATATTGAAAGACAAGATGATCGATCGGAAGATGGATGAATTGCAGCTCGAAATTGTCTTAAGCTAGGGCTATGGGGAATTGAGATGTTTTGCTTGTTTGTTTTATAGTCTTGTTCTCTTATATTTGTCATGAGCTCTTGGTGGATTTTCACAGATCTATATATATTAGACCAAATTTAATGGTAACAATGATTGCATGTGGTTTTCCTTTGGATCTTGCACCCCAACAACTTCAAAACACCATTTGAGGTGTGAGTGAATTTGACCTTTGTCTTGGGGGGCACCTGCGATTTTTTCCTTACACTAAATGGTGCACAAACTTTGATATCACCCTCATGCCAATATTGGAATCCAATTAGGTTTTTATCGAGAGTCAAATTCAGGATACTCAAGATTTAACCATGACTTTAGTATTGATTAAGTCAGACTTGGACAATTCAAGTGGGATGTTATACCTTTGGTCATCACCCCGTCCACACCCCAAGAAGCCCTTCCTCAGAGATTTTGTTAAATGAACAATCAATCATTCCATAAATTAACAAGCATGGACTATTATTCCCTATGTAAATTCAGCACATGACTTTTCAATCTTTTGTTTTCCTGTTCTGAATATACGAGTCTAAACTTTTTTGTCAACAAATTTTCTTTTCTTCTTCTCTAAACTATCTCAAAATTTTAGTTGGCATTTGGGGTGGATCAAATTTTATGCTAAGATGTGCCTTGTAAATGTTGTAGGCTTTGCTTAAGCATGGTTGCTTGTATTTCTTATTTGATAACTTAGAGTACTTAACAGTAGAATGTAGGATTGCTTTAAGTGGAAACCAGGTCCAAACATTATTCTCCTTGCTCAAAGGAACAACTAATCTGAAGCACCTCATCATACTTGGACCCTACTACTTTTCCTTGATTGACGTAAGTAAAACTACAATTTGCTTTCTCAGACTATCGTTAGTACTTCTCCATCTTTTTAATCGAATCGATTTCATGTTCAACCTTGTTTCTTTTTTAACAGGTGACAGAATTGATGCCTTCAGACAAGCTTCCATTTAAGATGAAATATCGGGAATCTCAAAACTTTACGTGTATTAATCAATTGAAACAAGTAACTATGGAGGTTTTATCTGATGGGGAAAATGAATTAGAACTCATGAAGTACTTACTCAAGAATTGAAAAGAATTGCATGCGCTTGCACTCTTATATCCCTTAGCACTGCCATCAAACTTCATTACCAATTTAATAAAGCATAAAAAACCTTCCACAAAATTGTAAGATGGTCCGATGACATTGGATTCTCTGGGTCATGATCTAAGAGCTTTTGATGCAGGAGGATCTAAGTCAGAGGATGCTGAGTTGTTAGATTGCACATTGATTGCGCTGAAATACCTTGAGGTGGCAGATCAGTGAAAAGATGGCGAGAAATCATGATCTTTCCTTGATTGGTGCAGTTTTGGGTATGTTTCTGTATTTTGGCCACAACGTTTTTCACTTGTTCGATTCGAAAACGACCACATGGGAGAATGGTTTTCATCTTTCAAGTCCCTCAAGGTATTGGATCTTTGACACATAAGAGGGATACAAAGTTTGACCATCATCTATTGTACAGTTACGAATTCGAAGTCTCCATAACCTCTATGATATTAATATTCATCTGGAAAAACACAATCAACTTTAGATAGTCTGGCTTGCAACATCTCCCTCTTCTGGCAAATCATTAAAAATATATGCTCTTAATCTCCAAGACTTTTGTTGGATGGGACATGCTGTGGATTTTTTTCACGGTAAGTACGATCTTTTGAGTCATGAGTTAAGGGTCTCAATTTGTCTTCTGATATCCCCTCAATATAGGAAGAATAAAGTTCAAACCTTCCATAAGGTTCTTTCCAGAATATGAAGTGCCATATCGCTCAAGCTACGTTTGGATTTCGTTGTGGTACAAAGTTACACTAATTCTCTCCTTTCCAATATTGATTCTTGAAAGTTAATTAGGTTCAGAATTTTGAGCATCATATTATAATAATCTGACAATATTGAAAGACAAGATGATCGATCGGAAGATGGATGAATTGCAGCTCGAAATTGTCTTACGCTGGGGCTATGGGAAATTGAGATGTTTTGCTTTTTTGTTTTATAGTCTTGTTCTCTTGTATTTGTCATGAGCTCCAGGTGGATTTTCACATATCTATATATACTAGGCTAGATTTAATGGTAACAATGATTGCATGTGGTTTTCCTTTGGACCTTGCACCCCAACAACTTCAAAACACCATTTGAGATTTGAGTGAATTTGACCTTTGTCTTGGAGGGCTCCTGCAATTCTTTCGTTCAACTATGTGGTGCACAAAGTTTGATATCACCTTCATGCCAATATTGGAATCCAATTAGGCTTTTGTTCAGAGTCAAATTCTCGATACTCCAGATTTAACCTTGACTTAAGTATTGATTAAATCAGACTTGGACAATTCAAGTGGGATATTATACCCTTGACCATCCCCCTATCCACACCCTAGGAAGCCCTTCCTTAGAGATCTTGTTAAATGAACAATCAATCATTCCATGAATTAACAAGCATAAACTATTATTCCTTGTCTAAATTCAGCACATGATTGTTCAATCTTTTGTTTTCCTTTAAAGTTAAACCTTTTATGTCAAGTTCTGAATATACCACTCTATATCTTCAACAAATTTGCTTTTCTTCTTCTCTAAACTATCTCAAAATTTTAGTTGGCATTTAGGGTGGATCAACTTTTTTGCTAAGATGTGCCTTGTAAATGTTGTAGGCTTTGCTTAAGCACGGTTGCTTGCCTTTCTTATTTGACAACTTAAAGCACTTAACAGTAGAAAGTAGGACTACTTTAAGTGGAAACCATGTCTAAGCATTATCCTCCCTGCTCAAAGGAACAACTAATCTGAAGCACCTCATCATTCTTGGACCCTTGTACTTTTCCTTGATTGATGTAAGTAAAATAGCAATTTTCTTTCTCAGACTATCGTTAGTACTTCTCCATCTTTTTCACCGAATCGATTTCATGCTCAATCTTGTTTCTTTTTTAACAGGTGACAAACTTGTTGCCTTCAGACGAGCTTCCATTTAAGATGAAATATTGGGAATCTCAAAACCTTACGTGTATTCATCAACTGAAACGAGTAACTATGGAGGTTTTATCTGATGGGGAAAATGAATTAGAACTCACGAAGTACTTACTCAAGAATGGAAAAGAATTGCATGCGCTGGCCCTCTTATTTCCCTTAGCACTACCATCAAACTTCATTATGAAGTTAATAAAGCACAAAAAACCTTCCACAAAACTGCAACATGGTCTGATAGCATTGGATTCTCTGGGTCATGATCTGAGAGCTTTTGATGTGAGTGGATCCAAGTCAGATGATGCTGAGTTGTTAGATTGCATGTTGATTGTGCTGAAATACCTTGAGGTGGCAGATCAGTGCAAAGATGGCAAGAAATCGTGATCTGTCCTTGATTGGTGCACTTTTGGGCAGGTTTATGTACTTTGGCTATAACTTTGGCTACGGGTATCAGAATCGTGCATATGACCCAAATTCGGAAAGCTCTTTTTGGTGCGCACGTCATTGTCATTAGGCATGCTCGATGTGCATTATTGTCAAGGTCAAAATCCACTATTTTTACCTCTGAATAAGACTGAATCCCTATTTTTTTTTTCTATTTTTGCCTTTTATTGTAATGTTTCCTTTATCGTTTAGGAAATGATTCTAAACTCGATTTGGGCCAGATTTTTAGCAGATTACTTCTTTTATTACTTATTTAATTTTATTGTGATTATTGAGATTTTGCTATTTTTGGTAAAATTTTGATATGATCGATTTTCAACTATTACAGTCTGGCTTGTGGGTTGATTTTGTCATTCTTGGATTTTGACAATTTGAATTGAACATTAGAGTTGTTTTATGTGTTTTGGATGATTCTCTTGTCTTCCTTCCATATAAATTATCTATTGAAATCAGCCTACAGAATAATCACAATTATGTCTGGCGTCAGCTTTGCAGTTGGATTTTTCAACCCTCTAGCATATGAGAATTGATTGTACCAATTCTTTCTATTTTTCGTTCATTGATAAAATGAGTCTTGATTAATGTTTTGGGGTATGATGTTCAATGAACAGTCAATGACTGAGAAAATGCCCTCTTTGATCTTTTAGTTTACTGCTTAGCTATGCAAGAAGAATATGTTGATAAACTGTACCATATTGTTTCTGTCAGCATCCAATTCTATAACATAGATGGGTCAATCATTTTCTTTCCTTAATGAAGCGAAGTGTTAGAGCATTGAGCTCCCTAAAACTTTTGCCAAATTTTACTCAAAATCCATCTTTCCCTATTTTAACTGAAAAAACTTAATTGTAAACGATTCTGTGCACTAATACGCGCACCCATTCAATATGATTGGTCAGAAAATAGATTTTATTGAAAACAATGCTAATTTGAATTTAGAATATGAAGGCAATAATATTAGTACGCAGATTGATACGCAAACTTGCTTGTACATAACAAAACTCATTTTAACTACACTCATTCCCAAACTTCCTACATCTCACTCTCAATTCTTTCTCTACTCTATTAAAATAATCTTTCATTATTATTTTTTAACTCATTTATTGTCATATATTTTTAACTACTCAATTATTTGTCTTCATTGTATTTTCCACAATTCATCTCTAATGAGATTTAAAAAAAAAAAAAAGAATTTAAACTATTTATCTTTAAACGGTAATGTTTTCAAAAATGTAATTTTGTAATAATAATATTTAAAAAAAATCTTATTTTTCCAAATGAGCTTGTTTAAAAAAAAAAAAAAGGTTGGCCTCATAAGTAACATTTTTTTTTTTTTTATCAAATTCTAATTGTAGCAAAATCGGATATTTTTTAATAATGAGATTTCTTTTTTCATTTTCTAACATTCATGTTTTCAACCCTAACAATTTTTGTCTGTTTTTACCGGTGAAAAATTTATGAGTGGACTTGCTCTTCTAATCACAATTTAGTTTATTTGTATTCATATAAATATATTGAGGATTAATAAAATGGTTTTGTACCAATCAAAAGATAAATAAAAAATGTTTTTGTTGAGGGTTAATAAAATATTAATAAAATTGGGTTTGAGGAGCTGCGGTTGCTGAGTAATTTTAGGGAGTTAGTGTTGCAAACTTAAAATCATTCCCTATTTTACACAATCGGATGTGGAATGGTTTATGGCCAGAGCTATTCACTTTTCCTCGTATTTTGGCAAACTGATGCTTATGCCAAGCCAGATGCGAATGCTCCCAATCGAGGCTAACTGATTCTGAAACAAATTCCTGGAAGAGAATGTATATGGAAAGTCCCCAATCAGAGAAAAGTCTAGGGCTTATTCGATTTTGAAGCAAATATTTGTTAGTCGATGAAATAAGCTTTAGGTGGCCACGTAATGAGACATAATTGGTGGAACTTGTTTGTTGATTACAAGCTTCAGTTTGATGCTTTATGTTTTTTAATTGGTTATCTTCGTCTATTGTTTCTTTCTATTTGAAAAAATTAGAATCAATTAATTGTTTAAAGTTCTCATGATTTTTCAAGGAGGTGCCTAGTGACTTTAAGCTCTAGAGTGGGGCTGCTGCGGCGCTGGGCTGCATGGATGGAAGGTCTGGAGGGGTTTGGGAAAGGGGGGAGGAGGGGAGGGGCACTGCAGGGGGAAAATGAAAAAAAAAAATGGCACACGGACACTATGTCATATTAGTTTGTGAGATCCATTTGTGTCTTTAGCAGCCTCGATAGATTATAATCATCATGCTTTAGCCAAATATGGGTTCAGGTGGGTGCCAAATAAGGAAAAAATAAAAATAGCATATCCTCAGAATTAATACATAAAATCTACTTCAAATGACTACATTATGATTAATGAAAATCTGGTATGTTTATATTGTTTGCATTACAACATATATTTTAAGATGCTATACCAGACCCAAAACGAGATTTGCTTATAATAGTCAGCAACAAAGCTTCCTGCAAGCATCCGTTCACACATACAGGAACACACTCAGAGACCCTGTTAGTTTAGCAAACACGTCTAGCAATCAGCAAACACAGCCTAAGCACCAACTTAACCAATCTTCTGACAGAAGCTGCTTCCTACTTTTATCTTCTCGATGAATGGCTTTTATAATCCTATCACATATAATCTTCATTGATGAAGATGAAGGACACCTGTATCAGATCAAAAGTGAGGTCTATAATTATTTCATCATCAGAACCTGAAACTTGGAGAGAGAGAGAGAGAGCAGCAGCAGCAGAAGCAACAAAACTTTCATAAAGAGTACAAAAAAATGACCCAGGTAGAAGGGGGAATGGATTTTATGGCACACTGCCATACCAATGAGCTACCCAAAATGCAAGTGTAAAGAAGCCTTACTCCGGCAGGATTCAAAGTTCAACTATGTGCTCGTGTAAGCAGCTAGTTTCATCACAAGTCAACATTCCTATGACAAATATAAAACCAATCGACTTTTTAGCCAGCTGGTATATATTCCCCTCTCAGATGTGGGCATCGGGGTTTTACCACATGGCACACTTGGGGAGCAGAACCCACTGTATAAAGTGAGATCGCAAGGTATGCCTAAACACCATAAATGTACCACTCGCATTTTTGCCTGTCCAAGTAACAATTACCTGATCCAAATATTCTGTCTGCTAGAATTAAAGCTTATTTAGTTCGGAGTGGGTTCCGTTTCCAGAGTTCTCCTGCAATGTCTTTGTTGATTCCTTTTGGGGTCTTCTATACCACAAAAGTGCAAACCACAGAGTCCTCCATAACCCCCCATTTGCAAAGTGTGGAATAAAAATTCGCCCCCAATAGGGGTAATAAGGTCCCAGCAATTTGAGAAATGTGAAGAAAGTTGCAATGGCAATCAGATGCCAGGGAACTTCTGCATCCTGAAAATCAAACAAAACGTTAACTATAACAAGAAAACAACCAACCAGAACTTCCAATTGGAAAAAAGTTCTCTAGTCTGAAATCGCAAAAAATGAGGCTCATCCTACCGAAATCGGCTACTGATAAACTGTTCAACTTTTGCACCATAAGGTATCTGGCTTTCAATGACATTAAAAGATATGAGAAGTTTATATTGGTGGTAACAAAAGAAAAAAAAGTAGAAATTAGACAGAGAGAACTTGTTGAAGTCACTGTCATCAATCAGATTTCAATGGTCTTTTCTTTTTTTCCTTTTTTTTTTTTGATGTAAAGTCACACATGCATCTTGTGGTTTGTAAACCAATAATCTCTCGTAGGGCTGCAAATGAACCAGTCTGTTTGATAGCCCGCTCGGTACTCATCCGGTTGAATTCAAATCGAACTTGACTCGTGAAAAAAAAAAAAAAAACTCACCCGTAAAAGTAGATACCCACTTGATTAGTAAATGACACATACCCGACAAAACTCGACTCGACTCAGCTAAGGCTCGTTAAGGCTTGATCGTTTATGTCCGAGTCCTCTCATTAGCTCGATTTGATTAAAGCTCATTCATATATTAATAAATATATACATACACCTATGTATATATATATATGTATTAGCTAATAATATAAGCACAATACTTTTATAATTAAATATATAATATGTAACCTAATTACTTATGTCTATATATTGAATATACTTCATAGCTATATTTTTTAATTTGTACAATAATTAATTGATAAGATTTAATAATTTTATATACTAGTATGTGTGAACCATATATGAAATAGATATATGCTATCATATTATGTGTATGCATTAATTTATGTAGGCATATAATATATTGTTATTATGGATAAATATCAACTAGTTAGATATTATTTATTTATAAATTTTTAAAATCTTATAATTCAATAGAGGTTCTACTTGTTAGTTGTACAAATTTAATATTAGATTTTTATTTTTTATCTATCTAATTTATTAATTATTAAATCTTATTTAAAAAATAAAAAAAATAAACAATTCGAGTCAAGCTTGAGTTGGGAATTTAGCTTACTGAGTCAAGTTCGAACAAAGAATAAATAAAAATCTTGAGCTTGAGTCGAGCCGAGCTCGGCAAGCGAAAGACCGGCTCGGCTCGGCTTGATTACAGTCCTAATCTCATGCTACACCTTATTAGGGAGAAGAAGTGCCATTTGAGCTAGAGCTCATTGGACTGTCTCCAAAAATCTATGCACGATCTATTGGATGGAACCAAAACAAATACTCCGCAAGAAACATTTTCCTCCATTCATGTCAGAAAATGCTGCAAATGTGGCAAAAATGCAGTTTTCCAGAACAAATGTAGCCAATTAATCACAACAGCATAAGCAACAAATGGTGCCATTTTTCACCATGTGTATAAGCATAAGAAGATGTTTCAATTGGACATTCCCACGTTCTACCAACTGATGCAAGATAATCTAATGAGCCTATTGATGCTAGATAACAATTTTACCTTGAGAAGTGGAGATATATCTAGGGCTGTCTCTCGGAATACCCCAGCAACAGCAATCCCAATGAGAACTGGAACAGGTAAAAGAAAAAGCTTTCTTTCATGTGCACAGTATGACATCTCACTAAGAGAGGAAACTGCCAGTAAGGGAACGCATAAGTATTTGACAACTGCCAAGATGAGGTCAAGGATGAGTTGAATGAAATTATCCAGTGCTCTGTTCCAAGGGAATCTCTTGACTGGTTGAGGACAACCGTCCCACAATTTTCTTGCCTTGTCAATAAGATGTTCCAAGTTTAATTTCCCAGGATCGTCTGACTGGCCTGCAGACATATTTATTGCACACGATATCGAGGACCTAGTATTCTGAAATGCCCTAAATTGTTTAACACTCAACTTGCAGCTTTTCTCTTTAACATTCCGCAATGACCCCTGCTACAAAAATTAAAATAAAATAAAATAATACAAGAACGAATGTAAACCCAACTCAACCCATTAAAGCATTCAGTCTGAACTAGTTCAGCTGTTTTTGAAAGAGCTACATGGCAGAAAATAAAACTTACAAATTTCATGAAGTATCAATGCAAGATGCGGACTCTATAAATTTATTTCCTCAGCCAACATGGACATACTTATCCACGCCATCACAAATGCAGCTGATTTATTGAAAGTTGAACCCAAGACTAGCAAATTCAGCTTCAATGAAACCCAGACTCGTTCGAATTACATATCACTTGTGCAAGTTTTTAAACTCATTACTTTACGGAGACCCGAGTTGTACCCACTTCTAACGTAACCTCCCTTTCCCCCTCTCGCTCGCTCGCTCGTAGAACCAATAAAACACAGACCAATAAACAATCAAATACCCACTTTACTTTGCTATTTAACCCGGTTCTTAAACCCACCTTTTCAGGTAACCAAACGCATCCATTGGAAAAAATATGAAGAAATAAACCTTCAAAACTTAAACAACCAGGTAAATTTTAATGCAAAAATCGACGCATGAATTGGAATAAAGTTCATTCCATCAGATAATTATAGAAAAAAGCGTTACCTTGAACCCCTGAAGCCGAGGAGAGTGACTTCTGATGAGCATTTTAGTGGAAGCATGGAGATGATTGGAAGCAGACAACAAGTGAGAGGGATATGGGGTTGTCATTTCTGAATTGTGATAAGTATGAATCCTTCTCTTTTTTGGGGAGCTTTAAAGGAATTTGGGTGATGGGCTCGCACTAAAGAGCCATGTTTGAGCGTTGGGAGCGAGGATAAGCTCTTGAAACCCTTTTAGATCTCCAAGTGTTCGAGGGAAAGCGTTTGGACTTTGGACTCGGAGGGTTTAAGGAGTGGAGCCTTGATTCGGTACCGGCATCATTGGCTAAATACACGTGCACCTGCACCTTACTCGGAAAGTACCGTCCCCACCCTGGACTCCCTCCCACCTCTGGCGTAGGTTGGAATTGGATTATAATCCGAATTAGAGAACTTTTTTATCTCATATTTTCAAATTGGCAGTTCAAAATTATCCCATAGTTTTCAAATAAATTTATAAATAAAAAGATGTAATCAAGAAGTAATCCTACTTGTAAGTTGATATGGACCCTTTTACAAGTTAAATTCTATCATGTCAACAATGTGGAGTAAATAGAAGTTCTCTTTTTCTGCCTTAACATTGATCGAATCCAATCTCCAAAGTGCCCCATTGTCCACTTGTGTCTGTCAATCCGCTCATTTTCTTCTTACTCAATATATCATCGATCTAATTATGTATATGTATGCATGCTCGAGTTGCAAAGTCAATGATTCAGATGGTAATTATCATGTGCTGATTATCATCCATCAGTCTCGTAGGGTAAAAGACTTGGTATCCAAACAATAATATCATGTGGCTCATCATGCACGCTCATGCATTCATTAGAGTATGTTCACCCTCAAGTAGCAAACTACCTTGCATTAAATCGGCGCATCCTACGTTCAAAGGAGTGTTCTAATCCCAAAAAATGCACATTATTTCCTTCGTTCATCGAATAAACACACATTATTTCTAATATGAGATAACAATAGTCTTTGATCTTTCATCATTATTCTTATATGCACTGCAAAACTCGGAAACAGTGAGGAACTGCCCAGAGATGCTCCGCACATAATTTCCTGCCACAAAATCAATGAAATGCCACCTGTTAGCCTCTCAAACAAGTGGGTTGCATTACAAACTCCATGTTTAAGTGCAAAAGCTTCCACACATCATGGTTTTACAAATAAATCCACTCTTTCCATTGAGCCTACACAATAGTTTATGCATGAATTGAGACTTACATGCTTGGACTCTTCCGAATATGGAAATAACGAGTTCTCAAGGAAACAGGGGCTGGTAAAGAAGCCCGGTATTTTCTGGATATCCCAACATGATGTTGAGATTCTGTAAAGCTTGACCTGATGCTCCCTTTACAAGATTATCAATCTGCATATATGTTCTAAAGGCTTAGCCAATGATCATCCCTAGGATAACAATGACTGTACATAAGGAGTAATTTTAACATAGAGATGGATGAACACAAACATACAACTGAAGTAATTATTGCCCTTCCCGGTATTCGATCAGCAAAGACATTTATTAAATTATAATTGGATCCTCGAACATTATGAGTGTGAGGGACAACTCCTCTCTCCAACAAAATAACAAATTCTTCATCCTGCAATAAAAAATTAAATGAATTTCAGAATCCCATAGATTACCAAAGCAAGCAGACAAGAAATAGGCAGTATATACATCAAACCATGTGTGTGAAATGCTTGTCAAAGGCCTGTGGCCTGGTTGGCATAACCCCAAGCCTCCAAAATGGAGGTCTGGAGTTCAAACCCCCCCCCCCCCCAAACCAAAAAAAAAAATTTGTGTGAAATGCTTGGTTGGAACCCAGTCCAAAAAAATGCCCAAGGAAATGCAGGATATCCATAGTTGATCCTTCAAAATTCAAGTAGCCAGCTAGTTTAACAATAGTCCAAATGGCATACCTGATAAGATATCTTCAATTGTTGGTATAAATCCTCAATTGTTACACCAGCAGCCATTTCCACATATATAGTTGATTGCATTCCGCGGTTCTAGAACACGAGGATTAACACAATTCCTTTCTGAGCAAAAAGAGTTACAAAGGACAGAGAAACACAATTAAATCAGGTGTAACCATTACCATTGGCATTAGGTGTGGAGTGAAACTGATTGTTATTTTTGAATGCGCAGCATCGGAGAGTCCCTGTTCAATTTCCGGAACTGAAAGCCATATAAAGGTTATTGCTTCGTTTTATCTAATAAAAGAGAATGCACTCACTCTAGACCTTGAAAAATCATGAGAACTTTAAAAAATTAATTGATTCTAATTTTGTCAAATAGAAAGAAACAGTACATGAAGATAAACCAATTCAAAAACATAAAGCATCAAACGGAAGCTTGTAATCAACAAACAAGTTCCACCAATTATGTCCCATTACGTGGCCACCTAAAGCTTATTTCATCGGCCAACAAACATTTGCTTCAAAATGGAATAAGCACTAGACTTTTCTCTGATTGGGAAGTTTCCATATCTGTAACAGAACTGGATGCTGACAAACAATACTGGTGCAGTTTATCAGGATATTCTTCTTGCATAGCTGAGCAGTAAACTAAAAGATCGAAGAGGGCATTTTCTCAGTCATCGATTGGTCATTGAACATCATGCCCTAAAACTTCAACTTGTCATTAAATATCATGGTCAAACACAGGCCACTTTCTCCTAGAAAATCATGAATGTCTTCTAGATCAACCAGATAACATCTCTTTAATGTTTAACAATGTACACTCAGATTGTTATTTGTAGACCAGTAATACCATTATTTTCAATCAATAATTGATCTTTCCATTCAACTTCTTGAAAAAGGTGCAAAGCCTTCCAATTCTCTTTTTTAGGGCAAGTAGATGCCTCCAATTCAATTTTTTATGAGTAATGCTAGATACAATCATAAGTTCTGCAAGCACCGCGCACTCCTTTTGAAACTCTTTTTTCAAAAGGAGTGCGCGGCGCTTGTGTACTCTATGACTACAAATATCATTTCTCTTTTTTTATTTGAACTTTAAGAATAATTGATGAACATCTAAACAAGTGGTCCTAGTACACATGCAAAGGCACGATGATCCATGAATAATGGAGAACATGGAGAATATGAAGATCAATTTAAAACACTACTCACTGCAATTGAAGGGAGCCACGCGCTTGAAACCAAATCTAAGTTTAAAAAAAGCAGGGAGTTAAAAAATCTTTCATGGGCAATCAACTATGATGCTAAGGGAGCTAGTTCAAGTTGAGGGAAGGCTAAAGGGAGGGCTTTCGGGTAGAGGTTTTTACAGAATCTTGGGGCTGGGGTTGGGGAGGACAATGTTGTATTTTGGGTATTGGTTTATTTTGGGTTTCTCATGGGCTTTTGGGTCATTAGGGGCTCTCTTGTATGGGCTAGGTGTTTTCTTGTATACAACCAGTGTACTTGGTTACTCCTATTGATATTTATATATATATATAATATTATTACTTATCAAAAAAATAATAATAATAGTACTCCATATGCATATTCAAAATTGAAGTGCAAAATATTACCATGGCGATGCCTGGTCATCCCATAAGAATAAATGCCTTCAGAAATTTCAGTGTACAAATTTGCCTCCTTAGCACCGCGCCCTACATGGTAAACTAGTTAGCATATGTCATGAAAGCATGCATCGAGAACATTTAGCTAAGAATTGTCAATTTTCTGAAGGTGAACAAACCCTAACCTGCTCCACTCACACCAGATTTTGAGTCGATAATAATATTTCTATATTGAATGAGATTAGCCTGCAAGCCAAAAAGTACGCAGAAAACCATCAAAACTGTAAAGCATAGAAGTTAGCAATGGGAGCCCTAGCCAGCATCAGGTTAGTGTGACCATGCAACTCACAAACCATGCACCTCCAAATTCGAAAAAAGAAAATCAAACGGTGTGCAGTTAAAGTACTTCAAGCACCTGTATTATCAAAGTTTGGTTCTACTAGTTAGGTGTCTCTCTTGTATAATACATATGTGCTTGGGTTGCAGCTTTGGGCTTATTAATAAAGATCTTATAAAAATAATTCAAATATAAAATTTTCAAACAAAAAATAAAAAATAATTTTTTTTTGATAAGTAATAAGTTATTTCATTAATAAAAGTAGGCATAGCCCAAGTACACTAGAAGTATACATGTGATTACACCTATTTAAGCACTAGGAACAGTTACAAGGAAATCATGGAAGCTGCGACCATTCCAATCAATAGCAATGGCCCACAAAAACAAAGTCTTCCAGAAAAAATTCCTAAACTCTTCCAAGGAACGTTCATGGTCCTCAAAGAGTCTCTCGTTTCTTTCATTCCAAATACACCAGAAAATACATATAGGAACCATCTTCCACACGGCTGCAATCTGTAGTGTCCCTGTGATCCCTCTCCAGCTTGCTAACAAATCAACCACCCTACCCGGCATCACCCATGCTATACCCATTCTACTAAGAAAATAAGTCCAAATATCTTGGGCAAACTCACAATGTAGTAGTAAATGGTCCACCGATTCACCACTATTTCTGCACAAACAACACCAGTTCGTAATAATAAGGCCGCGTCTTCTAAGATTCTCAATGGTCAAGATCTTCCCTAGAGCTGCCGTCCAGACAAAAAATGCAGCCTTTGTAGGTGCTTTAGTCCTCCATATATTCTTCCAAGGAAAATTGTGCCTTTGATGCATAGTAATAGAGTCATAAAAAGAGCATACTGAGAATTTCCCTTTTCTAGAATGTCGCCATTCCATCATATCTTCCATTGTGACAGCAACAGGGATGTTGTACAGCAAATTCAGAAATTCCATCAGCACCGTCACTTCCCAGTCATGTGCATCTCGAGTAAGGCTGATGTTCCACTCCTGTGAACCTTGATTAATAACCCGCAAATCTGCCACCATAGCTTCCTTTTCCCGTGCAATTCTAAAAATCATAGGATAAGCATCCTTCAAGGCCGTGTCTCTCAACCACACATCTTGCCAGAAATTAATCCTACTACCATCTCCCAAACGTAGCCGAGTATTACTAACAAAGGAGCACCAACCTTTTCGTATATACTTCCATAGCCCCACACCATACGTCCCCCTCCCTTCTTTAGAGCACCAACCCCCCCTTTCCCTACCATACTTCATATCAACCACCCCTTTCCATAAAGTTCCCCTCTCATGGTTGTAACGCCACAACCATTTACCTAATAGTGCCTTATTGAACGCCCTCACATTTCGAACCCCCAATCCACCATCTCTCAAAGGAGAGCATACCTGATCCCATCCTACTAAGTGAAACTTAAACTCCTCTCCTAGCCCACTCCACAAAAAATCACGTTGGATCTTCTCTATTCTAGAAGCAATACTAGCGGGTAGGGGAAATAAAGATAAGTAATATGTGGGGAGATTGGATAAGGTACTCTTGATGAGTGTGATTTTCCCCCCTTTAGAAAGATACAGCCTAACAATATTTTAACTTTATAATATTTTTTATTCAACTTTTTCTCTCTCATTTTCCAAAACCCAAAAAATACTCAACTCAAACTATCTCACTATTATTCACAAACTATCTTACTACTATTCACAAAATTCTCATCTCATCTCACTCCCCAAATAAGCCCTAAATATGTTCAACTCAGAAAACTGATTTCATATTAGAATTATAGAATGATTACAGCAGCTAAGGTTCCAACATTAATTAGTCCAATAAATCGATAACTTAATTATCACCAAATGCCTTTTCTAAATTTTAAACTGTATCAAGGTTATTCAATTCAAACTCTATTTTGAACATTAAGTGTTTAGTTCTTCCTTTGTTTTCTTGAGAAGCTTCTAAGCATATATGTTTCCTCTCCCCTTGTTATCTTTGAAAGATCTCAGCATATATATATATATATATATATATATATGTACTAAATGGGGACAATGTTCATGATTTCTTGTCTTTAATTTATCACTCTTAGAATGTATTTAGGTGTTCTTCTGTATACTTCATGTGTATAAGGGCTATATCTATTTCATTCATATCAATAATATTTCTCTCTTATTTATCAAAAAAAAAATATATATATATATATATATACACACGCGCGCATCTATTGAACTTATTGATGTATATTTTCAAGTCTTAATTCCTATTCAACCAATCTCAAGCACAACTTTCACAAGTTGCTTTTGAAGATGTAGTAGTCAACCAATCAAGACATGCAAAATTAATTTACCCAACCATCTCGAGAGAAATCAATGACAACACAGAATGGTGAACACAAACCTTTATCAATGGAACAAGAGGAAGCTGAATGGATGTTGGATAACAACCAGGATTAGCAACTAGACGTGCACTTTTAATCTCCTCTCTCAAAATCTCTGTCAAACCATATACAGCTTCTTTCTGCATCCAGGTGATGAAATACTCATTTAGATGAAAAATAAGAGAGTACATAATGCCAAGGATGGGTATGTTCAATGTTTTAGCACCCCAGCCCCTCCCCCCCCCCAAGAAAAAAATTTTGGGATAAATTCTTGACACCGAGTTTGAGTGACACTTTTAAGAACAAAGAATAACAGAGTAACCCACCTGCAAATCTGGTGCTCTGTGTGCCTGACCGTACCATTCTTCATATTCAGATATATCTCGCAGCCGGAAGTCCTGTGAAATCAAATCATCAAACTTTGACATAGGCAAAACAGCCAGTTTTGGATTTAATATGGGATGCATCAAAACAAAACTGTAACAATGCCAGACTTAAATAGTGGTAATGCAAAGCTTACTGCAGAAAGATCAACAATCTTCAAACCCTTAGGAAGGCCTTTGATGATTTCCTGTGATTAACAGATAATCCTACAAATAATTAGTAAAAGGAGAGAAACACTAAGAAATTAATTTCCACTTTAGAAACATTCATTAGGCCTCGGAACTTCTGGCCTATGGAGCAACCAATGTAAGGGACTAAGAAAAACCTGAGTGGTCCCATGCGGCAAACAACAAAACACAGCATCAACATCAGAAAAGTCGGCATCCTTGATGGCAACCATATCCGGCAAATCCTGAAAACATGGAGGAATTCAACCATTGTATTTTCATAATAAAGTATTGAAAACCAAGACATAAAAGAAGCACCATCATCAAATTATGTTGAACCTCCCCTATTCAACTAACACCCTTGGAAGTAAAAGTGCAACCAAATGAAATATACCACAGACACATTTTATTCAGTTATGGAAAGAGTCATACTTGTGAGACCAGATGAGGGAACACTGATCCAATCGATTGACCAGCCTTTCTATCAGCAGTCATCAGACTAATGCCAAAGTGTGGATGGTTTGCCAGCAACCGAACAATCTGCCAGAAATGATCACCCACATTTTTACATTTTAAAGGGAAAATAAGTTGGAAATGGCTTAGCAGTAGTAAATTGTCTAACCTGTCACCAACATGTAGACATCCAAGCGCCAAGGTAAAGTTATCAAATTAAAAAAAAAAAAAAAATCTCCAACTTTTGTAACATCTTTCTAAAGGAATTCATAAGGCCCTCTTGGTAACTATTTATGTATGCACAACAGATTATGTTTTAAAATTTTACATTGACAGAAATTAATGTCTTCTTTCAATGCCTTTTCCTTATTATTTCTGGACAAAATGGATGCCTACTTCATTTATAATAATGACAATTCCTCAGGAAAAATAATATTTTTTTGAGAGGTAATCAAGAAGTTTTGTTCATAAGAAAAGAAGGTATAGCCCAAGTATACAGAATGTATACATGAGAGGTACCTAACTAGAGTTTACAACCAAGAATAGAAAATCATGGACATTTAGCCCATTAAAGTCAATGACCCCCACCCATAATAACTCAGGAAAAATAATAGAAAGATAGGGGGGGAAAAGAGAAAGGAAATCCATATATCTAATGCAATGGCATTAATCTTAGAGTTAATATTCAATTATCAGCATATCTGAGCCAAAAAAATCAAAAGCAAGTTGGCCCCATGAATAATTTATCATGGTTTTAGCTTCAAATAGCTTCTATCCACCAACTCACACCAAAACGAACACAACATAGACCCAGAGAGGATCAAAAGAACCAGCATAAATATGTTTAGAAGGGGTTGGACATGAAGCACCATACCTCAGAACCAGTGTAACCACTAGCTCCAAGAACACCAATCCGAACTGCCTTGTCGGGTTTCTGGGTTTTGGTATTCACAGCACATTTGACAAATATCTTCCCTTCCTTTCGCTTATTAACCTTTGTAATAATTGCTCCGTCCTGCATTTCGATCACATAACTCATAAAACACTTAAGTCCCAACTTTCAAACTCCATGATCTCTCCATGTTATGTTTTTTCCAAATAAAAAGGCTAAAACCCAGAAAATAAAAACTGAAATTTACAATTTCCCAGCTTGGTAGCTAAGAAAATGGACAAAAGAAAAGCGAAGAAATTCTCAATTTCTTTTCTTGTTCTCGTCTCTGAAAATTAAAATTAGCTCATATAACCGATGTGCTTGCATCAGGCCCACTTCATTGTACTTCGAAAAATACAAAACTATAACTCTCCTTTCTTCAACTACAATTTTTTTTTTCCGGGGGGGGGGAGGACAAACCTTCCCAGAGCATCCAGTGCCAAAAGAAATCGAACTGAAGTTTGCAGTCCACATGTCCTGTCAGAAGCAGCAAGAGTTTCAAAACCATAGAATCTCACAATCTTCGCCAAGACATATATATATGTACACACACACATATTTATACACAGAGCACGTATATGTGGGGATAAAGAGATCTCACCTTTATGGGGTGCTTATGAACTTGATGCAAAAATCAATTTGCAGAATAGCGTTTGTTTTGGGAGACGGAATAAAATGTGCTTTTGGACTGGCGAAAGCCCAAGAGAATCTGAAAGTAGAAAATGGATCAAGGAGCAGGTGAAACCATGAAAGTGAATTGGAGGATCACCCTATCAAGAAGGCACAATCGTCTCGATTTAGAGGGACGGGAAAGGGGGAAGGAGAGGGTAACACTTCGAGAGAATGGAACGAAAAGAGAGAGTGAAGTCTGGGAAGAGAGTCAGAGATGTTTGAGCTCTGACAATTTATTATTGAGAAAGAGTCACCTTCAAACAGGATGCGGCGTGAAGTTTGATTTTGCCCTCTTCAATAGAAATCTGACACGTAAGTGATTTATGCGGAACACGGAGAACCGATTTGAGGAAATCATCCTCCCGCAAGAAGCCATCTCCCCTCCAGTCACTCTTCTTTCTCCTGAAGCACCCCCACCACCCCTCTCTCTCTCTCTCCCTCTCTCTCTCTCTCTCCTCTCAAGACCGGAACCCTATTTAACTCATATTTCTTGAATCATTACGATAACCTTCTTTTTAGCTCTTGTGCTCCAGTGTTTCCTGCTAACTAAAAATGAATTGTCAAGTAACTGCAGACTAGTGAAAGAATGGTTGTGGCACAGCACCAGCGGTGAGGTCTTGAGGAGGCAATTGTCCGTACTCAAATTTCTAAAACAGTTTGGTTTGGCTCATAATTCCCAACATTTTTAGGATATCTTTTTGTGTTGCCTAATAACATAAAATCACAACAAAACAAAAAAAAACAATCTAAGAAAAATAAAGAAAATTCTTCCTTTGAAGATTCAAGAGGGAGAAGGAGACGAGATTCTTGTTCCTAATCTATATTAGCCTCGGATTACTTCTGTAGTCAATACACAAAATACACATGCACATTGCACACGTACAGGTACAGGTACAGGTACAGGCATTGATGTAGACATAGATAAATATAATCTTGGATTTGTGGAGCTTGATTTGTTAGTGTGACGCTCTGATTTGATGACCTAATTCAATAATGATACGTTATGATTTTTTTAATAGATTTTTAATGAGGTTTGAATTATGGAGCGCTGCCTAATTTTTTGGCATTGTTTACAATCATAGAAAGCGCCAAGTAGCTCAAGCGAAGTTTAAGCGGAGAGTTTGCTTGACAGGTTGATTAAACAAATGTCAGATAGAGAATTTACTCAAGGTGCGTCAATATTTACTCGAACGAATAATACAAAAAAATAAAAATTATGATTTTCACCATGTACTACTTTTAATATGTATTTAATGAATAATATAGAAATTCTGATGATTCTAGACAATAAAATTTTATTTCAGAATATATTTTGTGATTATTCAATATAATAAAATTCTCTATAATTTTATAGACACAAGTACGATATCAAATTATATTAATTTTGTATAGTGTGAGTAATTTACTTTGTGTTTGCTTTTGTTTGTTTTCTCACAACGCAAAGTGCCCATCAACAATTTTTTGTCCATACTAAAGAGAAACCCCAGGTCATGTGTTGTATAACATTGTATTTCGATATAAATGATGCAGAATCACCTGCAATAGAGCAAGTTGCTGCCGGCTTCTTAGCACTGGACCCGAGTCTATGGACAAATTAAGAAAGTGCTAAAGATCAAGAATCCCAAAAATCGCCAGAAGAGCAAATCCCATCAAGAAAGTGATGGCTTAGAGAGAGAGAGAGGGAGAGCCACTGAAGTCTGAGGGTGAGAGAGAGCGCTTCGGGCAGAGCTCGACAATGTGGCTTGAGGAGAGAGAGAGAGAGAGAGAGAGAGCATAACGGGGGAAAGAGTTGCACTGGATTTTGTTTTTTTTTTTTTGTCTTGTTAATTAGAACGTTCCTTTGGGCTTTGAGATGAATGGTGGTTGGCTACTTGGGTCTATACGTTTTTCAGAGCCAACGTTAATTACTAGAGGGCAAATAACTGGATCCCATATTTGCCGGATAGCGAATCCCGTTAACTGATAAAAGGCCTCGTTTAGATTCGAAATTCACCACAATTTATTTTAATTCATATTATTTTATCATTATAATTTTATCAAATTTTTATATAAAATATAATTAATAATTTAATTTTTTCAAATATCAAAATAATAATAATAATATTAAAAATAATATTTTATTTAATTCATCTAAAATTATCTCAACTTATCTTTATTCATCTTTGAATACAAACGGGGCCGTAAGAGCAATGGACTTAGCCAAATGTCAGTTCAATCTTTAAAATTTAAAGAAATAAAGATGAAATAATTTGAAATGGAGTAGTCAAATACGAGTAGCTTCAACTATGAGCTACAATATTTCTAAGTATTTTTTATATTTAAAGATATACTCTTCATCTTCAAAATTAATATTTTATTCTAAAATATCAGACCCAACTACTTTAATATTTCCCCCCACGTTTTATTCTAAAATTTGTTTATTGAATAATTAAGTTGAAGAAAAAAATTAGTTGGAAAATAGTAATTTAAATAAAAAATAAAATTATTAATTAACATATGGTTAGTGTAAGAAAAAAATTAATATTATATTTATTATTTTGACTAATCCAATATGAAGTTATGGTTTGAATGATTTTAGATTTATGAAAAATATGTATTTTTAACTAAATTTTAGAGATGACTCTGATGAAATTAATGATAATAGCATTATCTCAAAGGAAAGTGTAGGACAAATAGCGAATCCGGTTAATAGATAATAAGTAAGAGCATTATTTTGGAGATGACTTTTAGCATTGGCTTCATCAAAGTCATTTCCAAAATTTAGCTAAAAGTACATATTTTTCATAAATTCAAAATCATTCAAGTCATAACCCCACGTTGGATTAGTCAAAATAATAATATAATATTATTTTGTTAATAATAACATTTATAATTTTTTTTATATTTTGTAACTACACTAACCATATGCTAATTAATAATTTAATTTTTATTTAAATTATTATTTTCCAACTAATTTATTTCATCAACCTATTTTGCAACTACAATACCCATGAGTTTGATATTTTAGAATAAAAAATTACTTTTGAAGATGAATAGTACATCTTCAAACATAAAGAAACATTTAGAAATATTGTAGCTCATATTTGAAACTACTTGTATTTGAATACTCCAATGGAGATGATTCAATTTCTATTTCTTCAAATTTTGAAGATGAACTGGCATTTGCCAATGCATATCCTCTATCCATTGTTTTTCCTAAAACAAACAAAATTAAAACGTAACGGATCAATGCACTATAACGGGTAAATTAATTTCTTGATCAAAATTACTACGATACTCATTCCTTTTACATCAAGCGTACCATGCCACAACTCAAATAGAGAAATTAAGGAAATGAGAGAGTATGTAAGGAACCGTCTTATTTCATTATAATTATTCAAATGAAATTACAATAAAGGAAACATAAATGGAAAATTTCAGTTTATTCGAAGTACTTAATTAATGGTTCATTAATGTGGTTATTATTTTATATATTTCTATTTTCAGAACAGTTTCTGAAGATATTCAACCAGATTCTTGTCTACTTGGAAGGCCTTGGTGAGAACATCAGGATTGATGGGAGGCTCAGATCCGAAGACTGCATTGGCTATGGTGATAACCCCCGGATTTTGGCTGCTGAGACCGGCAAAGGCAATGGCTTTGGATTTTCCGATATTGAGCTGGAAGTGAACGAGACCAACTGGGAATACAAAGACATCTCCAGCATTTAGAACTTTGGTGAAGAGGCGGTTTCCATCTCCGTTAGAGGTGACAAAACCAACGTACAGAGTACCCTCCAAGACAAATAGAACTTCAGTGCCACGAGGATGTGTGTGTGGAGGATTCTGGCCATATGGTGCAAAGTCAATGCGAGCCAAGGATATGCCTAGGGTGTTGAGGCCTGGTAATTCATTCACAGTAACGGCAGTGACATTCGACCCCTGTAGACCTGAGGTGTCTCCGGCAACATTTAACCCCGGGCGGAAGAAGTCTTCAGCTTTGACATCCTTTGGATCCTTGCAAAACTTTCCATTCACAAATACTGCATGTAGAAAAAAAAGTTCGTTACTATCACGAAGGAACAGTTGAACTTCCATTATAATTGAAAGTATCATGTTATGCAGTTAATATCGTCTCCAAGCATAATTACATATGAGGAAATCAGTATAGATGCTTAAAATGATTCCCAAAAGAATGTAGTAATAAGACTGTGTTCATACCAGCAGAATCGTACTTGTCGACTGCAACACAGAAGTCTTGAAGAGGACTAGGGTCGGAGGCAAAGGCGAGAGAGCAAGCCAAAGCCAACAAGGCCACAGTTGCAAGCTGCAGGTACATGAGAACACTACCTTTCATCATGTTGGAGGCTGTCTCTAACTTTTAGTAAAAATTTTGTGTAGTATTGGTCGGGTGAGGGTTGAGAGATACGTTGCATGGAAACTTGTGATCTATTTATAGAGGGAAAAGCCACTGAACCAGTCTATGTTTTTGCTTGCACGGTAAAGCTTGAGTAGTTATAATTAATCAGGCTTTTATTTTGTTGATCTTTTCTCTAACAACTGCACACATGATGTTGAAAACCGCAACCAAAATTCGACCACTTCCAAATTGATCATGGACTACTGAATGCAGTTCTAATGTGTTGTTTTGGCCAAGTCAAAATAAAATGTATTATGTACATGATGGACGCTATAGTTTTCGCTGGTGGATACTAATCATTACTTAATCGCTTCCCAACAGAACCAACAACTGCGTCCTTATTAGGAATCATTTATACAAATTTTAAATAAATACGTTTCGTACAAATTTTTTATAAAAAAAGTAAATTTTGTATTAAAAAAATAATATTATTTTTTAGTAGAACTTATTTTTTTATAAAAAATTTACATAAAATTTATCTATTTAAAATTTGTATCTAACATTATCCTATTTTAAATCAAAAAATATCTATAGTCATAATAAAGAAATATATTGTGACGGCAAAGGACGTGGATTCGGAATGATCCAGAGTACTCCAACATTGATCGGTTCATAAACTCAATTTCCCTTCTAGAATTGACAGTACGTACTAAATTCTCGCGTTGATCCTTTCCTCCCTTGACCTATCTGCAGACTGCAACATCATATCGATAAAAATAAGTTGCCAGGATTGGCAAGTGGGAAATGGTATTTTTTTTTTGTTTTTTTTTTTGTTTTTTGTTTTTTTTTTTAAGTGGGAAATGGTATTTGCCATTGTTTCTCACCTGCTCTACTTGACCATGTAGCCTCTCAGGACCTCATAACTGGCATTTTCTTAATTTTGTCCCTTTTAATTCTTAATTTAAAATA
Organism: Juglans regia; assembly: GCF_001411555.2. NCBI lineage: Eukaryota > Viridiplantae > Streptophyta > Magnoliopsida > Fagales > Juglandaceae > Juglans > Juglans regia. The sequence continues at coordinate 4,671,965 of NC_049913.1, forward strand.
GTGAGGTGATATGAGATAATATAATTTTAGATAAATTTAATAAAATATTATTAGAATATTTTTTAAAAATTATTATTATTTTAAAATTTAAATAAATTAAATTATTTATTATATTTTAAATAAAAATTTAAAATAACGTACAAATGTACATATATAATGTCTGTCCGATAATTATAATGTACTTAAGTAGGTGGAGAAAGAAATTAGAAGGAATATAAAGTTAGGTTGTCTTGTCGACCTTTTACCAGTTTGGGGAACTTCATCAATCTATATCATAAAGACATCGCCTCGTTGTAAAAATATATTAAAATATTAAAATAATTTAATTTAATTTAAAATATAAATTCTAAAATATAAATTTCATAAATCAAATTTTATTATTTAAATAATATGAATAATATACTTTACAAACTGATTTAAAAATAGAATAACTCACGTAGAAAAATTATGTGAGTTTTTTATTTAAACATGATTTGAGTCTTTTCACATGTCAGGTGTTTTGTTAAATGACATTATTCATCCGGGTTTTGGCTTGGGAACCCATGCTTCAAAACAGGGTCGGAACCCAGACTAAGTTATCCTGGGTCAAACTCGAGCCGAAACCCAGAAGGAAATCGGTTTTTAAATTCCTAGAACCCGAGTTCCGGGTTTCACCTTTTTTTTTTTTTAATCAAAACCTACATGTTATGAATATTTTTTCATGAAAAAAAGATTGATGCAGCATTCAAACTCATTCTATTTAATTTTTTTAAATAAAATTGTTTATAAAATAATATTACATTGTTTATATGAAAACCACATATTACATTGTATGTAGCATTAAAATGATCTTATAAAATAATTACGATTTTCGCTCAACTAATGGTGCTTAATCCTATAGTTCTAATTACAAATCACATTTTGATCTCATTGCGATTCAATAGATCGAACAATAATTAGTTAGAAAATTGCAAGCATTAAGAACATAGAATAAACACTCAATCATGAAAGAGAAATATTACGTACTGTTTCCATTTGGGGACTGCAATGTAAGTTTAGATAATTTTATCTTTAAAATTTTTAAAAATTATAAAAATATCCTTCTTAAAATGATAAGTTTTCTCATTTAATAAAGAACCAACAATATCGATCAAAATAAGTTGCCAGAATTGGAGGGAAATGGTACTCGCCATTATTTCTCACCTGCACTATTTGACCATGTAGCCTCTCAGGAGCGAAATAATTGGCATTTTCTTAATTTTGTCCCTTTCAATTGTTAATAATAAATATCATGTTATGATGTTATCTTTGATAATAATTTTGATAATAATAAGAGAAAAATAATAATAAACCGAGCTAGGTTCATGATATATGTACATTTGTACGTTGAAAAGTAAAAACAAAAAGAAAAAATAATGAACATAAGTAGGTGGAGAAAGAAATTAGAATGAATATCATGTTAGGTTGTCTTGTCAACCTTTTACCAGCTTCTCGAGGAAATTTTTTGTAAAATTAGTGACCAATCCATCTGCTTCTACTACTTGTTTGAATTGTGTTTTATGAAATATGTGTTCTGCTATTCAATCCAACTTTTCATTTTAGTGTGCTATGAATTTGACATGTTTATGCTTTGTTTCACTGTCAGTGACCAACCCATCTGATTCTATTGCTTCTTTGATTTCTGTTTTGTGAAACTTATGTGTTCAGCTATTCAATCCAGTTTTCCATTTTAGTGTGCTACGAATTTGACTTGCTTATGCTTTGTTTCACTGTTAGTGACCAATCCATCTAATTCTACTGCCTGTTTGATTTGTGTTTTGTGAAATATATGCATTCTACTATTCAAGCTAGCTTGCCATTTCATTGTGCTATAAATTTGACATGCTTATGCTTTGTGTCACTATCAATGACCAACCCATCTGATTCTACTACTTCTTTGATTTCTATTTTGTGAAATTTATGCCTAATTTATTCAATCTAGCTTGTCATACCTTTCTATTACGAATTTCACATAATCAAATGGTTTATTTCACTATCAATGACCTTGCCATGTGATTCTACTGTCTTATTTGATTTTTGTTTTGTGTCATTTCTGTGTAATTTATTCAATCTAGCTTGCCATTTGATTCTATAAAAAATTTCACATGCAACTCTAATGTGCTTTGTTTCACTGTCAATTACCTTGCCATGTTGATTGTACTGCTTGTTGATTTCTGTTTTGTGTAATTGTTGTGTAATTTATTCAATTTAGCTTGCCATTTCATTCTATGTATAATTTAAGAAAAATTATGTGCTTTGTAAAATTAGTGAGATTGTTGTTGTGCTGAAAATATCTGCAAGTGCACAAAATCATAATAAGTAGTAAAGTATTTCAAAGAAACAGATGTTGAATCCACATAGATTAATTATTCTATTGAATACTGAAATTTACTAAATTAATTACTATTTAGAAAATTTAAATTTAAATAATAGATTATCTAAATTAAACTGGAGAAAAAGAGCCTTAAAATTAGGATTTTAAATATAATAAGAATAGAACTAGAGCGTTTGATTTCACCTAACGAATCTCACAATTTATTCTTCCTGATTATAGAATTCCAATTATCCCAAATTATTAATAAAATTTCCTTAACTATTCAATATTTTCTCTCGAACAATACTAAAAATATCTCCAGTTAATAACTGAATATCTTTATGTGAATTTAATTAATTGGAGATCCATTAAGTTCTTTGGATTTTTCTTAAAAATCACACTAATCACGATAAAGTATCTCTACTTCTGCTCAACTAATGGTGCTTAATCGTAGAGCTTTAATCACAAATCACATCTCGGTCTCATTACAATTCAATAGATCGAACAATAATTAGTTAAAAATTACAAGCATTAAGAACACGGAATAAACACTCAATCATGGAAATATTAAAAAATAAAATCATTTAGAATATAAATTGTGTGTTCGATGCTAGACTACAACAAAGTTCTAGAAAATAAAATTAGCTCATAATGAAATTGAAAAGAAAAAGAATAAAACTAGTGTTCTTCGTTGGAGTCGATTGATGAAGCATGCGTCTCTCGCCTCTGCCCTTCAGATCCACCTCCTTGAAAGAAACTTAAAAACTAATGTCTGGACTATTGGACTCTAAAATTCAAACTCCTCTCCAATTTCGTTCTAATGATATGCTTATATATGGTAGAAAGAAACCCTAAGGTTTTTCTGATTTTAGCCTAACGTTTAGGACTTATCTTGGCAACCGCGTACGTACTTCATGAGTTTGAATTTTGAAATTCTTATTATGACAAAGTTGTAACTCATTCTGATACCTTTCCAACCCATCAAGAATCGCATCAATAAAAAATGTGAGTAGGAAGTTACGGTCAAAATATTGAAGTATATTCAGGCTGTCCCTAGCGCATTTCGAATTTGAATTTCTTGTGGATTCTTTCAGTGATTTCTTTTCTTCTTTCTTCTTTTTCTTTTTTATTTTTTTTTCTGGAGATTTTTATTTTCAAGACCCTCCTTCCAAATATACAGTTCATCCAATCTATTCAAAATCGATTCTATTTTCAAATTTTAAAACAAAAGATATTCTCCATATTTACTCCTGAAAATTCGGAATTCTTGGCTTTACAACTTCCATCTGGATATAGAGCATTAGAACGACATATTTTAGATTTGGGCTCTTCATAAAAGCTTTAGATCACTTTCTCAAATTGCCAACACACATAAGGTTGCTTAATTCTGACTTCTAGAACTCCAGATACTCGTTGAAAATCAAAATAGGGTCTCGGCTGCAATAAACTTCTAGATAGATTCAGAATTCTCCGTTTTTTCTAAGTTTTGAACTTCAAAATAGAAAAATTGGGTTTTGGACTCTTCATAAAAGTTATATACCTATCTATTAGCTATCCAGCGAGATAAACGACACCTAAAACAGAGGTGTGTAGCTCCAGCTAGAACTCAAAAACTAAATAATGTTTTGTTTTGACTAAATCAGCCCAATTTTAACTTAATCCACTAATTAAATACCTGAAAAATACCAAGAATTCTCAAGAATTAAATTAATATAAAATAAAACTAAAATTCTAGACAAACAAGCTAAGAATCGTGCAAAGTACTTGAATCTTGAACAATTAAGCATAAGAAAATGTGTGAATTAAATTCCCACATCACTTGCCATTTGATTCTACTGCTTGTGAAATTCATGTTTTGTATAATTTCTTGGGTTTATTCAATCTAGCTTGTCATTTGGTACTATGAAGATTTTCTCATGCTTATGTGCTTAGTTTCACTGTCAGTGACCTTGCCATTTCAAAGTACTAGATCTTTGATTTATGTTTGGATAAATGTTTTGTAATTTATTCAAGTGATCTTGCCATTTGATTCTATGAATAATTTCACATGCTTTATGTGCTGAAGATCACTGTCAGTGACTTTGCCATTTCAAAACACTACTAATTTGGTTTTCTTTTTGGATAAATGTTAGGTAATTTATTCAAGCAAGCTTGCCATTTCTACTATGATTAAGTTTTTGTGAATTGTAAACTTTAGTAACTTTTTATAAACTTCAAAGTTAAAATTGAATAAGGAAACAATATTTTTCAATTTTGTGTGATATGCTTCTTTGATTTTTGTTTGGGCAAGCTGACACTTGGTTTTGCTCTCCTATTGATGTGATAGTTGGCTTCACCAGTTGTTGACTTTCTGGTTCTTGTTGTTGATTCCTTATTTGTTTTTTCTCACTGTCATTGCTTTGTTCTTTGCAGCTTTAATTGTTGATATGTAATGGTTGTCGTTGGGACTGTATGTGTAATGTAATTAGGCTATGATGATGGTTAAATTGAATATGATAAATATGTAAAATCACAACTTCTGTGAATGAGGCGAGCTAGAAATGGCAGAGTAACCCGTGTGGTCATTTTTTTTGTGAAAGTTTCACAAAGGCAATCGTTTGGCAGTCATTCGAATTGTGTTATGTGCTTACCTATGCCTGAATTAAAAATCCATTATGAGCCTCTTCTCTCAATTTTTATAATATTGTTTTGTAATTTGTGTTTTTCTGTAATTTTTGTTGTTCTGCTGTGATTTAGGCATGCTATTTAGTTTTGTTGGTTGGATTACTTTGCCATTTTTTATGTTCAGCTATTCAGTTTTGTTGGTTGGATTAGTTTCATCTCTTTGTTATTCAGTTGTGTTTAAAATTTTAGCTTGTTATTCTCAAAGTTATCCGATGACTTATCCTGTTTAACAATTTAGATAAAGGTTGTTTAGCTGATTAAACATGCTACTTTGGTATTTTATTTTTCTTCTTTAGTTTGATTTTGATTGTGTATCCCCCTCGGCTGTGATGATAACAAAGTTGAGTGGGACACGGAAAATTTAGCACATACTCTATGGGAGGGTAACCCGAATGACTAATCACTACTGGTAACTGATTGTTGCAGCCATGGAGGATGTTGTCACTTCTTATGTTTTACCACTCCTTTCTTGAGCCACTTTCTTGGATTAATTGTTTGGATATTTTTGGGGGTTCCCCAAGGGAAACCTAAGTGTAGACAACGGAAATAGGCAAAACTCCATGAAAGGGTAACTCGGATGGCCAATGAATATTGACAATTAATTGTTATAGCCATTGAAGACATTGTCAACCAATCAAAGTTTTGTGAATTATAGTAAAAATCTTTGGAATATAGTTTGTACTAAATATGGTCACTGTTTGTGTACACACTTTAAGCAAAACAAAAGATAACACTATCCAATTCTTGGGTCACGTAGCAGCACTAGGAATATCTCACGCTTAGCAAACTATCGTCAAAATGAGTACCAGTATATTATTATTGTATTAAAGCATGTCGAAGAACTATTCATACAAATAATAATGAGGGGGGCCGATTTTTCGGTTGCCAAAACTATGAAGTACTTTTCATTTATTGGTGGTCTTATTTGCTTATATGTGTTGGTAGTCTTGTTCCACATATTTCAGTACTGGTCAATTTTGTAGGTTGGGCAGCCTTATGAGTTTTTCTGTTGGTATAATCCAGAAATATTAGCATATGACCAAAAGACAATTAACTGATTAAAAATCAAACTTTAAAAAATACAAACATCAATGGATATCCAAATCAGTCGACCTCGACTAGAAATTGTTCAAGAGAGGCATAAGAGAAAACTAGAGAAAACCAGTTTCATTATAGCAATTTCAATGTCATGCTTGTTTGTTTTGACAATTTATTTTAGAAATTTCTTATTAATCTTATGGTGACATGTACTAAACTTTTGGGGTCAGTGTATGGGCAGTTTCAGCACTTGTAATTACAATATAGTTTTATTGTGGGCACATATAATGAGCTTTTGGGGTTGGTGTACGGGCAATAGTAGTACTTGTACATAGAATTGAGAAAATATTATGAATGTACACATTCTCTTTTCATTAACTATTTCAGTTATTGAGAATGAATTTACAGTTCATGAAGTGTGTAATTTATCTTAACGTGTGAAAAAAGCATATTTATCTATTTGTTTCGTTTGGGTGTGCCTAAAGCTTAAATCATTTCGATCACCATTAGATCTGGGCGAAAATCATAATCGTGCTTTTTATTTATCCGTTGCAAATAAAATACCATTCAAAAATTTGAATATTTATTATTTTTAAAACTATAATAATTCCAAAACTATTCTCATGCCCGGGATATAAAAAAAATCAGCTTCGTGTTTAAAATTTACGTACAATGTGATATTGCTTAACATAAGGATAAAGACAAAAGAGTGAGTTGTTAAAATTGTGAATGAAAGTGAGAGAAAAGAATTTTAAAAAAAAAAAAAAAAGATTATTTTAATATAATAGAGAAAGTATGGGGAATAAGATGTAGGAGTTTTTGAAATATTAGTAAAATTTAGGATAAAATTTTAGGAATTGTGGTTTTTTAGCTAAAATTTAGAAAAATTCATAAGAAATGGGATGTGAATGCACTAAGATATATGAAAAATTCTTGGGATACAGGCAATATGTTAAGGAATCAGTCAAAAAATCTTTACTGTTCACGCGAAGAGAATCACATGATTTAGAAACTTGTCAATTTCTTCCATGGTGCAATAACATTTGCTGGTTTGAAGGGATGTATGGATAGCGTTAAGTCTCTGTTCAGAGTTGAGAAGTGTAAAAGTTTTTCCAAAGCGATTTGGGCCGCTACCATTTTAGCCTGCTTTTGATCAATTTCTTCCAGCCATCTGGAAGATGAGCCCAATAAACTTAGGCATGGTAAAGACAACAAAATAACAAAAAACATAATTAAGTATTTGTGAAGTGACTGTTGCCCACCCACGCCTCTCCTCGACGAATTCAATAAGCTGTTTCTTTAGCTTAACCACCTCATGCTCCTGATTGAATGAAGGATTCAATTTGGGATAACAAAAACTGAAATTCAATTCAAGCGACTTCTGGTAATTTCAAAATATGAGATTCTAAACTATGAAGCCTTCTTTCGAGCCCTGCACTTGCTCATTATCCAACGTTGACTGGGATTTGGGTTGGGTAGCGGGTCCTTGCACCCCACCCCCGTCCGCCCCACCTCTGCATGGGCATACCTCCGTCCATTAGATGCGGATGACGGGGCAACCTATCCTGCATCTGGGCCTTCAGCGGGGGCGGGCTGGAGCCAATCCCAGCCTGCACCCCAACATTATATATAAATATATATTTATACAAATTGTATATATTATAATTTATTAGAGTCATATTCACTTCATTACATTGACTTGACCTTCTAGGCCAACTTTTATATAGGAGGTCAAGGCAGTACAACATTTATCTTTTTTTTTGGGTCTTAGAACGTTCCTTTGAGATGAATGGTGGTCGACTACTTGGGTGTATACGTTTTTCAGAGCCAATGTTAATTACTAGGGGCAAATAACCAGATCCGATATGCTCTACACTTGAGCGGATATTAGCGAATCCTAAGTAATATCTCTATCCATTGTTTTTCCTAAAACAAAAAAAAAATTAAAACATAACGGATCAATGCACTATAACAGGTAAATTAATTTCTTGATCAGAATTACTACAATACTCATTCCTTTTACATCGAGCGTACCATGCCACAACTCAAATAGAGAAATTAAGGAAATGAGACAATACGTAAGGAACTGTCTTATTTCGTTATAATTATTCAAATGAAATTACAATAAAGGAAACATATATGGAAAATTTCAGTTTATTCGAATTATTTAATTAATGGTTCATTAATGTGATTATTATTTTATATATTTCTATTTTCAGAACAGTTTTTGAAGATATTCAACCAGATTCTTGTCTACTTGGAAGGCCTTGGAGAGAACATCGGGATTGATGGGAGGCTCAGATCCGAAGACTGCATCAGCTATGGTGATAACCCCCGGATTCTGGCTGCTGAGACCGGCAAAGGCAATGGCATTGGATTTTCCGATATTGAGCTGGAAGTGAACGAGACCAACTGGGAATACAAAGACATCTCCAGCATTTAGAACTTTGGTGAAGAGACGGTTTCCATCTCCGTTAGAGGTGACAAAGCCAACGTACAAAGTACCCTCCAAGACAAATAGAACTTCAGTGCCACGAGGATGTGTGTGTGGAGGATTCTGGCCGTATGGTGCAAAGTCAATGCGAGCCAATGATATGCCTAGGGTGTTGAGGCCTGGTAATTCATTCACAGTAACGGCGGTGACATTCGACCCCTGTCGACCTGAGGTGTCTCCGGCAACATTTAACCCCGGGCGGAAGAAGTCTTCAGCTTTGACATCTTTTGGATCCTTGCAAAACTTTCCATTCACAAATACTGCATATAGAAAAAAAAGTTCGTTACTATCACGAAGGAACAGTAGAACTTCCATTATAATTGAAAGTATCATGTTATATAGTTAATATCGTTTCCAAGCATAGTTACATATGAGGAAATCGGTATAGATGCTTAAAATGATTTCCAAAAGAATGTAGTAATAAGACTCTGTTCATACCGGCAGAATCGTACTTGTCGACTGCAACGCAGAAGTCTTGAAGAGGACTAGGGTCAGAGGCAAAGGCGAGAGAGCAAGCCAAAGCCAACAAGGCCACAGTTGCAAGCTGCAGGTACATGAGAACACTACCTTTCATCATGTTGGAGGCTGTCTCTAACTTTTAGTAAAAATTTTGTGTAGTATTGATCGGGTGAGGGTTGAGAGATACGTTGCATGGAAACTTGTGATCTATTTATAGAGGGAAAAGCCACTGAACCAGTCTATGTTTTTGCTTGCACGGTAAAGCTTGAGTAGTTATAATTAATCAGGCTTTTGTTTTGTTGATCTTTTCTCTAACAACTACACACATGATGTTGAAAACCGCAACCAAAATTCGACCACTTCCAAATTGATCATGGACTACTGAATGCAGTTCTAATGTGTTGTTTTGGCCAAGTCAAAATAAAATGTATTACGTACATGATAGACGCTACTAATCATTACTAATCATTACTTAATCGCTTCATATAAATTTTTTATAAAAAAAAATAGATTTTATATTAAAAGTAGAACTTATTTTTTTTATAAAAAATTTATATAAAATTTATCTATCTAACATTACCCTATTTTAAATTAAAAAATATCTATAGTCATAATAAAAAAATATATAGTGATGGCAAAGGACGTGGATTCGGAATGATCCAAAGTACTCCAACATTGATCGGTTCATAAACTCAATATCCCTTCTAGAATTGACAGTACGTACTAAATTCTCACGTTGATCGTTTCCTCCCTTGACCTATCTGCAGACTGCAACATGATATGGATAAAAATAAGTTGCCAGGATTGGCAAGTGGGAAATGGTATTTGCCATTGTTTCTCACCTGCTCTACTTGACCATGTAGCCTCTCAGGACCTCATAACTGGCATTTTCTTAATTTTGTCCTTTTCACTTCTTAATTTAAAATATCATGTTATGATGTTATCATTGATAATAATAAGGGAAAAATAATAATAAACCGAGCTAGGTTGATGATATACGTACATTTGTACGTTGAAAAGTAAAAACAAAATGAAAAAATAATGTACATAAGTAGGTGGAGAAAGAAATTAGAATGAATATCATGTTAGGTTGTCTTGTCGACCTTTTACCTGCTTCTCGGGGAACTTCAACAATCTAGATTACAAAGACATCGCCTCCTCCTAAAAACATTTTTAAATATTTATTTGATATAATTTCATTTAAAATATAAATTATAGAAATCAAATTTTATTATTTATGTAATGTAAATAGTGTGATCTACAAACTGATTTAAAAATAGAATAACTCACTTAGAAAAATTATGTGAATTTTCTATGTATAAATTATGTATATTAGTATTACTAGTATATTATGTATTTATTAAAATAAATATGATGAGATTTTATTAGGTCATAAAACGTTATTAATATATATTTTTTATGTGTAAAGCATATGATTCAATAAATTTTCATGTTTAATATTAAAATTTTATTTATAAATTGTAATAACATTATCTTATATATAATTAGAATTTATATTTTTATATATAATATAAAAAATATTATATATAATATTAAAAAAATAATTTAAAATATATAATATAGTGAACCGGTCCGGTCTGGTTTTAAAAAGTATAGAACCGGAACCGGACCGGCCGGTTTTGGAATAACGGAAACCGGATCCGGATCGGACCGGTCCAGTCTGGTTTTCCAGTTAAATTTTACACCCCTAAAAGTAGCAGTCATTTAAGAACACAGACATCCGGCTCCCTATACGCTCTTCTTTTCCAAATTTTGAGATGCATTTTGGGGAAAACTTGCATTTCGTCCTCCCATCTGGTTCCCTACTTTAGGTTTTTTGTTTATGCGTGCTAAAGTAGTTCCCGATCTATGGAAAACTAATGTACATCCTTAAACACATTTTTAATTATTTTCGCTTATCCCTCTCTCTTCCCCTCCCGCGTTCACCATGTCTCGCACCCTATTTGCTATCGGCTCTCTCTCACACTCATCCATCGACGACAACCCCTTTGACATTTTTCATGATAGCTAAGTCATTTCATTCTCACACAAACTCACACACACAATCTATGTCTCTCATGCCGTCAACTCTAAGAGAAATGCTCACTCGATTTCGTTTGTAGCTCTACCATTTTGGGTTTCTATAACTCCATTGTCGAATCTTAAGGTAGATCTCGAAAACCCTAGGCAAAACAGGAATATGGTTCCGTGTATGCTTCTCTAGGGTATCTAGAATGACAATTTTTTAACGGGTTTAGGGAGATTTTTTGTAAAATCAGTGACCAACCCATTTGATTCTACTGCTTCTTTGATTTCTGTTTTGTGAAATTTACGCCCAATTTATTCAATCTAGCTTGTCATACCTTTCTATTACAAATTTCACATAATCAAATGGTTTATTTCACTATCAATGACCTTGCCATGTGATTCTACTGCCTTCTTTGATTTATGTTATTATGTCATTTCTGTGTAATTTATTCAATTTAGCTTGCCATTTGATTCTATGAAAAATTTCACATGCAACTCTAATGTGCTTTGTTTCACTGTCAGTTACCTTGCCATGTTGATTGTACTGCTTGTTGATTTTCGTTTTGGGTAATTGTTATGTAATTTATTCAATTTAGCTTGCCATTTCACTCTATGTATAATTTAAGAAAATTATGTGCTTTGTAAAATCAGTGAGCTTGTTGTTGTGCTGAAAGTATCTGCAAGTGCACAGAATCATAATAAGTAGTAAAGTAAAGTGTTTTAAATAAACGGATGTCGAACCCACATAGATTAATAATGCTATTGAGTACTGAAATTTACTAAATTAATTAATATTTAGAAAATCAAAATTTAAATAATAGATTATCTAAATTAAACTGAAGAAAAAGAGCATTAAAATTAAGATTTTAAATATAATAAGAATAGAACTAGAGCGTTTGATTTCACCTAATGAATCTCACACGATTTATTCTTCCTTGTTATAGAATTCCAATTATCCCAAGTTATTAATAAAAATTCATTAATTATTCAATATTTTATCTCGAACAATACTAAAAATATCTTCAGTTAATAACTAAATATCTCTATGTGAATTTAATTAATTGGAGATCCATTAAGTTCTTTGAATTTTTCTTAAAAAGCACACTAATCGCGATAAAGTATTTCTGCTTCCGCTCAACTAATAGTGCTTAATCGTAGAGCTCTAATCACAAATCACATCTCGGTCTCATTGCGATTCAATAGATCGAACAATAATTAGCTAAAACTTGCAAGCATTAAGAACACGGAATAAATACTCAATTATGGAAATATTGAAAATAAAATCATTTAGAATATAAATTGTGTGTTTGATGCTAAACTACATCAAAGTTCTAGAAAATAAAATTAGCTCATAATGAAATTGAAAAGAAAAAGAATAAAACTTGTGTTCTTCGTTAGAGTTGATTGATGAAGCATGCGGCCCACGCCTCTGCCCTTCAGATCCACCTCCTTGAAAGAAACTTAAAAAATAATGTCTGGACTATTGGACACTAAAACTCAAACTCCTCCTCTCCAATTTCGTGCTAATAATATGCTTATATATGGTAGAAAGAAACCTTAAGGTTTTTCTGATTTTTGCCAAACGTTTTGGACTTATCTTGGCAGCCGCGTACGTGCTCCATGAGTTTGAATTTTGAAATTCTTATTATGACAAAGTTGTAGGTCTTTCTGATACATTTCCAACCCATCAAGAATCGCATCAATAAAAAATGTGAATAGGAAGTTACGGTCAAAATATTAAAGTATCTTCAGGCTGTCCCTAGCACATTTTGAATTTGAATTTCATGTGGATTCTTTCAGTGATTTCTTTTCTTCTTTCTTCTTTTTATTTTTATTTTTTTTCTGGAGATTTTTATTTCAAAACCCTCCTTCCATATATACAGTCCATCCAATCTATTCAAAATCGATTCTATTTTCAAATTTTAAAACAAAAGATATTCTCCATATTTACTCCTGAAAATTCAGAATTCTTGGCTTTACAACTTCCATCTGGATTTAGAGCATTAGAATGACATATTTTAGATTTGGGCTCTTCATAAAAGTTTTAGATCACTTTCTCAAATTTCCAACACACATGAGGTTGCGTAATTCTGACTTCTAGAACTCCAGATACTCGTTGAAAACCAAAATAGGGTCTCGGCTGCAATAAACTTCTAGATAGATTCAGAATTCTCCGTTTTTTCTAAGTTTTGAACTTCAAAATGGAAAAACTGGGTTTTGGACTCTTCATAAAAGTTCTATACCTATCTATTAGCTATCCAGCGAGATAAACGACAGCTAAAACAGAGGTGTGTAGCTCCAGCTAGAACTCAAAAACTAAATAATGTTTTGTTTTTACTAAATCAGCCCAATTTCAACTTAATCCACTAATTAAACACCTGAAAAATACCAAGAATTCTCAAGAATTAAATTAATATAAAATAAAACTAAAATTCTAGACAAACAAGCTAAGAATCATGCAAAGTACTTGAATCTTGAACAATTAAGCATAAGAAAATGTGTGAATTAAATTCCCACATCACTTGCCATTTGATTCTACTGCTTGTGAAATTCATGTTTTGTATAATTTCTTGGGTTTATTCAATCTAGCTTGTCATTTGGTACAATGAAGATTTTCTCATGCTTATGTGCTTAGTTTCACTGTCAGTGACCTTGCCATTTCAAAGTACTAGATCTTTGATTTCTGTTTGGATAAATGTTTTGTAATTTATTCAAGTGATCTTGCCATTTGATTCTATGAATAATTTCACATGCTTTATGTGCTGAAGATCACTGTCAGTGACTTTGCCATTTCAAAACACTACTAATTTGGTTTTCTTTTTGGATAAATGTTAGGTAATTTATTCAAGCGAGCTTGCCATTTCTACTATGATTAAGTTTTTGTGAATTGTAAACTTTAGTAACTTTTTATAAATTTCAAAGTTAAAATTGAATAAGGAAACAATATTTTTCAATTTTGTGTGATATGCTTCTTTGATTTTTGTTTGGGCAAGCTGACACTTGGTTTTGCTCTCCTATTGATGTGATAGTTGGCTTCACCAGTTGTTGACTTTCTGGTTTTTGTTGTTGATTCCTTATTTGTTTTTTCTCACTGTCATTGCTTTGTTCTTTGCAGCTTTAATTGTTGATATGTAAAGGTTGTCGTTGGGGTTGTATGTGTAATGTAATTATGCTGTGACGATGGTTAAATTGAATATGATAAATGTATAAAATCGCAACTTCTGTGAATGAGGCAAGCTTGAAATGGCAGAGTAACCCGTGTGGTCATTTTTTTTGTGAAAGTTTCACAAAGGCAACCGTTTTGCAGTCATTTGAATTGTGTTATTTGCTTACCTATGCCTGAATTAAAAATCCATTATGAGCCTCTTCTCTCAATTTTTATAATATTGTTTTGTAATTTGTGTTTTTCTGTAATTTTTATTGTTCTGCTGTGATTTAGGCATGCTATTTAGTTTTATTGGTTGGATTACTTTGCCATTTTTTATGTTCTGCTATCAGTTATATTGGTTGGATTAGTTTCATCTCTTTGTTGTTCAGTTGTGTTTAAAATTTTAGCTTGTTATTCTCAAAGTTATCCTATTACTTATCATGTATAACAATTTAGATAAAGGTTGTTTAGCTGATTAGACATGCTACTTCGGTATTTTTTTCTTCTTTAGTTTGATTTTGATTGTGTGTCCCCCTCGACTGTAATGATAACAAAGTTAAGTAGGGATACAGAAAATTTAGCACATACTCTATGGGAGGGTTACCCGAACGACTAATCACTACTGGTAACTGATTGTTGCAGCCATGGAGGATATTGTCACTTCCTATGTTTTACCACTCCTTTCTTGAGCCACTTTCTTGGGTTAATTGTTTGGGTATTTTTCGGGGTTCGGCAAGTGAAACTTAAGTGTAGACAACGGATACGGGCAAAACTCCATGACAGGGAAACTCGGATGGCCAATGAATATTGACAATCAATTGTTATAGCCATTGAGGACATTGTTGGCCAATCAAAGTTTTGTGAATTATAATAAAAATCTTTGGATTATAGTTTGTACTAATTATGCTCACTGTTTGTGTACACACTTTAAGCAAAACAAAAGATAACACTACTCAATGCCTGGGTCACGTAGCGGCACTAGCAATATCTCACGCTCAGCAAACTATTGTCAAAATGAGTATCCAGTATGTTATTGTTGTATTAAAGCATGTCGAAGAACTATTCATACCAACAATAATGAGGGGGGCCAATTTTTCGGTTGCCAAAACTATGAAGTACTTTTCATTTGTTGGTGGTCTTATTGTTGATAGTCTTGTTCCACATATTTCATTACTGGTCAATTTTACAGTTTGGGCAACCTAATGGGTTTTTCTGTTGGTATGATCCAGAAATATTAGCATATGACCAAAAGACAATTAACTGATTAAAAATCGAACTTCAAAAGAAACAAACATCAATGGATATCCAAACCAGTCAACATCGACTAGAAATTGTTTAAGAGAGGCGTAAGAGAAAACTAGAGAAAATCAGTTTCATTATAGCAATTTCGATGTCATGCTTATTTGTTTTGACAATCTATTTTAGAAATTTCTGATTAATCTTATGGTTACATGTACTAAACTTTTGGGGTCGGTGTATCGGCAGTTTCAGCACTTGTAATTATAATATAGTTTTATTGTGGGCACATATAATGAACTTTTAGGGGTTGGTGTATGGGAAATAGTAGTACTTGTACATATAATTGAGAAAATATTATGAATGTACACATTCTCTTTTCATTAACTATTTCAGTTATTGAGAATGAATTTACAGTTTATGAAGTGTGTAATTTATCTTAACGTGTGAAAAAAGCATATTTATCTATTTGTTTCGTTCGGGTGTGCCTAAAGCTTAAATCATATCGATCACCATTAGATCTGGGCGAAAATCATAATCGTGCTTTTTATTTTTCCATTGCAAATAAAATACCATTGGAAAAGACGAATATTTATTATTTTTAAAACTATAATAATTTCAAAACTAATCTCATACCCAAAAAAAAAAAATCAGCTTCGTGTTTAAAATTTACGTACAAGGTGATATTGCTTAACATGAGGATAAAAACAAAATAGTGAGTAGTTAAAATTGTGAATGAAAGTGAGAGAAAAAAATTTTAAAAAAATAAAAGAAAAAAATTATTTTAATATAATAGAGAAAATATAGGAAATAAGACGTAGGAGTTTTTGAAAGATTAGTAAAATTTAGGATAAAATTTTAGGAATAGTATTGTTTAGCTAGAATTTAGAAAAATTCGTAAGAAATGGGATGTGAATGCTTTGAGATATATGAAAAATTCTTGGGATACAGGCAATATGTTAAGGAATCAGTCAAAAAATCTTTACTATTCACGTGAAGAGAATCACATGATTTAGAAACTTGTCAATTTCTTCCATGGTGCAATTTCCTCCACAGGCAGCTACCATTTTAGCCTGCTTTCGATCAATTTCTTCCAGCCATCTGGAAGATGAGCCCAACAAACTTAGGCATAGTAAAGACAACAAAATGACAAAAAACATAATTAAGTAGTTGTGAAGTGACAATTGCCCACCCACGCCTCTCCTCGACGAATTCATTAAGCTGCTTCTTTAGCTTAACCACCTGCTGCTCCTGATTGAATGAAGGATTCAATTTGGGATAACAAAAACTGAAATTCAATTCAAGCGACTTCTGGTAATTTCAAAATATGAGATTCTAAACTATGAAGCCCTCTTTCAAGCCCTGCACTTGCTCATTATCCAAAATTGACTGGGATTAGGGTTGGGCAATGGGGCCTCACACCCCACCCCTGTCCGCCCCACCGCTGCATGGGCATACCTCCGTCCGTTAGATGCGGGTGACGGGGCAACTTATCCTGCATCTAGGCCTCCAGCGGGGGCAGGCTAGAGCCAATCCCGGCCTGCACCCCAACATTATATATAAATATATATTTATACAAATTGTATATATTATAATTTATTAGAGTCGTATTCACTTCATTACATTGTCTTGACCTTCTAGGTCAATTTTTATATAGGAGGTCAAGGCAGTACAACATTTACCTTCTTTTTTTTTTGGGTCTTAGAACGTTCCTTTGAGATGAATGGTGGTCGACTACTTGGGTGTATACGTTTTTCAGAGCCAATGTTAATTACTAGGGGCAAATAACCGGATCCGATTTGCCCTACACTTGAGCGAATAGCGAATCCTAAGTAATATCTCTATCCATTTTTTTTCCTAAAACAAATAAAATTAAAATGTAACGGATCAATGCACTATAACGGGTAAATTAATTTCTTGATCAGAATTACTACAATACTCATTCCTTTTACATCAAGCGTACGATGCCACAACTCGAATAGAGAAATTAAGGAAATGAGAGAGTACGTAAGGAACCGTCTTATTTCATTATAATTATTCAAATGAAATTACAATAAAGGAAACATAAATGGAAAATTTCAGTTTATTCGAATTATTTAATTAATGGTTCATTAATGTGGTTATTATTTTATATATTTCTATTTTCAGAACAGTTTCTGAAGATATTCAACCAGATTCTTGTCTACTTGGAAGGCCTTGGTGAGAACATCGGGATTGATGGGAGGCTCAGATCCGAAGACTGCATCAGCTATGGTGATAACCCCCGGATTTTGGCTGCTGAGACCGGCAAAGGCAATGGCATTGGATTTTCCGATATTGAGCTGGAAGTGAACGAGACCAACTGGGAATACAAAGACATCTCCAGCATTTAGAACTTTGGTGAAGAGACGGTTTCCATCTCCGTTAGAGGTGACAAAGCCAACGTACAAAGTACCCTCCAAGACAAATAGAACTTCAGTGCCACGAGGATGTGTGTGTGGAGGATTCTGGCCGTATGGTGCAAAGTCAATGCGAGCCAATGATATGCCTAGGGTGTTGAGGCCTGGTAATTCGTTCACAGTAACGGCAGTGACATTCGACCCCTGTCGACCTGAGGTGTCTCCGGCAACATTTAACCCCGGGCGGAAGAAGTCTTCAGCTTTGACATCTTTTGGATCCTTGCAAAACTTTCCATTCACAAATACTGCATGTAGAAAAAAAAGTTCATTACTATCACGAAGGAACAGTAGAACTTCCCTCATAATTGAAAGTATCATGTTATGCAGTTAATATCGTTTCCAAGCATAATTACAGATGAGGAAATCAGTAAAGATGCTTAAAATGATTCCCAAAAGAAGGTAGTAATAAGACTCTGTTCATACCAGCAGAATCGTACTTGTCGACTGCAACACAGAAGTCTTGAAGAGGACTAGGGTCAGAGGCAAAGGCGAGAGAGCAAGCCAAAGCCAACACGGCCACAGTTGCAAGCTGCGGGTACATGAGAACACTACCTTTCATCATGTTGGAGGCTGTCTCTAACTTTTAGTAAAAATTTTGTGTAGTATTGGTCGGGTGAGGGTTGGGAGATACGTTGCAAGGAAACTTGTGATCTATTTATAGAGGGAAAAGCCACTGAACCAGTCTTATGTTTTTGCTTGCACGGTAAGATTGGACTTGGAAAGTCTAGCTTGAGTAGTTTTAATTAATTAATCAGGCTTTTATTTTGTTGATCTTTTCTCTAACCACTAGACACATGATGTTGAAAACCGCAACTGCGTATTTGTTCGATCTCTTCCACGAAAATAAATTTATTACAAATAAAAAAGAAATATATAGTGATGGCAAAGGAGTACGTGGATTCGGAATGAGCCTACCAGCTAGGTAGTTGGGATGATCAAAACTACTCCAACATTGATCGGTTCATAAACAGATAAACTCAATTTTCCTTCTAGAATTGACAGTACGTACTAAATTCTCGCGTTGATCGTTTCCTCCCTTGACCTATCTGCAGACTGCAACATCATATCGATCAAAATAAGTTGCCAGGATTGGCAAGTGGGAAATGGTAGTTACCATTTTTTCTCACCTGCACTACTTGACCATTTAGCCTCTCAGGAGCTCATAACTGCCATTTTCTTAATTTTATCCTTGGGGAGAGAGTTTATTAATCCAGCGAAATTATGGTGTTTGTTTATATTGTCCGTCTAAGATGATGTCTGCATCATGATGATGACTTTAGAGGCTAGGAAAAAAATTAGAGAAAATGAAAGGGAGAAAGTGAGGCTAGCTAGCTGCTCCTCTTTTTCTTTCTTTTTTACGTTTCCACGTGCAATTATCTAGCTCGGTTTATTGTTATTTTTCCCTTTAGAGATCGACCATTAACGTCTAATTTGTTTCTGCTAACGTTGTCCGTCAGATATTTATCCAAAAATAAGAGGTGGAGAAAGAAATTAGAATTAATATGATATATGTTAGGACGTTGTGTTGTCGACCTTTCAATTTACCTGCTCGATCATAAAACATGACATCTGTTGCATTAGAAAGCTGTACAAGACATTATTACATTTGAGCCAGCTTTTACATAAGCCCAATTTTGATCGATTTGAGTCTTTTAAAGCATTTGCAGGCTTGAAGTGTAACTATGTCATTCTAACGTTGATATCCTTTAAATTATTGTAAAATATAACTCGAACAACAATAAAGAATAATTGAGATTCTGACTAAACAAACAAATAATGAAAATGGTAAAACCATATACAGATTTTCATTGTACCATAACTACATGGGAATATTTACCATCTAAAAAGAATAAATATACAATACAAAATTACTCATCCAAAACAAAATTATAGAGTAGAAAATAGTTAGCAAAGAGCTAACCACAGATCCCTTAGGACCCACAAGTTTGCTTATCGATCTAGAGCAGAAAAAAATGCAGCTTGGGATGCCCTTCCTGGAGTTCGACATTTCTCATCTGCTGAGTTTATTGGTGATGATTGTGGCATGAGTTCCGTTAATCGGATTCTTTCATTGGTAAGTCTGTTCTGTAGAAAGAAAAGATATAATGATCAGATGTTTTCACTGGTTCCTGCTCATGCACCAATAGGCTAAGGATGATGAGATACATGTGTATATGTGTGTAAACGGAATGTAAATATTCTGCTTACCTTATACTTCAAATCTTGCAATTCTCTTTCGAGTGCAGTAAATCTATTCTTGAGTTGCTCCAGGGCATCTTCAGCATCGGAGGGACTTACATTGGATACTGGTTTTGTTATTCCAACTGCCTGAAAGTTTAGTCCAATTAAAAAAGAATTTCCAGTAAAGCATGTTGTATTGGCAAATCACTTTACACATACCTTTAGAACACTAGTACATAAACCCAATAACCTCTGTGCTAACTGAACCTTCTCCTCCTCGGTTTCCTGTTGCAAATTCAGTTTTCTGTTTAGCCTTCAACTCTATTTACTGGTATAGCATACCCACATCTCTAGTTACTAGTCTAGCTACTGGTGCGCGTGTTTGTGTTGGTTGCTGCGTTATGTTTACAAACCTTCAGTTTGATATTCAACCGATGTTCCTCATCAAAATCAATATAGGGATTTTTCCCAATGGAAGCACGGAAGCAAGCTAGCTCTTCCTTGACACGTGAAAGAATAACCTCGGTTCGCCGCAGCTTACTGCTGAGTTCTTCATTCTGAGTTTTCAGCATGTTGTTTTCATCCTGTAACATTATTGGACTCCGATGACAAAATTGATTTGGAGATAGAGATGGATGTCCAAAACCATGTGGTTCCACAAAATGGTCAATAAAACTGAAATCAAAGTAATTAGATTGACAGGCCTTGATTTTTGCATGATGATGAATGCGCTGCTGGAGGTTTTGCTGACCAGATAGCTTCTTTACTTCCCCTTCAAGCTCCATCACCTTTTGCTTACGATGTAGATTCTCTATCTACATAGATAAAGTAAGGCAAAAAACCAGAAGAAATTAAAATCCGCACTAAACAATGGCCATTTTGTTTACAAAATAGAGACTATTTCTACCTTCAACATTTCATTCTCAGTTTTGTGTAACTGATCTTGGCGCCATAGTTTTTCCAATGCGATTTGGGCACCTACCATTTCAGCCTGCTTTCGATCAATTTCCTCCAGCCATCTGGAATACGAGCTCAACAAACTTAGGCATGGTAAAGACAACAAAATAACAAAAAACATAATTAAGTAGTTGTGAAGTGACAGTTGCCCACCCTCGCCTCTCCTCGACGAATTCATTAAGCTGCTTCTTTAGCTTAACCACCTCCTGCTCCTGATTGAAAGAAGAATTCAATTTGGGATAACAAAAACTCACAAAAACTGAAATTCAATTCAAGCGACTTTTAGTAATTTCAAAGTTGAGAGTACCTTCTCTTGAGATTCTAAACTATGAAGTCGAGCCTTCTCAGTTATCTTCTGCACTTGCTCATTATCCAACATTGACTGAGATTACAGAATTGGAAGGGTGAGATTAGCATATTTTGAAACTTGAGAAAAAAATTTATCCAGAAGTGATCTGATACTATTGCAACATCACGGACTTAGTAACATCAAATCTACAATTGGGATTGCATAAAGAGGGCAGTGAAATGATAATATTTGATGCTATATATTTTCTGGGATGCAGAATATAATGAAAGACAACTTATGAGAAATGATTCACAAATTTACCGCATAATTGGTCATATCCAATTTAACTCCCAGTAGGTCTCTAATTACATCATGGGTCATGCTCTCAGCAGCAGCTAATCTAGCATTCAATGCGAATATCTGCATTGTCCAGTACAGAAAGTGACTACCATGGGGACATAATGTATGGCCACAAAAGAAGAAAGCAATCTCAAATTTCCGTAGAACTCATAGAATCTAGATTGGGACGGCAAAGGTTACCTCTTTCTGTCGGCTTACTGCCAAAAATTCAAGCTCTTCAATATGAAGCTTTGCAGCAGTAAGCTCCTCATCTTTCTCAGATTTTATTTGATGTGCCAAGCCCAATCCAATGCATTTAAAAGGGGAACCAGAACCCCTAGACTTTGTGGCATACTTCTCTGACTTGTTTGATAAAGAATTCATGAGCTGGGCAGAATGTCCTTCAGGCCTGACTTGTTCAGCCATGGCTTCCAATGCCTTGAACTGTTAATGAATTTCATAGTTTACATCATTGTGAGGTGATTTTAAAAGAAATAACGAACTTGTCCTACGAAACCACATCTATTTGCATCAGAAAAGACATTCATTCTATAAATGCCATGCAACCTCTTTACTGCAGAACAATGAAATAAATCTTATGATTTCTTGCATACCTTTTGCTTATAGTCACTAGCCTGTGCTTCAGCATGCAAATTTAGCTCAGAGAGATGAACTTTTAGTTGGGTAATCTGTTAGATAATGACAAGAGCATAAGTTTCTAATGCTAAATCCCCTTCAAAACAATTGGCTATAAAATTGGTTTAGAAAACTTGGTTTAACTATGGAGGCTCAGAATGAAGTTATAAATAATTGTACTGAAGATGCAACAGAAGACGTCACCTCTGCATCCTTTTCTACTATGTCCCTCTCAAGAATTTGCATATGCTCAAGGGCTTCTTGAAGGTTTTTCTCTTTCTCATCTAAATGCCTATAGTTTAAGCAACAATTCAGCAACCATGCATAACCTAAAAATATCTACACAGTCCAAGTGAATATTTAGAATGATTTCACCTTTTCATGTCTGAATCAGCATTTTTAACATTTTGCATCTGATCTTTTACAGCATGAAGCTCTGATTCCAGCTCTTCTCTTTGCAACCTTTGGCGTTCGGCTTCTCCTTTAAGAATGTTGACCTAGACAGCCGTTATAAGTGAGGCATAATAGAAAAAAGTAATAGCTCATCAAAAGATCATAATAGTTTACACGACTTTCTTGTCTCTTTCTTTAATTCTAGTTGGCTGTTACCCTTGTATACTCCCTGTTTTCTTTAATAATAAAATCTTTCATGACTTATAAAAAATGACCTTTTTATAACTAAACTTACCTTGTTTTCCAATACATTTATTGTACGTTCTAGCTCTTCAACAGATCTCTCTAATAGCTTCACTTCTGTCTCTTTGTCTTCAGCATAGACCTTTCTTGATTCAGCCACCTGATGTTGAGGTAACAAATTAATATTAGGGAACCAAAAAAAAAAAGTGATTCACCAAGTAGAGGTTAGAATGTACCTGTTGAGCTTCCATGGCAATTGTTTCATTTTTGTCAGCAAGTGTCTTTACCCTCTCAAACTTTTCTTTCCAACTATTAACTTCAATCTGGAGAAGATCCCTCTCACTAGCAAGTTCATTCATATTGCTCCCAAGGGATTCGATCGAATTATTCATTAGCCCAAGAGCATTACTCATCTCTGTAAGCTCCATTTCCAAGCTCTCAATTATCTTTTTCTTCTCTGTCAATTCCTCCTCTAAAATACTTTGTGCTGCCAAGGCATCTTCAATACAAGCACCCAGCTCCAGATTTTCTACGGAAAGCATTTCTAGAGACTCGCGTTCTTTTGAGAGATCCAACTCATGCACAGAAATTATGTCAATTTTATCCCGCAACTGATCTTCAAGCATTTGGATTTTAGCAAGCGCCAGATCAAGCTCACCTGTTTTTACTGCAAGCTCATCCTCTAATGCCTCTACAGAAACCACCATTTCCTCAATCTCTTCTTTTTGATCTTTTGTATTAGATGCAGATTCTTGCAACAAGCTCAGATCAAATAAAAGTCCTCTCAAAACATCTTCCTTTCTTAATAGCTCAGCCTGCAGATTCAAATTTTCTGATACTAGCTCTTTAGCATGGCACTCCAAGCGGTCAAACTCTTCCATAAACTTACATGTCCTCTCTATGTTTTCAGATATCTCTTGTGACATTTTATCCACAACTGAAGAGCCTTTTCCATCCAGTACATTAAGTAATCTGCTACCCATGATGTCAAGAGCTTCCACTGTATCAATGCATTTCATGATGTTCAAGCTCGAAATGGAGAAGCTTTCATGCATAGTATTCTTGTGGGAGCAAATTTCATTTCTTAAGAAAGCATTTTGTTCCTCCAAGGATTTTACATTGTTGACATAACTTTGACAGTCCTGTGTTCTCGAACATAACTCCTTGAGAATGACAGATTGAGAATGTTGGAGCTCATTCATTTCAGCGTTTTTCATTTCCAGCTCAGTCTTTAGACTGACAATACCAGGCTCCAACGAGATTATTTCATTTTGCAGCCTCTGATTTTCCTCATGAAAGACACCTATGCGGCTCAAAGATGATTCAAACTCGGAATTTTTCCCCTCTAAGTCTTTAAGTACTTGCCTCTTTTGAGCATTTAACTTCATTATCTCACCTTTCAATGACTCATTCTCATCTGCCAAACAGCTCATTCGGCTTAACTCTGCATTTTTCATGTCCAACTCATTTTGTAGTTCGCACAAAAAAGTTTCCATCTTGCAAATATTCTTCTGCAGATCTTTGTTTCTTTCATCAAGGGCAGACATTTGACTCAGAGAAACTTCTAATGCTCTTTCCTTTGTCTTGAAATCATGCAGTAGATTTTCATAGTCCGCTTCATGTGCTTGAACCTGGTTCAACAGCCTCACCTTTGTTTCGTTGACATCAACAAGTTCAACTTTCAATCTACTATTCAAAAAAGTAACATCCTTTAGCGACTGAATGCCTTGGTCAGTCACTTCCTCCATCTGTGAAATTCTTGAATTACTGACATTCAGCTTTGACAATAGATCCTTTCTTTCCAATGTTGCCTCTTGAATTTGTTTTTCTAGAAGAGAAACCTGGGATTCCTGGTCCTGTAGCAGTTTTGTTTTCAACTCTGCATCGACCTTGGAAAAAATTATTTCTTTCTTCAAATTCTCCAGGACTGAACAACACTTGATATGCTCTTTTTCTGCATCAGCTTTCTGCAAAGCCATCTCTTCTAGTTCTGAAACCAAGATAAGTGACTCAAAGTCTTTAGAGAACCAACCTACCATGAAAAGATCAGCTTGAGATTCAAGAACCATCTCTTTATATTTCAGTATTTTCTCCTGATCCAGAAGGCATGCCAAAACGTTATTGTTACTCAAGTCCAACTCCTTCATTAAAATTGAAAGCTGTGATCCCATATCATTAGACCTTTGCAGCATCAACTCCTCTTGGAGCTGCAGGTCTGATATTTGTTTCTCAAAAGTGGATACCTTGACTCTAAGCTCCCCAGTTTCTTCTTCTTTCCTTGAGATTTTATCAAAACTGTTCTTGATGTCGGCCAGGAGTTTCCCTTTGAGGATTCTACACATCTCAAGCTCTCTTATTGACTTAAAATTGCGTTCCCTCAAATCAGCTATAGCAGAGTTTGATTCACACAGACCGTGTTGAAGCAAACCATTCTCTGTATTCAGCCCTGTGACTGTTTCCAACAAAATTCCCATATGACACAGGTGTAGCACTGACACAGCACTGTCCTTCACAATTATTTGAGACCAGACACCCTCAAGCCATGAATGCACCAACTTTGTGGAGTTTACCAGCAGAGACTTCATGCAGCGGAGGTCACAGCCTAAAGACATTAAGTTTTTGCTTAGTGTAGTCTGGAATTCTGTGATGGCACATTCAATCTCTGAAACCAGATCCCTTGTTTCCGTCAAATGTGAGCCAAGCTGCTTTTCAAGATCTTCAAATTGTTGATTCTTCAGATCATTGATGTTCTGCAAGCTCTGAACCTCATCAGTTAATAGACTCCGGTCATTGATTAATCCGACTTCGGTTTCCTTACGCCTTTCTATATCAAGCTTTAATTTTTCATTTGCTATCACCAGTTTATTGATCATAATATCTGCATCTTTCATAGTATTTTGGGCCTCTTGAAATTTGGCCATGATACAAGAAGCCTCTGCGGCTTTCTGGGCTGCAACCATCTTTGCACCACCGACCTCAAGTTCAAGCAACTGTAACAGGATGTCAGCAAAAAGTATTTGAGTGATGAAAAAAAGACTAATTAACAGATTCTAAATGCATAGTCCAAAAACGTGAAGTTTAAGAGAGAGATACAGATGGACAGGGACAAAGCACAAAACAGGGAACAATATAAATTCAGATTATCACCGTTCATTATCAATATCAACAAGAGAAAATATAAATAGCACTTTACTGTGCATAACAGCCGCTGCACACTAAGTGTATTGGGTGAAAAAAAAAAAAAAAACCACAGCACGGGTGTGCTGCGGCTATGGGCTGATGCCCAGAAGAACTCTATCAACAAAGGTACATTTTCCTCGTTGGAGCCTCCCAACCCCACCCAGACATACAAAAGACAAAAGGCAAAAGAACATTACAAAGTCGGTATTCTCCATAGTAAGTTGGCCCCTAGATGAAGACTAACAGAGCACAGATTAGAGGAGAGTTTTTTGAGACAATAAATGACAAAAATCATGAAGAATTACCTCTTTAGTCTGACACCATTGAGAGCCAGCTTCTTCCACAGTTTGTTCAAACACACTTAGCCTATTACCAAAAGCTTCCGTCTTGAGTATATATTGTTTTTCAAAGTTACTCATAGCTGCTTCCATGGCCAGTACCTGAGTTGTAAGACATTTCATGCTTTCCTGACTGCATTTCTCAGACACCTGCATTTGTTTTTTCTCGTCATGCAGCTTCACCATCTCAGCTTGCACCTCCTTCAGGCTTTCAAGGGCCGATTGTATCTCCTTTTTCAGAAGTATGATGGTAACATCTTTATTACCCATATCCCTACCAATTCTTCTAGACTCCAGATTTTTTTCATCATAGGAAGGGCAGCACACACTCTTCCCAACTCTAGAATATTCAGATGTATCCAGTGTCAGGTCTTCAACACAATTTAAGTCTCTGTCACTGACTTTATTTGTTTCAGCATCTGTCTGCAACAATTCCAGATTAGCAATTATTTATATAAACGTCCTCAAGAGACCAGAACTACCACATAGATGTGAATTAACTTCAAAGTTAAAGCTGCCTACCAGAAAGCAAGAAGCTTACCGGTCCTTCACCTTCACCATCTCCATCAAAAGACGTACATACTTCTTGTGAATCTTTCCTTGCAGGACTTCCACAATGCTCCCCATACGAGCTCATGCATGACTTGAGTGTGGATACACCTGATTGTAGCTCAGCTAGTTTCTCCTTTGTCATCAAAATATCAATCTCTTCAATAGTTTTTAGCTTTTGCTCCATACCACAAGAACGCTCCTGCTCTTCAGAGATTTTTTCTCTAAGCTTACCACAGGTTCCCTCCAAATCTTTTACTTCCCCTCTCAGAGACTGTATCTTCTTATCTGCTTCTTCAATCATCTCAGCTTGATCATTAAGAAGAGCATCTTTCCTCAAGTTCATCTCTACTGATTCACCAAGCTGGAAATCCTTGTGCTTTAATGCATCACGATAACTATTATTCATTTCTGATAATCTATTGACAATCACAAAAGCAACTGTTGCACAACCAGATACTTTTCCAATCTGATCTTCTGCCCATTTATTTCTGTCCTCCAGCTTTGCTACTGTAGATGTCTTTGTAGTCAACTCTGACATCAATTGGAGGATTTCTTTCTCCTTTTCACTGCACTCCTGCTGGTGTGCTTCAGTGATTACCATTGCTGCTCCTCTCAAAGACTTCAGCATGCACTCCACATCACTTCTTTTATTGTTTGCATCCTCTAAACAACTCCTCAGTTCTTCAATCATTAATTCCTTTTCAGAGATTATTTTAATCATCTTGCCAACTTGGTCAGATATCCAAATCCTTCTATGCGGAAAGGAACTTGATATAAGTTCGAGCTGATCAGACGCATTGATGAGTGTGTCGTGCCCATCAGCAAGAATTTCTTCAATCTCACAAGTCAATAGATCCCATTCTTCAGATAATATTAACAGTTCCCTATCTTTCTCTTCTAGCTTTTGATTCAAGCTTTTGTTATCATCAGTTATGATGTACAGTTTTTCCTGAACCTCTTTCAATTCAGTCTCCAGAAGTGTTCCAGCCGTTTTCATCTCCATTTCTTTCAAATGACTATCTTGGACTTGGTGCTGAAGTATCCCAAGTTCTTCCTGCATACAGACAATCACTTCAGCAGTTTCAGCTTCAGCCTGCCTGCGAACTTCATCCATTTCTTCTTCATTTGACACCTGATGTGCACGGTCACCTCGGTACCAATTATTCAGTCTCTTGGCCTTTTCAAGAGAGGCTTGCATCCTCTTCAAGTTTGCTTCTAAGGGGGAATTGTCACGCTCTGTACGGGTTGAAGGTGAGTGAAATTGCAACTCTTTAAAAGCAAGCTGATCCTTCAAAGCCATGATTTCAGGCTCCTGTTTGCTCAAAAGCTGCTGATAATGACTGTTAGTATTCCTCAGTTCCTCCATCTCATTGATCGACAGAATTTGCTGTGATTCAAGAGCTTCAATGATGGACTTTGCCTCTTCCAATTCGCATTTTGCATCTTCATATTTTTTACTTGTTAGTAAAAGTTTTTCCTTCGCCACCTGAAGATCTCTATCATAGCATATTGCCGTTTCCTCCATCTCACGACAAGTTGACCTCTCTTCTTTGATAATGATCTTTAATATATCCAGTTCCAACTGCAAATTGACCATTTCCTCTGCGTGTTTTATCAGCAGAGATTCATGCTTACCTTCTAGGTTCTCACTCTGGACTACCTTGAGCACCTCATCTTCTACAGCTGGACCATTTATTGAATCCTGAAACAAAATTTCATACACTCAATATTTGGAAGACACATTAGCACAATACCTAATCTTCTTGTAAGTTGGCATGACCCAAAGTGCAGGCATATCTATTACAAAGTAATCCTTAAGAAATAACCTTCTCATAATCTCTCTACTCCTGGATTTTCTTTTATTTTTTTCCATAAAGTTAATGCAGCTAAGTTAAAAGACAAGCTAAGAAACATAAGTACCTTTATGGTCTTATTGACGCCATCGTGCTCATAGGGTTCATATCTGATATTCTCTAACATGGTGTGTAGGTCATCTAATTCCCTGCAGAATATGGGAAGAAAAATTTGCATGGAAGATTAAAGAAGTTACTGCAAGCTTAGAGGCTCCAATCGGAAAATACAATGCTAAACAGACTTGAAAATGGATGAAAAATGAACTTGTATAGGAGGATCAAACTTTCTTACCTTCTGAGTTTTGCATTATCTTCTAAGCAAGATTTTAATTGGTCCCTGCATTTCTCTAATTCTCCAAGAGTATTTTTAAACTGAAACCAATGAAGAGGAATTGTGAAATAGATTAGTATGTAGTAAAGAGGAAACGTGTTACATATAGAGACAGAAAGTGCGACCTCCGGCTGGAAATCATTTTTTTTATGCACATAGTTTCCTTTATTAATGAAAACTGACTATGAAGACCAGAAAGAAAAAACAAATGAAGGACATTTTTCACTCGGAATTAACTTTTTTTTTCTAACAAGAATGAGGTAAACCACTTTGTAATGAAAGTAACCAACCTCGGGTTGCATATTAGAATTAAGATCATTATGCTGCTTAGAGCTCCCATCAATAAATTGAAGCAACTGCAAACAGAGGTCTTTTAGTTGATACAGGCTCCAAACATTCCCAACCGGAAGGAAAAAAAAAAAAAAACTCGATAGATACTATTAAACACCTGATCCCGCAGTGCAGATACTTCAGACAAGAGTATCTCTCTCTCCCCTTCTTCATAGAACTCTTGAAACCTAAAAATTTGATGAGAAAAAAGTAATAGAAAAGGTAAAGTGCTAATTACAATAACTTCTTATCCAAAAAATAAAAAACTTTTTTATAAGAAACTTCTCATCCAAAAATGAAAACACAACAACACCACCTAGAATAATGATGGTAATAATGATGATTGCAGCAATAACTACCTTCTAAGTTGATCTAAAAGCCTTATATTCTCCAAAGCAAAGCGAGTTACTTCAGGATTTCTATCAACTTTAGCTTGAAGCAACTGAATCTCCTCGGAGAGTGCTCTGTTCTCTTCCAGTAGATAAGCATCTGCAGGTACAGAACCTCCAAGAAGTGATTCCATTCTCTGAATTTTGTCTTCCCTAAACCTGAGCATCATTTTACTACATCTGGTATCTTCCTCTCTTTGACGAACCTGAGATGTAATTGGTGGTAGCCGTTAGAGCACTTTTGGAAGTGAAACAAACTCCAAAAGGAAAAAAAGGGTCCAAAAAAGAACAATACCAGGCGGTTCAACTGTTCTACTTCAGCCTCAAGTTGCTTAATAGAAGTTTCAGCCATCTGCTCCCTTCTCAAGGAACCAGCAAGTGTTGTCTCCAAAGATTTCAACTGATTCATTGTCAATCAGTTGCATGTTACGATCAGTAAAATAAGGAAAACCAAATGCATGGTAAGGTTCAGATTGACACATCACACTTGAAATAACAAATGCAATGAAAAATAAAAACATAAAAGAATCAAAGATTTACTTTCTATCCATGATGCCTACACATGGGGTACATATAGAGAGCATACTATATCTTGTACTTCATATCAAACTGTCACCATCCACCTTAAGTTTTTTATTATCCTTGTCATAGGCCAAAAACTTTTTGGTCACATATGTACAATGTCAACACTCAACAAAGACTAGTCAGTGTGGTGATTCCCGTGTCCAAATTCATATGTTACACGGCCAATGAAGACATATCACATGAACATAAAACAACTTCAACACAAGATACTCCAATCAAATTCTCAATGTCCTCGTCAAGTTTTGCTTTGCACAAAGCGGTCCCATACCACATGACATTACCAGAGAGGTACACTAGCCACATCCATGTGATCCCCTATAAATAATGGTCACTATTGAGTCTCCCACGTGCCCTGGTATACCCCAATTTAATCTAGAAAGCAACCAATGTGAACATTAAGATATACCAATATAATGACTTCACAATTCAATCCAATCCAATTGGGTATCCAAATAACAATAACAATAATAATGATAGTGAAAATAGGGAATACAATTTAAAAATAAATAAAAATAAAAAAAGGAGTCGGGGTACAAAGGCAAACAAGGACAAAATATAACATTATCCAACCATCGCATATCAATCCTTCTAACTTTTATATGTACAAGTTCCATATCATTTACTAAGTTTTATATGCCAGAAGAAGCAAATACCTGTTTGGTAGATAATCTAACAATGCCCTTGGATGCATACTCAGGCAAATCATCAATCTCCATATTCACATCGTGAATGTCATCAATCTCCATATTCACATCATGAATGTTTTCCATACAGGCATTTTCTTGTGCTGTTGTTGTATCTTCAATAGTTGTCAAACCAAATGACAAAGATCTGGAGACATTCTGACGTTTAAGAATAGAAAGCTCCTCCTGTGCCAAAATTACTACATGATTTCAAACACAAATCATTTGACACATGAGAACTTACAATGAAACAGAAAATTCAATATCACCTTTAGAAGTCGTATCTGGTGTTGTAGTGCAATAACATCTCCTGTAGAATCTTCATTCACAACAGCCTGTACCATGCAGAGGAAAAATAATCAGTCAAGAAATAGATGGATGTCTTTGAGAAATTCCGCCATATAGGACTGATAACAGAAGTTTACATTATTCTGAATAAGTTTTGCTCGTTGGGCAAACTTAAGAGTGTTCAGTGTTTCAGATGCACAGCTGCAAGAAAAATAAAAGAAAAGGTTCATAGCATTGATAATCAACTGTACGAGTTGAAACAAAAGAAAATCAGTTAAAACCATGTGAACTAACCAGATAGAAGGGCTGACATTCGCAATTATCATTGTCTTCGAGTTCCCACCGAGTGAATCCTGCGTTATGTTTTTTTCCATGTCTAGCATTATCGTTGAGGAATATAAAACTAAAGAAGGAAAAGAAAAAGGAGTTGCAAATAACCTGAAGAAGAAAAGTTAGCCTTGAATCTCTGTAAGGAATATGTCTCAACTTCCCATGTGCAACATCCACTAGAACCATTATTACATGACTGCAAAATGCAAATGCATATCCACGTGGAATTTATAAGGTAGGGCTAAATCAGAACAACAATGACAGGCATTGGAGCATTATGGTAATTGTAGTAGTACCCCAGAGTAGACAATGACTTATTAATGTTAGCAGCTTCCTTCAAACGCTCACCCTCAGCACCTGAAGTTTTCTGCCTATTATTGTTGGTAACTAGATTAGCAAGGGGAACATAAAAGAGTTCGAACATATGCCAAATTGTATGTAGTTGAACATGTCGGTTATGATGATTTACCTCTCTGAACCCGCAAGATCAACTAGGTTTAGTCTTGCAAACCGTAGGTTAGTTGCTGAATCTTTTTCCCATCTACTCTCAATTACGCATGTAAATACACTGTGCGACCGACTACTCTCTCTATTCATATTTGTCGCTGCAACTCTCCGATTTGAAGAACCCTATGTGCAAGAAGCCACAAATTACCATGTTTAAGAAAGCACAACACTAAAGCAAGATTGTGGATGTATGCTCCTGTATGCATGCTTGCACACACAGACGCACCCACCCACCACACACCAACAGCACAAAAATTAGCTGCCTCAAACTGAATATTTTAGTTCAAATATGAGTAACCTGAGTTAGAAGCCTTAGAATTTCGCTAACAGTCTGTACTTCAAATTCAGAGAGATTTTCAACATAGACACCCTTCTTAACATCCTCCCGGAGCTATTAAAATACGAAAAACAAAACAAATATTAAAAATGGCACGATGGAAATTGCATAAATGTACACCAAATGTCCTACACTTGGAAAATAAATAGGCTTACCATCAAATTAGCAGATGAGGGATCAAGGAGGTCTGTAATTTGTTCGTTGTATATCTCTAAAAAAGAACACTTGCAGGTGTACTTTAGCTTTTCATCTTTTCGAATTTCCTCTTCCTATCATAGAAAATGATTGAGAAGGATATGCTCACCACAGTATACATGCTTAAACATATGCTAAAAGGTGAAGTAACGAAAAGTGCTAAATTTACCGCCTGGATCCTTGCAAATAAGAATTCAAAAATACGTGGAGTCATTCCACGATGTGGACTGGGCTTGATTTCTAAATCATCAATCTCGCCAAGCATTGTATATGTCTTCCCACTTCCAGTCTGCATGACCAAACTTGCTCAATTCTAACAGCTTTTTTTCTTATAAGCTCAATTCTAACAGATTTTTGAACTTCAAAAGAAGAAAGTGATCCTATGCTTTAGTAGTTTGAAACTAAAAGAAGTTGTATCTTGTTGGCCTAACTTGTTATGGTTAAGCCAAAACAATCACTCTGTTATGAGAAATTTACAGAATACTGAATGTATGTCCCTACATTCATTATGTTCTTCGATTGCAAAAATTGGTTAGACAAGGCAAACTTTTCCTGAATTCTTTCATTAAAAGAAAAGAATGGCTAAGGAAGCTATGGCATTCAGGATTTAAGGCAGATCGCCTTTGTGTATTTTCACAAATCATAAAACTGAAGCAGCTAGAGCAAGTGTAAATTTAGGCACTCCTGGAGTTGACTAATATACATTGGGCTTGTGTAAGTGAGTTACAGGCTACTGTTAGAAATATTAGAGAGCACTAAATTAAGAAGATCAAGCAAGCGAAACGGTAGATATTCAAATCAGTTTGGGATAAAATTTTGGGGCAAATCATTAACACTTAATTACCATGAGAACAAATCCAACACCCATGTTGGTTGATATGAGTGATTTTTACTAAACAATTAATCAAGTAAGCAAATCTCCATCTTAATTGAACAACTCTGGAAGGGATCGAATTCTAACCTACTGGATTCATAGTGCTGCTACCAATCATATATACAAGTTAAATGTCACACGATGTTAGCGGACATCCTATATTTTGGATAATACCTGACCATAGGCGAACATACAGCTATTGTACCCCGACAGGCAATTCTCAACCATCGGTAGACCAACCATCCTAAAAAGTGTTTCCTGCAAAGCCGAGAATAGACAATACAAAACAAATGCATTGAAAACATATATCATTGAAAACATATAAAATATGAGAAAGAAAACATAAATCATTGATCATCTGTCATCTCTGATCAGACCTGTTCCACTGTTTCACATGCGACATGGTCAAATGTAAATCGAGTTTCTGGTTGCCCAATCCAAGCAATGGTTTGAGCACTTTCTTGCTTCAAGCACCTGTTGTAACCGTGTGTACTCTTTTCCATGCTATTGAGAGGACGGACTCGTATAAGAACCTAAAAGACATCAAATCCCACTTAGCATAACTTCCAAACTATAAATTAAAGATTTCAAATTCAACAGACCGAATTGACAGTTCCCCTAAATTATAATCAGAAAATAAGAAAACTCTCACGACTTCAGTAATAAGAAATCCACTGCCTATTTTCTTAATCATTCAAAACAATATGTCCCAAATTTGGGGAACAATGAAAGCTAAATTTGTGATCCAAATGAGGCTTACCTGTACACTGTGTTCCATCCAGAATGAAGGGTCTTCCTTTAGATCAAAGTGAGGCACTTCCATAGTATTAACAGCAGTAGCTGGACTACAAGAAATTGGTAACCCTTTATACAATGCAGCAAAGTTTCCAGTGCGAGTACTGGTATGTCCATCAACCCTACTCCGAATCCCAGAACTCGGAGGCTTACTAACACTCTTAGACGGTGTGCTCTGAGTTGAATTGCTCTCAGAATAACTAGAAGCACCCCTTCCCACCACCCGAGCTGGCCGAGGAGTCATACTAACCAAACCCCCATTTACAGTTCCAGCCACTCCTTTCACTTGGCCCGAATAATTACTTCCATCATCACGGGAATCACCGGTAATCAAACCGGGTTCGTGCTTTTGAGCCCACGCGAATCGATTTTTGGCGGAAAACCCAGCGCCATGCTTGTCCGGAGTGCGTAGAGGCAATGTAGGATCCGAACTTTTGCCTTTGGCCTTAGTTGGAGTCCTCTCAACCTTACTCCTAAACCCCACTTCCTGTTCCTGCCTAGCCATTGGAATCGGCTCTTGGATTGTGTTTAGGGGAGGCCTCGACGAGTCGATTCCGGTTTGAAACACCAAAGAATCCTTGGGGTTTTCGGACACATTCTCAATCTCCTCGTTCTTACCGGAATTCCGGCGCAGGAATTTGAAGTCTCTCAACATCCTAACAAGAAAACGGGAATGCATGTAAAATCATGGGACAGAAATAACGGAATGTGAATGTGAAATGAAAAGCTAGGAAGAGTAGATGTGGACTGTGTGAGGGTGTGCGTACCTGAAAGAAGAAATTGAAAACAGAATCCCAAGATGTCGAATCCGTTGATTTCCTGAAATTTTACTTTGCTAGAAATGGTGGCGATTATGCAGCTGGTTTTCTTTCCAGGGTTTTGGTAAAAACCTAGTAGCAGATGTCGATTCAAGAATACATCTTCGTGATCTCTCTCTCCACTCTCTCTCTCTCTCTCTCTCTCTGAAGTTTCGAAGGTTCTTGGGTGTTTTTTTTTTTTTTTTTCCTTTATGGGCGAGTGGAACAGAGGGGGGGAATTCTCAACGGACGGCTGAGATGTGATCTGGATTTGAAAATGAAGGTAGAGAAACATATCGCCGCGGCATTGAGTTTTGAATTGCAAGGGCTTTTTAGTCAAAAAGAAGATTTTCAGGGCATAATAATGAATCAAATTTGAAATTTCAACGGCTAACTCTGAGCGTGACTTTGGGCTGTGGACCTATAAATCTTTTTCTTTTTTATTTTTATTCATTTATATCCTTATCATTGCTCAATGTATTAATGGTCGGAAGAGTCTGGGATGGGATCAGATGCTTCCGAGACTAGGCCGACTCTGGTCTGAAGTTACCGTTAGAACAATAATAGTAATGACTTAATGTTAACCTTCGCGTAATTATTTTAAAAATTAATAAAATTTATTATTAAAAAATTAATTTTTTTATATAAATTTTATATCTATTTATTTTTTAAAAAAATTATATAATATTTATATATTTTACGACCGTAAATATCAATCTTCAATAACAAAAGAGAAGACAAAATAAAGGGAGAAAAAAATAAAGAGTGGGAGTGTGAGGAAAAAAAAAAAATTGTGCATTGATGAACATGCTAATCCAAATTTGGGTTGGTAATGTAGTGAAAATGAAAATGCATTTATAGGTAAAATACTTAACTAGAATCTTAAACAAAAAAAAAAAAAACTCTAGCCCATTATATAAAAAAAATTTAAGGTCCTATTTGGATGTTAAGCTAAGTTTAGATGAGTTGAATTCTTTATAAATAGTAATTAGTTGAAATGTTGGAGTGAGTTTTATGAGATCCATATAAGATGAGTTTAAATGTGTTTGAATGTTAAGATGAGAGTTTAAATATATTTATGGGAAATTGAAAAAGGTTGTAGGTCTTACGTATAAAGAGGTTTTGAGTTGAGATGGCTTTAGACCCCGTTTGGATTCAGAAAGTATTTCAACTCATTTCATTATTACAATTTTTTCAAATTTTCACACAAAATATAATAAACAATTCAATTTTTTCAAATCTCAAAACAATAATAATATTAAAAAATAATATTTTAACAATATTTTATTCAACTTTTATCTTTCATCTGAAACTATCTCATCTCATTCCTGAATCCAAACCAATCTTTAGTGATTTAAAAATTAGATATTTAAATGTTAGACTCAAATTAAAATTGAACTGAACTCAGTTGAAAAGTTCACAACTTCAAATTTATAATTTTAAAGTGTTCGTATAAAATGTATATTTTTTTTCTCACCAATTCTGCTACAGGTACTTCCCACACGTGTCATCACCTTTATATTATTATTTAAAGGAAAAAAAAAAACTCGATTTCGGAAACCCATCTCATCTAAGCGCCAAACTCATCCCCGTTTTGCATCTCAAAACTTTTCTTCATCATCTTCAATCCTTGGCCATCTAAGCAACGGTCATCAACCATCTCGTCTTCGTGTCGTTGAACCCGCGCTGCTGTGCCGTTAAACCCCCATCCACGCCAGTGGTTTATTTCTAAAAGAGAGTGTCGTGCCCTAGGTATGAGCATTCTCTGTTTTATGCATTTTTTTTTTTATATCTTTAGCCACCCATCAGTAGAGTTTTACCTTTCTGTAACAAAAAGTAGTTTCTTTGTTTTAGCATAAATATTATCTGCAAATTATAAGATTAACTGAAACATACGGTGTCATGGGCAGGAGTTAAAATATGGTTGTTTTAATTCCAATGGAGCTTGATGTTTATATTGGAGTCTAGAAATTGAAGAGCCAAAGTCTTCATATGTCAGTATGTGGGGTTTAGAAATTAAAAAGCCAAAGTCTTTGAAACTTTTTGTGCATGTCAAATTGCAGATGAATAGGGCATGCGAATAAGAAGATAAGATCAAGAAGATGAGAATAACCTATGACTCCTTTTGTATTTCGTCTTCTTGCACGTCGGTGGGGCAGCTTGTTTGAGCGGCAGCTTTTGGCCACCCATCTTACCTCCCTAGGGGAATCATCTTCGTAGCAAGCTTGGGAAGCTTGGAGGTGTGTTCCGTGCGAGGTGAAGATTGGGGTTCGTAGTAGTCTTCCATGAGTGTTTCAGTGCGAGTTTAATCTTGGAGGTAAAGATTGTCTCGTCGTCATGGGGTGGAGTTTGCTTTCAAAAGTAATACTGACTTGGAAATGCACCTTTTAACTAAGGGTGTAAACACACGGTTTAACTAATGCTGATTTAGAATTTCGGATATGCAGAGTGTCCCTCTCTCGAGTGAAAGTAGCTTTTTTATTTTCTCATTTTAACCCCCTCAAATTTAGATAAAGTCTACAAAAAGGTCTTTAAAATATAATATAATAAAGAAGCCTAGATCACATGATTGCTAGTGACAAATTCGAATAAAAAGGTTGAAGATTTCTAGATAGGTTAGATGAGTAAGAAGTTAGAGCAGTGATACAGCGACAGCCCCTCTACCATTCATTTACCATTTATGAATAAAATAATACTTTTATATAATTTAAATACATCAAATCAAAATTAAAATCAAAATATATATGTTAAAAAATATTATTTTATTATAAGATCGTAGAAAAATAGTAAAGTAGTTGTCATTTTATCATTTCTCAAGAAATTATACCAGATATGTTAGATGAGTAATGATTTATACAATATATATTAGATGAGTAATGATTTGCATAAAATCCGAAGCAGGTTTTTTAAAATAAAACGAAATCTCATTTAAAAAAAAAAGTATGGATCCACCTCTCACTTCTCAAGCAAGTGAATTCGAACACCCATCCATAGAAGAAACCTCATCTAATCTACCACTGAGGGTGGTGATTTAGTGGTCCATGAATTTGTTAGTAGACATTAAGATCTCATTTGGTTTCACAAATATTTTTATGACCCGTCTCATCTTATCTAATCATTACAACTTTTTTAAATTTTCACACAATCATTAGCAGCAACATTGAATTTCTGTTAGATTTAATGCTACTAGTAGACGAAATAGGAGATTGAGAAGTTTTGAAAGTTCAAGAGTCTACTTTGATGCAATTATTAGTTTCGGAAGCACATTATGAATTGAGTGAAAGTTCCAGGGGACAAAGTGTAATTAACTCATAAAATAAACAATTAAAATTTTTTAAATCACAAAACAAAAAATAATATTAAAAAAATATTCTAACAATATTTTATTCAACTTTCAACTTTTATCTCAACTCATCTTATTTCATCTCATCTTATATGCGAAAACAAATGAGGCAGTCTTGGGGTTGAATCTCGCAACAGGAAGTGTTCAGGATTATTAGTGACCTATTGGCTCATGGATAATTGATGCTTCGTGGGGCTAGGGTCAGGCTATTACTCAAGTCCCACTTGTAGGGAGCACATGCGATTCTTGCCATCTAGGCCCCTCCCGTCTGGCTCTCCAGCGGATTAGGTGCTACTATGGTCACATCCTGATAGAGAAACCATCTTTAGTTGTCCCCTCCAACCATTTTTACAAGGAAAACAAAAAAAACTCATCTAATCTAAAAATTTTAGGAGATATCCATTCTTTAGAGAGAAATATTTTAGTTTTTTTTTTAAAAAAAAAAAAACTCTTGTAAAGTAAAATCACACACTGATGTAGCTTGATATGAAATATTAGATTGTAAAACTATTTTTATTATAAAATAAATTTAACGTATATACGAATTTATGTTAATTTATGAATTTACTTTTGTAAAACTTATTTGTGATTATAGTATTTCTCTTCCCTAAAACATCAAATTATAAGTTATTGGATGCAGTTGTGACGTTGTTGTGAAGGGATCAACAATTTAACAGCTTTGCTGTTTTCCCATAATTGAGGATAAGTTATAGTTTGCAAAATTAAAGATAAAGTCAAGGGCCATCCCGTGTCTTGTGAACATGAAGAATATGCCATATCTCTGACTCCACCCGGATAACTATATGCTGCGTATTTTCACGAAGTTGGATAATAATCCGATATCCCATATATATTTTCTTGTTTGGCAAGATAGGGACGGAACTTGAGGGTGTGCAAGGCTGTAAGCAGCATACTTTGGGGATAAACGTCTCTTCGAGATACCCAATGGCCAAATTTAGGGTCTGAACCATTCACTTTCTTTCTTCACCTTAAAAATCTATATTTTCATATAGAATTGTGCTACACATAAGCCCACACTCTACACAGCCACTTAAATATATATCGGACTATCTACATTAATTGAGTTCCTTACCCAAACCTTTCATGTTACGAGAAATTACACGAGAGAGAGAGGGGCGTAGGTGCCAAGATCACCCTCCTAAAATGTTTTTTTACGCGCAGTAACCTGATGTACTATAAATAGCTGCGATAGAAATGGATAAAGAGGAGTGACGCGGAGAAGAGACAGATCTAAGAACATCATACCACGATCCTGTCTTTTTTTCTTGTTTTTTTTTTCTTCTTCAAGTAATGGTGATTCAGAGGCTGGAGATGTGCATGGAACTTATTAGAATGGCCATTGATTTCGTGATGGTTGTAGCCGAAGCAGTTGGCATAGTCATCCACCAGAACGGTACCGCCCTCCCCCCACGCCCACCGCCAACACCCTACCCTGTTTATGGAAATCCCATTCCTTTTTTGGGCCTCCTTCCATAGTTCTTTTATCGCTTGCTTCTTCTTGATCTCTTTTTCAGGCACCCTTTTGTATAGTTTCAGCTCTGCTCCCGCTTCTTCTTCTTCGTGTGTCCAATGTGTAGTTACAGGCTGAATTGATGTTTCATAGAGATACCCATTTTCTTCTTATTCTTCTTCTTCTTTTTTTTTTTAGAGGTGTGAATTTGGTGTGGACTTGAGTTGTGTGATTCACACATTTTAGTTCCTGAGTAGCCTTCTTGCTGTAACATCGGAAGTGTAATATTAATGCTCTTTAATTAGATTGCTTTCATGTGTTCTTCATTCACATTACTATTCGGCATGATACCTTAGCAAGTGATTGCATTATCCCTTTTCCCTTGAATGTCATGTAATGACACTAAAATGGCATAATTCTCGCTAAAACTCCAGGGAAAACAGATGAAGTCATTTTCAGCAAGATTTCAAAATGGCCGTTAAAAGACAGACATTGTGAGTATTTATTTACTATTGAAAAATTCTATACACCATACTATCATTTCATTTTTATCCTATTAAATAAAATATGAAACATTTATCGTCATTAAATAATTATTTATTATATATTTTTTTATCATCTAATAGTAACGAATGTCTCTGTCATGCACTATTTACTATTTAGTTGGCATATTTTGCGTAGTTTTGTGATAGGTGTGATCGGTTTTTTTTTTTTTTCCCCCTGTTATTTGTATTTTTTTTTACGTGTATGGACTTGATTGGTCGTGACACGAGAATACTTTTTATAATTCTATGCATGAATTAATTTGTAAATAGGATGCATCTCATGAACCTAGACATCTTAAAATAAATAGAAAAAAAATGTTACAATTATAAAGAGATTACATAAAAATAATTTTATAAATTAATTAATGTGATTTCATATGATCTATAAAATATATTTTATAATTTAAAAAATTATATCAAATTATTTTAATTTATAAAATTATTTTTATAAAATCACTTCATAACTAATGATCTGGCGGTAAAAGTTAAAACCTACCCCAAAATGCTATATATATACAGAGATTCCCTTATGAGCGAAAGGACGTGAAGAATTGACATGTACCAAACCTTAATCAGTTTTGTCCATTAATTGGTGGGTTTATCCATTATTGAAGATTTTAGCTTGAAAATCCCATTGGCAGTCCACGTGCCAAATAATACACCAATCAATCGTTTTCATTCATTCATCAACGTCTTATTTATTTATTTTCTGATCATGAGCAAACTAATTATAATAGTTAATTATTTTGAATTGTTAGAATAATTATGCAAATTACACCACACTGAGAGTGCTCTGCCAACTTGTAATTAATAGAATCTTTTATAAATTATAGATCATTTGTTAAATGTACTTCAAATAATATTATCTCGAGAAGGATTATAAATATCACAAATAGGTTCTGTAATATGAAGCAAATTACTCATTCAGGCTTATTCCATCATATTTATTTACAGCATTACATGAGTCTCATCGATCTCTCAGATCGATGAACGGCATGATCATGTTTCCCAAGTCTCTACGCATGCATATATATATATATATATATATGCATTATATATTACTTACAACAAGAAGCTGAATATTACTGGTAGGGAATGATATGACTAGCTAGCTACCTCCACCCAGTTTACATTTATATCCTGAAATGATAAATTTGGATGTTTTCAACATTGAGTTTCTGGAAGTTACTGCGCTTTCTGTTTGTAATAAACTTTCCCCAGCTGTATGCCCTATACTTGGCAGGGTTTTGCTCATTTGTTAGCTCCTCCAAAGGCTTAACCATGGTGTAGTGTGCCGGGTTGAAGAAAAATGGAATGGAGAACCTTTCCCTCTCTGAGTTCACTATTGCCCTGTGCTCCACGCTCTCATATTCATCATTGCTCCAAACCTGAATCATTTCCGTTAATTCTTAGAGCGAAACTGGCAAAAAAAAAAAAGGACCTCCAAAGGCATGCCACAATTCACATTTATGGATAGTGATCTTGATTGGACCAGTACTTAATAGGATACTTCCAGTTTTGCAGTTTAGACTTCAAGCATGCAACTTGGTTATCCAAGGTGCTCCAAATTGTAATCACCATAGAATTCTTTCGTCGTATAAGCAAGAATATAACAATGAAAACAATGATCTTCTATGGAGATCTGAAAATGATATACCTGGATAATGTCACCAACGTTGATGATATAAGCATTTGGGGTGGGTTTGACCCGAACCCACTCTCCATCTATTTTGCGCTTCACTTC
This sequence comes from Juglans regia, assembly GCF_001411555.2. NCBI lineage: Eukaryota > Viridiplantae > Streptophyta > Magnoliopsida > Fagales > Juglandaceae > Juglans > Juglans regia. The sequence goes on from NC_049913.1 coordinate 4,714,307, forward strand.
CAATCCTCCAACATCATCTTGAGCAAGGATGGTTAAGGCACCGCCATCCTTGTGTCGACCAACACCAAGGGCTAATTCAGGGGCAGGGCAGGGTGGATAGTGATTGAGTCGGATAAAGCTGGTTTGGTCTTTGAAGAAGCCACGGAAGCTATCTGCCGGCAGGCCTAGGCTCTGGGCCACAAGTTCCATTAATTTGTAAGCTAGTTTTACCATCTCTTGAGCATATTCTTGGCATGCCTCCCTGCTCATTGCTCGAGGGAGTCCCTCCATCAGATCACAGTAATCACAAAACAAACACTGCCGTTTTTCACATAAAATCATTTTTTTTTCCATTTTCCATTAGTTTGCATGTATTAGCAATCTCTATTTCCCCATTTCTCCAAACCGATAAAAAATATATGTCATCAATAAAATATCATATTTCTACTATTCTATTATCCCAATATTTTCTGAACGTGGTATAACATATCCTAAATTACACTTCTAATACCAAGAAGCTGGCGTTTTGTACTACCTCTATGTGCTTGCTATGATCAAGGAACCATTCAAACTGGTAAAGCGCAGATAGAATCAAGAACACTACATAATACTAGGGAAAGGCTTAATTTATAATTATGCAGTTCGGCACGTTAGTCAAGCATCATAATCGGATTATCGTCATGTAAGTGTTTCTCTAAGTCAAAATTTTCAATCTGCAGTAGTTATTATTAGTAGGATTTTAAGGTCAAATTTATAAACGACTTCAGGAGAATGTGGACGGGTGTTAATTAACTTTACCTTATCTCAGGCGGGTATTCAGGCCACTGATTAATCCACTCTGTCACCTCCTTGTCATCAGGCTCATGGGAAGCCGGGATGAAGGTGGGTTCCTCTATAGTAAAATCAAAAACCTCCTTCCAGTCCCTTACGTTCTTGGTGTGCTCAGTTTCGTAGTAACCCAAGACCTCCTTCTCATGCCTTCTGACCTTCCTCTTGTCCTCTAAACTCTGTGCAAAGAACTTCCTCGCTGCAGCCTCAATCCTCTGGCGCTTCTCCAAGGCCACCCCGTGGTTGATCACCTGGAAGAACCCCCATTCCTTGCATGCTTTGCGTATCTCGCTAACAAGGCCTTCAACGACAGAAACATTGCCGGATGAGAGTATAGGAGAAAGATCGATCAACGGGATGCCTTCGGCTTCGGTGAATACGATTCTGGGTCTGTGTTCTGGGTCTTGGAAGAAAGCTGGATCAACCTCTCCCATAGTTGGTGATTTTTGTTCGTGCAAAGACGTGGTTAATTTTCTTTGTTCTTTCTTATCCAGTACCTATAGTGTTGCTGGAATGGTGGGTTTTATGGACGGAGATTGAGTTTGATGTGCAATGAACTTGGACGGGTTTTCGGATCGTGTATGAGGAGATGATTTCCTGGGAAACTTTGTTTTGTATACGTGCTGTTCTTTAAGGTCGCACGTGTGACGTTTGCGCTTGCCTAAGTTTGACACCTCGGATATTTATTTGGTAGCACTCCAAAAAGCAGTAGTTTTTATCTTTTTCTTTTAAATTCTTAGAAGGCACATTTTCCGAAGTTTAAGATTTAGTTTTAAAGATGAGATGAGATAGATTTAAATGAAAGGTAAAATTTGAAAAAAATATTATTTTTTAATATTATTATTATTTTGAGATTTGAAAAAGTTGAATTGAAATTTAAAAAAATTAAATTATTTATTATATTTTGTATAAAAATTTTAAAAAATTATAATAATGAGATAAAATATTTTTTGAATCTAAACAGTACCTAATACTTTTATATAACAAAGCCCTCTCATTGTTTAAACATAAATAAAAAATTGTGTTTTGACAAAAGTTTCTATTCATCTTATTATGTTTAATAATATTGGGACTAATTATTAAAAAAAAATTAAGAGTTATAGTAGGATAACGATGTATATAATATATGTTGTGGGAAATGATTGGCATTAATGATGTGCTGAATACTATGTACAACATATTGACAAAGTGGTAGTGACAACGAGGCTGGTTTTTCATTTTTGTTGGCCGACATACTTTGGTGGGAGACCGACGCAAATGATGACGACTGCAACAAATTAAAATGGAACTCATTGTCTTAATCAGATCGGCAAGAACGGTACAAGACAAAGGTAAAAAAAGAAAAAAAAAATAGTTGTTGCATTTGACGATCGGCGTGACGATTGACGATTGGCGTGACGTGCTTGGATGTTGGGTTGGAGATGGATCTCAATACGGCACTGCGTGCAATGAGGCATGCGTTTTGGGTCACCACCGCCCAATTTGGATGGCCACACTGATCGCCGAAGTTTTCCATGACTTTGTAACTATCATGGTGCTGTTTTCTTTACTATTCTTTCATAAATATTGCCAACAAATTTAACTTACAAACTTCTCATTTCTGGTCTCACGTGCTCAAATTATCGAAAAATTTCATTTGCAAAATTAATTTAGAGTAATATTTTTATGTTTGGATATAAAAATACTCTCAATCCATCTCATCATTACAAATTTTTAAAATTTTCATATAAAATATAATAAACAATTCAACTTTTTTAAATTCGAAAATAATAATAAAATTAAAAAATAATATTCTAACAATATTTTATTCATCTCATATCAAACCATCTCATCTCACTATCCAAATAAACCCTTGTTACTATTGTGTCAATAGTGCGGAGAATGTAACCTTGACCCCGAAAGACGTAGAACTACTTGCTCCAAATCCATGATGAAAGAGAGTATCTTTTGTGTGGGAGGTTGGGCAAGACTACTTCATGTTCATAATTTCAATTACTATTCTCTCAGCCTAGTTTCCACAGGGTTAATTTGTGGAACTAAAATCAACCACTTTCAAGGCATAAATGTACTAATGGGCCTACAGTCAGTTTGTCCGACCCTTTTAACTGGCAACGCTGGCCCAGAATTCACGATCTGACTATGGACATTTTTCTGAAACCAATTACTCATGAAATGGGTCCTCCGAACAGTCTGTTCATATTGGGCTCCGTTTTGGACTTTAGGCCGAGATTTGTTGCAACTCTCTCTCTCTCTCTCTTTCTCTCTCCATCCATAACAGTCGTCCATCCATGACAGTCGTCCTATTACTTCTCTCCTTCTCAATCATGGTGGCAACCATGCATGATATCACGGTGCACTTACTTTACCTGATCCACCACCACACGCGCTATTGAAAAATCATAACCTACATACCTACGTTTTGGTTCTAATTCCAAAACTTCATCATGCAGAATGTCGTAATTAATTCTTACTCAGATGGAAAAACATGAGGGAAAACAAGTGCTTATCTCTTCGTCCACGCACATCAACCATAGTCCATATACGTACGAGTGGGTTCAAGTACAATTGTGGATTCTAAGTTTAATCGTGCACAATGTGCGATGCATGGTGAGTTACATAAATATATAAGCTAAAAGCAACCTGCATTTTATTTCATTAAAATCATATGTATGATGGTACAATAAGTCAAACAATGGAAACTAATTAATTTCATCATCATTGGAAAAATCAAATGGTTATATATTCATCTAATTAATTGTCGTCCCACCAGAACTGTTGTTGAAGGTAGTTAATCACGTTCTTGTCCACTTGGAAGGCCTTGCATGGTGAGAACATCAGCATTGATGGGAGGATTAGATCCAAAGACTGCATTGGCTATGGTGATAACCCTAGGATTATGATTGCTGAGACAGGCAAAGCCAACGACATTGGTATTTACCACGTTTAACTGGAAGTGGATGAGACCAATTAGGAAGACAAAGACGTCTCCCTTGTTCAAAACTGGTGAAGAGGCGGTTACCGTCTACGTTGGATGTAACAAAGCCAACGTGCAAAGTTCCCTCTACGACAACTAGAATCTCAGTGCCACAAGGGTGGGTGTGAGGAGGATTTAGGCCATATGGAGCAAAATCGATGCGAGCCAAGGATATCCCTAGAGTGTTGAGGCTTGAAATTTCATCCACAATTACAGGAGTGACCTTTGAGCTGAGTGGATTCGTGGTGTTTACAGGCATGTGTAGTCCCGAGAAGAATAAATCATTGGCAATGACAAGTTTTGAGTCCCTGCAGAACTCTCCATTCACAAACACTACTGTAGAAAAAGAAGTTTGTTAAATGTTATTACCCCAACAGGTTTACGTTTAGATAGTGAAACTGTTTCATCTCATCATTATAGTTTTCTCAAATTTTCACACAAAATATAATAAACAATTCAACTTTTTCAAATATCAAAACAATAATAATATTAAAAAATAATATTACAATAATATTTTATTCAACTTTTAACTTTCATCTAAAATTATCTCATATCATTTCACTATCCAAACCGCAACATACTTCTCATAATATCGGTAGAAGTTAAACATGTGATGACAAAAGTAAAAGAACCCCGATGCTAATTCAAGCTATTCTCAAAATAGAGATAACTATGTGTACTTACAAGTAGCACTGAAATCGTACTTGATTGCAACACAAAAGTCTTGAAGAGGACTAGGATCATAGGCAGAGGCAGAGAAAGCCAAAGCCAAAGCCAACATGGCCACAGTTACAAGATACTTGGGAATGCTTTTCATTATCTTTGAGTCTATCAATGTTCAAGCATTATGTACACTGCATGCACGCCATGCAGACCACAAGGCATGGCCACCACCCAAAAGCATTACTGCCAAAGTTCCTCATATATTGCATGTAGACCATGCATCACAGAATGCACAACCACCACCTCATGCAGATACTGCCACTGCTACACAACAGCACTCCACGACAACCTTTAGAAGAGTTTCAGTCTGTAGTGCATCATCGACCAATCATCCATTGTAGTTTTCTCCTTTATTTTCTGTACATTTGTTATAGAGTATATTCTCTTTTTATACCTTTTGTACAAGTATATATTGAGAGGCAGTGCCTCATTGTAAATTCGAGATGATAAATACAACGGAAATATTCCCACAAAATTCTTAGTATGGTATCAGAGCATAACAAGGACTAATCGTCCAAATATGTTTGATTCGTCTAGCACACTCTCTTATTCCTCTCCCTTCTTTCTTCCTTCTCTTCCCTTACCCAGCTTTTCTCACATACTTTCTATCAAACTAAACCCAGAACATTATCTGTTATGGAAAGTCCAACTCGTCCCTTACCTTCATGGGCAGAGATTGTACAACCATGTTGATGGGTCTTGCATAGCCCCACCTACTCAACTTCCTGATTCCTCACCAAATCTAGAATACGACACTTGGGTCCAACAAAATCAATTGGTTATGTCAGCTCTCATCTCCTCCCTATTAGAGCCTCTTATTGCCCAAGTAGTTGGTTGTGCCACTACTAGAGAGGTTTGGTTATCACTTGAGTCATCCTATGCTTCCTCCTTCCAAGCTTGTATTGTACAAACCTAGCTCCAATTGCTTCCCTTAACAAAGGCACGACTCCATCTCACTATACTATCATCGTGCCAAGACTCTAGATGATACAATGTCTACTGCAGGCAGACCACTTCCCTCAAGTGAGTTTGTGCCCTACCTGATTACGACCCCTTGGTTTCATCGGTTACTACATGCCTAGACCCCATCTTAACTGATTCACTGTTGGGACACCTTCTAGCCCATGAAGCCCGACTACAACATTATACAACAAGCACTACCATTTTCTCAGAACCTTCAGCAAATTTCTCAGCTTGAAGTCCACCATTTGCTCGAGGTCGTGGACGTCAAAACTTTGGTCGAGGAGGTCGAGGGGGTCATTTCAACAACTGTGGCCGTGGACCATTAGCTTTCTCAGGTATATCTCCAACTGGTTCCTTTATCTCTTCAACTGATTCTTGCCCCGTGTGTCAAGTGTGCAACATAACTGGTCACACTACAATTACATGCATATATCGTTTCAATCAATCCTACACCACAGTTGCCCCTGCCTTAGTTCATTACACTACCTTTTCCTATGCCACGGACAATGCCTAGTATCCTGACATTGCGGCAACCAACCATATAACCAGCGAGATAGCCACCTTAATCTCCACTCAGATGAATATCAAGGATCCAATCCCCTACGTGTTGGTGATGGGTCTATTGTTCATATCACACAAACTGGTTCAACCCTTTTTCCCTAAACTTCATCCCCATTTCTTTTAACAAAAATGTTATGTGTCCCTTCCTTCAACAAAAACCTCATTCATGTTAAGCAATTTTGCACAGACAGCAATGTTTACTTTGAGTTTTTCTCTGATCATTTTTATGTTATGGATTGCAACACATAGACACTTCTACTCCAAGGGACAACAAGTAATGGCCTTTACACCTTCTCCTACCTGTCTCCTCAAGCTCATTCCATTACACTGCACTCCATTTCTCTATGGCATTCATGCTTGGGACATCCCTTACTCAAGATTGTTCGTCAAGTTCTTCTTTGGCATATTTGATGAAATGTCTTCTATGCACTTTTGTAATGCATGTGCAATGGCTAAACACCATCGCATACCAGCACCCAGTAGGAAAACAAAATCTGTTGAACCATTTCAGTTTGTTTTTAGTGATCTATGGGGGCCATCACCACATGTATTTGAGGATGGTTTCAAATCTTATATGTCTTTTGTAGATGACTACTCAAGATACACTTGGTTGTTTCCTCTTCAAAATAAATCCTAAGCTTTGTCCACTTTTGTCAAATTTAAAGCCTATGTTGAGTAGTAATTTCAAACTAAAATAAAACTAATCCAAACCGATTGGGGAGGGGAGTTCAGGTCATTCACTGAGCTACTTTCCACCTCTACCTAAAACAGCATCGTTGAGAGGAAACATAGACATATTGTCGATTCAGGACTAGCCTTACTTGCACATGCCTCGGTCCCATTACACTTTTGGTCATATTCTTTTTCAGCATGTAGTACGCCTAATCAACATAATCCCCTCCTCTTCTCTTAATTTCTCATCACCATTTCCCACTCTTCACAAAAAGGAGCCTGATTTCAAGCAAATGCATGTGTTTTAGTCGGCCTGTTAGCCCCTTACACAGCCCTACAATTAACATAAATTTGACTTTCGTGCCATGTAATGTGTCTACTTCGGTATTAGCCCAGCCCACCGTAGCTCAATTGCTATCACATTGCTTCAAAACGAGTCTACATTTCTAAAGATATTAGACATGATGAGGCTTCCTTCCCATTTGAACAAATTGCCAAAACTCAACCAGAGCCCACAACTGAGCCCACCAATGCCTTCCTTTATTTATTTCCACTCCCAGTCACACCCAACCAGCCCAATCAATATTAGGCCTAGTTCCTACACCTCCTTCTTCCTCATGTCTCCCTAATAATTCACAAACACCTGATGCTCATGAACCGTCTTTGCCACAATCAAGGTCCATAGTTACACGTTCACAAACTGCATCCTCCAGCCTATGTCAATATATTGAAGGCACCATCCAATGGCCACCATTGCCTTAGGCTCATCTTTCAACCTCCTCATCTATCCCCATACCCGAAACCCCCTCGTGTTATACTGTTGTAGAAAAGTTTCCAGATTGGCGAGAGGCTATGTCAAATGAATTCAATACTCTCCTAGCCAACGAAACTTGGACACTGGTCCCTGCCTCCGAAGCTCAAAACATAGTGTCCTGCAAGTGAGTTTTCAGAACAAAGAAATGTGCAAATGACACCATTGAAAGAAGAAAAGCCCACATCGTGGCAAAGGGTTTTCTGTAGCAATCTGGCATCGACTATGATCAAACTTTCAGTCCTGTGGTGAAAGCTACAACTATACAGCTTGTGCTAGCTCTTGCCGTGACAAATGGTTGGATGGTTCAAAAATATGATGTTCAAAACGCATTTCTCCATGGACCTCTATCGGAAACAGTTTTTATGGCACAACCTCAAGGCTTCACTCATCCACAATATCTCACACATGTATGTAAACTTCGAAAGGCAATTTATGGCTTGAAGCAATCACCAAGGGCATGGTATTCTCGCCTCAGCCAAAAGCTTGTGGAACTTGGGTTCACCATCTCACTTGCGGACTCTTCATTATTTATTAGAATTAATGGTGCCTCTGCTCTTTATGTCTTAGTTTACGTTGATGACTTGCTTGTCACTGGTTCTAACATGAGTTATATAACAACTTTTCTTCATGACTTAAGCTTAAATTTTCGAATTACCAGTCTCGGCAAGCTCAACTTATTTCTCGGTATTGAAGCAACCTACAACATTGATGGAATTCTCCTCACTTAGAGCAAATACATTGTTGAATTGCTTTATAGGACAAACATGAAACTTGCCAAACCAGTCAAAACACCAATGGAAACCTCCAAAAAATTGAGCATGCACTTGGGTCACATGTTTGGAGATCCATCTCTCTACCAAAGCACTGTAGGATCTCTTCAATACCTGTCGTTCACAAGGCCAGACTTGGCTTTTGCAGTGAGTAAAGTTTGCCAATACATGCATGCTCCACGGGTCCCTCACTGGAAAACAGTAAAATGGGTATTATGGTATCTCAAACATACTTCTAATCTTGGTTTGTAGTTCTCTAAATCATCATTGATGAACATCACAACCTTTTTGGATGGCGACTAGGCTGGTTGTCTAGACGACATAAAATCTGCAAGTGCCTACTGCTTGTTCTCAGGATCAAACTTGATCTCTTGGTCATCCAAAAAGCAAGCCACCATCGCAAGGTCATTACTGAGGCAGAGTTTAAATCAGTGGCAAATGCCATTGCTGAAGTGATATGGGTAAAAAATCTGTGCAAAGGCCTTGGCATTAACCTCACTGCTACCCCAATTCTCTACTGTAATAATCTAGGAGCAACCTATCTATCTTCCAACCCTGTTTTTCATGCAAGAACGAAACACGTGGAAATAGATTTCCACTTTGTGCGTAATCGGGTGCTTAATAAGTCACTCACAATGGCTTTTATCTCAGGAAGAGACCAACTCGCAGATGTTCTAACAAAGCCACTGTTAGCAACAAGGTTCCAATTACTTTGTTCTAGTCTACGCCTACGTTCACTACAGCTTGACTTGAGGGGGCCTGTTCAAGCATTATGTACACTGCATGCACGCCATGCAGGCCACAAGGCATGGCCACCACCCAAAAGCAATACTGCCAAAGTTCCTCACGTACTGCATGGAGACCATGCAACATATAATGCACAGCCACCACCTCATACGGATACTGCCACTGCTACACGACAACACTACATGACAACCTCTAGAAGAATTTCAGTCTGCAGTGCATCATCGACCAATCATCTATTGTAGTTTTTCTCCTTTATTTTTTGTAAATCTGTTATAGAGTATATTCCCTTTTTATACCTTTTGTACAAGTATATATTGAGAGGCAGTGCCTCATTGTAAATTTGAGATGATAAATACAAAGGAAATATTCCCACAGAATTCTTAGCAATCAGTATTCTGTGTATTCTTGCATGCTTTGGGTGCATGAGGGGTGAGGGGAGTTACTGACTCGGTCTCTGTCTTAACTAGAAGGTAAGACTAATTGGTACTGATTCTTGATCAGCTTTTAATAAATTTGTATATTTTTAAAGGGGAGAACCTTTCTGTAACCACTACAGCTCGCAGATATTGAAAATACCATCCAAATTCGACTCCTTCAATTAATGTAATTTTGCTTCGGTCAATCCAAAAACAAACATCTTAAGTTTACGTGGATGGTAGATTATTATATAGTTTGAATTAAATGGTTCATGATCAAGGACCCTTACGTGTGAATTGACTGTGTCCGCAATATTGATCTTTCGGTAGATATAATATGTGGATGTTGATCAGTAGGTAGTGATCAGGAATATCATAACTATGCGGCCTTTCTTCACACGCAAATTAATTATGCTAATCTGCACCGCGATTGATCGTGATCGATCTAGATGATCATGCATGTTAATTGGGAAATCGATTTATACATTTCAAGTAATTATAAATTTCAGTACTATATCTGATCATGATCTAGAGTTCTACTATTTACGTACGTACGAGTCAGTGCATTAAAAAAGTAATTAACCAATTGCTGCGAGGCTTGATCTTATATATAGTTATAAAAAAACATAAAATAAAATAAAGTATCAATTATAATATTATTTTTATTTAAGTTGATGTTTTCTTTCATTTATTAATGAAAAACTCCAGTTCAATGTATAATTATTCACCAACTTGACCTCAATTAAAAAATAAAAAGAAAAGGACTAGCTTGTTCCGAACGGATTAGTCGATGTTGGACTGTTTTATATCTTATTACCATTGTGATGCATGCAGACAAACTTGGCAATAATATTAACAACTCCTAATTAAAAAAACAGCTAGAAGTACTGAAAAAGAATACCCAAATGCTCGTATACGTATGTTAGAAGAAAATTATCATATAAAGGTCTCTCCCAATCATTCTAATAATTAATTAATTAACTTCATTCTCTTCAACTGATCAGCAAAAAATAAAAAAATAAAAAATTCATTCTCTTCTATATGATCAACACATGATTTTCTCTCAAAATTAATCTCTCTTTCTTTGCAATGATCCAAACGCCAATATTTTGCTGAAATATTAATCGATCCTGATCTTCTATATGTCAAAGCAAAGCATCATAAACAAATATATATATATATATATATATATATATATATATGCCAATTGCCAGCGTCCTCCCGATCGAGAAGGCTGGCCGCTGAACAAAAAAAAGCAAACACCATAGGCATACCAGCAGTAGCACATGTCCATGATTTGCACCACTTTTATTATATAGTTTCATCTTAATAACATGTACATGATTTATTTTGCTGTCGCAGAGGTAAACCGACGAAAGGAGCGAGCTGGCGCACTTTAATTTGGAAGTCCGGAAATTATATATAAAGATTGCGGAAACATAATTTTATTTCAATATAATAATTTCAATATTGACGTTACAAATCACTTAATAATCAATCAGTACTACACCATCTAATGGTTTATTGCTGGTAATATTACAAATATATATATCTTGAAATCTATGATTTTAGTTTAGGCAATTATAACTGCTTCTGAATATGGTTAACTACGTTCTTGTCCACTTGGAAGGCCTTGGTGAGAACATCAGCATTGATGGGAGGATTGGATTTAAAGACTGCATTGGCTATGGTGATGACCCCAGGATTCTGGCTGCTGAGACCAGCAAAGGCAACGGCCTTGGTCTTTCCCAGGTTCAACTGGAAGTGAATGAGACCAATTGGAAACACAAAGACGTCTCCCTTATTTAGAACTTTGGTAAAGAGTTGGTTACCGTCTGCATTATTGGATGTGACAAAGCCAACATGTAGAGTACCCTCTATGACTACAAGAAACTCAGTGCCGCGAGGGTGGGTGTGGGGAGGATTTAAGCCATATGGTGCAAAGTCGATGCGAGCTAAGGATATGCCCAAAGTGTTGAGGCCTGGCAATTGTTCCACTGTCACAGCAGTGACATTCGACCCTACTTTATTTGTGGTGTTTCCGGCAATGTTCAACCCCTTACGGAAGAAATCATTAGCGGTGACAAGCTTTGGATCCTTGCAAAACTTTCCATTCACAAATACTGCAGAAAGAAAAGGTACTTTGTTATCATCGCTAAACACATCATGTTACACAGAATTAAAATGGAATCCAAGCATATTACATGTGTGTGTGTGTATATATATATGTATTCAGATTCCAAATTACAAGAGCTAGAAAACCAGTAACTCCTGAGTATAGCAATAATAATGCGTACGTACCAGCAGAAGCAGGATTGTTGATAGCAACACAAAAGTCCTGCAGGGGACTGGGGTCATAGGCAGAGGCGAAGGAACAAGCGAAAGCCAACAGGGCCACAATTACAAGGGTGTACTTAGGAGCAACCTTCGAGTACTTCATCATATTTCAGGCTATGATCTATCTCTGCGTTTTAGTAGTGATCTGTGTAAATTAATATTGCTTGGGAGCTGGGAATGAGAAATGTTGGATGGTCACATCTCTATTTATAGAGAGGAATTAACTGAACTGGTCCATAGTTTTTCCATAAACGTGTAAGACTTGTCAACTCTTTAATCTGAGTTTATCGATTATTATTATTTTATTAATGCCAATGGGGGAAACATTCTTTAACCACTACCGCACACATACATTGAATTAAATGCAACCAAATTCGACCCCTTCGTGACATAATGGAACGGACGGTGCATGCATGCTGCTCATTATTCTAGCTATAAGTTTTAAATAGATAAATTTTATGCAAATTTTTTATAAAAAAAATAATCTCATTAATAAAAAATAATTTATTTTTATAATTTTTTAAGATAAAATCCATTTTTTTACAACGAATTGCGTAGAATTTATCTACTTAAAATTTATAAAAATAATTTATCTTCCGCAAATGAGTAGCTTTACATTGACCCAGCTAGCTGAGCTGATGGTCGCGAAGTCTCAAACTGACCCTAGCATGTGTAAAATCTTCAACTTATACGTACGTACGTACGTGGTTAATTTTGAAAAATACTTTAAATATTATATAAGATCGCATCGTTTTGTATGTGATTGTGCCATTTGTCAGCTTGTATATATAATACTAGTCCACACACGCGCACACAGAGATATATACCCCTAGCTGCTTTTTGTGATATAAAATTAATTAACAAGTGAATGCGATAACAATGTGAGTTTCCATGGTCTAAATCATGCATGTGCGTCCACATACGCGTTTAATTAAATATTCTGCCTTTCTCACCTCAATATATATATATAGATATATATTATGATTGTAAGTAAGAATGAGGTAGCCTTTCTCACCTAGCTAGCTCAATATTCTTCCATCATTATTGATTTGAATACGATAACATTAATGTGAAGACTACGTATACGTGCTTGGTCTAAATGTGCGTCCTATATACATTACTTGCGGGGGAAAAAAATCACTTTCGATCTGTTCACCTCTCTAATCATATTTCTCAAGTTCATTAACCTACGTCGCATTAATAGATATACTCTAACATGATGAGTACTACGTACTCTGGTTCATTAATTAAACTCATAAAACAGATATCAGCTTAGACAGTCTAATTATCAGTACCAAAGTTTAATTTCCTCGTGAAGTTATCTTTAATTTCATCCGTCGTTGAAGCAAATTATAAGTACGTGATGAATAAAAAATAAATGAATAATGCAGTACGGCAGCGTGCTAGCTCCTCATGATCAGATCAGTACGTGTGGCCGGCGGGCTTTCTTTTAAAATTTCAATCCCAGCAGCCTAATTTGATATTGCTGCAAAAGTGAAGGGAAGAAATTAAAGGTTCAAGGCATCGAAATGCAGGCACTTCTGGAAGGAAAGAAAAAGGATACGTACATGATGATGTTGGCGGACTTCCTCCAACTGGCTTCCCTTATTTTCTCAAAATTTTGTGAATAATAATAAAATAATTTAAGTTAAGAAGTTTAATAGGTTTTAAAAAATGAGAGAAAAATTAAAGTTTAATAAAAATATTATAAAGTTAAAAAAAAATTTTGAATATAATTTTTATTTTGGAGTTTGAAAAATTGTATTGATTTTTTTATTTTGTTTTAGAGTTGGTAAAAATTGTAATGATTAGGATATACGTAATGATTAGGTAAAAAAGTTAAAAGCCTCGTTTGGTTACGCAATTCAGATGAGATAAGATATTTTGTTGAAAGTTGAATAAAATATTGTTAGAATATAATTTTTATTTTGAGATTTGAAAAAATTTAATTGTTTATTATATTTTTTGTGAGAGTTTGAAAAAATTGTAAACTTTTAATGATGAAATGAGATGAGATGATTTTCTGTATCCAAATCAGGCCAAAAGATTTGAAATTGAAAATTATTTTATATTTTAGTGATGTTTGAAAATGAGATCCTGAAAAGTAAACGTACCCTTACTCACATTTTGGGTTGGGGATAATGTCGTTCTTCTGGTTTCTCTTCCTCCGATAAATGATCTAGCGGCCGGGTTCGCCATCGGATTGGGTTCTGAATAAAGTTAACGGGTTTCAGCAAATCTTGGTGCTTTCACATGGAGAATATAAAGAACAATTTAAAGCACTACTCACTGCGATTGAGGCGAGCCACATGCTTGAAACCAAATCAAATTTTAAGAAAAATAGGGAGTTAAAACATCTTTCATGAACAATCAATTATGATGCTAAGAGAGGTAGCTCAAGTCGAGGGAAGACTAAATGGATGACATTGTGAAGACATTCTCGTAGTGGGATTTTTGGGTAGAGGATTAGTTTTACGGGAAACAATGGGCTGGGGTTGGGGAGATGTGCTATATTCCAATTCGGGCTTGGTGTATTTTGGGTAGGTTTCATGAGCTTTTTGGATCATTAGGGGCTTTCTAGTATGGATTAGATATTTTCTTGTATACGTCCAGTGTACTTAATTACTCCTATTGATATATATATATAATATTTTTATTTATAAAAAAAATATTTTGAAACGAAATCTTGAAAGTTATTTTATATTTTATATTTTCAGGATTTCCAATCTCTATCTCATTTACTAAACGTACCCTTACTCACATTTTTACATAAGCAATTTTCACGCGCTATATATCGAGAAAACACACATGCACACAGATATATATATATATATATATATATATATATATATAAAAGCTAAAGCAACCGTTTTATTTTATTTAATTATCACGTTACAATAACGTAGCAAACATATAAACCATCACATTGATCTTATGATTTTTTATTATTATCATCTTTGATCACACTAATTAGTTAACATACAATTGATTTTTCTTTGAAATGATTGACTTCAAAGGTACTTAAAACATGTGGCATCTTTATATTGGTGTGATTGTTGAAGACAAAAGTACCATAGATATATATGAATGGCCGTAGCATTATTCTTACATTTTTTATTTTCATACCGTACGTCTATTAATGCTTCAATGTACGTACGTATAGTTAATATTGCGTATATTTCTCTAGCTAATTGTCTGGCCAGGACTGTTTTTGAAGGAAGTTGACCACGTCCTTTTCCAGTTGGAAGGCTTTGGCGAGAACATCAGGATTGATGAGAGGGTAGGATCCAAAGACAGCATTTGCTACGGTGATAACTCCAGGATTCTGACTGCTTAGACCGGTAAAAGCAATCGCATTGGTCTTTCCCACATTAAATTGGAAGTGAGTGAGACCAATTGGAAACACAAAGACGTCTCCTGGATTTAGAACTTTGGCGAAAAGGCGATTATCATCGGCATTAGACGTGACAAAACCAACATAAAGACCACCCTCTGCGACTGCTAGAATCTCAGTGGCACGAGGGTGTGTGGGGAGGATTCAAACCATATGGAGCAAAGTCAATACGAGCTAAAGATATTCCCAGTGTGTTGAGGCCTGGTATTTGGTTTACTGTCGCAAGAGTGACATTTGAGCCGAGTGGATTCGTGGTGTTTCCAGGAATGTGTAGTCCCGAGAAGAAGAAATCATTGACCGTGGCAAGCCTTGGATCCTTGCAGAACTTTCCATTCGTAGCTACTGAAGAAATTAAGAAGATCAGTTCCTAAATATAATTGATTGTTATAAAAATTAGAAGGGGCCATGCATGCACGCAGTTTCATAATACATATATAATGGATGAAAAAATATTTGTACATACAAAAAACAGGAATGGAACTCTTGATTGCAACGCAAAAATCTTGAAGAGGACTGGGGTCATAGGCAGAGGCGAGGTGGGAGAAAGTGGCCAAAGCCAACATCATGAGGGCCACGGTTACAGGAAGGCCGTACTTCACATGAACACCTTTCATGATCATGAACTTTGAGCTGGTTCTCTCTATCTTTTGGTATTCTGTGGGTTCTGATTATTAATGCTTGGTGTAGGGGTGAGATATGCCCGTATGGGGACCTGTCTATTTATACACGGGAGTGATGATGATCATCACTAGTACTCAACCCTTTAGGTTTTATCATGTGTTTCCTTAGCCGGAAATTAAAAGAGTGCGTTAATTGTGGGTACTGATCGATCGACCACTACGTACTGCTGGCACATGATCATATATTGAAAATATTAATGGACCACTCAATTAATGGTTATTAAGTGCATGCAGTTCTACTAATGTTGCTTTTGTCAATGCAAAATAATAATCTTTACATTACATTGAGAATGCATATATATATATATATAATAGATCATTTGGAATTGAAAAGGCCTAGCTAGCTAAGCTTGCTGAAGCACCATATAATATTTGTGAGATATATATATATAATGCGCGCAGTGCCCTCATCAAGTGGTGGCTTTAAGCATTCATGATCTATATATATATATATATATATGTTCAGCAGTGAAAAATATAATTATTACTTGACGCGCTTCATACAAATATTATTGCAAGCTGATCAACATAATTTGATCTTATCTCACTTGAATAAATCCTTTTTTTATTATAGATATATATATATATATATATATATATATATATATATATATATATATAGTGGGTTAATTAGTGAGTACCTAGCTTATTACCGCTTCATCTGATCCCACAAGTTAATGGAATTAGTCGTGAACCTGGATAATGATCATGCGTACGTACATTCGGATCGAGGAATAACTTTTAAATTTATATATTAAGTTCTAAATGCTAGCTCCATGTTAGCATAGCTAGCTAGCATGTGACAATATTATTCAATAATGACTTATAAAATAATCTAAATCTTGTATTTTGATCTCTAAAAATATCTCGGTTGATCGAGCGATCGAGTACTGACATGCTTTTAGGTAATGAGATGATATGAAAAATTGTGAGAATTTTATGAATATTAGTGAAATGGTTTGAATTAATATGTTTTATTGAATTTTAAAAAAGAGTAATTCTACATACAATCGTAAAGTAATATATAGCCGGGAAAGAAATTTTGAGAATTTCATCTCATCTATGTTGCCAAACAAGGTCTTAATCTTCATTCCCGTACATTGTCTCCTTTCATATATTGTGCTTGACTAAAGAAAGAGATCAACATCTATATATATATATATATATATATATATATATATATATATATATATATAGTGCAACCAAGAGTTATATATAGTAGGCTCGTTTAATTTCTTTTAAAATTCAACAAAATTTGTGAATGCATGCATGCATGCATTGGGTACAAAACTGATAATGCTTAAGTAGAGGAAATAGAAATACGTGCACGTTAGAAAAACTAAAAAGGTACTAACTTTGCATAAATCTGTAATAATTGGATAATTAAATATATTATATATATAATCTACTAATTCTAATTTTATATCTAATTTAATTAATATGTATTATTTTTGTAATGAGTTTAAATTAATGGTACATATATATAAGATAAATAAAATATATAAGATAATTAAGCAACCATTTTTATTTCATTATAATAATTTGTTCCATGACGGCTTAGTACATGATAGGAAACATTAATAATTTTATCCGTACCGTCAGTGGTTCATTAATATGGATATTACATATATTAATTCTCCAATTAATTATTAATTGTTGTCCCGCCAGAACTGTTTCTGAAAATAGTTGACCACATTCTTGTCCACTTGAAAGGCCTTGGCGAGAACATCTGGATTGATGGGAGGCTTTGATCCAAACACTGTGTTGGCTATGGTGATGACTTCCGAGTTTTGGCTGCTCAGCCTCGCAAAGGCAATCGCATTCCTTTTTCCCACATTCAATTGGAAGTGAATGAGACCAATTGGAAAAACAAAGACGTCTCCCGTATTTAGAACTTTGGTGAAGAGATGGTTATTATCTGCATTTGACGTGACAAAACCAATGTACAGAGTACCCTCCAGGACTACGAGAATTTTAGTGCCACGAGAGTGTGTGTGGGGATGATTCATGCCATATGCGGCAAAGTCAATCCGGGCCAAGGATATGCCTAGGGTGTTGAGGCCAGCTAATTCCTCCACAGTCACAGGAGTGAGCTTTGACCCGAGTGGGTTTAAGGTGTTTCCAAGCATGTTTAGCCCTAAGCGGAAGAAATCATTGGCATTGACGAGCTTTGGATCCTTGCAGAACTTTCCATTGACAAATACTCCAAGAAGGAAAAAGTAGAGTGTTATTTTCACATATAGGGGGGTACACTTCATATATAATAATGGTTGATAATATGTGATCACGTGAAGAAACATTCCAGTTGATTCAAATGATTAAAAAGGAACACCATGATCATGTTAATAATAAAAATGATGCGTGCATACCAGCGGAAGCTGAACTGTTGAGTGCAACACAGAAGTCTTGCAGAGGAGCAGGGTCATAGGCAGAGGCAAGGGAGAAACCCAAAGCCAACAGGGTCACAGTTACAAGGCACTTGGGAAAACCTTTTATCATCATATTTTGAGGCTATGATGTATTCCTTTCAGTGTTCTATATGCTCTTGATCAAGTGAGAGAGGTGCGAAATGTTGCAAGGCAAACATGTCTATTTATGGAGAGGAGTACTCACAGAAATGGTCTATGTTAATTTTCACTTTGCAAAGTCATGATATGAATATTTCAATAATTAATTGATATCGATGAACCATTCTCTCTAACCACTACCGAAAGCTTGCACGTACATATTGAGAAAGCAACCATTTTCTAGCCCCATATTAATGAACTTCACAGTGATATTTGAAATCAAAATGTGGCTGAACGGACCTTGTAACGTCTAATTGGCTTTTGTATGAGCAATTTGATCACCCTCATGTCCTCATGATCAGTGAAATCCTTGTCACTGAAATTTTCAGCAGTGAAATCAAGTGGCTGCATATGCAATGCTTATAATTATATGCAATTCTTGATGATCATTATAAGTACTTGAGTACTTTCATTGGATTAGTTAAAAATTAAATCCAATTAATATTTAGCTATTAAAGAGTAAAATATGCTCACATTAGATTAATCAAATTTCAAATATTTAAAATTTAGCTATAGTGACTTTCAAAAGTTTTTTCAAATTTGAAGGTTATTGTACATGCATCAAATACATATTTTATTAATTATTTCTCTCTCCATTTCTTTCTATCACATATTTTATCATAATTAATATATTAATTTGACTTAGTGATATATTAATTTAATAAGAACATTATTATTAATTAACATATAATAAGTAGAATAGTAAAATATGATAAAATTAAATAAATTAATAATTAAATAAATTAATAATTAAAAAAATTAAATATTTTTGAAATTATTAGTTATTCATTACCATATAATGAATAAATGTATAATCTAATGTGGAGATTTAATGTGAATAACCAAAACCAAATTCATCTTATATTATTTTATTATTATATAATGAAAAATAACTATTCCAATGTGGAGATTTATATGAATGAAATAGTCAAAAGTCAAATTTCTTTTACATTTATCATCAAAATTGTCCTTTAACTTTGACTAATCCAATGAGAGTGCTCTTGTAACCCTTTCGAAATGTTAAATTAATTGATGATGATATATATTCTCAGTTAGTCTCATTGTGCTATTATATATATACTAAGTGGTACTTAATTATTAGTATATTTTTCATCGTTAGTTAGATTTAGTGGTTTGGTTGAACTAACCTGCATCCAATTAGGCCTGAATTAATTTCTATTTCTTCTTTAATTGAGATATTAATGTGCAGGTAGCTAGCTAGCTAACTAGTACTTTTCAAAGGAGTACTACGTAGTATTGTTGGTGTATATACATAAATATATATATATATATACATACACACACATACTAGGACGGTAGCAACATGCAAAGCACGTTTGCCTAGTTGGGTCAAACAGTTGTTTTATAAAAATAATATATTTTTATAAAAAATTGATTAATGAATAATTTAATGCATAGGAAAAAAAAAACAAATATTAGCAAATATTTTTGGATAATGATAACTTAGTGAAGTATAATAATTACATGTTTGATAGATTAGAAACCAAAAATGTTAGTTCAAAATATACCATAATTTAATACAAGTTTGGCAAATTGATCATACACAACTGTTAAATGGCGCAAAACATATCTCATATCTATGACCCACCCAGAATGACTTGTTGGCCTAATCAAATCCATAGTTTTACCCTATATATGCGTGCTGAATATAATTTTTTTATGACTAAGATGCAATAAGTAAGTTAGTAACAATACAATGCAAATCTGCTGAACGGAAATATTCTATTGAAAAAAGAGTATATTCTCATTGTCCTAGCTCTGGGATTTCAATCAACACATCCTTCAATTGTTAGTACCTTAGCATGAGATCATAAGAGTTAAGATCCTTTTAAGTTATATGATTGTGGATAATTTCTATCAATACAGATTACAGATTGAGACATTGATAATGCCTAAAAACAAAAATTGTTAATCACCAATTTCTACTATTGCTTGATCTTACTAAATACAACTACATCCAATCTACTAGTACAACTGTTGATAAACCTTATTCTAGGCAGCTATAACTAAAGAAAGAGGTTTAAATTCATATAGAAGAATTTATCAATTCATTTCCAAATTACTCAAAGATTATTATCATTAAAATATAAACAACAGCCGCAAAACCAGCAAAAGTTATACAGAATATACGAAAAAAAATGGCTCATGAACATAGTTTGAACTATCTCATTCGAATCTAACATAATAAGGATAAGGCAGTAGCAATCTTTGCTATCAAAGTAGCTCATACAGATTTCTCAACCACATAATTACTCTGTAAATCCTTATTGTCCACCAGAAAAATTTTCTCGACGTTAACTAGATTTGGCCTAGGATCTAGAACAGTCATCTTAGCTTTCTTTCGAAGAACTGGTCATTTGAAAACTCTTCATTACTTTCAAATCTCGATGCTTTGAAGGAGCAAAACTGTGCATGAAAACAAAAAAGATTGAGCATGCAGTAATAAAGAAAAAGAAGCAATTACCATTACAAGTTCAACAAAAGCAATACGAATGGAATGCTTGTAGTCTCCTAGTAGTCTCACGTGATAAACCTGCATTTAAAAAAAAAAAAACAGGTTATCCCCCCATTAGTGCATTTCTTGAAAATGCTAATCCAACCATCCAGGCGCATCAACAAGAAATAAAATTTTAGAATTATATTAGAGAGATGATCACAGACCTCTCCACAGACTAATTCAAAAAAGAGTTTGACATCGGCCTGAGAAACCTGTGCAAACCATATAAACTCATATAAACTCATTAACTCATTAATATAAACTCATTAATCCAAACAGTATAAATCCATTTAGTGATGTTTCATTGATTCCAACTCATTAATCCAAATAGCATTAATCGGTTTACTCGTTTTAAAAAAACTACACATGAGAGCCCAACAATAGAAAATCCACGAAAATAAAAATCAGAAACTCATTAATCCAAATAGTATAAATCAGTAAACCCATTTTAAAAAACAGCAAATGAGAGCCCAATAATAGAAAAGACAAATGGAACCAAGAAACAGAATCAATAACAAAATATACAAACCCAACAAAATATATAAAACAAAGATACCTATAATTTTTAAAATAAAAAACAGCAACTTATATCAATGAAACAAAAAAAATAATCATAAAATAAAAAAGTAAAAACCATCTTTTTTTCCAAGAAGTTGCAAATCCAAACCAAGAAATCAAATAAATAATAAAATATAAAAATCCAACAAAATATATAAAAGAAAGATACCAACTATTCTTAAAATGAAAAACACAACAACTTCTATTAATGCAAAAATAAAAAATAAAAAGCATCTATTTTTTTTCATACCGAAAAAAATATCTACCATAACATAAAGTAGGACTCAATAGATCAAGACACATCCAACATCATAATAATAAAAAAGACAAACCAAACCATGAAACCCAATTGATTAATGTAAAAAAAATGAGTAAATCAGACAAATGCAAACCTCGAAGCAGCATAAACTTCAAGCCAAACAAAGTAAATTCTCTACAAAAACCAAACCAACAACTTTAAAAACAAAAAAGACCACAAATTTAAAATTCAAACCATAGAAAGTTGCTAAGGAAATCAAAGAGCTAGAGAAACGCCAAAAGACCACGAATTTAAAAACAAAACAGAACAACTTCTATTAATGGAAGGGGAAAAAAAAGTAAAAGCCATCTACCGCAACGTGCTAAAAATAAAAAAACTGATCGAAAGGCATCCATTGTTTTTTAAAAAATACATATCAGCGAAGATGAAGTAAGCATGCACTATCTCTTTTTCACTCCAATAATCTCTCTCTTTGTTATAAAAAAAGTCTCTTTCAATCACTAATTTCCCTTAATTAATGCAATTATTTTTATAATTATTTTAGTGGTTAATGTTTTTTTTTATCTTCTTTTAACTGTCCAAGCTCTAGATATTTCTTTCAAGAGCTGATCTCTAGCATCCATTATTTCCATTACATGATAGCATCCATTTTTACTCTTAAAAGCTGTCTTTTTTCACTTACTTTCTCCCTTATACTTTCTGATCTACCATTAAGAGTATACATTTTGAAGATACTTTTCTTTTTTTTTTTAATCTTTATTTTGCAGCAAATTGATCGAGTACGTAATTACTCTAAATATCGAAGATCTAGAATATTATATATATATATATATATATAGACAGTACTCATAAAAAAAATTAGGAGTTTAAAGCAAAGCATGCAGCTTTAAACGGAACGTT
The DNA here is from genome assembly GCF_001411555.2 of Juglans regia. Lineage (NCBI taxonomy): Eukaryota > Viridiplantae > Streptophyta > Magnoliopsida > Fagales > Juglandaceae > Juglans > Juglans regia. The sequence goes on from NC_049913.1 coordinate 4,736,967, forward strand.
TTATTATATGATCAGGCTTATATAAATTATCATGATCATGTGACCTAGTACGGCCAGCTAGTTAAATTAATTAGAACCGGTGGAACATGTCAAAATCAAACCAAAAAAGACGTACACAATCCTTGGTAAAACAAGATCATATAAAGCCATTTTCAAGGCTCTAACGCCTAATTACCAGCTGCATGCATGCACATTGCCACTGACGATTCATGTGATAACCAAAACCAGATTAATCTTGTCAAGTCATGAATACAAATATTGCAGGACTCCATCCATGGCCAATGATGATCAGTAGTACTACTATTAATAATGCATCCAACATCCGATCTAGCATCTTAATTATAAGATGAAGTGTGGGTACGTACGTACGTAGGTTAATTAACAGATCAGATCCACCCATGCACTCATTTTTTTACCTAGCTAGCTAGCTTGATTCGTACGAGATTTATTTATAATTTGATATGTTATTGCATGCAAGTTCTTACGTACGTACGTACGTGCATGTATTATAATTGAATTGGGACAGTCTTGAGTATTTTCAATCATATATTTGTGCAGTTGTTGGTTTATCTTTCCAGATTTGACAATCCAATATTTCTATATATTATATATATAATTGGAGAAGATCGATCTTAATATATATATATATATATATACACACACACACATACTTGCATTCTAATTTGCAAGTAGTTTTACATATGATCATGATCATGATGCCTTCGCGTGAACAGTAAAGATTTTTTGCTCTTCTATCATGACCGATTCCTTAATATACTGCCCAAGAATATTTCGTATACCTGCAGGCTGCAGCTTAGGACGACTGCTTCTTGTTTTTTGTTTTTTGTTTTCCCCCTTAAAAAGACAGTAACCGGCCTGTTAGAAAATTGGGCTTATGTAAAAGCTGGCTCAAATGTAATAATGTCTTTTACCGCTTTCTAATGCAACAGATGTCATGTTTATGATCATCTAGCTAGATTGTTGAAGTTTCCCCGAGCAGGTAAAAGGTCGACAACACAACCTAACAAATATTATATCAAATTAATTCTAATTTATTTCTCCACATCTTAGTTTTGGATAAATATCGGACCGACAACGTTAGCGAAAACAAATTATATAGACGTTAATGGTCGATCTCTAAAGGGAAAAAGAACAATAAACCGAGCTAGCCTCTAAAGTCATCATGATGCAGACATCATCTTAGACGTACAATATAAACAAACAACAAATTTTGGCTGAATTAATAAACTATATATCCCCAAGGACAAAATTAAGAAAATGCCAGTCATGAGCTCCTGAGAGGCTAGTGCATGCTACATGGTCGAGTGCTGCATGGTGAGAAAAAATGGCAAGTACCGTTCCCACTTGCCAGTCCTGGCAACTTATTTTGATCGATATGATGTTGCAGATAGTAAAGGGAGGAAAGGATCAACGCGAGAAGGTACTGCATGTCAATTCTAGAACGGAAATTGAGTTTATGAACCGATCAATGTTGGAGTACTTTGGATCATTCCGAATCCACGTCCTTTGCCATCACTATATATTTCTTTTTATTTGTAATAAGCTTATTTTCGTGGAAGAGGTCGAATAAATACGCAGTTGCGGTTTTCAACATCATGTGTGTAGTGGTTAGAGAAAGATCAACAAAATAAAAGCCTGATTAATTATAAGTACTGCTCAAGCTAGACTTTACAAGTCTAATCTCACCGTGCAAGCAAAAACATAAGACTGGTTCAGTAGCTTTTCCCTCTATAAATAGATCACATGTTTCCATGCAACGTATCTCTCAACCCTCACCCGACCAATACTAGACAAAATTTTTACTAAAACTTAAGAGACAGCCTCCAACATCATGAAAGGTAGTGTTCTCATGTACCTGCAGCTTGCAACTGTGGCCGTATTGGCTTTGGCTTGCTCTATCGCCTTTGCCTCTGACCCTAGTCCTCTTCAGGACTTCTGTGTTGCATTCGACAAGAACGATTCTGCTGGTATGAACAGAGTCTTATTACTACCTTCTTTTGGGAATCATTTAAAGCATCTTTATTGATTTCCTCATCTGTAATTATGCTTGGAGACGATATTAACTGCATAACATGATATTTCAATTATGATGGAAGTTCTACTGTTCCTTTGTGATAGTAACGGACTTTTTTCTGCATACAGTATTTGTGAATGGGAAGTTCTGCAAGGATCCAAAGGATGTTAAAGCCGAAGACTTCTTCCTCTCAGGGCTAAATGTTGCCGGAGACACCTCAGGTCAACTGGGGTCAAAAGTCACCCCCGTTGCCGTGAATGAATTAGTAGGCCTCAACACCCTAGGTATATCCTTGGCTCGCATTGACTTTGCACCATACGGCCTGAATCCTCCACACACACATCCTCGTGCCAGTGAAGTTCTATTTGTCTTGGAGGGTACTCTGTACGTTGGCTTTGTCACCTCTAACGGAGATGATGGAAACCGCCTTTTCACCAAAGTTCTAAATGCTGGAGATGTCTTTGTATTCCCAGTCGGTCTCATTCACTTCCAGTTCAATACCGAAAAATCCAATGCCATTGCCTTTGCCGGTCTCAGCAGCCAGAATCCAGGAGTTATCACCATAGCCAATGCAACCTTCGGATCTGAGCCTCCCATCAATCCCGATGTTCTCACCAAAGCCTTCCAATTAGACAAGAATCTGGTTGAATATCTTCAGAAACTATTCTGAAAATAAAAATATATTAAATTATAACCACATGAATGAACCATTAACTAAACAATTCGAATAAACTGAAGTTTCCTATATATGTTTCCTTTGTTGTAATGTTATTTGAATAATTATAATGAAATAAGACGGTTCCTTACGTACTCTCTCCTTACCTTAATTTCTCTGCTTGAGTTCATGTAGTAATTCTGAGGGAATTATAAAATTACAGTATGTTTGTAGTAAATAATTACTTGTTCTTGTGGATCTTGCTAACTATACGTATATATATGTGTGTGTGAGTTGATCTACTACGTACAATCAATTTTTTGTATTTTTTGTGCACTTCATTGATGTGATTGATCAAAATAGTTATTTTATATTAAAAAAAATGATTCAAAAAATCACATTAATAGAGTACGCAAGAATGACTGCACATAAAATTTTTGATAACCGGTTATCATAACCGCTCCAAATAAATAAATAAACTATGGAACCAAGGGTGTTCGTTAAACTACGAGTCGGTGGCCCTTCTCGTGGCTAACGTGAACAACTCCAATGTGTTGGAATTCTACTGCAATTACCTAAGAACAATGTAGAAAGAAAGGGTCGAAGCAAGTTAGCAAGAAAAGGTTTATTCAGAAACAGTAGAATTGCACATTAAATGCATGCACAGATCCGTTACATGAATTTGGTTTGTTTTAGTTTGGCTCTTGTATTAGACAAATTTGTTATCATCGAGTGTTTCAAAAACAAGGGTTGGGGGAAAAGTATATATGTCAGCAGCTACAAAAGAAAAAATAAAAAAAATGAAGAGGGTAGTCGTCTGAAGAATCCTCTAACCAATCTGCAGCCATATCTGCAAGATTAAGCAGTTGGTCCACATATTTCTACAGAACAAATTATAAGGCCTTAGAAACATTAATCCATTTTCCTCTAGCTAAACCTGCCCAGTAAGTTTTGAATGGTTAGAGAGTTTCTGAACTAGAGATATATATATTTATTTATTTATTTATTTTTGGAATATAAATAATTAACTGTTAAAGCGAAGTTAAGGAGACGTTTGGATTCGCAAGTCATCTCAGCTCATCTCAACTCATCTCACTATTATTCATTACTATTCAACAACTTTAACTCACAAATCTTATTACTATTTACAACTCATCTTATTACTATTCACAATCTATCTCAAGTCATCTCAAGTCATCTTCGAATCCAAACGTCTCCTAAATTCGATGAAAACACTCGACTAGAAATCAAAGAGATGCAATTTTCAGCTGACTAGATGACAACAATTATTTTCTAGAGAGCTATTATTTATCACAAACAAGATTCAATAAGATAGTTTATCATTGGGCTCTTTTTTCTGTATTTTTTTTTTTTTGTACTAAAAAAAAAAATAAAGAAAACGTTCCGGATAACATATGTTTTCATCTGTAAGGACAATGCTACTCGGCCGCCCAGCTTTTACTGTTGGATTGACTGCTAGTTTTAACATTTTTTAAACATTTAAAAATATATATATATTTATATATATACAAATTCATTAGTGGAGACTTCTTTAAATATTTAAAAATAAAATATAAAATATACTACCGGTCAAACCTAGCTAGGAGGCAAATCCAAGGTGCCAACTAGCATTTTCCGCTCTCTTTCTATCTCCATCCATCTCCAAAAATTAGGTAGAACAGGCAGTGGCCTAATTTTGATGTACAATGTGTAACTAAAAAAACATGGCAAAAAAACAAATAAATTGAACAAAATTCACTTTTTACATGACATGCACAACCAGCATTGAGTTGCCGGCAGCTCACATAAATTCTACATCTTCATGTCGTTCCAGGACAATGGTGGCAAGAGCAAGTCTATACGATGAGGATCTTAGATTCCTAACCAAGACATAGATCTCCTTCCTCCGCTTTGTGGACATGTTCTTCCACTGCTCCTCTCTAAGATGAGCAAGTAAGACTGCCTCGCATAAAGCCTCTGCTGCTGGCTTCTTGCTGCACACAAATTGGACCGGATATTGTTATTACGAAAACATAATACAATGGAAGACAATTACAAGTACACAGTTGTATATTTTGTAGAAAAAGATGCATATACTAACCTCCCTCGAACAAATCCAGTTGTCACAAAGCCGATTGGCCACCGGTGAACTTCCCTTGAAACATCTTCTGGTATGTGGAGTTCCCACTTAGCAGAAGATTGCTCTTTGAAATATGATCTGACAGCAGATTGAGGCATTTGAAGTCCTCCCTTGTCATTCTCCTGCCTGCACAAAACAAAAGTTAAAATACTTTCAAAATAATAATTATGACTGGAACCATACCGGGCAAAATATTATTCGTTTACACATACCGGGTGTATATACACTAAGCGAAGAAAACTTGTCATTAACAAATCATATAAACAAAGTTTGCATTACGGAGATGAGCATTCTGATGGCACAAAGGCATAACTCACCATATCTTTACAACTTTTCAGACAAAATCTTGCCTTAATAATTAGCCAGGCATACGCATTTCATCAAATTGCTCTCCAACCCATGAAGCCTCAAATGTACAAAGGGAGACATAGTCACATGAAAAATTGTTTGAGAACTCTCGCAAAAATTTATCCTTGATTCTCGCATGTCAGAACTTCACTATTTTCTAATTCAAACAATCAAGACAAATTTGAAATTTAAATGACACCTTATTATGGGAATAACTTATTAAACTAAAAAAGAGAAGTTTCAAGAATTAACTACCTTGAAATAAACAATGATACATCCGTAAGTTGAGGTGCACACACAACTGCTCCCTCTTCAAAAACACCTTCCTTGTAAGCATGGAGAAGAACTCTAACAAAACATAGTTTACGATCATAACTAGATTGGGTAACTCCCTTTAGGCTAAGGCCAAACATGCTTTCATCCTTCATTAACTTAAAAATGCTCGTCTTGTGGTCCGGTAGTTGAGGAAATAGAAGCAAATGATCACCTTGGATTTCTCTCAAGAAATCAGTCAGCACAGAGCACGTCCTTGCTACCATTCCATCAAATGAATTGCTATGATGAACAAATACCGAGCTAGCAGACTTTCCAGAATTAGAGATGGCCAATGAATTCCCATCAATGATATCTTCCTCATTATAAGTAACCCTATTTCCAACTCTTCTGAGTCCTTTGTTGAAAGCAAGCCGAATGGTGTCCCATGGGGGTGGAATGGGAACTTTCCAAGGTCTGACATCAGGAGGACAACGTTCTGCTTTTTTAGTAGACGCAACATTTTCCGTTGCCATAAAACATGAGTATGCATTGCAATCAGGAAAATCCAAAGGAAAAAATGGCAACCCCATCTGCAAGAGAAAGAAGATTACTATCAATGATTTATAACCCGGTACTGAACACTATAGTTGAAAGGTTCAAGAAGACTTACTTCACATGCAATCCAGTGCTTCTCTCTCAAACCTATTGCATGAGCCCCCTTGGAGACAAGAGGAGCCCAAAAGGCCTTGACCCAACTCATGGGGAGCACAATGGACCATCTAAAAGAAAATAAAATAAACACATAAGAGGTATTAAATATAGAAAAAAAAAAAAACAGTAGTTAAAATATTTCAAGCACATCAAAAAAATATTTTTTAATCATGTTAGCATGCATTAAACAAATGATACGAATAACAATAAATAACCTTGCATTCAATCTGCTAGTCATAATGCTTTTCGTCATGTAAAAAATTAATGATGGATACAATATCTTTATATTCATAAAATAAGTTGTCACCAGTGAAAGGCTGAGTACATGCTGAATCTGCTGATGAAAAGGCCAATCACAGAAACTAAGGATCTTAAATTTTAATTGCTTTTCATATTGGCCTTTTCCACATTTTAAGTATGGGCACACCAAAATTTTTAATTAAAACAGAACTTTCATAGATAACTGATCATTTTACACTGATGATGCACACAGACCTATTCCATACTTGTAAGTTAACATCCGCAGTTATGCACATATTTTTTTTTTATAAGTGAAGAGAGATTACACACTTATAGAACTAGATATAGGGCCAAAATGGAGCAGACATAAGCTTGGAAAGCAAAATCACATATGAAACGAGTGACACAAAGACGGAGACTTTACTAGGAAAAAGGAATTACCCGATAAACAAACCCTTCTGGTCATTATTTTTCAAAAGCATAATAGGACAGGATCTTGAGCACTGCACCTTGGTTGGAGTGTTCAACATTCCAGAATTTGGAGCATCAAGGCAAAAGTTTTCCATCCGCAACCTATGTTTTTCCATGCACAATATACTCTCTTCCACAGGGGGACTTACTCCACTGCTACTCTCCCATAAATCATTATTATGAATAATGTCATTTTCTTCAGGTTTTGACCAAAATGATAAGAGCAACTCCCCGTTCTTGTCTACTATTCTTGCTGATGCAGCAAGCTCTTTAGCTTCAGCTTCTGGTACACTGGACATACCAGTAGAAAGTGATTTAGGAACATCTGCAGTTCTTGTCTCAGACACTATGCGAGGATCCCAGACTCTAAGTGACAAAATTGCACGAGTACAAAAATCATCCTCATTTTCGGGTACAGAAGACTTTTTAAATTGAGAGTCTCTGTTAGACTCTGCAGCCGAATGTTTCTCCAATTGCCAAGATTTTTCTGAAAAACTGTACAGCAAATCATCCCCATGAGCCATCTCAAACTTCTTAACTTAATGCAAAATGTTTCTATCTTTGAATTACTCACCAAGTAACAGGATGTAATATCTTTTGAAGGAGCTGAAATGCCTTTAATCCTGATACTTCTAATTTTGCAAGTTGACCTTCGAGTGAAATACAATTGATCAAGCAGCCCCTCTCATCCATCTGAAGATTGAACAAATGAAACAAAAATAATATCAATATTACAGGAGTATGTGACCTAACACTAGCCGGTTCTCTATTTGACTATCTATGAATCTGGACAGTTGGAAAATCAACTGCTGGAAGACATAAACATCTTGGTGTGACATAGTACAACAAAGTATGATCTTGTTTGAGCATCTTATGACAAATATTCTGCATGATGACAGAAAAATTTAAATATCAACAGGAATGTGTTCTTGACTGTAATGTAAGGAGCCCTCAAAACACATCATTCACTCACAGGTTAGATGTCTAGAGTACTTCAATCACATCCCAGAGTAACAAGATATATGTAACATGTATACATATATCTTGATATAGCACTGGTACGCATTATAAACCTGTTTATCAGGAGCTATGAACTTGGTATAATGTAGAGGACTTCCCAAGTGACACCTTATTGGAGGTTGGGAACTTCAGCCCACAGAGTTTCGGTAGGCTTGGATTTCAAAAATATTGCAAATATGATACTCTTATAACAAAATTTAGAATGTGTACCTCCTTTTGGCAAGCTAATTTTAGAGCATCAAGTCCTTCACTCACAGCAGAAACATGTATCCACACCCAAATTTGGCGAGAGGAAGAACAATGCCCACTACTCTCTGACCTATTGCCTCCATCACTATTATGATTCATAGCATCACTCTCCTGGCAAACAGATCGCCACATATAGGTCACAGGAGCAATTGACTGAGAAACAGGTGCTCCAACATGACAAAGCTGCAAAGAAAAAGGAGTTCATATATGTTATTCCTCAAGTAATACTTATTCATAAGAGAGCGGTTCAAGAGATTACCTACCATCGCACTTCCATATATGGAGCCAGAAATAACAGCGTGAGAAATAGCTTCCGGAAGAGCTGAAGGGGAAGGCACCATCACCATTTTTAGAATGGACATTAAAGAATCCTAGAAGCATACGCCAAAGATTAGATTATGAATCTCGCAACAGAATATAATTGCCCTGCAGTTTTATTGGGCTCATGGTGTTTGAATGACTCTGATGAGAACTGATCAAAGATGTTGTTTCCTCAATCAAAGAGGTCTATTTTAAACTAACAATTTGAATAGAATGAGGAAATAAAATCTCAACTATAAAATAAAAACTAAAAATTAAATGGAATTAATGTTTACCCCAGGACCCTCCAATTGGACAGCAACATGATAGCTTGCGTCGTGTACAAGGACCCCTTGTTTAAACCACTTCAAGACTGCCCTAGAACCTCTTCCTCTACATGATAATACAATTTAAATCTAAGTGAGCTAGTAAAAGTTAAACACATATTGTCCCTCGTATACAGAAGAGAATTAAAAGAAGCTTAAAACACATACACAAACTGATTTAAAAAAAAAAAAAAACATGTGCGGGCACACATTTTTGTCAATCCATCCGATTCAAGCTCCTCCAGAAAAATTTGATAAACCAAGGAAAAAATTTACATGAAAGTATGAAGTCTCCCAAAATGATAACAGAACAAATTCATGGACTATGAAATATCTCAAAGTCAATTAAACAGAACAAATAATAATAATGCATTACCCGCCCTGCAGACCCAAAGGAAGGTAAAAACCCCAGAGCTTTGACATTATGAACCGCTTCGTATGCCAGACATGTGTTCTCAACCTCTTCGTACCGTCTCCGGAAGTACAAAAACCTGTTTCTGGATTCATTCGGAGCTCCACTCTCCGACGAATGTGCCGAGGGACCTTCTTCTTATTATCTTTCTCCAAAGCACTATCCTTATTAACTTCTCCTCCTCCCTTCTGCCTCCTTCTGCATCTCTTCCTCGCAACTTGATTGTTGAATGAAGTCGTTCTCCGTCTCTTATTCCTCCTAGACCCAAAATTATTATTCAATTGATCCGCTACTATTGAGTGAAGAGCCTCAAGCTCAGGACCTCGAGACTCTGTAAATTTCTTGACGTTGATTTTGCGTGGAATTAGAGCCGATTGAGAGGGTTTGCTTCCTTCAAATGCCATCATCATTCACTAAAACTTAACTTGCCGAAATTCCGAATCCGAAAGGCCTTCATTTCAGAATCAAAAAATCAGAACGTGGTCAAACTGATAAGATTTAGGCGCAAAAGGCAACAACAACAACAAAAAGGCAATCTTTTTCAAACAACCGAATAAACCAAACCAAGCTGTTACTTTCTCCTTCTCTATTCGCCACAAAAGAAAATTAGGGTTTTTCAAAAAATCCCTCTGTGTTTCCTTTTCCAAATCATTTTATAATTGGCGAAAAAATAATGAGACTGCAAACGGTCTGGGTTAGGGTGCGGCCCAAATAATTCGGGGGCTTGAGCTCACCACATTTTAAGCTAAACACGTCCTGTTAAGCTAAACGGATTAGAGTTTTAAGCCCTAACACAACTCATTTAGATATCAGTGACACGACATGATCGGTTTTGACTCGTTTAGCAATTAATTAGAAATTTATCAACGTGACACAACTCACTTCAATCCATTTCATGAAAGATAAAATCTATATTGGATTTCAATTGAATGGGCCAGGCTTAATATATAAATACAAGTTTACTTATCAAAAAAATATATAAATACAAGTAACAATATTGGTTCGATTTGGTCCAGATGAATCAGTCTTCTGGTTGTGAATTGGCACCGACACCAAGAACAGAGCACCATAATATCATATGTTTTAAGCTTTACGTGAGTAAAATAATCATAGAAAATAAAAAAATGCACAAAAAGCCTGTGCTTCAGAATCAAAGCTGCGCATTATATTGCAGGGTTCAACAACTTACCCTTGGGCCTTGGCAGAGAGGGGCAACCGGCAGAGCAAGGAGACGTAGCGACGGCAGACAGAGAGAGAGACGGAGAGAGAGAGAGATAGGCAGACGACGGAGAGAGAGGGCGACCGACGACAGACAAAGACTTGAGAGGGAGAGAGGGAGACCGTGAGAGACAGTGAGAAGCCGGAAATAGGGAGGCCGTGAGAGGTGGGAGTGGGGGCGGCGACACGGCGTGAGAGTGAGATTTGAGAGAGAAGGAGACCGAGAGAGATGGTGAGTGAGAACTGAGAAGCGGGACAGGGATACTGATGCCTCGTTTCACATCTGCTGTCTAACTCATTTAATTATTTTAAATTCTCACATTAAATTAAATAAATAATTTAATTTTTTAAAATATTAAAATAAATATAAATTATAATTTTTTTAATTTTAATCTCAATTCTTCTCAATTTATCTCATTTTAAAATGAGATGGAGGGAGAGCGACTTTAATAAATATGTTACAATTGTAAGATTTTTTAATGTTAAAAATGAGATAATCGTAATTTTGAGTTAAAATTAAAATGAATTTTGATTTTAAATTAAACGGGTTGTTTTTTTTATTAAGCGGTTCTTAATGGATAACTTATTAGAGTATTGGTAATGGATTAACCAAATATTAATGTAAGTCTAAATTTTAGCTAGATGTGAGAAAAAGTTTTCACATTAGACTAGCCAAAAGTCTAAAATTTAAAACTTGAGCTACAGTAAATCTTAAATCCTCTCCAAACATGACTAGTTACTATTCACAATGAAAATCAATATTTTATTATTTCATCACTTCTCTCTCTTTGAATGGTAAAACATGCAAGGTATGCACATTATTTATTCTACTGATTGCAAATATTGATAGAGTAGATACATTATTTTTACAAAGCATGAAGATTTAAGAAATATATAAATTGTATTTATAAAAAAAAATTAAAAAAAATATATAATATTATATTATTATTTTAACTTTAAGATAGCTAGTCTAATGTAGACTCATTTAGTCAAAAATGAATACTATAGTCAAAAGTTAAGATTATAGCTAAATTTTAGACTAGCCATTACCAATGCTCTTAGGACTCGAACATATTGTATATTTACATCAAATCTAAATGTTCAAGTTGGATTCAATATCACATGTTACCTTACACCTTTATAAATTTCACAATATCTCTAAATAAAATTTTAAAAAAATATTTTTTAGAATATCAAAATATAAAGAATAATGCTAATATGTCATTTTATTTTGACCGCTCATCTATTTTATTTTTTTATTTTTTTTACTTACTAATTAAGAAAATAATTATTAATGTATTGATTTTTTTAAAAATATTTAAAGATGTTAAAAAATTAGAAAAGAAAAAAGAAAAAAATAAAAAAGAAGAGTTTTACCTAAACAGCACGCCCAGCGATCACTGCTGGGCAGTAGCCGAGCATCGCTCAAATATAAAAGGGTTAATTACACTTTATCCCTCCGAACTTTCACTCAATTTACAATGTGTCTCCGAAACTAATAATTGCATCAAACTGTATCCTTAAACTTTCAAAACTTCACAGTCCCCCTTTCTGTCTATCAGAAACGTTAAATCTAACGGAAATTCATTGCACGTGCTGCGCAGGTGCATAACATTCACTACAAAGATATTATTTTTATCTAATTTATTATTATTAATCATATAAAATATAAAATAATATATGCTATCAATTAATAATAAATTATAAATCATTAAATAATTTTTTTATTTAATCATTAAATAAATCATTATAAATTATTTTTATATATGTTTAATGAATATCAAATAATTTCATTGTGTACATAGATTATTCATACTTACTTGCAACTTAGGTATAAATAATTTTATATATGGTTAATGATTAATGATTAATGATTAATGATTAATGATTAATTATTAATCAATAGTATATATTATTTTATATTTTATATGGTCAGTGATAATAAATTATATGAAAATTACATCTTTGTAGATAATTTTCGTTAAATTTGACGCTGCTAGTAGACGAAATGGGGGGATTGGAAATATTTAAAAATTCGAGGGTCCACTTTAACACAATTATTAGTTTCAAAAGTACATTATAAATTAAGTGAAAATTCAAGAGATAAAATGTAATTAAACCAATATAAAATGGGAAGATTAGAGGGAGATGAGTATTTGTTTTAATATATTTGTGCAATTTGATATTAGAGTTTCGTTTGTTTTTACAGATGATATGAGATGTAATGAGTTGAGATCAAAATTAAAAATTAAATAATATATTGTTAGAATATATTATTTTTATTTTAATATTTAAAAAAATTAGATTATTTATTTTATTTGTTAACAAGTGGGATGAAAAAGTTAATTCACATCCCACTTCTTTTAAAGTTTTGTTGTCAGATTTGCACGGAAAATACAAGATCTTGATTATTTCTCCACCTAAAACAGAGACTCAGGTTACGTTTAGATGTTGAATTGAGTTAAATTGAATTGAGATGATAAAATATTATTAAAATATTATTTTTTAATATTATTATTATTTTAAGATTTAAAAAAGTTAAATTATTTATTATATTTTATATTGAGATTTAAAAAAATTATAATAATGAATTGAGATGAGTTGAAAGATATTTAGAGCAAGTATTTGATTGATCATTCTATTCTTCAAATTTTAACTAATATGTAGCTTTTTCACCTTTAGCTAATCATTCAAAACTTGAAGTCTATATTGTATTAGTCATCACACTCTCTATAATAATAAAATATTATTATTTTTTATTATTTATATTTTTTTAATTAAATTTTATTTTATTTTCATAATCTTCAATAACCTCTAACAAATTATATTTATTTTTATTTTCACAATCTAACAATCTATAATATAATAATCTCATATGTATATTGATGGTAAAATTTCAAATGAATAAAAATCTCATATTTATAATATAATAATCTCAAAAAATATTTTTAGACTTGTTATAGTTCTTTTCATATTTGAAAAGAAAAATAGATTTACTGTAACTTATAATTTAAATGAAAATAATTTAACTAATTTAATGTAGAGTAAATATAGATGATATTTATTAAATTTAAAGATAAAAAAATATTTAACTAATCCAATATTAATGTTCTTAATAACCAAACGAAGCCCAGCGGCTGAAGAGTTTTCCCGGAACGGATAGATTGCCCAGAACATTCCATGGACAGTTGGACTTGTACTGTTGAAGACATATGCTCTCTATTTGAGAAGAACGGGACGGTCCTACACGTCAAGGTTCTATAACCTTAAAATTTACTAATTTTAAAAATAAAACATAATCCAAGAAGATAAATTATATTTATAATTATAGAGTATGTAAATATCACATATTATTATTTTAAAAAAGTGAATAAATATGAAATTCATATGAAAAATTAAATTTTTATTAATAAATTTTATTATTTTTCAAAATGAGTGTGTGGCTCTTATACAATTCATAATTGTATCAAGCATTGTTTATCCAAAAATTTGTAATTAGATACTAGGCTTCCACAATTGTTCATTTGGATCAAAAAATTTTGTTCAATCCGATCTAAATTTTATTCGGGTTGATAATTAGATTACCCACCCACTCATATTTAGGGTCAGGTATGAGTACATGAGGAGATACCGGATTTAAAACTTGATACCCAAAACTATATTTTATTTTTTAACCTGGTACAATGCAGTACTACCTGGGTTTGTATCTAGATTTCACTTAGGTAATCAAATTTAAAAATTGAAAAAATAAAGCATATTTTTTTTTTTTGTAAAACTTGATTGACGTGGCTACGTGAATTCGGATTCTTTTAGGTATCAACTCAAGGTTATGACGAGAGTTGACCCGGGCAGATATTTGGACCGCACTACAAGCTTGAGTCGTTCAAGTATGGTCAGGTAGCGGTGAAAATCGATGGGATCGGCGCAATTTTGGTACCAAACCGACATCGCACCGACGTTGTTGGGTGATACTCATAATTGGTCGATTGGGAGAGAGAAAGCTGATAGTCTTGGTCTCGACGTGCATCGGTGTGGTTCTTTAGTCTGTCGTCGACGTCTCTGCGACAGAGGAGAGAAGCCACATCGTCTGCCATAAGTCTAAGAAGAATAACAAAAAAGAAAACAGATGAGTGAGGAAGAAGAAGACATGAAATAAGAAGAAAATGATGGGTGTTTATTAATCTCATTAAGTCAATTGACGTTGTTCTATTATTTTTTTTCCTGTTTTCAAGCCCTAAAACGACTTCGTTTAACTCATTTAAGTGAAATGATGTCATTTTTGTATAGGTATAAAATAAAAAAATAAAGAAAAAATAAGAAAAAGGAAAACCTATGTCGGCCGGTTCAGCGGTTTATCCTTGGTTCAAATCAGTGCCAAATCGGTTGATATTGGTTTTGATAAAATATTGCCACCGCCTACTGGTTCCCTTTTTCAGCGGCTAGTCTGAGTCGGTGTCGATCGATTTTGCCAGTTTTTGTACAGCCCTATGGTCAGGTACCCAAATTCTTACCGGGATGAATGGTTTCGTCCTGCAGGCACCAACGCGACAACATTTTCTCGTTTATTTTTATAATTATTCTCATCTCATCTCATCTAATCATTCAAATAAATTTGGATAGTGAGACGATAATTTTTAGTTTTAGATGAAAGTTTAAAATATTATTTTTTAATATTATTATTATTTTAAAATTTGAAAAAGTTGAATTGAGATTTAAAAAAATTAAATTGTTTATTATATTTTGTATGAAAATTTAAAAAAATTGTAATGATAAGATGAGAATTTTATATATCATCCCACTTGTCAAACAATTCAAGTAATATGTTTGGCAAGTGAGATGAGACATAAAATTCTCTTCTCATCTCATCTTATCATCATAACTTTTTTAAATTCTCACATAAAATATAATAAACAATTTAATTTTTTCCAATCTCAATTCAACTTTTTCAAATACTAAAACAATAATAATATTACAAAATAATATTTTAAACTTTCATCCAAAACTAAAAATTTTCATCTCACTATTCCAAAATATCCAATGAGTAAAACATACTTTTCAGTCTTCTGCAACCAAATACACGAAAAAAATCCCAAATATAAATCTTATATTTTGATGATTTTGTTGGTACAATCACATCAACAAAAATGGTGAACGAATAAAGAACGTCACAGATTCTGTTTCTCCGAGTCTGCAACGATACAAAGTCCCAGTCAGATGGGGGAATAACTTCGGTAGGCAGATGGTGTAAAAATGGAAGAAGATTTCTATACACCCTAATTTCTACATTTTTTATACAGTTGCAATAAGAGAGACTAAAAGCTACTTTCCACATTCTCAGGAAGAACAAATGAATTATACATAGACATGGCAAAGCCACCAATGTGATCTAGCCAAGCTTTAAATAACCAAACAAATGATTCTGTATCCTCACTTGAAATAAGGCCTGCACCCAACAGGATTGACTGTCCATGATGGTTTACACCCACAAACGGTGCAAATGGCATTCCATACCTATTTGTCAGGTATGTGGTATCAAATGTTACCACATCTCCAAAGTAGTTGTAGGCCCCTCTACTACGGGCATCCGCCCAAAACACACTTTTCAGTCTATCATCATCGTCCAATTCCATAAGGCTGAAAAAGCCATCATTCTTGTATTGCATCCTTCTAAAATACTCAAACAACGCTTGAGCACCACCTTTACCAAGACACAGGTGTCGTGCCTTGTCAATGTAGTTACGACAATCTTTTTCTCCAAATGGTACGTTCTCAAACCCACCCGCCTCAATGACAAGAGCATGAAAACTCTTATTAATCCGTATGCTAGCCTCATCATTTGTATCCAACACTCTCCTAACAGACTCATTAACTTCTCTGTTGCATCTGAAGAACCTGGATTTTTTTGGACTGAGCACATGATTGTGTGTGTTCAATACGGATGTGACACACAACTTCTCATCCTTTAACATGACATTCATCCTTGCCTTGCAGTCTGTTTTGCTTGTTGGCCGAGGCTTGGAGACGTTTGAAGCCCTATTTCGTGCCTTGTCACCCCGAGCACATCTCACAGTGACATATTTCACAGTCCCATCCTTCTCTCTTTTACTCCTTTGTGTCATTACCGGAAAACCACATTGCTTTCCGTAATGTTTATAGTAATTCATTAACTCATCCTCCGACTCAAAGCGCATTCCTGGCTTTGGCTCCTCAATGATATCACCCCCCTCAGTGCCAGCCTCCTTGGTATCAACCGTATTATCCAAAGAGGCAGTAGATTGCGCCTCAACTTCTATCGAGTCTAATGTGGCCTCACTAATTTCTTCAACAGAGTCACTTTGTTGCACTTTATTTTCCTGTAAAATAGAAGAAAAAAGTATTATATGTTAAAATATGTTATGGATAATGTAAAATACAGTGAATGTGGAGAATCCAAGACATCACCTCACTGCCACATGGAAATGGGGTGGTAGAAGTTGGAGGAAAAAATGTTGGTAAAGCCGAACAAGAGCTAGTAGCGACACTAGCGTTGGTTTGTACACTAGAACTGACAGCTACACTAGAGCTGACGCTACTTGCTGAGCTAGACATGGGAGCGGAAGTAGAGATCCATGGGTATTGCTATAGTTTAAAAAAAAAAAATGTAAACATAAATAGTTAGCCCAATATTCAAGTCTAGCATTAACTACAATAAATACATATACGAAAAAATGATCACCTGGTTGCTCCATTGATATGGGTACGCAGTTGGAGGAGGTCCCATCATTGGTATGACAGAACTATACAAGGCAGCAGTACTTGACGCGAGAGCGGAACTACTCAAGGTAGCAGTACTTGACGTGGCAACTGAGGTAGTGTTCCATGGGTGTTGCTGCATTTTTCCATAAAAAAATTAAAGATAAATAATTAGACGAAATATTCAAGTTCTGAAAATTAAAGACGAATAATTAGACGAAATATTCAAAGACATTATCACCTAGTTGCTCCATTGATATGGGTACGCAGTTGGAGGAGGTCCCATCATTGGTATGGCGGCACTTGACGTGGCAGCGACAGTAGAGCTCCATGGGTCTTGCTGCAGTTCTCCCAAAAATAATTAAAAATAAATAATTAGACCAAATATTCAAGTTCATAACATAAACTTGACATGTAATTTGGATGCAGTGGTCTTGATATGTCCTAACATATAGCAACATAATGTTAATCAACCGTATTACCAATGACTACACATAAATTAAACACACGCCAACTGTTGAAAGAGGTTTACAATACCTGCGTTGATGGATTTGTGATAGGAGCTGTTATGCGGGATGCATCTTCTTTTTCTTTCTCCATTTACCTCAACAATGAAACCAAGTGGATCTTACTTTTTACGTAAATACTGCAGCAACATATATACACAATCAAGTTGGGCATTTTTAAAAAACCAGTCAAGCTTACATGTATAGATACTATGGATTTTTTTTATGACAAATGATACCATTGGTCAACAGATATTATTGATCATCCCATTATGTTTAAATAATAATCATTCCATTATGTTTAAAGAACAGACAATGATAATGTCAAATGTCAAATACTTCAAATGTACTAAAAATTTCATGAATGAAAATGTCTACATGTAAGATACTACACAAAGGATACTACACAAAGCACACTAACTTTATCAAAAAAAAAAATTCCAGTTTTTGAAAAACAATGCACACGGGTTTGGATTCACTAAAAACAATGGATGTACTAAAAATTTCATGAATAGAAATATCTAGATGTAAGATACTATACAAAGCACACTAACTTTATCAAAAAAAAAATTCAATTATTAATGTTCATATTAAAATATTTAACATTTATTTCATTGCATGTATTGTTGCAGTTGTTTTTACTCCCGGCCTTTATTTCTTATTAGCAACAATGCAGGCTAAATTGAAGCAAATTGCTAGTTCTTGGTGTTAAGTATGGGTGGTAATTGAACTAGCTAGTAAACCCGAGGCATAAGTTCTGCTCCCATTTCCTTTTATAATAGACTGTAGAAAAACTTCATTAAAAGAAAGGACAAGCTTCAAGATCAAGCATATGCCAGTTCAAGCTCAAGTATGAAGTTAAAAAAAAAATTTCCAGCTTTTGAAAAACAATGCACACGGGTTTGGATTCACTAAAAACAATGGATGTACTAAAAATTTCATGAATAGAAATATCTAGATGTAAAATACTATACAAAGCACACTAACTTTATCAAAAAAAAAAAATTCCAGCTTTTGAAAAACAATGCACACGGGTTTGGATTCACTAAAAACAATGGATGTACTAAAAATTTCATGAATGAAAATATCTAGATGTAAGATACTACACAAAGCATACTAACTTTATCAAAAAAAATTCACTAACTACACGCGGGTTTGGATTCACTAAAAACAATATACTAATTTCCAGTTTTTGAAAAATAAAGCACACTAAAATTTCCCAGTATTATTCCCTTCGACGAGTTTGGATTCACCCACACGGGTCGTCTGGAGCTCAACGTCTCCAATAAAAGAGATTTCACAGCAAGATGAAAAAAAATAAAAAACTGGAAATCTTACTTTGACGGTGAAATCTCGGCTTCTCTACTTTTTTTCTCAGTTCCTCCCGTTTGTTCTCTTCGTAAATCAACTTCTCTACCTTCGTTTCAGCTCTCCCGCTTGTCCTCTTGGAAAATGGCTTCTGTTTCTTCTTCGTTTTACTCTCGTGCTTGTTCTGTCCTGCTTTTGCCTTTTTTTTTTAATTTAATTTAATTGCTGACGTGGCAAAATGCCACGTCAGTGGAGTCCGCGCGCAGGCACGGACTTGTGCCTGCCTGTAGCAGGACTCCTCTATTTGAGAAGAACGGGACGGTCCTACACGTCAAGGTTCTATAACCTTAAAATTTACTAATTTTAAAAAATAAAACATAATCCAAGAAGATAAATTATATTTATAATTATAGAGTATACAAATGTCACATATTATTATTTTAAAAAAGTGAGCAAATATAAAATTCACATAAAAAAATTAAATTTTTAATAATAAATTTTATTATTTTTAAAAATAAGTGTGTGGCGCGCTTATACAATCTATAATTGTATCAAGCATTATTTATCCAAAAATTTGTAATTGGATACTAGGCTTCCACAATTGTTCATTCGGATCAAATTTTTTTTTCCAACCCGATCTAAATTTTATTCGGGCTGATAATTAGATTATCCACCCGCTCATATTTAGGGTCAAGTATGGGTACATGAGGAGATACTTGATTTAAAACTTGATACCCAAAACTATATTTTATTTTTTAACCTGGTACAATCTAGTACTACCTCGGGTTTTATCTCTAGGTAATCAAATTTAAAAATTGAAAAAAAAAAGCATATTTTTTTTGGTAAAACTTGACTGACGTGGCTACGTGAATTCTAGTTTCAAAAGTTCGGATTCTTTTAGGTATCAACTCAAGGTTATGAGTATTTGAACCGCATTACAAGCTTGAGTCCAAGTTCAAGTATGGTCAGGTAGTGGTGAAAATCGATGGAATCGGCGCAGTTTTGGTGCCAAACCAACGTTGTACCGACGTTGTTAGATGATACTCAAAACTGGTCGATTGGGGGAGAGAAAGCTGATAGTCTTGATCTCGACGTGCATCGATGTGGTTCTTTAGTCTGTCGTCGGCATCTCTACGACAGAGGAGAAAAGCCGCATCGTCTGTCATGAGTCTAAGAAGAAAAGTAGCAGAGAAGAAAACATAAGAGTGAGGAAGATGAAGATGTGAAAGAAGAATAAAATGAGGGCTGTTTATTAATCCCATTAAGTCAAATGGCGTCGTTCCATTATTTTTTTCCTATTTCTAAACCCTAAAACGACGTCGTTTCACTCAAATGTCATTTTTGTATAGGTATATATATATATATATATTTATATAAAAGGAAAACCTATGTCAGCTGGTTCGTTTATCCTTGGTTCAAACTAGTGCCGAATCGGTTGATATTGATTTTGATAAAATATTGTCACCGCCTACCGATTCCCTACTGGTTCCCTTTTTTAGCGGCTGGTCTGAGTCGATGTCGATCGGTTTTGCCAGTTTTTGTACAGCCCTATGGTCAGGTACCCAAATTCTTACTGGGGTGAATGGTTTCGTCCTGCAGGCACCAACGCAGCAACATTTTCTCGTTTATTTTTACAATTATTCTCATCTCATCTCATCTAATCATTCAAATAAATTTGGATAGTGAGACAATAATTTTTTATTTTAGATGAAAGTTTAAAATATTATTTTTTAATATTATTATTATTTTGAAATTTGAAAAAATTGAATTAAGATTTGAAAAAATTAAATTGTTTATTATATTTTGTATGAAAATTTGAAAAAATTGTAATAATAAGATGATAATTTTGTATCTCATCCTACTTGTCAAACAATTCAAGTAATATGTTTGGCAAGTGAGATGAGACATAAAATTTTATTCTCATCTCATCTCATCATCATAATTTTTTTAAATTCTCACATAAAATATAATAAATAATTCAATTTTTTCCAATCTCAATTCAATTTTTTCAAATACTAAAACAATAATAATATTACAAAATAATATTTTACTCTTTCATCCAAAACTAAAAATTCTCATCTCACTATTCAAGCATATCTTGAAAACATACTTTTCAGTCTTCTGCAACCAAATACACGAAAAAAATCCCAAATATAAATCTTATATTTTGATGATTTTGTTGGTACAATCACATCAACAAAAATGGTGAACGAATAAAGAACGTCACAGATTTTGTTTCTCCGAGTCTGCAACGATACAAAGTCCCAGTCAGATGGGAATAACTCCGGTAGGCAGATGGTGAAAAAATGGAAGAAGATTTCTATACACTCTAATTTTCTACATTTTTTATACAGTTGCAATAAGAGAGACTAAAAGCTACTTTCCACATTCTCAGGAAGAACAAATGAATTATACATAGCCATGGCAAAGCCACCAGTGTGATCTAGCCAATCTTGGAAAGGATCTCAATACTTTCAGCTTCATCAACACCAACACGATAACCATACACTCACAAATATGGATAGAGAAGATGTATCAATTAACATTCTATATATGTTGTGGAATACTCATCTTCTCATGAACCTCACGAACAAGATTCCGCAGCTCGGGGAAAACTGATATGAGTATTAGTTCTAGTATCGAATGTGCAAGGTACTTCACACAGATAGAAGACTGCAATTTACAACAAACCATATTCAAATTCTTGGCGATGAACAAAAAGTATAAAACAAAGATTAAAAAAATTATAGAAAGAACCGGTATCGAGAAGGGATCAGAGCTGCTTAACCTGAGTGAAATAATAAATGTCCCCCGCACAACGCCTGTACCGCGTAGGACCAATCAAACTGACTAAAGCTGTTGGAGCTCCATCTGAAGAAAAAAAAAAAAGTGGAGGCTATTGTCAACTCATTACTTCCTTGTCAAGCTTGCTAAGAGTAGTTTGCCTATTTCCTAATATCTAGAACTTTTTTTATGATTGTAGGTCCTTCAACATGATATCAGAGCCTGTTGGGATCCCCAGGGAAGTCTCTTCCTTGTAACATGTACACTGCCCACATTTCTCCTAGTAGCTTGATTAACATAAATGGTCCTCTTCCAAGAAATCACGTAGATAGAACAAACCACACAAGAGAAAAAGTCACAAGTCCCATGAATCTATGAATGCTCATGTACGATGTGATACATACATATAACTCCCATATTCTCGGTTATTGTCAATTTTTAGTCCTATATTTCTTTTAGTGATGTCTGGATATTCCTCCCTCAATTGCTTGAAAAATGAAATATGATATTACAAAAAAAGACTAACTTCTAAACTATAACAATGACCTCATAATTTGAGATCTTAAATTCTACAAATCTCAGGTGTTAAAAACCTACTTGTGCTAAGAGGCCTATAGTAAAATCCTAGGGACTAACAACAAACAATAGCTTAAAGAAGACAAAACGCATTGTGCATTCAAATATTTTCCCATGGAGTATGGACATATCCCAAAAGATCTCATTCATTACTTGGTCCCATTCACGTAGAAATAGTCTGAAAAAACAATATACAGTCACACATTTAGATTCTCAAGCCTGAGACAAGCAGTCAGCTTTCACAGCACCAAATATCGAATGGCTGTTAAGAAGTCTGGAATTTTTTTTTTTTTCTTTTTGACAAGTAAAATGGAGACAGAAACAAGTGCAAAACATAAACGGGAAAAAATAAGAATCATAGCCTGAAAAAATAAGGAAACTATCTCAAAATAAATCGACCACAAGTCCCATGATAAAGGTAACATGTCACAACTGAATGACTTCAAAAGAACACCAATCAAATGCTTAAAAGAGAGCGTTACCCACCAAATAACATTTTCTTGACATTGCTTGCTCTGCGAGTGGCCTCAAACTGTTGTTCAAAAGACAACAAGGTAGAGGCTTTACTGCCACCAAATTGATTTGTAGCTTGAAAAGGCTTTTTATTAGCTTCAGAATCATTGTCATTACTCTGAGCGTTCCCTACTCTTCGGAAGAATGTGCCATCAGGCCAGAGAACCTAAAAGAAAACATAAAAAGATTTGCATATGGCTTTTCATATTTATCTGCTGTGTCCATCCAATTGCAACTGTTTTTCTATAACAAATAAATTTTTTGATAAGTTACAATAACTTAAAGAATTAATTACTGCAATCGAGGCAAGCCACTCGCTTGAAACCAAATCAAGTTTCAAGAAAAGCAGAAAGTTACAGCGTCTTTTTTTGACAATCAATTACGATGCTAAGGGTGGAAGCTCAACTAGAGGGAAGTCTAAAGGGAGGGCATTGTGAAGACGGGAAACAAGGGGTTGGGGTCAGGCTTGGTGTATTTTGGGTTGTTTTTCACGGACGTTTTGGGTTATTAAGGGTTTTCTATTATGGGTAAGGTGTTCTTTTGTATACATCAGTATACTTGGTTACTCCTTTTGATATATATATATATATATATATATATAATATTTTTACTTATAAAAAAAAAAAAAGTTACAATAACAAATGATTTTATCGAGGCACAGAAAACTTTAAGATCATAATGTGAAGAAGGAGTGCATGTAATCACTTGTTCTCTCATCTCTGCGTAGCTAAAAAGTAATCTAATTTCAGCTTTAAAAAAAGCCTCGTATGTGGTTAATTGCACATTATATTTAAAAAGAAAAAGGGATAAATGATGAAAAGAGAAAAATATCTGACGGAATTATATACTTCAATCACCTTAAGAAAAAAGTCCTAAAAGTTATATTCTAATAATCCAAAAAAAAATCAACGTGTTCTGCATGCATGAAATGGTCAAGACATTCTACCTCTTCAAATGTCAAGGATCAGCATACTTATCACTTTTTAAACCATTAGTTCTATTGACCAATCTACATTCTACAGCATTCAATTTGTGTACAAACTTTCAGTTTTAAATGTTTTAATCTGCAGATTTAAAGTCTAGACTGGGAAGTTGATAAAATAAAAAACTTTAGCATAATTTTGAGTCTCAGAGATGCCATCAATTGTAATGTCGCAATTCTGATGCCACTCCATTTACTTTCCATAACCTAACCTTTCCAAACATACCACTGTGTTTCCTTCAGTGTACCCATGTGGATACTTGACTGCAGGCCTCATGTTCTATGCTGATTCAGAGTATCAGATGACTACAGATATAGATCCCTATAACATCAGTATTAGCATCCCAGAATCACGATTATAGTCATATATACTATATGTATGAAAAAGGTTCAGATTATTTTTTTGATAATTAAAAAAAAAAGGTTCAGATTATTCCTTGAAGAATCTCTAGATATGATTGTCCATTGAGCAAGTTTCGATAATTCATTGGCAGATGGTGATGTATAACTAAATGATATACATGCAGGAAATGATGTTATATGCATTAAATATCTGGAGCAACAGACCTTAGAGATCAAAACCAGGTCATGCACCCATCATTTTACCAGATAAGCTTATCATTAGTATTGCCGGGGGGAGGTTGAGGTTGAAAAACAAACATGTAATATGTTTACATTCTATGTGATTTCAGTCGTTGATTTCTTTAAATTTTCACATGGCAAGAGACTTCCAAAGTATGAAGCTTTTGCTATGAAACAAGACAGAAACATGTCAGTGTGTAACAAGCATAAACCCGCCAAATAAACAGAAAGTAGACAAAAGGCACCCAAAAAAGAGAAAAAAATTAATCCAAAATTGAGAACAATGAAGGCGAATGAACCTGAAGAGCCAAGAGAATGAAAAGTAAACATCAGGCTCTTACAGTCTCATGTAATGCATGGCATGCTTTATTTGCACATGCAGCTCCAAATGCTGAGTTCATAAACATCTATACAGAAAAATGATGACATTTATTTTTGGTTCAATCCTTACATCTTGAACCCACTGAATCCCTTGAGCAATAATGTCATCTCTCCGCAGCCAATGAATCTGCCTCAAGAGCCAGTCATCAATTGCATCTTGCATTATTAACTGTAAAACTTGTTTCGATATCCAAAAGACCTGTCTTCTGCATTGCCCATAGGAAGTTTTATGGATCATTAAGTTATGGTAATCAAACAAATGATAGCATTATGGCGTGTTATAATCTTTAATACAATTACATCAGTCTAAAAGACCAACTTTGGATGAAGGGCTAAATGATAGACATAAGAACCCTTAAAAGTTATAGATGAGTTTTTACAAACAGGAAGTATAACAACAAAATGGTCATGCTTGGGAGCAAGATGAATGATTTTTTAGGAGATAATGATAAAAGAAATACCCACACCAGCCAATTGTTTCTAAAATAATACAAAATATGTAATAAAGGATCAGTTGAAAGTATTTATCAGGTAAAAAAGTTGAAATTATAAACTGAAGGGGAAAAAAATCACATCCTCTGGCAAGAAAATAGCAGGGGTGAAAATCATGCATGAGCTTGACTCCATGGTAATACGACTGAGTTAAAAATAAAATTGTCATTAAGGCATAATATTGCTCACCTCAGCCAGCCTCTTCTCTTGAGCTGAAATATATTGTCAACTAGATTCAACAGAGGAACACTTAAATTTGTCGGAGTCCACTGCAACAAAATCCGACCATAAAAAAACCGTAGAGTTTTAAATGCAAAAACAAGTACATGCGAAAACTAGTTGGGTACAGGAACTTAAGATACATAATACACGATACACAAGGTATCTTTTTTCTGATTAGTAAAAATTTATTAATATCAATAGGCGTAGCCAAGTACATTGGATGAGGATACACAAGGTATCTTGACAGTCAGATGCGACATGTGAATGAAAAAGGAAATGAACTCAGCTAAAGTCATGATACCTCATGTGGCATTCCAACTGGGTCCTCCAAATGATCCAAGATTAATGGGAGACTTGCTGCTGGAAATCCACCCTGGCGTGTTCCAGATTTTGCGGCTAAATCATGTCTCTTCTCAGAACTGAAGTTTAAAGGCTCTTTGGCATGTTCGATTGTCTGAGGTGGAAAACTTTTTGAGTTCAGTTCATTGTCAGAATGCCACCCATTGGCGTTTGCACGATTAACTTCCTCTTGACCGTCATTTTCATCCTCGTGCCCTTCATAATTATCATGAGAGCTATTCGAGGTTCCCACAGTATTATGACTTGATACATGTCTATTTATCACATTTGCATTCCCAGACAAGTTCTGGACAAATGTTGAAGAAGAGGCTTCGTTAGAGGGTGATGGAACAACAACTTTAGGCCTTAAGCCATCTGAAACCCCTTTGAACTGGCGTACAATGTCATCCACCGCATCATCCACATTAACTGTTTAAGTTGTAAAAATTAAAAACTAAAAGAAGTATGTAGAAAGATAATGATAAGCAAAGGAAAAATGGTCATAGCATCCAAATAGATCAGGATCAACATGTAGTTAATTTATAATACAAACAATTATCATCACAAACAACTACAGAAACCATCCATTTCGGGTTAAAGAAATATTGAAGGTAAGGTATTATGTTTTTTTCCCCTAATGAAATATCTACTAAGAAAATAAAATGAGAATCTGATGTTCACACAAGGGCTCCCCCTCGAACAAGTGAACAGAAAGTGAAAGAAAAGCACAAATTTGCACAGCTAATCAGCCTCTCTCACTGATAGATGGTTCATACAATCCAGGATAATGTATCTAAAATTTATCTGAAACTACACGAAGAGATAGCAAAATTCCTTTTTCTTTTGACAAGTAAAAAATTAGATAAAAAATTCTCATTTCCAGAAAAGCAAGAACCAAAAGCACATAAAGTTTTTTTTTTATGCCAAAAGCAAATAACGAGCTAGACTGAAAAAAATAAAATAAATAACCACAAGTAACAGCCAATTTTACAAATAGAAGGAAAACATCCATGGATATATGGCAAGTAATAAATGGGGAGTGAAAGGCGTAGAGTAGCACATCGGAACATAAATCATTATTATCCTGCCTACTATATCATTTTTAAGACCTGAGTCTTAAGTCTTTCTGCATCTCATGGATGCTATTAATCTTAAGGACTTGAGCTGTTTGGTTGGCAAGGGCCATTCTTGTATACAACATATATCTTTGGGTTCTGCCATTCCCTTTAATTTTGGTAATGACAAGTGTACTAGCAAGACAACCACTGACAGCAATTTTTTAATGACAAT
The DNA here is from genome assembly GCF_001411555.2 of Juglans regia. Lineage (NCBI taxonomy): Eukaryota > Viridiplantae > Streptophyta > Magnoliopsida > Fagales > Juglandaceae > Juglans > Juglans regia. The sequence continues at coordinate 4,764,054 of NC_049913.1, forward strand.
GACTACTTATATTTTACCACTTGATAAAACTCGAATCCAATTTCCCAGAGTGATAACTAAGATATCCATCAGCAGTCAATCAACTTGCACGGCACCCAAGCCGTATAACAATCCAACAAGCAATTCAGAAACGTAACAGATAATACCATCAGCATACATTTGCATGCCACCACATAAAAATGATTACAACCTAGACAAAGGAACAGCCAGGGTGAAGCAAAAACCAAGAAGAAAAACCACGTACCTGCCAGGGTTCTCATCACTGAGGAAGCTTTTCCGAAAGCGTAATTCTTCATAAAAGAATGTGTTTTTAAAAGGTTTAGATATCAGCAGGTTATTCAAATATGTGTGCCCACAAAAATGCATGTAACAAATCTCAAGAAGATGCACACCTTTGAGGAAACACTCAAAAAATCCCACACTTCATGCTGTTCAGCAACATTAGCAATTGACAAGAGATCCTGGGAAAGACTGCAGAATCAGGCAACAGAATCATGTACAAGAGAGCAGTAAAACAAAACAACAAAGAAGGGGCTACATATTACTTGCAGATATTTATCAAGCTGAACGCATCGCTGATGAACAAAAGTATCATCTGTGTTTGATGAGAATATCCTTTTAGGAGGCAAATGCAACATATAATTAGGGATGTCTTTAAGATGTCGATGCAATCGCTCGAAATTCCTGTATCTGCAGACCATAAAAATACTAAGTCACGAGAACGATTAAACCCAAAGGAAAATCCAGACATGGATGGAGGGAAAATCCAGATACGGATGGAGCGATAATAACTTGAAACTAATAAAACAATGTAGTAACAACATTAAAATTAGAAAAGATGAAAATGCAACCTTCTTTTGACAAAACAAGTCTTATTTTCTGCATCTGTCACCCCAATTGTATAAACTGCAAAAGATTTTGACCCAAGTTTCTCAAAATATGCTCCCATAACCTGTAGAGACAGAACCGGACAACACAAGTTAGACTAGAGTAAGCATTTATATATATATATATATATCAACTAATGCAATATTATTAAAATACGCAAGGGGGCAACCCTAGTACTTAAGAAGTATAAGGAAACGTCCAATAGAGTAAGCATTTACATCACAAAGACAGGAAATCATCTCAATTTACATAGTCGATCTCCTGATGATTGTCCTGGCAGCTCATATTATAAAGTTGTACATCACGTGGTGTTTACAGGAAAAGAATGCTCACCTGGCACTTGAGCTTGGGAACTTGTTGTGCCTTGCTGTGAAGCACCATATCCGAAGCACTCCTACCACTATGCCTGCCAAAATTGGGGCCGTAGAACTCTGAAATAATGAGCCCTTTACATTCTCCAGTTAATTTTGATTCTGTATCAGGTTGGGCTATCAAAGCAGAAGTGCTATTTGATCTCTTAAGCCGATGTTTATTAGCATCAGTTGCAAGAATACTAGTATGCTCTAATTTATCAACAAGATTCCCTCCCTCAAAATACAATTCCCTGTTGGGCTCTTGAGAGAAGTCTTCCCCAGTTTTTCTCTCATCACTTACTAGATCATCAAAATGCAGTCCTTGCCTTACCTTCTCTATTGCTATCTCATTTGTTGCTAGAGGCATTTTGTGTCTGTTGACTAACATTTCCTTTCCCAGATCTTTACTAAATATGGCACCATTTATTCCAGAAGCCTTTACTAGAGGATCTTGAAAACCTGATTTAATATCCTTCTGCTCTTTCTTTTTATAATTTCTTCCTTTTGTCCACATGTTCTCAAGATTTTCAGGTAAAAGAACTTCAGTTATTCTCTGGGTCGCAGCCTCCAGCATTCCTGCCCAATCAGCAGACTGGTAATTCATAGGATTTTCTGTGTTATATTTAAAAAATGTTTCCATTTGATTGTCAATTCTAGTCAAAGTCATATCAGACCCTTGATTAGAGGATGAATATTCCCACAAGGTAGAATCATCATCACGTAAACCCCCTGCTGTGAGAGGATGAATGTGAGTATGAGTTGCTGCATTGATTGACTGATAACTACCTTCCCAAATAAGGCTGTCATCTTTAGCAGCAAGTAAAAGGTATTCGATCAATTCATTGATGTAGCTGATACATACGCACACACAAATGTATATAAGCATAAATCAGATGCCAAGGAATTTAATATATATTCTACATAACCACTGAAAATTCTATGATAACGAATAATCCCTGCATTTCTAAAGAAAAAGGCTGAAAGCACCATGACGTATGTAATATTACAAATTGGTTTACAGAACAGAGATTAAAAAAAATGCTTAAAAACAACAAATTGCTCCTCTTTTTTTTTTTTTTGGGGCTCTTTGAATACTACTGACTGTAAAATATTGAATGAATCATTCAAGAAACTTACCCAGGGGTTGCAAAATTCATAACTGGTTGCATAACCAAGCAAGTTATAAGTTCCCGAGCAATAGATCGAATCAAAGGAGAATGAACTTCTCGTGGTCTTAGTACCACAGCTAGCACTCCACCTATTAGCTGTTGAAGAACCTGCAACAAGATATAAAGCATCAAGTGGATTCAAAAGATAAAATCGAAGAATAAAATGTTTTTCCATCAGAACTCTCCACTCACACCTTGTACTCACTCTCAGGAGATATCAATGCAGGATGAAGCTCCTTAGAAGCCCTTAGATGGTGTTTCAATCTCTCGTCTCTCTCCTCAGAAGACAGTGTTGCCATAACTTCAACACCTATAGCAGCTTGGTTTCTTCTGAAGAGGTCCAAGTGATCCCCTATTAAGTCAACTATATCCCTGAAACATTAGATTCATTTAATTCTAAAATTCAAGCATCCAGCTCTTTTGTCCCCTGAAAAGTTTCTTAATGACTCAGATTCTTTTGTTGTACCAGAAAAGGAAAGCAAGAAGAAAAAATACCTTGTATTCATTAAAAAAATACCTTGTCAGCAAGTCAACAAGGTTTAACTCTTTAACCCTTCCAGAGATTTCACCCAGAGCATCCATGATTATGGCATGTATATGGTCTGGGAACTCCCTGTCTGGAGTAATTTCTGAATACCACATATCCACTACAAAATCTTTTAATATTTTATCAATAAAACCATTCATTGCAGCCTCGACAATAGGAGAATCAATTTTCCTTTTCCATTTTGGCGGGGCAGGCGTAGAATAAAGGCGTGAATCATTTGCTGACAACTGTTTCTTCTCCAAATGAGATAAGTATGATCGTAGATGAACTGATCGAACTTTCCAATGGAAATCTACCTCATTAAGAAGAATGCGTAGTGCATAAACAAACAGAATTGATATGGGTACATTCATCCAAATTGACTTACTTGTATCTGCGTGGAAAAAGACAGTTGATAACCGACAACAGACACTACATCAGCGGCAGAAAAAATATAAGTTATATGTGACCAAGCAAAAAAATAACTAAATAATTGTTCCCTTCCAATTTGCACGAATATATCAAAAACCAAACAGAGGATTAGATACTAATTCTTGATTCCAGTCATAAAGTAGTAAAATAAATTTAAAATGGGATGAAAATTACATGTTTCCACATCGGTTGAAAGTTCCTGCATAAAGCTTGCAGTATTTGATACACGGAAAAGCAAGATCAATAACAAAGAATTCTAAAACATTGTAAAATAAAGGCACGATAGTGTTTAGCTTAGCATTATACGTAGCCAGAAGCAATACGCAAATCGCGGTAAAGCCAAATTCACGCACTTACGCGTTAAGAAGTAGGAAACTGCGAAGATACACAGGGCCCACCAGACCGTTCGAAATTTAGCCTCCTCAATTAGATCCTGAATGGTCTCCATCGGCTTCATCCTATCAAAACTCTAGAAAATTCTAAAAATCCGAGTCGCGCAAAACTAAAGATTTGAAATCGCGGGAATTGAAGAATCCCAAACCGGCTGCATCAAATTCAATCAGGGACGCCCCCCGGTAGGGTTTTGGTGGGTGAATTTCTTAGGTCCTCGAGAGCAACGGCAAATTGAATTTCTGAACAATGGAGAGAAGGGGTTTCAATGGGTGGGTCGTTCCCTTCGGTCGTCTTACTTTCTTCCTCAGTTGATCTATGGAGAGTGGGAGGGGTACAGTACAAACGGCTTTTTTGCCAGCTCAGCGTGCAGAGAAATTGTTGTATTTTGTGACGGAGCTTTATTACACAACCTCCACCACACTTCACACTCCACATTTTTTTAAATTTTTTAAATTTTTAATATTTTTTTTAAATTTTTTTTTGAGTTTATTCTTTTTAAATTATTTCAAATTTTTTATTCATTATTCATATAATAAATATTTAATAAAAAAAAATAATAAAAATTAAAAATAATGTGGAGTGTGGAAGTTGTGTGAATAGTAAGAGGTTGAGTAGATTTTTTGTTTGTGACGATCATGAATGATATCATTCCATATTTTCTTATATCTGTTTAACGATATCTAAAACATCATTTTAAATGGAAAATTTTATATGCAACGCTATCATTTTATTTTTATTTAAATAATACAAAAGCCACCGACGGGAGCTCGGGAGCTGGTTAGAGCTCTCAATAGTGTATTTTATGTGATTTTTTTTATTTTATATATATATATATTTTAATACTTTTAAATATTTAAAAAAAATTATAACATTATTTAATCACAAAATAAAAAACAAATCTCAACAGTCCCAACGGAAAGATTAGTATTGTTCTTTTCATTTTACTATTATCATGATTTGTTATTTAATAATTTTTTATCACCTATAAATAATAAATATATCACATCTTAATTAATAGAATGAAAATAAAATGAAAATATTCTTATAACATTATTCTGTTTAAATAATCACTATAGTCTAAAGCAATAATGTCTGCCCAAAACAATAGAAAAAGTTGGCTGTGTTTACCTTATAAGTAGCAGTGCCACTTTGACAAACGGGTTGAGTTTGGTGTAAATGGTTCAGTTTAATTTGGTTTTGGATAAAATTGAGATCGAATCAGTATGTATTGGTTTTGTATTTTTAATAACTGATTCCATACCGGTTATCTCCTAAATTAGTACTTCCGGTCTTACCAATTCCGATCCAGTTCGATTTTCAATTTTAATATACTATATTATATAATATATATATATAATAGTATATTATAATATATAATGTAGTGATATATTATAGTATATTATAATATATAGTGATATAGTATTAGTATAACTATTAATACGCACTATATAATATTAGTATAATTATTAATACAATAGACTATAATGATGTAAAATTTTAATATTATATTAATTAATAATTTATCATATAATACAAAACTATTTTATATATAATTATATATTATATATAAAAATTATATAAAATATAAAAAATTATAATATATATATGAACCGGTCCGGTTTTAAAAAAAGAAAAACCGGAACCGGACCGATTTTGACCGATTTTAAGAAAATAAAATCGATACCGAACCGAACCAAACTCGATACCAGACCAAACCCACCGATTCGTCAATTTTTTTGTACACCTCTATTATTGAGGAACGTGGATAGACAAGGAGACCCTGTTCATATATATATCGATGCCAAAAAGAAAAAATTACAATGTCAACCAACAAATTTAAGGTGGCCATGCCCAAATACAAATCTGGGTGGAGACAAGTTGGAAGACTATCAGCACACCTCTAGCTCTCTACCTTTTCTAGCTAGAGCAGCTCCCCTTCAAAAACCCAAACCAGAGGAGGGGGATTAGAGGTTCGACTTCTCTCTCCCTCCTCCCTCTTCCCACTTATCTCTAGGGCTTTTTTTTTCTTTTTCTTTTTTTCAAGTAGGGCAAAATGCCAATATGTTGTTCTCTAGAGTTCGGCGATCACCACGCACCCCACCACAAGATTTCCAAGGCATTGATCATTCAGACGGGTGAAGATTCTCATCAAACGGAGCAGAGCGTGAGCCACACACACGGTCCAAAGTGTGTGTGTGACATCCACGTGCCACTGCAAGGGAAGCTCTACTGCTGCTACGCGCAACATTTATGGGACTAGGGCCATCAGTTTATTCAGACTCAATTGTTGGTTGTACTTCCAGGGTGAGGTTGAAAATGTGGATCTATAACTTTCCAAACTGTATTTTGCTATTTTTCCATGTATCATCTACGTTTTTTGTTATTTATTTTGTTTTAGGTTAATAATAAAAAAGAAATGGTCGCTTGGACATTTTGTCCATAGAGTGAAAGTCCTCCCCTCTTTTAGAGGGTGGAGTTTGAAATTTCTACTTTAGACAAAGTGAGGTCTCTCAGACAATCTGTTTATAGAGAGTTATAAAAGTTAAGACCATACAAAGAGTACACGAAGACATGTTATAATGATTTAATATGATATTTGATCAGAGTGACATTTTCACTGAAGTACACGAAGACATGTTTTAATGGTTTCTTTCTTTTTGCTGAAGTTAGTTTGGAATCATGTTTCTAGGATACCTGTCCTTTCATATGGGCTGATTCTCTAATATGTGGTGATTGTGGCTAAATGGAGGTTATTAAGTAAGATTGCCATAATCACTCACAAGTCAAACAACAAGTATCAAGCCAACAATCAAGCTGTCAACGATACTCTGCTATCACTGCAAATCAAAACTGATTGTATATTCATTGTCGTGATCTTTGTAATTCTTGTAACCGTTGCAATTATTTCCTAAAATAGGTTTGTATGCCTCTGTATATATTACATTTTGAATAGTCAATGAATAGTGTGGGAAAATCCTTTTTCAAACTTGTCGTGTAATATTCTATATGGCAACTCTCAAGAAAGATCCATTGAGAACTAAACACAGAGTAAAACAATAACCATGGCAAACCCCAGGAGCTAGAACATTACCAAGCCACAAAAAAACTCTGGAAGAAACATACTAACTCTGACCGAGCAGTACTGCAGAGCATATATCTTGTGGGATGCAGTGCATGCAAATGGTAAACCCCAAATCAGACCCTAAAAATCCCCTATAAACTTCAAAAAGATCTTCATAGATGTTAAGCCCCAAATTACTCAATCCTAACATTCTCTCCATATAAAATGATAAATTAATAAACAAGATCAAGTTAATCTGCACACAAATTTTAAGAGAGAGAGAGAAGTAGATGGGGAGATAATTATTTGTGGAAGGAAGATGAAATACCTGAAAGTGGGAGAGGAAGAGACCACACGGGATCAGAGATAGAGAGAGGAGAGGGTGGGGTGGTAGCGTCCCTGTGGTTCACTTCCCTGTGATGTTCTCCGCTAGCTCCTTGATCCTTTTACAATTTCACGAGGTGAAATGACGAAAGGAAGCAGAGAAGTGAAAAGTGGGAAAACAAATTCGAGGAAAAGAAACCGATGGTGGTTGCGTGAGAAAATATAAAGAGGAGAGAGAGATCCAAACAAATAATAAAATAAACATTTGCTCCTTGAACAGTTATAAGCAAATTTGACTTTATTTTTAGAAATACTGTAGCTAAAAGTCAGCCAGTGTGACTTTGCCTAATCCATTGCAACCAGTTTTTCATCTGTAATAGCTAAATGAGACTTTATTTTTACCTTAGCCTATTCCGTTGAGACTGCTCTTATAAAAGAATATGTGTATTGGTGGAGTCCCAACCGTGAGTAGTTGGTTTATAATATAGATTTTTTCCTATATGTATCAGTCACAGTTATAATTTTACTTTCATAAATGAATGAAGTTTATATCTTATAAGAAAAAATGAAGTGTAACACTGCACTACAAAAAAAAGAATTAGTGTAACACTGTAAGTTTTGTTCCAGTCTTTTTTAAAAATTGTGGATCTAATTAAAAAAAAATTATATATATATTTTTTAATGATGGAATCTATTATTTTACAAACGAATTGTGCATACTATATATATATATATATATATATTTGAGATTTATATAAATCATTATTCATTAAAAAAAATTCTTTTTATTAGAATATTTATTTTTTAATTATTTATTTTTAAAAAAAAATCATTTTTAGTTAAAAAAAAAAGAGAAATAATTTCGTAAAATTAAATTTATAAATTTACTAAATGACATATGTTAGATGGAGACTTGGAGTAAATTAGATTATAAAACTATAAAAACATATGAAATAATATTGGCATCAGCCCCTTTTTGAGATCATCCAAAACATACCATAGTAAAACGACAAAAATACTCACAACAAAACCCACTTCACTCTCATTTCACACATTTCATTTTTGAAATTCCTCTCTCTCCTCCCAATCGTCCGTCCTCCCCCCCAACCCCCACTGCCCAAATTCGAATGATTCGATGGAGGGCGAGACAGAGAGAGCGAGAGAGAGGTGGAAGGTTTGGCTGGCTCAGAGGAGCTCGGGAAGGAGTCGCGATTGTAACACCCCGTATTTTAGTGTATTTTTATTGAATGATTATTTTTATTTATTCAAAAAATTTATCCTCTTATTTTAAATTGGTTGGATTTTTAGTGAGTTTATTTCTATGATTTTAATTTGGTAAAAATTATTTTTATGTGCTTTCTTAATATTTATTTATTGTTATGCATTTAAATTGCTTTTAATATTTAAATTAATTACTGTGGGATTTAATTATTTCAATTTGACTTTACCATTACGTTTAAATTATTTTATTTAACTTGTGGTTTTGAAATCGTTTCCGTTGGATCATTTTTGTGACCCAAATTATGAGAATTGGACCTCATTTCTTTTCCCCATATTTTTCTTTCCTCTCCTTTTCTTTTCTTTCTTTCCTTTTTTCCTCCTTATTTCTCCTTCCTTCCCGCGCGAGCCCCTCCCTCTTTCTCTCCCGTGCGTCCGTCACCCATACCCAACCCGCCGCCGTCGAGCCGCCGTGGTCAACACCGCCCACCCCATCGTGCTCCCCACCGGCCGGGGACCTCACCCTTCCAATCTCAGCCACCCTTGTGCCGTCGTTAGCAGCCACGAACCCATTGAAGCCGCGACGTTCCATGCACCACTGCGCCGCTGTCGCGCCACCTCCGGCCACCATCTTCCTACCACTTCATCCCCGACCTCTTGGCAACTCAATGGACCCAACCCCGGCTCCGATCCGTCACCGGTGAAGCACAACCACTCCCATCTCCGATTTCGGCATTTTTGGCCTAAAAACACCCCTTGCGCCGCCACCCACGGTAAACCACCACCACCATTGGCTTCACCGACCTCTCTAGGCCCTACCCTATCAAATTTGGGTCTTCGTTTGTCACCGTTGAAAAGTTGGTAATTGTGACCCACGGCCACAGTGTATTTTACACTGTGGTGTTGCTCAGACGTCGCCTTTTTCAACTTCGTGATCCTTCAAAAATTGCTATATTGCACTGTAAGTATTTCTCCAAAGAACTTTCGTAATTTAAATGTATTTTTGCACTAACATATTACACTGTATTTGTTTGACATGCCGGACTAAATCCGAGGAGTTCGGGGGTCGGATGGATTTATGATTGGAGTTGTTTAGGTTGGTTTGATTGGATTGGTTATTGGTTATTGAGGAATGTAGATTTGTGTTGGTACATGTGCATATCAATATTTCATGCATGATCATGTTTGTAAAGAAAACTGAGTTTTCGTGTATTGCATTCATGTGCATGTGTGATTTGAAAAAATTATGATTTCATGTGTGAGAAATTGGATTTGTTTGGACTGATTGATTTGAGAAAAAAAGGAAAGAGACTGTAGGGATGGTGGTAAGCAGGGACGGTGGTAAAGTCCCGCCTACGGTGCACGCGGTAGGGATGGTGGTAAGCAAGGATGGTGGTTGTGTTCCGCCTGTGATTCCCACCTACGGTGCACTCGGTAGAGATGGTGGTAAGCAGGGATGGTGGTAGAGTCCCGCCTGTGAGTCCTGCCTACAGTGTCCGATAAATTGTTGAGTTTTGTGTAAATCATTTTCTGGAAAAATGTTGGATTATATGTTTGGCTAAAAATGAGATTTTGGCGTGTGTTGAAATTAATCTTTTTCGGGGAAAATGATGTTTTGAGAGAAATGTATATTCTTTTTATGCATACATGTTGGTCGCATTTAATGCATTTATATTACGTTGTTATTTTGGGTTATACTTACCTGCGGTACCATTTTATGGTATCGCAGCTTTTGATGCAGATGAGGATGATGAGTCTTAGGCTTTGGCTCCATGGTGAGAGCGATCTGGGATTGCTCTCGTGCATCGATATTATTATCCTAGTCTTTTATATATCTATCTTTTGTAATATATTTGGGATGACTGTATAACTGCTTTTAAACTTCTACTGATATTTAGATTGTATTTTGAATTCTGGTACTTAGTAGACTTAATTATCCGCTGCGTTTTTATTGTACACACACTTGACACTTTTGTTGGGATGCGTGACCGTGTTATCATCATCCTGGCGTCTCGATCCCCTTGTTTTCCTCACATGGGAGTCGGGGGCGCCTCAGGTGGTATCAGAGCAGTTCGGCTCTGGGTAAAACCACATGTCCCCTATGATAGTACCAGAAATTATTTTATTGTTTTAAAATAATTTTTAAAGTGTTGTAAGTTAAATGATTATTTTAAAAAATAAATATGAGATATTATGAGTTTATTGTTATTTTATTTTATGTTAATTGATGTTATTTAATTTAATTCTATCTTATTGTATTTTTGTGTTGCTTTTGGTTGAGTTTGGTTTTGTCTGGATTTAAGCGGGGTTGGAGGTTGCTCTATGACATGACTATGGTGAGACCAAGAAGGCAAGCTGATGTGCCCGAGGATGAGCTACCCAGGGGTGATGGAAATTATGCCATTGCGAGGGCGTTGAATAGGATGTCAGACTTGTTCCAGCAGAATTTCCGACCGCCGCAAGGAGATCCAAATAGAGCGGTCCAAGTGGGGTGCACCTATGAGCGCTTCTTGGAGCATAGGACTCCTGCCTTTTCTGGGGAGGAGGATCCAATGCGAGCTAGGAGGTGGATTCTAGATCTGGAAAGAACCTTTGAAGTCTGTGGGTGCACTGAGACCCATATGGTTTTATATGCAAGCTATATGCTGCAAGGTGAAGCGGCAAACTGGTGGGAGACCAAGCGGCCACTCCTAGAAATGGAGTTGGGATCCTTGGTTGCTGTGTCTTGGCAGCGGTTTAAGAAAGAATTTGATGATCGATACTTCCCTGTTTCGGTGAGACGGCAAAAGGCTCGGGAGTTCAATAATTTGGTTCAAGGAGGCATGACGGTCGAGCAATATGCAAGGAAATTTATGGAGCTTGGACGGTTCGCTCCTCACCTTATTGCTACTGAAGAGATGCGGGTTGAACGTTTCCAAGAAGGGTTGCGCCCTCAAATCCGCAGGCAGGTCGCATGCCTGGAAATCCAGAACTTTCAGAGGTTGGTCGATGTGGCCTCTATTGCTGAGCGAGAGCGAGGTGCTGTGGTAGGCTCCCTTCCGGGTAAGAAGCGACTGAACGTTGATGGTGAAGGGAGCAGCTTCGGGTCGCCACAGAAGTTTGTGCAAATGATCGGGGCCTGAGCGCAGGCAGCTTCCCGTATGCGTATTGGGGGCCGAGCTCCAGTTTGTGGCAGATGTAATAGAGCCCACGAGGGCGAGTGTCGTCAGGGTTGGAACCAGTGCTTTGAGTGTGGTCAGACGGGGCACTTTGCTCGTGAGTGCCCTAATCGGACCCAAGGGAATCATGGTGGTCGTCGCGGTGGTAGGACTAATCAGAGGCAACTAGTTCAGGCTCGGGTGTATGCGGTGACTCCTGGTAGTGCTGGCGACGAGATTCCAGAGACTCAGGACGCTGGAGTTATGGCAGGTATGGGTCTAATCTTACATTTCGTAATGGATGCCATGTGTGGTTTATTCTTGGGTTTTGGAAAGTTATGCAAGCTGTACCCATGCCCGTTGGGTGTTGGAGGTTGTGTGATTTTCTTAAGAGTGTTCTGGTTGTATTTGGTTTCCTGCTTTAGAGTGATGGTTGGCCCTACAAATTTCGAGGACAAAATTTTATTTTAAGGGGGGGAGGATGTAACACCCCGTATTTTAGTGTATTTTTATTGAATGATTATTTTTATTTATTCAAAAAATTTATCCTCTTATTTTAAATTAGTTGGATTTTTAGTGAGTTTATTTCTATGATTTTAATTTGGTGAAAATTATTTTTATGTGCTTTCTTAATATTTATTTATTGTTATGCATTTAAATTACTTTTAATATTTAAATTAATTACTGTGGGATTTAATTATTTCAATTTGACTTTACCATTACGTTTAAATTATTTTATTTAACTTGTGGTTTTGAAATCGTTTCCGTTGGATCATTTTTATGACCCAAATTATGAGGATTGGATCTAATTTCTTTTCCCCCTATTTTTCTTTCCTCTCCTTTTCTTTTCTTTCTTTCCTTTTTTCCTCCTTATTTCTCCTTCCTTCCAGCGTTAGCCCCTCCCTCTTTCTCTCCGGTGCGTCCGTCGCCCATACCCAACCCACCGCCGTCGAGCCGCCGTGGTCGACACCGCCCACCCCATCGTGCTCCCCACCGGCCGGCGACCTCACCCTTCCAATCTCAGCCTCCCTTGTGCCGCCGTTAGCAACCACGAACCCATTGAAGCCACGGCGTTCCATGCACCACTGCACCGCCGTCGCGCCACCTCCGGCCACCATCTTCCTATCACTTCATCCCCGACCTCTTGGCAACCCAATGGACCCAACCCCGGCTCCGATCCGTCACCGGTGAAGCACAACCACGCCCATCTCCGATTTCGGCATTTTTGGCCTAAAAACACCCCTTGCGCCGCCACCCACGGTAAACCACCACCACCATTGGCTTCACCGACCTCTCTAGGCCCTACCCTATCAAATTTGGATCTTCGTTTGTCACCGTTGAAAAGTTGGTAATTGTGACCCACGGCCACAGTGTATTTTACACTGTGGTGTTGCTCAGACGTCGCCTTTTTCAACTTCGTGATCCTTTGTAAATTGCTATATTGCACTGTAAGTATTTCTCCAAAGAAATTTTGTAATTTAAATGTATTTTTGCACTAACATATTACACTGTATTTGTTTGACATGCCGGACTGAATCCGAGGAGTTCGGGGGTCGGATGGATTTATGATTGGAGTTGTTTGGGTTGGTTTGATTGGATTGGTTATTGGTTATTGAGGAATGTGGATTTGTGTTGGTACATGTGCATATCAATATTTCATGCATGATCATGTTTGTAAAGAAAACTGAGTTTTCGTGTATTGCATTCATGTGCATGTGTGATTTGGAAAAGTTATGATTTCATGTGTGAGAAATTGGATTTGTTTGGACTGATTGATTTGAGAAAAAAAGGAAAGAGACTGTAGGGATGGTGGTAAGCAGGGACGGTGGTAGAGTCCCACCTGTGATTCTCGCCTACGGTGCACGCGGTAGGGATGATGGTAAGCAGGGATGGTAGTTGTGTCCCGCCTGTGATTCCCGCCTACGGTGCACGCGGTAGAGATGGTGGTAAGCAGGGATGGTGGTAGAGTCCCGCCTGTGAGTCCTGCCTACAGTGTCCGATAAATTGTTGAGTTTTGTGTAAATCATTTTCTGGGAAAATGTTGGATTATATGTTTGGCTAAAAATGGGATTTTGGCGTGTGTTGAAATTAATCGTTTTCGGGGAAAATGATGTTTTGAGAGAAATGTATATTCTTTTTATGCATGCATGTTGGTCGCATTTAATGCATTTTATATTACGTTGTTATTTTGGGTTGTACTTACCTGCGGTACCGTTTTATGGTATACTTACCTGCGGTACCGTTTTATGGTATCGCAGCTTTTGATGCAGATGAGGATGATGAGTCTTAGGCTTTGGCTCCATGGTGAGAGCGATCTGGGATTGCTCTCGTGCATCGATATTATTATCCTAGTCTTTTATATATCTATCTTTTATAATATATTTGGGATGACTGTATAACTGCTTTTAAACTTCTACTGATATTTAGATTGTATTTTGAATTCTGGTACTTAGTAGACTTAATTATCCACTGCGTTTTTATTGTACACACACTTGGCACTTTCGTTGGGATGCGTGACCATGTTGTCATCATCCTGGCATCTCGATCCCCGTGTTTTTATATAAGGGGGTCGGGGGCGCCACAGCGATGGTTAGGGGAGGTGATCGGTGGGGCTAGAATCGACGCACGACTGCAATAGGGCCGTCGGTGACCCTGAGCTCGTGTGAAACCCACCATTTATGGGTAGCTAGTGTGTGTGCGACGGAAATGGAGATGGAGGTTCGTGGTGGCTAGGTTTGCGAGAGGTGGTCGCCGGTGTGACGTAATGGAGGTGCGGTGGTCTGGGTGGCAGCGTACGACGGCGCAAGGGGAGAAAAATGGGTGAAAATTTCAGTTGGATTACTGTATGGGAGAGAGAGGGATGTGCGTGGAGGAGATCGGTGGCGGCTAGCTTGGTCACCGGCGTGAGGGGAAGTTGTTGGTAGTGGCGGTGAGGCTGGGCAGCGCACGACGACGCCGAGTTAAGCTGAAGGAGAATCAGGTGGAGGTGGGTTGGGCTGTGAGAGAGAGAGAGAGAGAGAGAGAGAGTGAGTGAGTGAGTGAGTGAGTGATGCGTTTTGCATTAAAAAGAAGAAGAAGAAGAAGAGTAGACACGTCATGTGTGCTACGGATCAAGTCATTTTTGTGGGTTTGTTGCAAAACTTTTCAGATCCTCTTCCAGCCGACTACGTTGCGTTTAACTGCTCCAATAATTAGGCATTCAAGATTTAAATTCCGCTCAAGGAAAACTCTAAACCCAGGCATAGCTCGGGCCTATCCGCGGATGACATCCTACGTGGAGACAAGCGTACCATTTTAGAATAAATAAAACGATGTGTTTAGTTGGGTTTGAAATTGGGTAAAGCTACTTTCGAAACGTTGCGTTTCACATTTTCACTGAAATTGTTCTCTCCCCCTACTCTCTCCATCCCCTACCCTCCTCTGTGCGACTCCTATTCCCAACCCTAACCCTAACCCTAACGCAACAGACTTGCTACGTTATACTAGAGGATTTTGCTCAAAGTTCGACGCCGTCCTAGGTAACTCAAAGTTCAGTTTCTAATTTTCTTTTCCCCTTTTTAGTTTCGTCTGTTTAAGGTTTATCCATGGTGGTATCATGAAAATATTGATGAACATATTGAAATCGGATTTAAAGAAACTGGAAACTGGCCGGCTTGAAGAGGTTTTTTTTTTTTTATATTTTCTATGGGTTTCTGATTGTTATTTGAAGAAGTTCTGTTTCGCACTTTATGGGTTTTCCACGTTTGGCTTTTTTTGGATTTTTTTCTTGGTCTTTTTAAAGTAGAGAAATATGTTATGTTTATAATTCATTATGGGTTAGGAGCTGGAATTTTATGTACTCAACTTTGCCTTTTCTCTTTCCTTTCTATGGTAGAACACAAATCAACCAATCAATTTTATTCTGTTGCTTAGTCATGAGATTCATTGCAAAACATATCTTGAAGCCCTTCAACATGGATAGTTCTAGCACATAAATTCATCATGTAAGTATGGATGTGCCGAGTTACTAATCTAGGTAGTTCATTTGGTGAGTATAAAATAGAAACAAGGGGTGCTGAGTGAGGCCATGGATTGAATCCGGTATGAGTGAATCAGTGAGGTTTATCAATGTGGTAAGATAAATACATGAAATTAGTCCAATCAAATTTATACATGAATGGGTTTCTTTTGGAAATGGTTGAATTTTGATTGAGATTATAAAATTTGTTTCTTCTCGATTTGGTTGTTTATTTCTTGTCTATGACTGCATGACATTCGTGAAACTGACTTTAGTATATATGATTTTTGTTTTTAATTATCCTAATATCCCATCAACCCTGACTAAAAGCACGATTCTGTGTTCCATAGAGTTTCATGGAAAGATGTTCTTATAAAAAAAATGTTTAAGCTGCGGCTGCAGTTGTTTTTCCCTTATTTACTCATTAAAAGAAGGAAAGAAAAGGCTATAAATCAAAGAAAATCCATGAGAAGTGAGAACCTCTTTGTTTTTTTGTTGTCTGGACATGAGTTTAGCTTGGACCTTATGTCATCACTCCACTTAATAATTTTGAACAGTTGTAGATAAAGAGAGTATTTGTAAACAGAAGCTGAATTGTTAAAGAATGAGGAAGAGTTTTAAAAGAGAGAAATAGATTTGGAAGAGGGAGTTGGGATTCCACAACAATCAAGTGGAGCTTCGAAGGAAGATGCAGACATGCGGCGTTTCATGTGTATTGATATCAAAGTGAAACCCCAACTGATTGGGATACATCGACCAACCAATTGATGACTTTGTTATTAGGGACTTAGTGTTTGTAATAGAGATAAATTATTGAGAAATCTATTGCTAGTGACTTTGTTGTTGGAAGAAATCTTCAAATACAGTACTTTAGTGACTTTATTTTTTTTAAAAAACTTTCATGTTAATTAAATTGGATTCATTTCCACCAAAATCATGTCTAAGTAATTTTCTGCAGTCAACCCAACAAGTAGTCAAATACATAACTCAATTCGTTGATTATAATAAATAGGATGGTGCTATCCTGTTCAGAAAATATCTATAACATTCATGCATTTGATCTCTATCCCCATCAATTATTCTGTGGAAACAAACTTTAGAGCTGGTATGAAGATAAAAAGAATTAAAATGACCCCACTTGTCTATTCTAGATGTGTTTGCTCTATTTTTTAATGTATACATAATACATATAGTAATAGCACACCACAACACGCCATTGTGCAGATATTTTTTCTTAAAATATATAAAGATATTTTTCTGAACAAGAGTGACAGAGTTCATGAGTTCAACAAGTTTCTTTAGTCAACCCACTCCCAAATACATAAAAGAAATGCAACTTCACCTTCCTACAATCACTCCCAAATACAAAAAGAAATGCATCTTCAGCTTATATAAAATGTAATACAAAATCACCCCAACAGAACATCGTTTTTAGATTCCCAGCTCTTCTTTACGTTGTTGTTGCACCATCTCAACTAGCATTCTTTTTTGCTTTACCTAATACAATCAAACTCAATCAATTAACAGTTTGCTTAAAAGTTTGCACTACAATCAAAGTAGTTTCAAATACTCAATATTTCAAAATCCAACAATGGACCAGCAAGTAATCCCACTTCCTAAAGTAAGCAGATACCATATGTCTGATATGCCAAAATGATGTAAAAGGAGAACAATATTCTAATCCTAACAAGTAAACCAATGTCGGGACAAATTTGCAACACAATAATGGTTGAGAAAAATATATATATATATTTTTTCTGCAAGTTGATACTTGAGTTTAGGTATTCAAGATAAGCTCAAACACTTTCTCATCTTATTTGTGTTCTTTTTCCCTTGGTTTCTAAAGGTTCAGGTTTCCATATTCAATTATTGCCAAATCCATAACTTCAATAACCAACAACTAAAACCACAAGGCATACAACATAACTCACGTTATAATATCTTTAGTTCACAAGTGGGCAGTGGAAAGGTGAGGTTGGAGAGCTCGTACTTATATCTGTGCACGAGCTTGTCTAGAGGTTTGCATGCATCTTTGGAAACGTTGCTAATCTCATAATGTAGCTAAAAAAATTGAGGCCACTCAGAACAAAAGAGGAAAAAAAAATTGAGATGATTAATAGTCAAGTTCTGAACAAATGTCAAAGTGCAATGCCTATAGCGGATACTAGAGACTGGGTAGAGCATATTGAAGCTCACATGTGATTTGGGCAGTGCATATATACCAACACACATCATCTCAAACCAACACACAAATTATATATATTATCCCATGCCACCAACACACAACATCCCAAGTTACCATGGCATAACTTCCATATAAGCTACCAACACACTCTATAATCTTTGTATGTATATGTATGCATCCCTTGCTTTCATCGCAGTTCTACCTCTTGAAAACACAGCTCTAATTTTTCACCCTTTTGTCTCAACCTTCTCAAAGTCATCAGCATCTTGTATTATCAATCTTCTCTAGCTTGTACATTTTGCACGATCCATTTAGATCTAAGTAGTTGACAAACCTCAACCAAATTTGAACCTGGACTTCCATAATTTTTCAGCAAAATATATATATATATTTTTGTGTCCCATCCATGATCCTCTTTGTTCTTTTTTCTTTGATTATAAGTTATAACCCCCCTCCCCAGTGCATTTAATATTGTTGGGAAATTATCCATGTAGCAAAAAGTCTTTCTTTCAGTAGAAAAAATTCTAAATGCTTACCAGATAAACAGAGAAAAGCATAAATTGTTTGAAAAAATTCAAAACTCACACTCACACAGTTCCAAAGTCAGACAAAATATAAACAGAAAAAAAAAGGGCTTTTAAGCCTCTTACCAAGTTCGATGCCGAAATGTGGGTAGCAGCCGAGGATGGCGTGGGTTGCTGCAACTGATCAACAATGACGGTAAGCGACACAGATCTGAGACTTTGCTACGATATGAGCGGGAGAGAAACAAAACCAAAGCTTTTTCGAAATCAAGATAGACGAAAGTGTAAAAGAAACGAAATCAAGAGAGCAACCAATCGAATAGATGATGGACAAAATTGCAAAAGAAATGAAACGAAGAGATGATGAATGAAACTGTAAAAGAAATGAAAGCAAGAAAGAAACCAGTCGAAAACTCAACTTTTTCGAAATCAAAAGAGATGAAAACAAGAGAGGGGGGTTTTGTTTTGTTTTTTTTTTTTTTCTTTTCTAAGAGCACTCTCGTTGGATTAGTTAAAGTTAAAGTATATTTTTAATAAATATAAGATAAATTTAGCATTTAACTATTATATTCACATAAAATTTTATATTAAAATAACTATTTTTTCATTATATGACAATAAAATAATATAAGATAAATTTAATTTTGAGTATTCACATTAAATCTCCACATTAGATTATCCATTTATTTATTATATAGTAATGAGTAATTAATAATTTTGAAATTTTTTTAATTTTTTTAATTATGAATTTATTTTATTTTATCATATTTTACTGTTCATAATATTATATATTAATTAGTAATTGTATTCTAATTATATTTTTTCAATTGTCATTTAAAATGAAGAGAGAAATAATTGATATTAAAAAGAGAGAGAAAAAAAGAATATAAAATAGATTTGATAAATGAATAGTTCCATTCAAATTTATAAATTATTTTAGATATTATTGTAGTTATATTTCAAATATTTGAAATATAACTATTTTAATATGAGTTATTTTATGATTTAATAGTTAAATTCTTATTGAATTTAATTTTTAATTAATCTAATAAGATTGCGTTTAGATGTTGAAGTGAATTGAGTTGAGTTGAGATGATAAGATATTATTAGAATATTATTTTTTAATATTATTATTATTTTAAGATTTGAAAAAGTTGAATTGTTTATTATATTTTATATTAAAATTTAAAAAATTATAATGATGAATTGAGATAAATTGAGAGATGTTCATTAACCAAACCAACCCTAAAAATGCTCTAAATAAAATAAGAACTGCCACGTCAAAGGAAGTACGCAAACAGGCACAAATTTTTGCCTGTACCTAGCAGGACTGTCCGCTCAAACCGCAGTTTTCTAACGACCACGATCCGCCCGTCGTTTTTTGAGTCACGAAGCGGGGTATATAAGTAACACTACCCCCATATTAAAAAAATCTAAAATTTCCACGCAAATATCTTAATCTGATCCTTATCCTGTCTGCAGCGCGCCGCTGATTACCCTGGTATTAAAACTGTATCTTTCCCCAGTACTTCCTCGATCTAATCTTTTATCCGTGGGTGTGATCCGTGAGATACTGGCACATTGCTTTTTGTGTTTGTTTCTGTTTGGATACGATGATAAAATCAGCCCTGCTTCGTTCTTGCCCTTATCCTCTGCAATTGGAAGCCAAGGATCTTCACCGTACACAACCATCCTCTGCAAGATTTGCTTCCACTGTAACTTGCTCTTCCAGAGACCATGCTTATATTCCGAAACTCCAGCCCTTTAGCCGATCCAAGTTCGAACGGGTCGTCAAAGATCCCCCCTTGATCGAGAAGTCCGAAAATGAGCTTTCAGGTATTCTTCTATCTCTCAAGCTGTAATTTGTTTCCGAGTTTTATAAGGTTTTGTTTTTTTTTTTGTTTTTTTTTTTTTTTTTTTTTTTTTTTTTGTAGATTTGAATGGAGGTTTTTTATTTCTTGGTTTTGTGTTTGACCCATGTGAAAGTCTTTGTTTACTTGGTTGGTTTCTTCTTTACTTGATTTTGGATGTTGGTTATTTTGGGTAGTCCATTTCCATGGCTTTTGGTTCTTCTTTCAGATTATTGTTCGACGCTAGAAGGAGATGATTCTTATAGCTGTTGGAGGGCGTATTTCGAACTCAAAGATCTTGAAGTAAGCTTCTTCTATGAATAAGAAATTAAGCAAACCCTGTTTTAATGCTTGAGAAACAGAGGAAACGCACAGATAATACCCAGAGCCTCCTGCTATATTATATATTATTTTAGTTTCATAAACGTTCTGTTTGATTGCCGTGAAAACGGAGGGAAACAGAAGATGAGAAAACACCTCCAGGCATGCGTCTCATATGAGTGGGCGTGTTGCTGGAAAAGAAAGTGAAGAAATAGAATACGAGTTCCAAAAAATCAATACAAAAAAAAAAAAAAAACTGATGATTTTTTCTTGATCATGATGTTCATCAGAGGGAGTCGCCAAAAGAAGACGTGGAGAAGCTGATTCTTCAAACAGGGGGCGTTAAATCCTTAATCGGGTGCTTACACGGCATTGCAGCAATGCTAAAAAACAACAAGAATGCCGGGTCCAACATAGCCAAGCCGTTGAATGAGGAGAAAGGAGGAGAGAGACTCTGTCCAATCCCAGATGGATTGCCGAAATCACTCCACGAGGTCGAGGAAGAAGAGCGAGCTAGAATGCCTGATTCGCCGTTCACCCGGCTGCTTAGAACCAAAGGTCGGTCCCCTGCATGGTATTCCCCCGCCCCTGACCATGAAACTGACTGATTTAAGCAGGGAGACGTGAGCAAGTTTGTGTCCAGATTGTTAGTTGTATAATTACTTATCAAGTGGATGTGTGTGGTTAAAGATATGGGATTTTCACGTGGGTTGTGAGGCTTTGAGATTTGGGATGAGTTTCTTGTAGAATTATCATAAGAAGTGTTTGGTCTGGTTTGTGGCAACCGCCAACGGCACGACAAACAATCTCATTTCTTGTAGTATGGAATTTCAAAAGCAAGTTCAATTAATACAGTTTGAAGTTTGAAGTACTTCGGGCAAACCTGCAAACACATACGAACCTATAGGGAAACATATTTTACAGGGTACATTTACCTCGTCTCGTGTTTAACTAAATAATATAGAAGGTGTCTGGTGAAATGATGTCCTCTTTCGTTTTATATACAACCTTTTGCCAAGAAAGGTTGGCTGTCTCATTTAATGCCATGAGACCCAGCTGCTTAAAACTTGTACAAAACTAGGAAGGCATGGGGCCAGAGAATCGGTATAGAGTCATAGGCCAAGTATCTTACTAATATTTGAAGCAATCTCACATGGGGAACTTTCAAAAGAATTTTATTAAGAAAAAAGAGCCAAAAGCATCGTGCTTCTAGGAGGAAGTGAGTAATTTTTACTGTTACATGGAATACTTCAGCCAATTTAGAACTCACCATAAACACTACTATTACCCCGGCAATGCAGGCTCAAAAAGGCATGCCATTTTGGCCGGTGATAGTATCACGAATATCAGAGAACAGACCATAAAGGGAGTACTGTCGAAGATTTTCCACCTCATACCATGAATTTAGTGTATCAAGATTCTTATCTGTTCCAGAAAATGTCAATTGTATGCTCAAACTGCAATCAGTAGGCCCACCACTGCTTAAGCATTTAGAGGTTGGCACTGCACAGCTTTGATTGTTCAGGCAAATAGAGTCCCCAGAGCATGCATCACACCCAAAGTTCTTCCAGTACAGATTTTGAAGAGTGCCTTTTTGGAATTCAAGAACCTGCATTCAATTTAAACCAAAGTTCAATGCTATTCCCGGAGAGAGGGGGGAGAGAGGAAAAAACAAGCAAATGTGAAATGGAGTTTACCAAAGTGAAACTAATTATGGTGTGACTTGTATCAGCAACCAATATTGGTAGAGATCTTGCTGCATACTTCTGTCCAGCAAACGCTACCATATGCCCACCAGACAACACCTGGGGATTTGGGAAATTCATAAAATCACACTGCTGATCAATTGTTGATTTATATATATATTCTCATGATACTTATGTAATGCTTCACATAAATTCGTAATCAATCCAACATGCAGAAAGCATCCCAAGTAAAGAGCTGCAAATGGTACAGGGGGTTATGTTTGGTGATGGCTTGAAGAGTGTTCGATTCTAAATGACTTTGATTACGATTTAGGATCTTCAATGATGTTATTACGGTTGCATGTATGAAATTTCTTTTGTGGCACATGCGAAACTTTTTGTTTCAAGGCGTGGTTCTTTTGCATTTTACATATATCCATCAAACTCGAACTCTTGAAAAAATGAATGCTCGTGATGCTTGATATCAAACATGTTCTTAAGCAATCCCCAAGAGAGGAAATACTAGTCATGAAGAAGGGAAAAAAAGAGGAGCAAGACCATAAAGAATCAAAGATCTAGCTAGTGACTTTCTGACAACTAACACTGAGATCTCTTATGCATACATCAAAGAAACAGTAATTTCCGTGTGTTTCAAAGAGTCTCGTAGCAAAAGAATAACTTGGAAAGCTTCTGGAAAAATAAGCGACATGCACATGAACTACATACCGAATTGAAGGTGGTGCTGTTAATGGTAAGATAAGAGATCTCATCGACTTTGGGCCTGAATAGAGCAAGTTGAGCACCAATGCCTGAGAGGGAGAGACGCAGATCGCAAGGAGAAAGTTGAGTCTGATTGAAGAAGAACGAATCTCTGGCTGAAAATGCAAGACCAAAGGTAAAACCGTCGAATTTTTGAATTTGTGCATCAGCGCAGGGACTGAAAACATTGTTTGTATCAGCTCCTTCTGCTACAAACATCATCACGATCATCGTCATCGCAACCATCATATGTGTTACCAATGCGATTGACCTCATGTTAGGTGTCCCGCCTTCACCCATCTTCACCTAAGGAAAGAAAACTCGCTTACATTTCTGCAATTTCTAAGCAATGAACAGAATTACTGCAGAACTTCGCAGGAGATGAAAACAAGGCTAATGGCAGCACTTATGTATACCATTTGCATCCTCATAAACAAATTGATATGTGAAATGATGCCTATATGTCAACAGGAAAAAATGATATAGCATATGATCAAAACTTTGCAATCCAATGAAACAAAAAGGAACACAAGGCAAGCGACAAAACCCACTTTCTGAAACGCATGCGCAATAATTTCGACCCAAGAACAAACCAAAAATGGGAGACAAAGGAGCCTTCTAAGTCGTAAATAATCTCCTGAATTAACCTTCTATCAAAGCTCAACAAGTTACCTTGTAGCCAGTTTCTATGGCTTCTAAGTGAATTTTCATCAGCGATTCTGCGATTAAATGTAAAAAGTAGGAAATTTTCAAGAACCCCAAGATGAAAAAATTAATGTTTCAAGGTTTAGTACAATATATTTGCGTGCTATTGTTTTCATATCCCTTGGAACTATTCAATGAAACAAACAGAAGACGCGCGAAACGGTTGCATCGGCAGGCCAGTTGGATCTTGTCCCTCGACGGTTATGGAAGTTGGTGTTTCACATTGGACAAGATTTTCTTTTTGGATATCATTACAAAGGTGGCCTTTATTAGGAAGATTGAAGGTTATATAGTTTGCCTTTCACATCCATTGAGAAAAAATAATAATATTGTTTATTTTAAGATTTATTATTCTATTCACATCAAGTGATATATTGTACATTAAATGACTATTTATTAATAATAATAATTTAAGTGATTTTAAATATATTGATAAATATATTTTTTAAGAATATTAAAAAAATATAAAATAAAAAAAGAAAAAAACATATTTTTCTTTATCGGTCAAATTGAACGGGATAATCTGAATAGCAGAGTAGCCGGACTCGAGATGAATTGGGCTATGAACTGAGTTGCTGTGACACGGTATCTTGGTGGATGTGGTTCCCTAGCCCGTCTCATCCTGTACAAAATATTTGTCCCAATTTTTGCTTGATTTTAGGGGAAAAAAAGAAAGGGAGAAGAAAAACCCGGGCCTATAAATAAAGTAATAAAAGAATGGAATAAAGCCATAAAAAGGTTCCCCTCGCCTGTCACTGTCTTCTCCTGGTGGTTGTCTCTGTGCCTAGATCCCAATTTTTAGTACCGAGTTAACCTCACTCCTCCGATCCAAACACACGAGTTGACTCGTCAGGATAATACAAGCGAATAACTTCGTATTGAAAAAAGTAAAAACCATCTCGTCAGCTACGGTAAGAAGTCTCGACGGCATGATCTGGAGAAGACTCGGCGAGTCAAAAGCACAGCAACTCGTTCAGCTTTTTAGGTCAAGTTGGGTTTTGTTTTAAATGTTTTGACTGTGACGCAGTGAAGTGAAGAAGGAAACTTATATCTCAAAGAAGAGCCTGGGAGATTTGGTTTAGGGTAAAGGACAGCCGTCTCCAGGTTTCAATCAGACTTCAATGCTTTGTTGTTTCTGACTTCTGATTTTCTGAGCTTCCCCACCAAAAACCCATAACTAAAAAAAAACAAAAGCCCGAGAGGGAGGAAAAAGGCCATAAATATTGCTATAATGCCACGCCCTTATTTCCAAAAGCTGATTCTCTCTTCCACAATCAGAGCCGAAGAACTGGTACCAAAACCTCTCTCTTTAGCTCTCGGTTTTTGGGTTTTGTTGTACGTCCTTGTTTATATCTGTAGTCGATAGTCTTTCAAGTAGAGATGTGGTTTTCTGTTTGGTTTCCGAGAATTGAGCGATTGAAGACGAAGTTTGGAAAGATTTGCTTTCTCCGTGTCGTTTTGCACTTAGAAAAACCATTTCTCTTTGAGGGATTAAGGTTGCGTTTGGATGTTGAAATGAGTTGAGTTGAGATAATAAAATATTGTTAGAATATTATTTTTTATTATTATTATTATTTTGGGATTTGAAAAAGTTGAATTGTTTATTATATTTTGTATTGAGATTTGAAAAAGTTGTAATGATGAGTTGAGATGAGTTGAGAGGATTTTTGATTCCAAACGAATTAAAACTCTGTTTGGTTGGTAGGCTTGTCTTATGATAATCTGATAAAAATCCATGAATTTGTTTGGCTCCAGAGAAAAACTTGGCATAGTAGAAGGAAAAATTGATTATTTGATTTTTAAATTTTAAGACTAATTATTATAATTCTTAGGTCATCAAAATTGTGGGGGAAGACTTGAGCGGATTGATCACATTTATATTTTTAAGATCCGATATGCTGAAATAAGTAAGGCTTTTAGTGTAGTTTTGTCCATCTGTCTTTCTATTATAAATTTCTATGGAAAGGTGTTTTCTTAGGATTCTCATTTAGAGTAAAAAGTTTGAGTGCCTGAACTAATTGAAGCTGGTGGAGTTTTCTGTGTAATGGGAAACCCTCAAAGATGAAAGGAGCCTTGAAAACAAAATACGTTTCAGTGTAAAGATTCCTATATAATCTGATGAAAGGAGCCTTGGAACAAAGTCGGTGTTGTGATTGAATACTTACATATATATTTCCTTTTTTCTTTTTCACCATTTTTAGCAACCAATTGGTCTGAATTCTCAAATTCTCCCTTTATAGTAACATTCACCAGGAATAGAACTTTTGAAATTTTATGATGGTGACTTCGAACCCTATACATTTTAGAGTTAGAGTTTTTGTCTTTGATTTTTTGACATTGCACTCATTGAGCGTTGAGGAATTGCTACACTTTATTATTTACTGTTAGTATTACTTATCAAAATTATTTACTGTTAGTATTGGAGGCACATTTGATCTTAAAAGAAATGTTATCAGAAAACATCTTGCAAGATAAAGTATGTTTTACATTTTCACTATATTGTAAGTCAATGCGATTGTTGCTATACTTTATACTGTGGACTGGAATCTTGATTTTCCATACCACGATTATGATGCTGATGTTAAAATTAAACTATTCTGGGTAATTTTGACATTTTTTGTTACTGACACTGGGTTTCATCATGTAGGCATTGATCACATATAAGATGACATGAGGCTAGTAAATGACACAGATTTATAAAATTCAAGTTTTATATATGCTTTTTGAAAAAGTAGATACTCTGGATTTTTCTCATTATTATTATGCCTATGGCACAATATCATTATTGCTGGGATGTTTCTGGGCTTCTCCCAGATGATTCTATTTTTTTTTTCTTTTAAATGCTACCGTTTAAGGACTTAGGATGAACTAGTTCCATTCATACCATGTTTTGAGAAGTTGCAGTGATACACTCAACTCAACTCAATTAAACCTTTTTTAAGGTCTTATCTAAATGGGCTTGGTTACATGGATCCGCTTGTGCCACTTGGTCCTCTTTAGGGTCATGTCCCCATTCACAATATATCTTTCCACCAATACACACACTTCAATCATGCATTCCATTGCAACGTACAGAGCCTAATATGATTCCATACATGCAGAGGATACCAGAAAATTTTGCCAACAAATTCAGGGGAGAGCTTTCAACTGTTGCTACAATCACTGTTCTGGATGGTCGCATATGGCGAGTAGGATTGAAAAAGATCGGGAACAGTGTTTGGTTTCACAATGGTTGGCAGGAATTTGTTGAACACTACTACATCCGTGTTGGGTACTTTCTAATATTCAGATATGAGGGGAATTCAGGTTTCTTTGTTCATATATTTAATTTGACGACTTCTGAGATAAACTATCAATCCAATGCATTCGGTAGCATTCAAGGGCTCAATTATCGCAATCAGTATAATGTATTTGAAGAAATGGAAGACGATGATTCTGCTGAAATTATGGGTTCCGCACTTCCATGCCTTGCTGGTGGGCATTTGAAAAACAAGCTTCTTGATGAATGTGGAGAACAAATGGAACCAAGTTACACTCCTCCCTCACTGCGGAATTTGTTCAATGGGTCTCAACTTAAGAACTGTTTAAATCAGGCTGGTGATGGGAACCTGCATGTATCCAAGGGTGTTAAAAAATCACCTGCTGAAATTCAAGCCACCCGGGAAATGAGGATTCATTTTAACACAAGTGAGCTTAAGAAGTCTTTGGATGAAGTGAAATTGCAAAGTCTAGATCAAGTAACTCTGAGAAATAAAAAAACCATGAGAAAAAAGCAGAAACCTGATCCTGGTAAGACATTTAAAATCCTAATCTCTTTTAGTCTTGTACTGTTAAACGATCCTAATTTTCTCATCAGTAACTCTATTAATATGCAGATGAGCAGGTGTCATCCGCTCAACATGAAGATGCAGGAATGCAGTTTAGATTTTATGAAAGTTCTTCTGCAAGAAAGAGAACAGTGATAGCGGAGGAACGTGAAAGGGCTATTAATGCAGCCAAAGTATTTAAGCCGACTAATCCTTTCTGCAGGGTTGTCCTTCGACCATCCTATATGTATAGGGGATGTATATTGGTGAGATGTTGAAATTGATGTGCTTAAACATGGCTTTACAATATCATAGTAACCGTCTGCTTAGTGTGTATCTACTCTTTTTCCATGTACAGTATCTGCCATCCTGCTTTGCTAAGCATCTGAGTGGGGTTTCAGAATTTATCAAACTTCAGGGTCCTGATGGGAGACAGTGGCCTGTCCGATGCCTCTACAGGGGAGGTAGAGCTAAGTTAAGCTTGGGATGGTATGAGTTTTCGCAGGAGAATAATATGGGTGAAGGAGATGTTTGTGTCTTTGAGCTGTTAAAGATGAGGGATGTTGTGCTGAAAGTTACCATATTTCGTGTCCTTGAAGATACAGGATTGGTGGTGAACCGGCCATCACAGCTGAATGTCGGCCCAACAAAACTAATTAGAGTTTAGTTGCTGGGTAATCTCCAGATTTCTGAGCTGTATAAAGAAAAATGATCTTTTGGGTGGTGATCGAGCACTGATCTTTTTTGTTCATGTGGAGTTTAGTTGCTGTTTAGTGTCTATAAACTTCCCAGGATGACTTGGTGGTAATTTTTTTGTTTTAGGAATTTGAACACAAATTTTATCAAACTAGGGTTGTAAATAGATTGTGCAATCTAGGTTTTTTTTTTTCAAATCAAACTGGACCAGACCAGTTCATCCTAGTCATTCCCTCTTTTCCCCGCTATTGATTTGCTATTTTCAGCTCCAAGTTTTGTTTTATTGCTACAGTTACATACTCATTACTGATGGTGCATCCAACAAATTACAGAAAGTAAAACATGTAGTTGTAATTATTTTCATATTATACCTCCTCCCTTCTTCAGCATCATGGGGAGGAGCTGAGGCCAAAGTCCAAACACGATAAAATGTTTATATTGCTGGAAAATCCACAAGATCAGAAAACCAGTGTGGAATATCCAAAGCATATGATGATAATATTAGATCATATATCTTACATACCAGGAATTTTATTGCCCTGATTCTATTTTGACTGAGTAACCCAGTTAAAATTTAGATAAATGATTGATGTTGCTTTCCTATGCTCTTAGATCAGTTACGTTTGTACTTCTTCATGAACAAGAGCAAACGTAGATAACAAGTGAGGCATCTAATGTGACCCTTTGATTAATCAGAACAAAGCCATACGTATAAGGAAATTAACTCGCGAAACGGGAAAAAAGTTATTGTGAGCTCTCGAAGCATAGAAAGTTCTGAACTTTTGCTCAGACAGATGGCAGTAACATAGTAAAATGATTACTGTTCCGAACAAAAAAAAAAAAGAGAACCAAAACTCGCCGTTGCCGGGGATCGAACCCGGGTCACCCGCGTGACAGGCGGGAATACTTACCACTATACTACAACGACTTGTGTGCTCTTTTGCTTTGTTATTAAGTTAAATGAAGGAAAGCAAGGCTCGAGCAAATCCGGAAAGATTGCCTCAGCTCGGATTCTTACGAAGTTGGAATCGCTAGTAATCGCGGCTCAATGCCGCGGTGAATGTGTACACACCGCCCATCACACCCTGGGAATAGGTTTCGCCCGAAGTATCGGACCAATGTTCAACCATGACTTCTGTGTACCACTAGTGCCACACAGGTTTTTGGTGGTATTATTGGCGCATACCATGGTGGGGTCTTCGACTGGGGTGAAGTCTTATTGGTACAAACGTAAAATTCCTTACATCTCATTTATTATTAATTTATTACTTTAACTATTTTTTTCCTTTTTTTTTTAATTTAAATTTGGATTAAGAACATGAACTTTTTGTATAATTTAAAAATAAATAAATTCAATTAATCAACTTAATTATATAATTTAATTAAAAATAAATTTAATTTTATAAAAATGGACTCAAAAGTCAATTTTTATAAAATTAAATTTATTTTTTATCAAAATTACGTTGATTGATTGAATTTATTTTTTTAAAAATTATGCAAGAATGTCGTGTTCTTGAATTTTTAATCTATATTCAAATAAAAAAAA
Source organism: Juglans regia (assembly GCF_001411555.2). NCBI lineage: Eukaryota > Viridiplantae > Streptophyta > Magnoliopsida > Fagales > Juglandaceae > Juglans > Juglans regia. The sequence continues at coordinate 4,793,629 of NC_049913.1, forward strand.
AAATGATGATTAGTAAAACAATAGTAAAGAAAGTATAAATATATCATTGTCCAACATAAAAACTTGGCGCATTTTTCTTTTCTGAAGTTACGGTCTCATCCTCAATTCTCCCAAACCTATTCCCGTGTGGCGTAGAGCTGTATTTGGATGAACCGTCCACCATACTGGTTGATGTCAATATCCAAATTGATTCACCAAGGATGAACCCCAAAGATGGCTCGGATAAGAGGTCTATCTTTATTGGCAAACCAATTCGCTCCTACTTTTTCTCTTGGCCAGCATTTTAGAGGTGCACAATCCTCTCTCTCTCTCTCTCTCTACAAAATAAGCCCATCTGCATTGCTTTCTCAACCAACCATCTCCACCCCCACCTTATCCATTTCCTCCCATCCTTTCCCATACAAAATCCCATTTACTTCCCTCCCACTTATCTTTGTGCTTCTTCAAATTAGCAAACCACTCCTCAGATACCATCACAGAAGGTAATTCATATAATTTCTCTATCACTCCTCAGGTACCATCACAGAAGGTAATTCATATAATTCCTCTATCTCTCTGTACACTTCTTTATTGTTCACTTGTTTCAATTAATTAACCAACCCACTTCTGTTTTTTTTTATCAGGTATTGTGTAATAAATTTAGCATTTTTTCTTTACTCTTTTGCAGACAATAATGGCTACTCTATCTTCAGCCACCATTACTGCTACCACAACCACCATTGCCAACTCTAGGAGGAGGAAGAACAATGTGCACCACTTAACAGGGCTCAACTCTTTTGGTGGGCTCAAGGCTCACAACAGTGTGGCCTCACTAGGCCTTCCTGCATGCACCGAGCAGTCCTTTGCAAAAGTGGTGAGCTCCCTGAAACTTCCGTCACAAGGCAAAGGCAGAGGTGGAGGAGCTCTATCTTCTACCTGTAATGCAGCTGGTGAGATTTTCAGCATTGCAGTCATCATGAATGGGCTGGTTCTTGTTGGAGTTGCAGTGGGGTTCATCCTTCTTCGAATCGAAGCGTCTGTTGAAGAGGCAGAGGCAGAGTGAGAATTTTAGAACTTTGGTTGTTTTATGCTTTTTTGTTCATCAAGATTTGTATCTCCTGAATTCTTCAATTGATGTACAACTGTATTGTTTTTTATATATAAAACAAATTAGTAAATTGTCCTTCCTCCTATAAATTGGATCAAAGAGAAGAATGATAAAAGAAACGAGTTCTCGTTTTGGTTTAATAAATTGGTATGAGGGACGCCAAAGCAAGAGTTCTATCAGGCCTTACTGGCATGAGTTTCAACTTGCTTTCTCCATGTGGTTGATATATGCATGTATGCGTGTATGTATGTACGTATGATGTAACCCCAGTTCGCAATGGATTGTTAAACGGAACTTGATCGCAGCAAACCAGAATTCACTCTGCAAGGACTTCTATCATATTATATTTCAGAGAAATAAATGAATTGTAAAAGAAGTTTTACCATTTAAATTTTTGCACAAAACCACTTCATAATAAGTAACTTCACACATTACAATATCGCCATCATCCTGATACACTTCCTTCTGCCGGTAGACTTATTCATGGGGCACTTGTAATCCTTGGAAATTTGCAAACTTTAAAAGCAAAAACTATACTTTGTCCACCTGTGGATATCAGACAAGTTCAATTTGCCAACTTGTGGTTTATAGCATTACAAGTTGTCTGTCTGAGGTCTCTTTTATTCTATGAGCGAGGTACGAGTTAAAGTTGGAGGGGAAGAGCCGCGTCTTCTTTTCAGACGCACACACTTTATACTCTCCTCCTTCGGGAACTGGATGTTGGACACTTGATTGCATCAAATATTTTATGACCAAGTGTAATGGACGGAGATAGAATGAACCTCAGTGGGCAAACAGTCACTTGAAGAAACACGTTTGGCAAACTGAGCTCTACCCGATAGCAGAAGTGGCTAAAGTTTAATTTACTCTTAATTTACAATACTTTTATTGGTGCATAGCGGGTTTTAGGTGCTCTTTGTGCCCTGGGAAGGAAATGCTTTGCCAGGTTTAGCATATTAGAATTCTTATGGGTGAGCTTGCTTGAAGACATTAGTGGCTATAGGGAGATCCGCAACTCTACTGTGAAGTTGCTCATATTCAGTTGACTGCAACCTTGGGGTGCATTTTCCGGCTAATTTCAAGCACATACATCCTGTGAATACCAAAATTCCAGAAAGTATCCAACTGAATTGCAAATTAGCCAGTGCTTTAGCTCTCAAATCAGCCTCATTAGACTCACATGTGACCGCTCCAACCATGTCCTTACTGCCAGCTTCAGCCAAAACCATAGCGCAACCTTTTGGGATAAATTGAGGAGTCCATAGCATAAACCCCATAATCATAAACCAGCAGCCTTGTAATACAACTGCAATCGAAAGTACAAGAGCAGCGGGAAAATTGGTCGGTAAACAAGTCACTGCCAGAGCTGCGATGAAAGAAACCAACACTATGAGCTGCAATAGCCAATGATAGTGGCCTTCCAGTCCAACATGATCAGCCGAGTGGAAATGAAGTAGAAAAAGCTCTTGACCAAATACAGAGGCAGCAAGGATTCCAACAACCCCAGAGAGGATCTCAGTTGAATGAGTAAAGTCCGCAGAAAGAGTAAAACCTGCAAAAATAACAAGGTGCAGGAACATGGTTGCATGCTCAAAGTTGTCAAGCCTGAAAGCGAAACGAAAGAAGGGGTAGTCTAAAACTTGCATAAAAATTGCAAAAACTGAGAAAGATAAGATGAAAATGAGCTCCAAGTGTTTGAGTTTGGAAAAGGGGCCATCAAATGGGTACCAAAACCTCACTGTGAAATTAGAAGGGCCTTTGAGAAAGTAGGCTCTGATGGTGTTGATGGTGTGCCATAGCCCGAGGAGAGTGAGTGCCAAACCAGGTACTAAGTGCCCTAAAAATGTACCCATGGAAGCTTTTCTTTTTCAGAGATTGGAGCTTTGCCTCTACTGCATTCCCCTCCACGGACCTTTAATACATAAAGTGATTGCAGATATCTTGCATTATACAATTCTTGAAGCTGACAAAAGTTTATTGTGTTAATCTAATCAAACTTTTGGTGCATGCTGCATGGGTTTCCACAAACGAAACAGAATAAAACGACACCCATTATGTGCTTAAAGTTTTCAAAGTCACCTTGTCCTTTGTCAGTCCATTCTCTCTCTCTAATCGCATCCTCCGTCGTATCCAATTATGTTCATGCCATTGATTTTCATTACTGATTTTAACAGAAAATGTACCAAAGTAGTTAGAACGTAGCAAGTTATTTACTAGAAAAATTGGAGACTCGATGGTATCAATAGAAGTACATCAAATCACGGGGAATGGTCAATTTTATTTCTCTTTGAGAAATGTTTTAATCCCTACAAAATTAAACTCCTAAACTGATATGGACTGATTTGGTACATTAAATTGTAAAACTACTCTTTGTAGCTGTAACACTTCTCTCTTTATCTTTTTCTCTCTCTAGGGTGGGTTTTCCACTAAACGATGGAAGCAAACCCATGCAGAAAAAGTATGGAAGGCGTAACTCCTTGAGATTGCGCGGCCAACGTGAAACCATATCTGCATGTAGTGGGGAGTGCAGTGTCTCCAATAATATTGTGGCAAATAACATTTTCCCACTTGTTAAAAACCTATCAGGCGCATCCTTTTCAACTAAATAATTGAATTAATGACAGTAAAGCTATAATATTCCAGGTGTATTACCTAGCAATTACCACGATGAGCAGAATATCCTACTTTGTATTGCGGGTCCAACTCCACTAGCATTACTTGATTATAGGAAGACATAAAGGTGGGGGTCATGCTGAGTCTAAAAACAACCAAAAGAACGCCAATCCAGGCTTTAAACCAAACACTTTAAAAACTATATGTACTTGGTTGATGGAGCTACTTTAATTTTAAGCAGGACTTCCTCTTGATGGCACCATTCTTATTTAGGGCAGAGACTGCTTTTTTTTTTTGGGCACGGATACAATTGAACCGAGTGTACGAAGACTAGAAACCAGAGCGGCAGAGAGAGTACAAAACGAAGGAGTGAACAGAAAAAAATGGAATTTGCTTAAGCACGTTCATCATCTAGTTGTATAGCATTTTCTCAAGGATAGTTACACAGAGAATGACAACTTTTTGAGAGATCATTTTGGCTCTACAACATTGTTCTCTCCCAAAGAACAGAACATATATTATTTTTAGGATCTGGGTCTCTTATAATTTCTATAGATTCTAGAGCGAAAGAAAGATACTCATTTTGTCACAGCAATTATTGATTGGCTACAAAAAGTTCAGAAGAATGCGAATAAATAAAACGATAATGAATCACAATTTCCCACGAAGTTATCGACTTTGCCGATCCCCTCAATTAAAGACGGGTGCTATAATGGGTGGTTGTACTTTCACTTGCCAATACCATTCCTTTGAGGGATTCTTCAGCATGGTCACCTTCTTGGTTTTTGCTTGATCAGCCTCGTAGAAGGGAATTTTAAGCGAGGAGAGTGGGATTGAAATATGAGTGAGGCTAGGGGCCGGTCAGGTGAAAAAGTGGGATTTATACCCTCGCAATGAAATTTTGACACGTTTACATTCTAAGAAGGAAACAATGAAACCGCACATCAGTTGAACAAATCTCACACAAACAAATCCCCCAGTCGCTTTGGCTCTTTCTTCTCTCTCCCTTTCATAATTATACAACTCTCATAAAGCTCAAATCTATGACCTTTCTGGATAATAAACAATCTAAGAAGCAAGATTTTGTATGATACCGACCCACCTTAATTCATGACTCTGTAAAGATGGAAAGCTACAACAAGCTTTGGAGATTCTTGACAGGAGAGAGAGCTTGAGAGATTGAGAGGAGAGAGAGAGCTTGAGGATAGAGAGAGAGAGAGCTTGAGATCGACTGAGGGGGAGAGAGAGCTTGAGAGTGACTGCCATGGCAATAACCAAACAAAGTGCAACTAACTCATCTGCAACAAGCACAAAAGCCTTCAATTAATACCTACCCAGTTCCTCGGCGAAATATTCAAATCAGGAATTAAGCCCCTAGTGCCTGCATAGGGATTCTTCACACACCCAAACAATAAAATCACTACAATGCCATGGCATGCACTCTGTAATCAACAAAACAAATAATACAGAGCAATCGATGACGAAGCAATAATATTCGTTGCGGGGAGAGTGCTGAGAGGTGAGAAAAAGTGAGAAGAGATAAAAGAGCACGAACAAGCAGAGAGAGAGATGTGGGTGATTGTGTGGGACTTGCTTATTTGGTGTGCGGTTCATTATTTCCTACTTAGAATGCAGACGTGTCAATATTTTATTGGAAGGTGTAAATCCTGCTTGTTCACCCATCCGGTTTGAAGTTAAACTCTTGAAATATATACTCAACATCCAATCTCGAACTCTAGCTGCTCCTTCGTATCCTCTTTTCTACAATGACCACTAGTAAGAATGTTGTAACTAATGCATATCCCCTTTTCTACTATGACCACTAGTAAGAGTGTTGCAACTAATGCGATCAGGCTTTTTTGGCATCCCCACATCTGCAATACCCATTAATCAAGCTGTTATAAACAGTGGCATCAGAAGCCATTCCCTTCTTCCCCACTTTCTTTACCGTATCATCTGCTTCACCCATCCTAGCTTCCTCGATTTGGAATGATGATACTCAAGCAAGACTCCTCTTTGTAACTAAAGCTTGAAAGTCCCGCGGAGCTCAAGGCCCTAAACCACATACATAAACATCATTTCCTCCGCTCAAGAGTCTTACACATCAACTCAGTGACCAAAATGCAAATTGTATGTATTTCTTATGAAGCTAAAAGCACTTTCATCATTCAAATTTTTTTTTGATAAGTGCACTTTCATCATTCAAATTAAGTGTATTGATTAACATAAGTGTTGATTCTAACCAGAAAGCGACATGATAAATCTAAAGAACTTTGCCCTAATGACTATAACAATCTTTTCTATATAGATGTATTACAATTTCTCAATCAAAATTACTTTTAGGTAGAATTCAAGAAGTTCCTCACTCATCTGTTGCAAGTTGCAAGCATTATGACGCGTCGCACCTAACAAAACTTGATTTGAAACTTGAAGAGAAAAGCATCGACCACTTTTCCTTCACAGCTCAGGCAATCTGCAAAACAAAAGCATTCAAATCATTTACGTGTAAAATAACTAAATCGGAGCTGTAAATAAACTAGCGAACAATAATCTAGGTGTACATAAACACAAATACCGACTGAGACCAGAACTAAAATCTAGGTGTACAAAAGCAATCTTCAGGGCTGGGCGGTGACATTGAATTGAACTAAAAATGCGAGTCATAAACGCAACACACGCACAGGGCTTATTAGGTCTTGAATTTTGCTTGATCCAAGCCACTAAAACTAATTCGCAAGGCGAGCAATACATTCTGTTTTCAAGTGATCTGAGTATAATTTTGTTTTTGTTTTTGTTCTCATAGGTCCGAACTTCCATACCCAGAAGGCTGAAAGGTTCTTCTTTAATCTGCAATAGGTATCACGGTTCCAAACAAAAAATGTACATCGCGCGTCTAGCCTTCTACCAGATATTTCAACTCCCAAATTTTTAATAACCCCAATAACCAAAAGCATCCACAGAAACATTCTTGTCGATTTACATGAGCTTTTATTACACTTACCGAAAACCAAAAACCCTAGATACATCGATATTCATATCCAAAATTATATTTTTTTTCCTCTCTTAAATTGCCTGGCCAACAACAAAAAAATCATCCTGAATAGCAACGCAATATGAGCATATGAAAAAAAGGGCTTTTTTTTTTTTCATACAATAACCCCATCTCTTCAATGATTAAAATAACAATAATAAAAAGTAATGACCTGATTTCTTTAAGCAACGGCGACGGGTTGTTGCTTCGGCGGGTCAAGATTCTTGTTTTTCTGATCGGAATCTCCAAGAAAATCTTCGATGTTGTAGACGACGGTGATGTAGAGGGAGCAGCTAGGGCAGCGAGCGATCTCTTCGCCGAGGCGGAGCTCGTCCTCGGTAATCTGGAAGAGGTCCCCGCACGGGCACGGATACGTGTACGCCTGCAGCTCCTCGTTCCACTCCATGTCCTCGATCTCCACGTCGTCGTACGACATCGTTTCCTTCTCCTTCCTTCTTGTACCTCTGTTTTTCTCTGTGAGTTGAATCGATCTGGGCTGAATGTATAATTGGGTCGAGAATTTGCAATCTGGTGCCTTATGTTTGGATCATTTATGCGTTGTTCCGTTTTTTGTCTTTTCGTATTTTAGGGAAAAGTGATTTGTTTTGGAATTTTTTTTAATAATAATACTTCGCGTTGAAGGAACATTATTTATTTACTAATTCACAACTCTTCCTCTAAAATGAAATAAGAATGTCATTAAATAAAACATAATTAGAGACTAAGGTCTAGTTTGAATTTAGAGATGAGATATAATGATTTTAGATAAAATATAAAAATTAAAAAAATATTATTATTATTTTGAGATTTGAAACAATTGAATTGAGATTTAAAAATTGAATTGTTTATTATATTTTATGTGAAAATTTAAAAAATTTATAATAATGAGATAAGATGAAATATTTTCTAGGTTCAAATGAGGCCTAATAGTTTTTTTTTTTTTTTAAGACAGACTAAAAGTTAATTTGTAGTATTCTTATATATAAAAGCTGCTACAAATATCACCAAACAAAAAAAAAAAAATGAAAAACAAACCTACAATAGGGTCTCTCTTTGTAAATATTTTTACCTATAAAAAAAGTATTTTGTAACTTTTTAAGAGAAATACTCTAAGCACAATGATTTCATAAAAAAATAATCTCACAAACTAACGTGATTTGATGTGGCTTGTCAGATTAAAAAATTATTTTTATTATAAAACATATTTGATGGATCACATAAAGTCACGTTAGTTTATGAGATTATTTTTATATAATATTTTTGTAGTTGTAATTTCTTAATTGTTCGAAGGAAACGTAAATGGGATAGTACTTAGTAGTTTGGAACAACTATCTATATTTTATTTTAATTAATTGTCAACAAAATAAATGATAAATCTATACAAATATATTTTAAAAAATTATTATTATAAATTAAAATTAATGGATTACATTAAATTATATTAATTTATGAAAAAATCTATTTATAAATCTTATTTTTTACGCACTCAACACTTCGATGACGTGGAAAATCTCTACATCCACTGTATTAAAACTTGATTGGTGTTTTACAATAAAAAAAACATGATTGGTATTTTATTTTTTAAAAATTATAATCTATCCCACTATAAATAGACGTTAAAACATGATTTATGTGTAACAAAATTCTTAATTTATATAATATAAGTTATTTCCCATCACATTCTGTTGACGGTGTGATAGATTATTAATTTTTTTTTTTTTAAGAAGAAGACGGTGTGATAGATTATAATTCTTATTTCTCAACACTATACACTTTATTTAAAAAATAAAAATAAAGAAGAAAAAAAAACTATTTATACACTTTACAATTACCATCTCTCACTCTCTTCTCCGAATGTGGGGGGAGAGAATAATTATAGAATAACGTAGGGGTGGGACGTTGAAAGTAGGGAAGAGCGTCTGGTTTCTCGCGACTACTATTCCGACATATCAAGTAGACTTTTATCGTCACTATAAATAACCAATCGTCTGCGCTTCGAAAGTAACTTAACTTTTCGTCATTCATTCTTGACGCAACGGGACATGTCTGTTCGTCGTAATAGAACTGATCGTCAGGGTGTAATTTGTGTAATTCACTCTATCTATACATTTTTTTTCGTAATTCATTTTGATGGACCGCTTCTCGTACTTCATTCTATCTGTACCCTCGTTTCGTCTTAATAGGACTGATCGTCGCTCTTTCTCGACGCAACGTCCGTCTGGTTGTATAGAGAAGGTTCGTTGGACTCGAGAAATTGCTTGTTGTTGTTGATTTTCCGGGCACACACACACGAACAAGAAGCAGTGGGAAACCTTCGACCCAATGCAAATGCAAGAGAAAAGGAAAAAACTAGCAAGAGATGCCAAGTCACGGCGATAAACGCTTATACATACACAAATAGACCGCCATGATGCAGGGGCTCCACCAGCAGCAGCAGCAACTGGCTGCTCTACTCTCCGTCGCTCTACCCAAGGAAGATTCCACTTCCTCGGCTGCCGCCACCACCGCCACAACCGCCGCCGCTTCAGAAGGTGGCGACGACTCGGGTCGACTCGGAGCCATCAACTCGCTCCACCGCGCGATCCTCTACCCGGCCAACTCGCTCCTCGTCGCCCACTCGGCCACTTTCCTCGCCCAGGGCTTCTCTCAGCTCCTTTCCGACAAGTAAAGCCTCTCTCTCTCTCTCTGTTGCCCTTCTTCAATTTGATATTTGCTTTACATAATTTGCGTGGTTGTAGGGTTCGGTTCTGTGCGAACTATGGTGGTAGTTTTAGGTGTAAAGTAGTTTTAGTTGGGGCTAGTCACCAGGGTTCGCTTGAATTTCGTTTCGTGCTCTGTTTGGTTGCCAAGAAAATGTAGGAAATCCAAAGAAATCGAAAATTGTTAAGCCTTTTTTTGGGTTTTTTGGCGCGTAATTAAAGAAGGCAATACTGTCCAATCTATTTATCTAATAAAACTATTCGTTTTAGTTGAACAGAGATTTTCGTTTTCCGAAAGCATTGCATTGAAGTTCACTTTTGGATTACTGTATTCCCCTTGGTTTTGAAATTTGCATAGTAATCCTACAAGACATCTCCCTTTAGTAAAGGTACCTGGAAATCTAAAAATATCTTCTACTTACTTATTTTGGTTACATTATATGGTATTGTGTAACTTTTACGTGGGTTGTGGGTCAGATTGTATTCGGTGCGACAGTCAGCAGCCATGGCATATGGAGCTCTTTGTGCCGTGGTGTGTTCAATTCCGATCACTTCGAATGGAAGACAAAATCATGTCATGCTCGGAAGTATGGTTGACCGGTTCATTGGTTGGGCGTTGCCATTGCTTAGCAATGTAGGCCCTGGTGATGGGACCGCGGAGTTAGCATTGGAAGGCCTGCGGGAGTTTCTTAATGTTGGAGATGTTGGTGGAGTTGAGAGATTTGCTTTGCCGATCCTCAAAGCATGCCAAGTTCTTCTTGAGGATGAGAGAACCTCCTTGCGTTTGTTACACCGGCTTCTGGGTGTATTAACCTTGATTTCTTTGAAGTTCAGTAGATTCTTTCAACCTCATTTTCTCGACATTATTGATTTGCTTCTTGGGTGGGCATTGGTACCTGACCTTTCTGAATCAGATAGACGTGTTATGATGGACAGTTTCTTGCAATTTCAGAAACACTGGGTGGGTAGTTTGCAGTTCTCTTTGGGGCTTTTGTCAAAATTCTTGGGTGACATGGAAGTATTGCTTCAGGATGGGAGTCCTGGAACACCGCAACAATTTCGGAGGTTGCTTGCGCTGCTTTCTTGTTTCTCAACAGTTTTGCAGTCCACTGCATCTGGATTGCTGGAAATAAATCTACTCCAACAAATAATTGAACCTCTGACCAGAATGGTACCGCGGTTATTGGTATGCTTATCAATAGTTGGGCACAAATTTGGATGGTCGGAATGGATTGGGGATTCATGGAAGTGCTTGACTCTCTTGGCAGAAATATTGTGTGAACGATTTTCCACCTTTTATCCTCTTGCAGTTGATATTTTATTTCAAATCCTGGAAATGAATCATGCTAAGAAACCAATGGGAGCAGGGAAGATTACTTCTTTTCAAGTTCATGGGGTTCTAAAAACCAATCTTCAGTTATTATCTCTGCAAAAGCTTGGTCTCCTTCCATCATCTGTGCAAAAAATACTGCAATTTGATGGTCAGGTATCTCACCTGCGGCTGCATCCAAATCACTTAGTTACTGGAAGTTCTGCTGCCACTTATATTTTCTTGCTTCAACATGGGAATAATGAAGTTGTTCAACAAGCATTGACCTTAGTGATTGAAGAGCTGGAATTGTTAAAGGCCATGCTGGGAAAGACTTTAGGTTATGGAGATGGGGTTGATAGCATTTCAGATGCTAAATCCTATTCAAAATTTGAGTTATTTGCACTGATTAACTTTGACTTGAAAGTTCTTTTGACCTGTGTTTCCTTAGGTGGGCGTAGCAGTTTGGTTGGCCAACCAGACATTGCCACCTTGTATCTTAATAGGTCAGAGAAGTTGGTGACTTTTATTATCGAGAAACTGAATCCTTTTGAATTACCTATTCAGGCCTCTGTGGAGTTGCAAGTCAATGTTATCAAGACATTGGAAAGGCTAACTGCAGTTGAATTTTTAAGCAAGCATTCTTTAAGATATCAGACTAATGAAAAAGCTTCCTTGGACGTTGCTGCTGAAAAAGTCCCCGACGATGACAATTTCAGGGATGGGCTTTCAGCTGTTATCATTGGGCATCTGAGGAAGTATAGTGTGTTCCTTGTCAAAGTTCTTCATGTTTCTTCTCCTCTCGCAGTTAAAGAAGCAGCCCTAGATTGGGTCCAAAGATTATGTGAGAGTATTATTGCTATTTATGAGAAGTCAAATACAAGTACTTATTTTTATGAAGCATCTGGTTATGTTGGGATTCTTGGGAATCTCCTTTTCTCAGTTTTAGATGCTGCATCAGACAGGGAACCAAAAGTGAGGTTGCATGTTGCATTAGTTTTGGAGCTGCTTCTACAAGCAAGACTTCTTGACCCCATGTACTTGTATCCTATTGCTGAAGTGGTCTTAGAAAAGCTTGGCGATCCAGATATTGATGTAAAATACGCATTTGTGAGGCTGCTTGCCAATGTCCTTCCTACTACAATGTATGCATGTGGCCTATATGACTATGGAATATCTATCACATCCAGTCCTGTTATGCTTAGGTTAGGCAATAATTCAAACTTGCACTGGAAGCAAGTGTTTGCCTTGAAGCAGCTGCGTCAGCAGCTTCACTCACAACAACTTGTTTCTATTTTGAGTTACATTTCTCAAAGATGGAAGGTGCCTCTTTCTTCTTGGATCCAACGGCTGATTCATACCTGTCAGAGGTCAAAGGACCTTGCTTTTAGTCAAACTGAGGAAGCAGGAGACTTTGGCTCCTCTGGTGTATGGTTGGACATCAAAGTGGATGAAGATATTCTTTTAAGAAGTTGCTCCGTCAATAATCTGGCTGGTGCCTTGTGGGCTGTACATGAAGCAGCTAGGTTTTGTATTGCTATGCGCCTTCGGACTAATCTTGGTGGGCCCACCCAGACTTTTGCAGCTTTAGAGCGAATGCTTTTAGACATCGCACACTTGCTTCAGCTTGATGGTGAGCAAAATGATGGGAACTTAAGTATGATAGGATCTTCTGGTGCTCACTTGTTGCCAATGAGGTTATTGTTGGATTTTGTTGAGGCCCTAAAGAAAAATGTATATAATGCATATGAGGGCTCTGTCGTGTTGCCCTCAGCTACTCGACAGAGTTCCTTGTTTTTTCGGGCAAACAAAAAAGTCTGTGAGGAGTGGTTTTCTCGTATATGTGAACCCATGATGAATGCTGGGTTGGCACTACAATGTAATGATGCTATAATTCAGTATTGTTCTCTACGTTTACAGGAGCTCAAGAATCTTGTGACTTCAGCTTTGAAGGAGAAATCTAGGTCCCAGTTGGCGGAGAACCTAAATACTATCAGGGATAGATTTTATGGAGACATATTGCGGGTTGTACGGCATATGGCGTTAGCTTTGTGTAAGATTCGTGAACCTGATGCTTTGAGTGGCCTGCAAAAATGGGTTTCAATTTCATTTTCTTCCTTGTTTATGGAGGAAAACAAGTCTCTCGGTCAAAGTGGGGAAATGGGACCTTTTATCTGGATAACTGGGCTTGTATATCAGGCTGAAGGCCAGTATGAAAAGGCTGCTGCTCACCTTACTCACTTGCTTCAGACTGAGGAATCGCTCAGTACAATGGGTTCTGGTGGCGTACAGTTTGTTATTGCACGTATCATTGAGTGCTATACTGCTGTATCTGATTGGAAGTCTCTAGAGTCCTGGCTGTTAGAATTACAAACACTCCGTGCTAAATATGCTGGGAAAGTTTATTCTGGTGCTCTGACTACAGCGGGCAATGAAATTAATTCATTCCATGCCTTGGCACGCTTTGATGAGGGTGATTTTCAGGCAGCATGGGCTTGCCTTGACTTGACACCTAAAAGTAGCAGTGAGCTCACACTTGACCCCAAACTGGCCTTGCAAAGGAGTGAGCAAATGCTTTTACAGGCAATGCTTTTCCAAAATGAAGGAAAGGTAGACCTGATTTCCCATGAATTACAGAAGGCCAAGTCAATGCTGGATGAAACATTGACTGTTTTGCCACTTGATGAATTAGCAGAGGCAGCAGCGTTTGCTACCCAATTGCACTGCATCTTTGCCTATGAAGAAGGTTACAAGCTCAAAGGCAGCCAAGACAAATCCATACAACTTCAGTCAATATTAAGTTCATACATCCAATCATTACAGTCTCCAATTAGTAGATTTCATCAGGATTGTAACCCATGGTTAAAAATTCTCCGGGTTTATCAAAACCTTCTCCCTACTTCTCTTGTTACTCTTAAAACATGTTTGAATATGTTGAATTTGGCCCGTAAACAAGGAAACCTAATGTTGGCTAACCGTCTAAACAGCTATCTGAGAGATCATGTGTCAAATTGTCTTGATGAGAGGCACCGTGATTTTCTCATCTTGAATTTGCAGTACGAGGACATCCTGCTAATGCATGCTGAACATAAGTACGAAGATGCTTTTACTAATCTTTGGTCGTTTGTGCGGCCTTGCATGGTTTATTCGGAATCTGTAGTTTCTAATGCTGAAAAAAATATTCTGAAGGCCAAGGCTTGCTTGAAGCTCTCAGATTGGCTTAGACGGGATTATTCAGATTTGAGTCTGGATATCATTGTTCTAGATATGCAAGCAGACTTTAAGAAGGATTATAGCTCTTTTTATGGCCGAGGTGGACCCTCCTTTAGCAGTGAAAACCAAAGCTCTAGACCAATTGTGGGTCATATTATTGAAGAAATTGTGGGTACAGCTACCAAATTGTCCACTCATCTTTGCCCCAGTATGGCTAAGTCATGGATTTCATATGCCTCTTGGTGTTTTAATCAAGCCAGAGACTCTCTCTCTAACCAACATGAATCAGTCCTTCGCTCTTGCTCGTTTTCTCCTGTGCTTGTTACAGAAATTCTGCCTGAGAGATTCAAGTTAAATGAAGTTGAGATTGCGAGAGTGAAATCTTTGATTTTACAGCTTTTCCAGAACAAGGGTGATCCAAATGGTTTTATGGATGAACAGAGAGAACATAACTTTTTGATTGATTCTTCAGAACTTAATTTGAGTGAGGACAATGCTGTTAGGGCTCTGGCGCAGCAAGTAGTAAATATTATTGAAGCTGCAGCTGGGGCGCCAGGGGCAGAAAATTCCAGTGGTGAATGCCTTTCTGCTACAATAGCTTCTCAGTTGAAGATTTTCTTCCTAAGTGCAAACATTGGCCTGGACGAAGTTGATGTATTATCTGTAGTTGGTGATTTACTTGATGTTTGGTGGTCTTTGAGGAGGAGAAGAGTGTCCCTCTTTGGGCATGCAGGTCTTAGTTTCATACGGTATCTATCGTATTCATCTGCCAAGCTTTGCCATGGTCAGTTGACTGGCTTTGATTGCAAGTCTTTAAAACAAAAAACTGGCAGTTATACCCTGAGGGCTACATTGTATGTCCTACATATTATTCTCAATTATGGAGTGGAGTTAAAAGATATTCTGGGCCCTGCCCTTTTGACGGTTCCTTTGTTGCCATGGCAGGTGAGATACTACTGCTGTGTTTTTTTTCCCTATGTTTTTCGCAATAATTATCAAGTGACTTCAGATCGCAATCTTATTCTGTAGGAAGTAACGCCCCAACTGTTTGCTCGAGTAAGTTCTCATCCTGAGCAAGTGGTCCGGAAGCAGTTGGAGAGCTTATTGATGATGTTGGCCAAGCAATCTCCGTGGTCCATAGTGTACCCAACATTGGCTGATGTAAATGCTTATGAAGAGAACCCTTCAGAGGAGCTTCAGCACATACTGGGCTGTTTGGTAAGGGAAATTGCTTCTATTTCTTTGTTTGACACTTGTGTACATTATAATATGTCTAATATAAAATCTCTTTACACCCATCATTTGAAAATTGGGCATACAAGCATTTCAGAATACCCTCATGTTGATAAATCTATACTAATTCCAACGACCCTCTTTTCATTCACATGGTTGACATTAGTTGGAGGAGCTTCAGCACGTACTGGGTTGTTTGGTAATGGAAATTGCTTCTATTTCTTTGCTCGACACTTGTGTACATTATAATATGTCTAATATAGAATCTCTTTATACCCATCATTTGAAAATTGGGCATACAAGCATTTCATAATGCCCTCATGTTTATAAGTCTATACTAATTCCAATGACCCTCTTTTCATTCACATGGTTGACATTAGTTGTGTGCCTTCTTTAGAAGTTATAATATGGTCTCATGTGTGTTTGCTGCTACTTGGATTTTGTAACTCGTTCATCCATATATTTGTTATAACTGTAACACCCTGGATAAGTATAAGGAGCTGGTGAACGGGATCCTATATTACTTGGCTGGGAGAAGTTTTTGCCCTTTGTAATAATTCCAAGGGGCTCAAGTCAGGCCCAGATGCCGCTTGGGCCTCCCTTGGATTGTTTGAAATGGTATCAAAGACGATCATAAACAAAAGTGTGGGATTTGAATCTTGCCACCTATGATGGAATGACTTGACGAGAATGTTAGAGACTTAAGAGGGAAATTGTAGCACCCTTGATTGAGTATTGGAAGAAGTGGGATCCCATATTGCTTGGGGGGAAGAAGTTCGTTCTTACTGTTTATAATGATTCCAAGGGGCTTCAAATTTAACATTGATCAGCACTTTTGGACTATAGGCCTAGATGTGGCTGGGGCTTCCTTTAGTCATTATAATGACTGTATGATCACTTTTATGATTGAAATATTTTAATTTTAATTTTTTTTTTTTTTTTTTTTTGTGAGAGCTCACCAACCAATCTCATTTGTTTTGGTGGGGACATGATAAGCATTTTCTGCTTCACTTTGTGGCGTGATCATTGTTTATTTTCTTTATACTAAAGCATTGCCAGTATTTCCCTTTTGTTTCCTATTGGAAGTATATTTTCCTGCAAATTCTCCTATGGTTGTGGGATTGCTACTTAAGAAAGGTGAGGATCATTAGATGAACGAGGTAACTAGGCTATATGGGGTTCACATGCTGATAAGGCCTTAAAGTGCCCGTTGGTGATGTAACTTTACAAAAGAAGAGTTTGTTTCAGGAGTTACAAGGTCTGGAGGGTGTAGGGGAAGAAAATATCAGAAAAGGTCAGGTAGTTGCTGAATTGGAAAGATTGACTTTAATGGAGGAAATTTCATGGAGACAAAAGTCAAGGGCCTTGTGGCTTCGGGAGGGGGATAAAAACACAAAGTTCTTTCATCGCATGGCCAATGCACATAGGAGGTTTAACTACATTGAGTCTTTGAGCATAGATGGAGATGTATCTTCAGATCAGGGTGAGATAAAAGAACATGTGGTAGGGCATTTTGAACTTTTGTTAGAGGAACCTTATCCATGGAGGCCCACAATAGATGGTTTAGCTTTTGAGGTAATTGACCAATATAGCATGGATTGGGTGGAGAGACCATTTGAGGAGGAAGAGGTAAAACAAGTAATCAGGAATATGAACAAAGATAAAGCTCCAGGCCCGGATGGATTCACAATGGCTTTTTTCCAGGTTTGTTGGGAGGTGGTGCGAGAGGACGTAATGCTGGTTTTTCAGGAATTTTTCAGTCATGGAAGATTTGAGAAAAGCTTAAATGTTACTTTTATTGCACTAGTCCCTAAAAAGGCCGGTGCAAGAGAGGTACAAGATTTTAGACCGATTAGTCTTGTGGGCAGTGTGTATAAGATACTTGCCAAAACTCTTGCTAACAGGATGAGCACGGTCATGGAGAAGATTATCTCTAAGTCTCAAAATGCTTTTGTGAGGGGGAGACAAATTTTGGACTCGGTTCTTATAGCTAATGAATGTTTGGACAGCAGGCTCAAGTCGGGAGATCCAGGTATCTTATGCAAACTCGATATGGAGAAGGCTTATGATCATGTAAATTGGGATTTTTTGATGTACATGCTGAGGAGATGTGGGTTTGGGGAAAAATGGAGGAAGTGGATGAGATACTGTGTGTCATCGGTTCACTTCTCGGTTCTGATAAACGGTGATCCCGTGGGTTTTTTTCATAGTTCGAGGGGGCTGCGACAAGGTGACCCTCTATCACCTCTCTTATTTGTCTTAGTTATGGAGGCTCTAAGTCGTATGGTGTCGGCGGCAGTAGAAGGAGAATTTTTTTCAGGTTTCTCAGTGGGAGATACCCATGGTTCCACTATTATTTCTCATCTATTGTTTGCAGATGACACTTTGCTTTTTTGTGAGGCAAATGAAGGGCATATACAATCTTTGAAGGCCATCTTACTATGTTTTGAAGCGGTATCCGGGTTGAAGATTAATCTTGCAAAGAAGGAGATGGTTGCGGTTGGAGAAGTCAGAAATATTAGAGGGTTGGCGAATATTTTGGGATGTGGGGTTGTTTCGTTGCCATTGAAGTACCTTGGGTTACCGTTGGGGGCTTCTTTCAAAGCAAAGACAATTTGGGAAGGGGTGCTGGAAAAATTTGAGCGTAGGTTGGCCGGGTGGAAAAGGTTGTATCTCTCTAAAGGGGGGCGAATCACACTTATGAAGAGTATCTTATCCAATCTCCCCACTTATTACTTATCTTTATTTCCCCTCCCCGCAAGTATTGCTTCTCGAATAGAGAAACTTCAACGGGATTTTTTGTGGAGTGGGTTAGGAGATGAGCGTAAGTTCCATCTAGTAGGGTGGGAAAAGGTATGTTCCCCTTTGAGAGACGGTGGGTTGGGGGTCCGGAATATGAGGGCGTTCAATAAGACCCTATTAGGGAAATGGTTATGGCGTTATAACCATGAGAGGGGGGCTTTATGGAAAGGGGTGGTGGATATGAAGTATGGAAGTGAAAGAGGGGGTTGGTGTTCTAAAGAGGGTAGGGGGACATATGGAGTGGGGCTATGGAAGTTTATTCGAAAAGGATGGGGCTCTTTTGCTAGTAACACTCGTTTGCGGTTGGGGGATGGTAGTAGGATCAGCTTTTGGCAAGATGTGTGGTTGGGAAACACGGCCTTGAAGGATGCTTATCCTATGATTTTCAGAATTGCACGGGAAAAAGAAGCTATGGTGGCTGACTTGCGGGTTCTTAACCAAGGCACACAGGAGTGGACTATCAACCTCACTCGG
This sequence comes from Juglans regia, assembly GCF_001411555.2. Classification (NCBI taxonomy): domain Eukaryota; kingdom Viridiplantae; phylum Streptophyta; class Magnoliopsida; order Fagales; family Juglandaceae; genus Juglans; species Juglans regia. Next base: position 4,812,090 of record NC_049913.1, read on the forward strand.
GATGCACACGATTGGGAAGTGAATGAGCTGGTGGGATTTCTGAGCATGCTGTACAACATTACCACTGCTGCCACTTTGGAAGATACGATGGTTTGGTGCCCCTCTAGGAAAGGGAAATTTTCGGTAAGCTCTTTTTATGAATCCATTAATATGCACCAAAGGCATATTTTCTCTTGGAAGAATATCTGGAGGACTAAAGCACCGACAAAGGCTGCATTTTTTGTGTGGACGGCAGCTCTAGGGAAGATTCTGACCTTTGATAATCTTAGAAGACGTGGCCTTATTATTATGGACTGGTGCTGTTTGTGCAGAAAAAGTGGGGAAACGGTGGACCATTTACTTCTTCATTGTGAGTTTGCTCGAGATATATGGACTAATTTTTTCAGTAGAATGGGATTAACATGGGGGATGCCGGGTAGGGTGGTTGACTTGTTAGCAAGCTGGAATGGGATCTCAGGAACAGCACAAATTGCAGCAGTGTGGAAGATGGTTCCTATATGTATTTTCTGGTGTATTTGGAACGAACGTAATGAGAGACTTTTTGAGGATCATGAACGCTCTTTGGAAGAGTTTAGGAACTTTTTCTGGAAGACCTTGTTTGTGTGGGCCATTGCTCTTGATTTGAATGGTCTTAGTTTTCATGATTTCCTTGTAACTGTTTCGAGTCACTAATTGGTGTATTCACATGTATACTTCTAGTGTACCTGGGCTATGCCTCTTTCATATCAATAAAATAACCTATTACTTATCAAAAAAAAAATATTTTCATACTTGTCAAAAAAATGGGCATAATATTTTTGTGATTTGAAATACCGAATCATTACCGTACAATTTTCTGCTTAGTAGTTAATGCTTCACGAAACATCACGTTTACCAATACTATATTATAGTTAAGAACTTAAGCATCCTTCCCTTAATTTGATATTTGTTTTAAAGAGGACAATAACCCATAATTTTATTAAAAAACTATCACTTATGGCGGAGGAAAAATTGTGGTTACATCCAAAACATCTTGGGGGTTACAAATTATCATCAAATCCCAAAACCAAGATGTTTAAAAATTATACTTCTCCTGTTTTAACCAAAGTGTAAGCAATAATTTTTTCGTTTCTGTTTTAACCAAAGTGTAAGCACTATATTTCTTACAGATATAAGATAACATGGCTCTATCTAATGACAGATTTCCTCTGACCTATCTTGGCAGCTCACTCCATTGAGAAAAATCCTTATTGGTCCCTGTCGCTCCTAGCTTCAAGAGCCTGTCCGCCACTGGGTTAACCTCTCAGAACACATTCCCAATAGCATAGACACAGTTTCACTGCTCAAAAACTTGATCTCAGAAATGAGTTAGAAACCATGGAATGGTACCTCAGCCACAAACATTCAACACCCACTTTTGAATCTGACTCCACTTCAACTTTCTCCAAACCTAGTCTATTGCACAGTTTCAGTCCATCAAGGACCCCCTGTACTTCTGCTTTTGTGTTTGTTCCCTCTCCATATGTTTTAGAGAAGGCTGCTACCATATGTCCCTTATCATCTCTAATAACCGCACCCTCACCACTTGGTCACGAATTCCCTAGACTACACCCATCCGCATTCAGTTTGAAGCATTCCCTAATTGGCCTCAACCTTCCTGTGTACACGGGCTATGTCTATGTCATTTGTATCAATAAAGTTACTTACTTTTCAAAAGAAAAATTGGCTCAACCAGTGCAAGATCCTCGCCTCCCAGGTCTTGGCTTTTATCATAGGAATTCCTCTTTGCGTAGCATTCCCTTAATTTGATCTTGCTTTATGTTTTGTGCTGAAGAATTTTTGTAAATATGATGCTTAATCATCTTGAATTTTTTGTTTCCTGGTTGAACTGGGTTAGTAGAAGATTATAGCATAATCTTGTTACGTGCAGAGAGAGCTCTATCCAAGGTTGATTCAAGATGTTCAGCTGATGATAAATGAGCTGGGAAACATGACTGTTCTTTGGGAGGAATTATGGCTCAGCACACTTCAGGATCTTCACACAGGTACCATCGTGTCACTTATATGAGGCTTTTGCTGTCATGATGTCATTTAATTCATGCGCATTTCATCATCTCATTATATTGTAAGGTCTCCAGATGGTAAATTTACTATAAGTATGCATCATGCAACTTTGACTATGAACATTAGATTACGTGTCTAAAATATTAAGTCAACCCAAAATGAACTGTTATGTGCATGTTGAAATCTGAAGGTGTGGACACCAGGCAAATGTGGCAGTGTACATAGGTTTTTTCAACTTGACCTTTTTTTTTACAGATAAGAATGAAGGTTTTTTCGACGCAACTTTATTTAGGGTTGTTGTCTGGGCTATTTTTGTCTCATCAATTTCCTTAGGGTTTTGATGTTCTGGGATATTTGACTCATCAATTGTCACATGGTATATTCTTAAAATTAGAAATTGTTGAAAAATCACAACTTTTTAATTGCAAATGGTGCTAGCACACATTCTTGTGGGTTTCCCTCATACATACTGCTACTTTTCTATTTTTCTCTAATCACACAGCATATTGAACTGTCTGACTAAATATACTTTCAGATGTAATGAGGCGCATTAATTTGTTGAAAGAAGAGGCTGTTCGGATTGCAGAGAATGTCACTCTAAGCCAGAGTGAGAAGAACAAGATAAATGCTGCTAAATACTCGGCCATGATGGCCCCCATTGTTGTGGCATTGGAACGTCGTCTAGCTACAACTTCCCAAAAACCCGAAACACCTCATGAAGTATGGTTCCATGAGGAATATAGGGAACAATTGAAGTCAGCCATCTTAAATTTTAAGACACCCCCAGCATCTGTAGCAGCACTTGGAGATGTGTGGCGTCCGTTTGACAATATCGCGGCATCCTTGGCATCTTATCAGAGAAAGTCAATGGTTTCATTGAAGGAAGTTGCACCACAACTAGCCCTTTTATCATCTTCTGATGTGCCAATGCCTGGTCTTGAGAAGCATGTCACAGTATCTGAATCCGATGCAAGAGTCACTACTGGTCTCCAAGAAATTGTCACAATTGCTTCTTTCTCTGAGCAAGTGGCTATTCTATCAACCAAGACTAAACCTAAGAAACTTGTAATATTGGGTTCAGATGGTCAGAAGTACACATATCTTTTGAAAGGGGGAGAAGATTTGCGCCTTGATGCAAGAATCATGCAGCTCTTGCAAGCTATTAATGGGTTTCTGCATTCATCTCCTGCAACCTGTAGTCATTCTCTTGGTATTCGATATTATTCTGTGACACCAATCAGTGGTCGAGCTGGTCTGATTCAGTGGGTTGACAATGTGATAAGTATCTACAGTGTCTTTAAGTCTTGGCAAAACCGTGTCCAACTGGCACAGCTCTCAGCATTGGGTTCTGGCAATGCAAAAGATTCAGCTCCTCCACCTGTTCCCCGACCAAGTGATATGTTCTATGGTAAAATCATACCAGCACTCAAAGAGAAAGGCATTAGGAGAGTAATTTCAAGAAGAGACTGGCCTCATGAAGTCAAGCGCAAAGTTCTTCTGGATCTAATGAAAGAGGTTCCTAGACAGCTTCTTCATCAAGAACTATGGTGTGCCAGTGAAGGATTCAAAGCCTTCAGCTCAAAATTGAAAAGGTACCTTTTAATCTATATTCTTGACCCAACTGTACTAAAAATTTTAATCCAATTACCCGTGGTCCCTAAATTGTACAACTTTTTTCCATGAAGTTTTAATAAGTGCAATATACTCTAAGGCCTGGTTTGTTTTCACAAACTATCTTATCTCATCTCATCTAATCATTACAACTTTTCCAAACTAAATATAATAAACAATTCAACTTTTTCAAATCTCATAACAAAAATAATATTAAAAAATTATATTCTAAAATATTTTATTCAACTTTTATCTCATCTCATATGTGTAACCAAATGAGGCCTAAAAGCCATGGTCACATGTCTTTCTTCTTTGCCTTGAGTCAAATGTTCAGTTGGCCTCATCTTTTGCCTTTGGCATTGTGAACTTAAATCAATCAACTCTTTTGTGCTGGTGTATAGAGTGATTCTCATTTCATATTCCTAAATCAAACGTTTGAACTATTTCTGAAGGTGTATGAAATAGTTAACATCTATGATGCGGTCAATGAAGGATTTAAGGTTTTGAGGTGTAAAAGGCAAACTCTATTCTTTAGTGTTGAAAAAAACCCTTAGAGACCTTAACAAAACTTTTTTCTAGGGCCCTGCCCCGCCCCGCATGGGCGGGCAAGCTACCCCGCTCCACCCATGTGGGGGCGGGGTCCCCTGCCCCTACTAAGTCTCACATTGCTTAAGGATGACTATTGTATTGCCTTGGCTTTCTATATAAAGGTTAGCCTAGGAGGCCAAGGCAATCCAAAATCTAACTATAATGAGTTTAAGTTCTTTTTATATTTATAAATTTTAATTTATTATTTAAATTATATTATAATTTGGGTCTAAAAAAATATTTTTGGACCAAAAATATTTGTTTTTAAACACAAATGTGTTGACCTAGGCGGGGGGCGGGGCGGGGCGGATGTGGTTTTTCCAAAAACCCCCCACATGGTGCGGGGCGGGGTGCAGGGGAGGGTACCCCTCTCCCCGCACCATGCGGGTATCACCCCTACTTTTTTCCCCTTGACAAAACTTAAAAGCCAAAGAACTGATAATCAATCGTCAACTTTTAATTATAACAAAATATTATCCTTTTTTTTTTATAAGTAACAAAATATTATCCTTAAAACGATACTAACTAAAAAAAACATAGTAACAATGAAGCATAGCTCTCTGCAATTCTTATCCTTGGTTTGTATATATATGAGAGCTAAACAAATATCGAAAAATAATTTCTCTTTAATTTTTTTTTTTACTTATAAAAAAAATTGTTTTTTACTGGAGAAATAATTTTGCAGTTACTGTACTTATATAAATGCTGTTGCATCCAACTCTTTGAGAAGAGGAAACTCATTTGTGTCTGGCTCTGATTTTGCACAATCCAATAGATGCCCAAATGATTGTTTTCCTCAATCATTCTTTTTTCATCATGTCACTTGAATGAACAACCTATGAGCACTACTTATCTAATCATCAAGATTGTTGACCAAATATGGAGATTATTCCACTTCCAAATCATAATTTATTGGGATGGTAGATCAGTAAAGTATCCGATGTCATTTATATGAGTGGTACTGTGATATTATACCAATTTTTAGGCACATTACTTTGTGCTAATGGTTGCATATATATTACCTATATAATTTTCAAAACAATGTCTTTTGTTTCTATTGTGCCACCTCAACATTTTTATAATTAACTTTATCATAATCATCCAAATAATTTTAATTTTTTGCAAGCATTTTTATTTCTCATTTAATTTTTATTTGAATAAACCTTCAATACACGAAAGACCCTTCAGTTTTTACTTTCCAAAATAGCCAATCATAAATTTAAATAATGTTAGAGGACACGGAATTTTAGAGGCCAGAAACACTCGTCTTCTTTCATTCATAACATTTTGTCTTCGTTTGGTTGAACCACATCATCCATTCGCGTGTTAAATGACCATAAATTTAAAATAATTTTAAAGGTCATGATTTAATTTTGTTGATCATTTGATTTATATGTATTTCATTAAAATTGGTAAGCAAAGAAAATCACGTTTAAATAATTCCACACAATCAAGTTATAAACTAAATTAAAAATAGGATAGAATTAAATGATCTTACTGTGGGTAGTTAATTGAACTGACCATAATACTTCTGTTAGATACTTGAAATTATACTTGCGGCCATATATTTTAATATAGAGGTAAATAAGGTGCCTGCTACTCACTGCTTAACTTTCGGGTAGTTAGCTGCCATTACAAGGTAAACCATGGCTGCAATGTCTCGCTCTCTCTTTTTCAATAAAATAAGGACATGAAGAATTATAGAGAAGGGAATTTAATGTTGAAGTCTACAATCTCTTCAACCTTACCACAGACATCCATGTGCCCCCAGCTACTAAGCTAGTTTCTTTCATCTAAATACATGGTTTAAATAGGTTAATTGGCAAAAGAGAACCCAGTATGACCTGTGAATTTTCTTTCTAATTTCTCATTATTTAGAATGGTACACGAGTCTTCCATGTTGTGCAATTAGAAAATATTTTGTTTATTAGATTATGCACAACAAAATGTCAAATACTTCAACTATCAATTTTGGTTTTGACTTGCAGGTATTCTGGAACTGTAGCGGCCATGAGCATGGTGGGCCACATTCTGGGCCTGGGGGATAGACATTTGGATAATATTCTTATAGATTTCTGTAAAGGAGATATTTTACATATAGATTATAATGTTTGTTTCGATAAAGGGCAAAAACTAAAAGTTCCAGAAATTGTTCCCTTCCGTCTTACACAGACAATTGAAGCAGCTTTGGGGCTGACCGGAATAGAAGGCACCTTTAGATCAAACTGTGAAGCAGTTGTTGGTGTTCTGAGAAAGAACAAAGACATACTCTTGATGTTACTAGAAGTGTTTGTTTGGGATCCACTGGTAGAATGGACACGTGGAGACTTTCATGATGATGCAGCAATTGGTGGTGAAGAAAGAAAGGGCATGGAATTGGCTGTTAGTTTGAGTTTATTTGCATCACGAGTTCAGGAAATTCGTGTTCCCTTGCAGGTACCTGTCCATTTCAAAACTGGAGCTTGTATATCTCTCTGTTTGAAGAAAATGGAGAATATGTGGTTCCTGGCAAATCTTGCACATGCATTGCAATGTCTCTGTGATGGGATTGTACTGAATTACTCGTATTTTGTGCATCATCTTGTAGTTTGAGTCTGTATCTATCTGGTACTGTAGCCAGTCTTTATTTATCACTTTGCACATAACAACATCTTTAGTATTCTAGAACCTAAAAATTCGCTTGCCCTTAATTGCAGGAACATCATGATCTTTTATTGGCTAATCTACTGGCCATTGAATCTTCTCTTCAGGTGTGAGGGAGTACTGCCTACCAGTTTGTGGCTACTTACAATTTTTTATCCTTTGTTAATTGTCTTTTTATTTTCAAATTTAGCTGACTTTGAGAATTTATGTACCAGAGATTTGCTGATATCCTAAGTCAATATGAACTTGCCTCTGCTCTTTTTTTTCGAGCTGATCAAGAGAGGTCTAACCTTATTCTACACGAGACATCGGCAAAGTCATTTGTTTCTGAAGCAACTAGCAATTCAGAGAAAACTCGTGCATCATTTGAAATTCAGGCTCAAGAATTCGCTCAAGCGAAGGCTGTGGTTTCTGAGAAAGCTCAAGAGGCAACAACTTGGATGGAGCAGCATGGAAGGATCCTTGATGCTTTACAAAGCAATTTGATTCCTGAAATTAATTCTCGTTTAAATCTGAGTGGCATGGAAGAATCCTTTTCACTTACATCTGCTGTTCTGGTGGCGGGGGTTCCATTAACTATTGTTCCTGAGCCCACACAAGTACAATGCCATGATATTGATAGGGAAGTTTCTCAGCTCATTGCTGAGTTAGATGAGGGGCTCTCTTCTGCCCAAACTGCCCTCCAAGCATACTCTTTGGCTTTGCAAAGAATCCTACCTCTAAATTACCTTTCAACCAGTGCAGTGCATGGCTGGACACAAGTTTTGCAACTTTCTGTGAATGCAGCATCCTCTGACATCCTCTCTGTTGCCCGAAGACAGGCTACAGATCTTATGGCAAAAATACATGGTGATAATCTCGATTCTGTCAAACGCAGGCATGGTGATCTCTGTCTTAAAGTGGAGAAGTACGCAGTAGAGATAGAGAAAGTTGAAGAAGAGTGTGCTGAGCTTGCCAATGCTATTGGTTCAGAGACTGAATTAAGAGCCAAGGATAGTGTTCTGTCTGCTTTTATAAGATATATGCAGTCTGCTGGTCTTGTAAGGAAAGAAGACGCCCTTTCTTCCATTCAGTCCACACACTCTAAATATGAGGGGACAAGGGATGCAAGATTGCAAAGGGAGCTGGAAGAGAAGAAGGAGAAGGTGTTATCTGTTTTGAATGTAGCTCTTAGTTCTCTGTATAATGAGGTTAAGAGTAAGTTACTAGACATGTTTAGCAATTCTACGAGAGTAAGAAGTGGAAACAATAGATTGCAGTTCGATTTTGGAACTATTTTCTGTAAGTTCGAAGAACAAGTTGAGAAATGTATTCTCTTGGCAGGGTTTGTTAATGAACTTCAAAAATTGGTCAGTAGGGAGATAACTAGCATCGATACAGATAAAGACCATTCAAAATATCTTTCTGAAGGGGAGTGGGTCTTTATTTTTAAAAGTGGTTTACTTTCCTGTAAGAGTTTGCTTGGGCAAATGACAGAAGTTGTTCTACCAGATGTGATAAGATCTGCAATTTCTTTCCCTTCAGAAGTCATGGATGCTTTCGGATTAATCTCACAAATCAGGGGTTCTATTGATATGACACTGGAGCAGCTTCTTGAGGTTGAAATGGAAAGGGCATCTTTGGTTGAACTGGAACAGAACTATTTTATTAAAGTTGGTCTCATTACTGAGCAGCAGTTGGCTCTTGAAGAAGCTGCTCTGAAAGGTAGGGATCATCTCTCTTGGGAGGAGGCAGAGGAGCTTGCTTCCCAGGAAGAAGCTTGTAGGGCACAGCTGGACCAACTACATCGAACTTGGAACCAGAGGGATGTACGTAGCTCTTCACTCATAAAAAGAGAAGCTGACATAAAAAACTCCTTGGTTTCTTCAGAACGCCATTTCCAGTCTCTAATTTATGCTGACGAGGAGAGGGAGCTGCATAAAAGCAAAATGATAATATCCACCTTAGTTAAGCCCTTCTCTGAATTGGAATCGATGGATAAATCCTTGTCTCCATTTGCTGTTTCTAGTACCTCTCACTCAAATGATATCTCGGATTTAGTGGATTTGATGAGTTCTGGAAACCCAATATCTGAATATATCTGGAAGTTTGGAGGATTGTTGGACAGACATTCTTTTTTTATTTGGAAAATATTCCTTGTGGATTCTTTTCTTGATTCATGCATACATGATGTAGCTTCATCTGTGGATCAAAATTTAGGATTCGACCAGCTCTTTAATGTTGTAAAGAAAAAGCTAGAGTTCCAGCTTCAAGAACATATTGGTCAGTACCTGAAGGAAAGAGTTGTTCCTGCTTTTGTGGCTTTGTTAGATAGAGAAAATGAGCATCTGAAGCAACTAACAGAGGCAACAAAGGATGTTGGTCTTGATCAAGTGAAAAAGGATGGTGGGGCTGTGAAAAAGGTTCAACTTATGCTTGAGGAATACTGCAATGTTCATGAAACGGCTAGAGCGGCAAGGTCAGCAGCTTCCCTTATGAGAAGGCAGGTAAATGAGCTCAGAGAGTCTCTTCACAAGACTAGCCTAGAGATTGCTCAAATAGAATGGATGCATGATACCTTGACACCCTCCCATGGTAACAAGGTCACACTTGAGAAATTTTTTGCCAGTGATGATAGCTCATATCCAATTATTTTAAGCCTCAGCAGAGCCAAATTGCTGGAGAATATACAATCTGCTGTGTCAAAGATAGCTAGATCACTTGACTGCCTTCAGGCTTGTGACCAAACTTCTGCTACAGCAGAAGGGAAGCTTGAGAGAGCAATGGGGTGGGCTTGTGGTGGCGCAAATTCTAATGCAACAGGAAATGCTTCTATCAAGAGTTCAGGAATTCCTACTGAATTCCATGACCATTTGATGAGGCGACGACAGTTGCTGCGGGAAACTAAAGAGAAGGCATCAGATATAATGCAAATTTGCGCATCATTATTGGATTTTGAAGCATCAAGAGTTGGCATTTTCCAGTTTCCAGGAGATATTCATCCTTACAGGAATGGCAGTGATGGCAGAGCTTGGCAGCAAGTTTACATGAATGCTCTAACAAGATTGGACGTTACCTATCATTCTTTTACACGTGAGTTCCTGAGAGTTCACTTATATTTGTCCATTAATTGCAGTTTTATGCGAGTAGTGAGTGTATTTTTCATGTTCATCTTAGGTACTGAACAAGAATGGAAACTTGCACAAAGCACCATGGAGGCTGCTTCCAATGGCTTATATTCTGCAACTAATGAACTCTGCATTGCCTCTCTCAAAGCAAAGTCAGCTTCAGGTTACATGTATTTTATTAGCATTCATCACTGCATCCTTACAAACAACATGCTTATGCACTTGTCGTGCTAAGCATAGACATGTTCATTGCTAGGTTAATATTCTATTTTTTCATTTATAGGTGACTTACAAAGAACTGTTCTTGCTATGAGAGATTGTGCATATGAAGCCAGTGTTGCGTTATCAACATTCAGTCGTGTTTCAAGGAGCCATACTGCCTTGACTTCTGAATGTGGTTCCATGCTTGAAGAGGTGTGGCCTTTACAATAATTGATGCTAATCAGATTTCTTGTGAGTTGATGCTAATGCGGAAAATGATTTAGCTTCTACATCCCTTATGATAATTGATAAATTTGTCTCGGTAGTCCATAATACTGATTGGCTAATTGGTACTAGGCCATTCTTCATGCTGGCCACCCATTTAGCTGCTTTTTTCTGTTTCTTTCCTTTTGCAGTTCATAATTTTTCAGAGCTACTGATGAATTGTAATTCAAGGGATTCTAACGTATTCTTTTCTTGGTTTTTGTCTGCCATTAATGTTTTTGTACTTTTTGTAGGTTCTGGCAATAACAGAAGACCTACATGATGTTCACAGTCTAGGAAATGAGGCCGCTGCAGTACACCATTCTCTTATGGATGATCTTTCAAAGGTTCTCATTGTCTCTCAAATTAATCGTTACGATCCAAATTTTTTTATACTGTCACTCATAGCTTGCTCATCCAAAGTAAATAAGTGTTTATAAGTGGGGACTCACTATCCAGATATCACAAATAGAACTTTTTTTTTTTTTTTAAAGATTTGCTTGTCCAGGTCTGCCCTGAAGTCGCAACAATATATTATGATTTTCTCATGTATGTGCAGGCAAATGCTATGCTTCTTCCACTTGAATCAATGTTGTCTAAAGATGTTGCTGCGATGACTGATGCTATGGCTAGGGAGAGGGAGCGCAGTACAGAGATATCTCCCATTCATGGACAAGCCATATACCAGTCTTATTGTCTAAGAATCAGGGAGGCCTGTCAGAGCTTTAAGCCCTTGGTACCATCACTCACATTTTCTGTGAAGGGCCTCTATTCCATGTTGACCAGGCTTGCACGCACTGCAAGTCTACATGCTGGCAATCTTCATAAGGTACTTTTTACCATTCTGAGATGGATTGTGTTGATTTTATTTTAATACCATTATATTTTGAGAATCTCAAGGTGCCTGAACATGAATGCTTTCTCTTTGACAGGCCCTTGAAGGACTAGGAGAAAGCCAGGAAGTAAAATCGCAGGGAATTAGTGCCTCTAGGGCAGATCTTGCTGGTGATGCTGCTGAATTTGTGGACAAGGAGGGAGGAACCCTCTCCATATCCGACAGTGGAAGCACCGAAAAATTTCTTGGTGTTAATGAACTTTCTTTGGAAGATAAAGGGTGGATATCTCCACCAGATAGCATCTGCAGTAGCATCTCAGAATTTGGCTTCAGCCTTGCTGAAGAAAACGTTCCAGATTGCTTAAATGACCTGACAGATGAGATGGGGCAGCTTTCATGTGGGTCCAGTGCCACAGGTTATCAAAACTCCACTCCATTTTCTCAAACTGATTTTCAAGGAATCTCAGATTTTAAGAAGTCAGGATCCAGTTATATGGAGGATAATGTGCTTGATACAGGCTCTGTCAAGTCAGCAATGAATGAACCAAATGAGTATCTCAAAGCTGTGACAGCACCGAATAAGGACTCAGAAGAGAAGTTTGAGGGCAATGATAATATTTTTTCATCAAGGAAAGCTAAGATTGAAGATGAAGATCGTGAAGCTCCTCTACCTAATATGCATAGTAGTAGTCGAGTAGGCAGGGGTAAGTATTCCGTGTATCCTATCAGATTTTCTATGTCAATTGTTTACTTTCCCTTTCGGCTTATCTTTCTAAATAATTTAATTAATATGGGAAACTAAACCAGTTCTGCCATTGAAACTATAAGGGCTCATTTGGATTATAAGAATATCTCTGAATATCTATGAATAATAGTGAAATAGTTTGAGTTAAGATGTTTTATTAGGTTTTAGGAAATGAGAGAGAAAGTTGAATTTGAGAATTTCTAAAAATACCTGACAATAGTTGTGTTCTCAAACGGACCTTAAGGCCTCATTTCTTTTCAGGAAACTTCTCAACTCATCTCATTTCATCATTACAATTTTCACAAATTCCTATACAAAATAAAATAAACAATTCAACTTTTTTAAATTCCAAAGCAAAAATAATATTAAAAAAATATATTCTAACAATATTTTATTCAACTTTCAACTTTTATATCAACACATCTCATCTCATCTCATCTGCAAAAGCAAATGAGGCTCATTCCTTCCTATGCGTCAAATTAATAACCCTTAAACAATAATAAAGAATTTTGATGAGATTTTAGTCGCTCTAGATTAGTTCTTGCAACTTGAGCACACATTTCATAATTGACCTTCTACCCCCAAGGATTACTGAAATTTGAGTCTCGTGATTGTTGGGTGTTGACCTAGTTGTCACTTTCTTGTTTGTACTTTGTCATCACTAGGTAAAAATGCTTATGCAATGTCAGTTTTGAGGCGAGTTGAGATGAAACTAGAGGGTGGAGACATCGGTGGCAACAGGTACCTTTATTCTTTGGAACTCTATGGTAGGATATAAATTAATTTCTTATTAACAGTAGACCGTTGTTGGACATCCAGGGATATCAGTGTTGCAGAGCAGGTGGATTATCTACTTAAGCAAGCCACAAGCATAGATAATCTTTGCAACATGTATGAAGGTTGGACTCCATGGATTTGAGATTGTGAAGCCTTCCTGCGTTTTATACAAGCTGTGATGTCAAATTACTCCGTGCAAGATACATTGTCAGGGGTGTTTCATTCACTTATTAAGCTAAATGACAGACTTGATCCGTAACATATGCCTGCCTACAAGGAAGCAATAGAAGCTATATGCCTCTGCAAGCCCCCCACATATTTGGCATTAAAATTTCTTGCTTCGCTCTGAGCTGTTAGCCTTGCAAACCCCATATTTGGCTTCACAACGTCCTGATTTCTCCCATAGAATGAACCATGGGCATCTCAAGTGAGATATTTGCCACGAGTTACAAAGAGCTGCATTGGACGGTGCTATCCAAGCATGTTTGGTTTGGCCCATGCCTTGCTTCATGTGGTCAACAGTTGTTCAGACAGAGGACATACTTCAAGCCCGTCCAAGACACATCTCATGTTAACATGAATTCCCTTGGAAGATTTGCTTTTGTGACATTACTAGGGCTTTCTCTGCCGCATTCCATGCATTCATCGCCTTCATGCCTGACATGGTAAGTCTTCTTGCCTGCTGCCCATGCAGGAAACACTGTCGACGAGTTCAAAACCTATTCTGTTAATGGCAGGAGAGAATGGGATGTGCTTTCGGAAGGATGTTAGCTCCGGGCACCATTCTGTCATGATAAATTGTAGTCGCTCGCGTGTTTGGTAGATCAACAGTATCTGTAAAGGCAGTTGAAGTGCATTTGCCAACATCATTTACATATCGATAATCACTTGTTGTGATATTTACTTGTTCAATAATAGGCAGTTTGATTCAATATGGCCTTGGGCGGAGGCTACATATCTTGCGTACACTGCCATTAGTTATCGAGTCTTCTTGCTACCTTTTTTCTTTCTTTTTTGGACGGTCCTACTCGGGCTCCTATTGACAGGACTAGTGACCGAAATTTTTTTTTTTTTTTTTTAATTTTCCATTTTTTGAAAAAAAAAAAAAGTTAAAAAAATCTTTATTTATTCATGGGAATGCAAAAAACTAATAAAAAAATGGGTCTAATGGTTGTCAATTAGGGACCGACTATCATTTTTTTTTTTACCTTTAGCTTCCGTTTGATAGTAAAATAAAATAATTTTAAATAAAAATTAAAAGTTAAATAAAATATTGTTAAAATTTTATTTTTTAATATTATTATTATTTTAAAATATAAAAAAATTAAACTGTTTATTATATTTTATATAAAAATTCAAAAAAATTATAATAAAAAAATGAGATAAATTAAAATGATTTTCAATCGAGCCTTAACATTGACTGGACCAGAATACCCACTTGGACTAAAACCGAGGGACGTGGCTCGGTGCTCCTGCTGTTATTGTGTTACAACACCTTACTGGATATGCATAGAACCGAGGATGCAGCATGAGAAAAGTTCCTGATTGATTTTTTATTTTTATATATTTTTTATTTAGATCTTGTTGGTTTTCAAGAAATATCTCATATTATCTCACTTTATTATTATAATTTTTTTAAATTTTTATATAAAATAAAATAAATAATTTAATTTTTTTAAATTTTAAAATAAAAATAATATTAAAAAATATATTCTAATAATATTTTATTTAATTTTTTAACTTTAATCTTAATTCATCTCATCTCATCTCATCTCTTCTCTGAAAACAAATTAATTCTTAGTGTTAAGTAAGTATTTTTAAGTGACTTTATGAATTTTTTTAAAAAAGGCATTTAAAAAGATTTAAAAAATACTTGAAAAAAATATAAAATAAAAAAATATATATTTTATACGAATCATCGGGCGCCACTGTCTATGACTCTTGACTTTTTTTTTTTTCTTTTTTTTTTTTTTTTTTACAAAATAAATTAAGATACCAACAGCTTGCTGTGGACCTGTGGTTTCGAGACACTGTGGGTGTGGGGACAAGGAAATGACTGAAGACCCGACAAAAGTGGCTCTCCCACTGTATATAATCTGTTTGTTTTAAGGCGCACACAAAAAAATTTACAAGAACGTGTGCGCCTGTGTATATCAAGCTTCTAATTTACCACTTATCAACCTTCCTATATAAACCCGACTTTCTTTCACCCCCTCCTCAAAATATCAACCATCCAAAAGCTTCAAATATCTCCAAAAAAAAAACATCCTTTTACGACTTTTTTTAGTCATGTCTGCACTGGTGGATATCTGGACTAGTGAGCTTGCCAAGCTGCGAGAAAAGGCCAGTCAAGCCATCTCCAACCCTGCTAATACTGAACCCAGCCCCAAGGTTCAACTTCAACCCATGAAGGAGAGCTCAACCTGGTTGAGTCAAGCTTTTAGCCGGTTCAACCGAGTCAACTCGTCTGTGGTGCTGTATTCTGAAGCTTCAGTTTCTATGATTGTTGACTATTTAAGTGCTTGAATATATATTTTAAGCGCGCCACAGTCCGTCTTTAAATTTTGTTTCCTTTTCTGTCTTCTGTCTTGGTCCCTAATTCCCGTGTGAAATGATATTCCATGTACGTGGGCTCAAAAAGATGTCGCTCTTGAACCGTTTATGTTAATGCATTTTTACTTTCCTTGAGAGTATAAGAAATATCACCAACTTTTTTCCTTTGTTTATTAACAAATGTCTCCACAATCCTTTTGAACTTTTGGGATGAACTTATGGACCGGTTTGCTGCTCCCGAGTGATGAGGGAAAACAAAACAGATAATCATCAACGAACATGCATGCAATAATATTGGAATTGCATCTGCATCATCATGTATATATATATATATAATATATATATATATATACTTCAATTTCTTTGATGAACTTATAAATGTAATGATCATGTTTTGGTTTATGTAGTAATAATTATAATTAGTTGTTGTATTGAATTTATGCCTTTCCATGAATCCTTAAAACTCGTGGTACCGCAGACTTGTTTCAATTCATGGGTTGAATTCCTTCGTGTCTCAGGGTATGTTGTTCCCTCAATTAATTACGCATTTAAACATTTCCTTCGTCAATATATGTTTTTCTTATTAGTTCGTCGTACGAAATTCAAAAAGAACATTCTTTTACCAATCACCACAGGCAAGACATGACATAGGTGTAGAATATTCCCACCCAGAGACAGAAAAAAGAACAATTTCTTTTACTAATCAGCAACTAAAACCGAAGTACAGATTCTCTGTTCCTATTTGTCATATACATGTTTGTGTGCGCTTGCGTATATACACAAAATTTTGCCAAGCAAAGCTGATTGATCAACAAGGACTTGCAAATCGATTTAATGCAAAAAAAAAAAAAAAAAAAAAGGAGAAGTCATGAGGAGCTTGCCTCAATGTCAGTGGAGGATAAGTCGTTAATGAAGCAGGGCTTCTCTTCTTCCCACAACACAATCTCTCTTGCATATCTGAGAGCTTCGTCGACAGTATCATTTTCCAACCCAGTTACTGAGGAAACAAATAACTTCCCATCTGCTAGAGAACGGAAAAGTGTCTTGAACTTAATTGCTATATAGTGGAAAGCTCGATGAGCCAAGGAAGGGTTAGTGGTGTTGTGACGATTCTTGGTGGTAACGGGATGGAAGTCATGAAACCATTCACACCTTGTGAGAGGGACCTGATCGATCTTTTCCTCGAGCAGATCGAACTTGGTGAGAATTAGCAAGAAGTTCTTGTTCTCAAATGTCGGGTGAGTGACTATGCTTTCAAAAAGCTGCTTGCTCGCCATCATCTTGTTTGTTGAGACTCCATTAAAGTCTTCGTAGAATTCATCATAGTCGGTCAAAGCAACACAAAACAGGAGAATATCAGCGTCTTCAAACATGTCCAACCACTTGCAGTTTGCTCCCAGGCTTCTTGGATGTACTCGAATGAGTTTATACCTGCAAATGCTAAGCGAAAATATGGTGAGATAAATATATATATATATATATTTAAAGAAAAGAATGCAAATATATGTCAAAACCTATTCATTACATTTCACAATGGACGAAATGTATACTTAAACAAATAAATAAAGCACCATGTATCCTATTGTCTAAGGAACTCAATAAATATTACATAGTTTAGTGAGAAGATCTACATTCATAAAAGCAAGAAAAAATAATTTTCGTTGTTATGGTTTCCTTTGCATTGGCAGAACAGATGATCAAAGACAAAACATGGCTGCCAATATTTCACAAGTTTCAACCTTGACTATGTCTTAGATTCTATTGATGATGACTAGGTCTTGATTGAAACTGACTAATACCGCATTGCTCAAAACAAGTTAGCAGAAAATGTGATCAGTGATAATGAAGGCATTCACGTTTATATATAAAAACAATCAATAAATAGAATAGAATAACCGACCTTAGTGAAGGATCATGCTGATAAGCAGGGTCTACTGAGTCATCTCGTATTGACTTAGGAAATGAAAATTCTAAGCAAGCAAGGCTATTGCATAAGGTAATCCCCTCGGCATACAAGATGTCCATTTCAGAGGGTTCATAATCTGTCCTAACAATCTCTACAGCCTGCATTTGGAAGATATATGTTAGAAACGAATATTTAGCAGAATTCCTAATATTATTCTACTTTTCACTGTGGAACAAGCTATTGATGCAAAAATATGCAAATACAACTAACGATCATCCAGATTTCATCATAGGAGATTGAATAGGTTTCTTTGTGTTTTTTATTTCTGTTTAGAGACAGGGACCGCAGAGCATTATCTCACCCGATCTAGGAAATAAGTAGCTTCTCTGGGTAGCATTTCTAATTCATTCCTCCGGTTGTATGTGGCTTTTATGGCTGCCTCCTCCCACAATTCCTGAACACGTGGTGCATATTCACTAAAGGTAGCTGGTTCCAAAGTACCCAACGCCATAACTTGGAGGAGCCGATCTGAGAAAGCTTTCACCCTTGGCCCAATGGCATAGATTGTGTTATCAACTGTCAGGCTTGTATTATCTATTGCAAACAAAAAATATATATATTATATTCCAGATAAGGAAATTACTGGCACCAACATGTTAAGGTTAAAGGTAATCATCTTAACTGTTAAATATTAGTCTTCCTTCTTAATTATCAAAAAAATATTAGTGTAATTTAAGCAACAACATTGTAAAGCATAACTTTAAATGACAAAATAGTAAAGGATTCATTGACAAGTACCCTATGTACTTGCTGAAAGTCAAATAAAAAGAAAACAAAGAGTAAAATTATTATTCTTTGAATGGTGAGCAGCAGCAGCAGCAGACTGCAGTTAAGTGATAACCCACTTGGCTTCTTCATTACATGATGGTCAAGCTGCCATTCTGTTCTACTGGGGACTCGAAGAATCCAACTCATGTAGCCATGCCAAAAGTTCCCAATGGCCATGTTGTTAAATGAAGAAATCATAAGAGAACCAAAACGAGGAAACAAGTATCCCAAGTACCAGTAATCAACAATAGTAACAAAAAAAAGGCAATTTCCTTTTCATCAATTAATTAATTAGTTTTTCTCATTGATTTATTTTAAAATTCATTACATGGAAAACTGTGCAACTACAGATGGAAGGACTTAAAGCAAAATGGACATAAATGAAGCTCCTGCAATTATGTCTGAGTTTCATAAACTAGTCGAACATATTGCTCTCGGTGTAGGAAGAAATTAAACAGAATCTCACAACTGAAACTTTTGTAGAGATTCTAAGGCTGGATCTTGATATACTATAGAGTAAATGTTTCTCAATCATCCCTGCCACCACCATCATCCAAAACCATATCCCAACTGTTAACAATTGATTGCAGAGATCCTGCTGTCCCTACACTCTACAATTAGAGAAATTTGCAAAGGCAGGGAAAAAAGTTTCAAGATGTATGAGAGTATGTGAGCATCGGGTGAATGGTTGCATACCATAAAACACTGTTTTCAATTGAATACTTGTTCTTAAACCTAGGATATGTCCTTTACCTTCTTAAACCCTGTTTTTATATTGAAAGAAACCATGCAGGATATTTGTTCTCTTGTTCTCATTTACTATCACTAGGTTTTTTTTTTTTTTCTAAAACTTCAAATTGAATTATGAAAAAGTATACTCGATGCATCATCTACATATCCTCAACATAGTTTACATGAATCAATTGGGAATAGCATGCAAGCATTATAGAAAAGAAAACTTGATAGAAATAACCCTCAAGGTACCTGAAGGTCCTGACTTATTAATAACACGTCCTTTCTTCTTTTCAAGCAAACTTTGTTTTTCAAATCGTTCACGCCCCTCAAGAATAAAACTGAGATACATGTACAAATTTCTTTGGATCACAAACTTGATAGCTTGGCGCTCATCTTCAGAGAAAGGAACATCGTAGAGAAGCTTGGCCTGACAATAAGCAAGTAAACGGGGTTCTACAGTTACCAAAAATTAAGCTTGGCGCTCATCTTTCAGAGAAAGGAACATCATACAGAAGCTTGGCTTAACAATAAGCAAGTGAACAGGGTTCATAGTGTCACCAAAAATTAAGGAATTTTTGGTGGCACCATACAACAGAGGAAAAGCGTTTTCAGGGCTAAATTGTATCAAAGCCACATGTCTATCCTACACCAGTTAATTGACAATGACAGAAAATCATGAAAATACTCGACCTTAATATTAGTACATTGGAACATATAGTCATCTAATAAAGAGAATTGAATTACTGTCGCAACCTCTAATCTAACTTTTTTTCCCATCACAATTCAGGAGACTATTAATATAATCATTATATAGGTTGAGTGCAAACGGTGAACAACTAAGTTATGAGGTGTTCAAGAAAGTCCGATTCATCATATATGAACATAATTATAGCACGAGTTCAAAGTTGAAGTAGTTCCCTCCATAAAATTTTACCTGTTTATATATAGTACCCGAGCCAGATTTGTTATAACCAACTAAAAATAGTTTATGAATCGATTTCTGGATGACGCTGGCTGGTATAAATCCACCCACTTCTTCCCCAGAAGAATTTTGAGAATTAGGAGGAACTGGCAGGGACAAGACCGTGCAAACCAACTTGGTTCTAGTCTGCAAAGAGTGAAGTTCCACAGTTATTACAAGTTCAGTAAGATGTAATAGGTTAAATAATCATGGCAGTGTACATCAAAGTACAAACATACCTTGTCCCATATTTTACCCTTTATATTATTCTGCCCCTCTTCTTGGTATGACCCATCATCACTCACCCAAAAGTGAGGGCTCCCTTCACATGGCACCCCAGCCGCCTGTTAAACATTTAACAGAATAGCTTTGACTCTGCATCTTTACAAAACTCTGCACAATTTAAAAGAACCAGATTGCATGGAGCACACACCTTGAGCATCCAGAGCTCTTCTTTAGTAATCTCCCTATTGTTTATCAATACATTTGTGTTTCCGTTGCTAGCATTTAGCTTGATTTGGCCCCCGACATTCAGCTGGGCACTAATAATCTGGGAAGGCTTTTCTCCTTCCTGTTCATTCAAGGGACAACAGTTATTGCATCGCAGTTCGCTAGGATGAACTTAATTCGTTTAAAGAACAAAAACAAAACTGAACAAGTAGATTTTGATGCTCACCCTTCCCCATAAACCGGATACTTTATCATACCAATAGCATCCTGGTCTTAGCTTCCTTGGTGGGTTTTTGCAGCTCTGCAACTGAACGAGCTCTTCCTGAGTAAGAGGCTCACCATTCACAAAAACAACCTGTGCTTGCACCTGATTCGCTTCACAAAAAATCTCAGCTTCCATTATCCGTTTAACTTCCCGATCAGTGAGCAGCCGCTTGAGCAGCCTGGAACCCTTTCCCAGCTTCCCTCGCCTCGCCTCGTCAATACTATAACCAATGCAAGTAACGCATTTCCTTCCTTCTGGCATTGACCCCATTGCTCTAATAAGGCAATCATAACAATACTTTGCCCCACAAACAATGCAAACCTCCTTCTCCGTGAACCGGTTTCCCTTAAGGCATCGATAGCATACCCCTTTCTTCACATTTATCGCGACCTTTGGGCTCACATCAATACTTTCATCCTCAGAATGATAGAGTTCTACATCAGCTATCACGTCTCTCGATTCAGGATCACGAAATGTCACAATCGATGGCCTTTTGACGTGGTGAGGAGCTTCATTGTCACCGTCATCCTCTCTACAAGAGAAAATCTCAGAGGAACGCCCCGGCGAGCTTAAACCAGACTCCGTTGATTCCGAATTGGTTGGATTCATATAGTCATGAGCACCTTCACCCTCCTTATCATTGTCAACTTCGAACTCGCCAGAACCCGTCGATAATTCGAGCGAACCATCAACAATTCCAGAATATCTCAATGCGCCGGAACTTTCAATTTCATCCGACAACGTGGGCTTGGGCTCATAACCATTACCACAAGCTAATACACCGGAACTATCTAATGTTGGAGATTTCTGGTTTAAAGGTCTGGATTTTACAATAGGTTGGATCACTGGGAGTGCGAGATTGTTAATCAGAGATGCGGAAGAAACTGGAGCGGCAACAGGGATTTGGCTGATGTCGACTGGGATTACTTGGGGGATATCGTAGGAGACGGGAGGGCCATTGTACACCAAGGCAATCGAGTAATCGCTGCGGCTGTACTCGTCATCATCATTTTCAGGGATTGCAGACACAGCCGGCCGCAACTTTCTCAGCAGCGCAGCCATAGTTGTTGCTCCAAGTTAAGGTACAAGACGAAACGGCTAGTGCCAATTTCACAAAGCAACAAGACTATTTCAAGTACCCAGGAAGCATAACCATCAACTTCACAAACCATGAAGCAAAAGCATGAAACCGAGCTAAAACGACGGGCCAAAAATGGAATCAGACAATACAGTTTGAGTTTGAAATGGAATCTTCAGTTGACAAAAATGGAAGTGAAGACGATGGAAGTGACAGAGCAAAGAAGGAGACGAGATAGAACAGAAGAGAAGACTGATGGGAGGAAATTTTTAGCCTAAGAAAAATTGACCGCTTCGCATCAACGCGTTGAGAGAAAATGCCAGGAATTGATGGGAGGAAATTTCTAGCCTCAGAAAAATTTCAGAAGACCAAGTCATAGTTGGCTTGCTATAGACTATAGTCTCTGCGACTCAACGTAGCAAAATACGGAAACAGTAATGTTGCTTGTCCGAGTTGTACAAGGAAGGAGTGAGATGTCTATCTGGTACATCAATGCTCTAGTGCGGTCCAAAACATGCGTCGAAGGCAATAAAAAGGAAATGCTCTTTGCTGAACACACAAAACAGAGGAACAAAACCCCATTCCGTAGCGCATGGGGATGAATGACATCAGTTGGTGGTAATGATGGCCGGCCGGGAAGTTGACTTCGGCGGCTTTGTCGGTTAAAGATGATATTGGACTCGTTTAACACATGTTGGGGCACTTCAATAACAAAATCTCCTGCGAATATTCACCTTCGGCCTCGTAAAACTTACGACTCTCCCACTCATAATCTAAGCGGACCTAGGCCCATAGAAGGCCCAAAAAATCGATTCACCAGTGATATCCAGCTCAAGCCCACTTTATAGAGTCGGCCCTTCTTAAGGGGACTAATAAAACCCGGATCTTCCCGATCATATATGTTCATGTAATGGTGAGCTTATACAATGCCGAGTAGGAAAGTTCTATATATATTTGAGCATTAGTAGTGTATTCAATTAGTTAAATTTTGGTCAAAGTTTAGTTAGATTACACAAAAAATCTATTATAATGGACTTAATAAATGAACTATAATTTTAGCCCAAGATTTATTTAAGGGACTGATAAAAAATTCTCTTCTTATTGCCTGTTGTTCCTCCCGAACAAAATTACTGCAGAAAAAATATGTCGATTGTAAATATATAACCGTTGAAAAAATATATCGATTGAAAGAATATGACCGTTGTAAAAAAATACCGTTTGAAAATTATATGAACGTTAGGAATAATATGAACGTTAGAAAATTAATATGTACTTTTTTAATAACAAATAAATATTTAAATTACAATTATAATTAAAATAAATAAAAATGTCAAAATCAATATTTTAATATAATAGTGATAAATTTGGAGATCAGACTGTTATTTGGTATTATTGAAAAGTGACTAGCTAAATTTATAAAAGTAAATGATCTCTAGTTAAATTTTGTCCAAACTTTATTGAGTCCACTGCAAATGCTCTTAGATTCTTAATTTATTTCTATTTTAACATGTAGGTGTGAATAATCTATCATCTTTTAATAGAAAGAAAACTCGATCAACAGTTACCGGACAAAATCACGTCAACAAATTAATACTACAAGAAAAAAAATTATTTGCATCTAAATAATATTTGTGATGAGAAAGATGATGATTTGAAACAAGCTGATCAATGAGTTGATTGGATGAGAGTGAATATGTATGTAATATATAGCATATATATATAACTAGTGTTGAATTAATAAAACATTGGATTGAGACTCTATAGATCTATTATTGTTTGAATTGTACGTATAATGAAATCCGGAGAGTCATGAAACCCAACATGTGTAAATTATGCCATATTCGATATTGTGATGGTTATTATACGTACGAGCTAGCTAGCCCTACGTATTGAATCTATAGAATATAATTTTACCCATTTTAAGTATGGGTGCGGCTACAATGCCGCCCCATTTTGACCGCCGTGTAAAAAATAAAAAAAATACACCAATACATTTAAAATCATTTTCTTAATCATTAAGTAAAAAAAAAAAAAAGAATTTTGACCAGCGGTCAAATGAAGGTGTCACTTTGGGGAGGTAAAGTAGTGTTTCTCTTTTAAGTATTGTTGATCAAGATCTTACTCCTAAAGCATATAAATAAATAAATATATATATATATATATATATATATCTTGCATGTAGTACTCTGGTTTGAACCAACCGACCACAACTTTTTTGTGTGCTTTATCGATCGAGTTTTCAACGTCTGCTCTTCAAGGCGTAAGTACTTCTACACACGTTTATAACTACATCTACCATTCTAAGAAAGTTTTTCTTTTTTGTTTTTTCGGCCGGACCAAGAAAAAGTCTCTATGATTCTATCTGCAACACCGAAAGAGCACCTCAAAATTTGCAACACGACTCATTTAGATATCGAGATAAAATGAATTAATTTTAGATGAAAGTTGAAAGTTAAATAAAATATTATTATAATATTATTTTTTAATATTATTATTGTTTTAAAATTTGAACAAATTGAATTGTTTAAAATATTTTGTGTAAAAATTTAAAAAAATTATAATGACGAAATGAGATGAAATCATTTCTATATACAAACGGGACCTTATGCATGCATGCATTAATAGTTGATATTAGGGTTCAGATCGGAAAAGTCACTGCAATGACTGCATGGATAGATCAGATGAGATTAAGGAAACTATTCACTCTCCATTTTTCTTTTTGGTTGCTTGATTTCCTTTGTTTTATTTATTTTCCGCAGAGTACTTACACAAGATCTCTTCGAATGCTTTTGAAGTATTAGGTAGATTTACTTCAAAGACGTTGAAAACAATAGCCAAGGCCCAAAGCAACTTTTCATGTAATTGATCTTTTAAGCAACTAGAGGTGGGGCGGGCGGGGCATCGCCCCTGCCACTCCGGCCCCACCTGCCCCATGTGGGGGACGATTTGGGCCCAGCTCCGCACCCTGTGCCTGGGCTTAAGTCCAACTCAAAAGCCCTCTCAGACCTTCTCTCCCTCTTGCAATCGTAGCAGTAGCGTGGCCACATCCTCTTCTTCTCCTCATCCTCTTCCTCGACTCCTCATCCTCTTCTTCATAGACCCTCTCTCACGTTCGCAATTGTTGTGGGTTTAAGAAGTTCGGTCAGGACCGGAAAAATCGACTAGGCCAAACTCCACATCGGTTGGTCTCAGTCCCATAAATTGTGGACCGAAAAAATTTGATCCGATCCCAAGGTCTATAAATTTTGGACCGGACCACGAACTCCTATATATATTTTTAATAATTTAATATCTTATTTTTATATAGTAATTATATAAGTTAATGCTGTAATTTTTATCTAATTTATTATTATTGACCATATAAAATATTTTTTTTAATGAGTTAGTTACATAATCCATATTAATAATTCATTCAATTTTAATTTTGTAATTTAAATAAGAAATTTTATTAATTTATTAAAAAAAATAATAATAATTGGGCCAGACTGAACGGACCGATAGCTACCGGTCCAGTCCGGAGAAAATGATGGATCGAAAATTTTGGTACATCACCCCTAGACCAGATTGATTTACACCCCTCATTTTTACTAGTTTAGATTTTTTTTTTTTTTTCTTGTTCTGATTTGTTATGTATTGTGTTGTAGATTTGTTTACTATTTTGTGAATTTTATTTTTTCTCTGAATTTTTTCTGGTTGTGACAGTTGCGGGTGGGCGGAAGAACCAGGGGTCCTTCCCGCACTCCGGCACACGAACGAGGGCCCCACCCCTGAGATATGGTGGCGGATTCGGGGGCACCCCCCAACCATCCTCTGGCACCCCTATCTAGAGGATACGATCAATTGCAAGGGAACCACGGGGCATATTCGTCAACATGCGAGCAGTACAGTATTTAGAGCTAGCTCGACCAAGATGGTCCTAACCACTGTACATGTGTGGTTATGCCAATGCCATATAATATATACAATATATAGAGTACTCAATAGCACTACGAAAAAATAATTGAGTACCTTGAAATTAGGATGTTAATAAATATAATTAGTTTAATATTAGCTACTATATATATATATATATATATATGTAATCACGTCATGAGGATTAGGAATATATATAGTAGATCGATCGATTGGCTCATCATTATGGCATGCATATTCCACGATCACTCCGTTGTTAATTTAATATTTGCTTCAGTACGTACGTACGTACGTATTTGCAAATGGAGTGTATAGAATGATCAATCAAATTAAGCAGATATATCATGAACTAATGGCTTCTTTTCAAGAAACAGACAATTAACTAAGCAAAATGAGATTCAATTTATAAGCTCACAAATCTCTGCTAGTTCTTCATGACGGCTAGATATCATCAGTACTAATTCTTTTCTCGTGTACCCAACACCCATCATGAATATGAAATTAAGTTACTATATATCAGGAACAGAAAAACAAACAAACATATATAAAAGACAAATATTTTCACGAAGCATACATAATATATATATATATATATATATATGAGAACTGATCATGATCAAACACATGATATACACACAGACACATGATGGAATTGTGACATCATGATAAAGTTCTCATCAAACTTGATGAAATCCGCAGGAAAATTAGTGCACAGACTACATGCACTATTTACAATTTACATACATTGACTCAATCGTTGCAACCGTATGATCCAAAACAAAAAGTGCAGAAAAAGACGCATGCAATATTTATTGCTTTCCTATAACGCTAGGTGCTTTATGATCACTTGTTTGGCCTATTTATTCATTCCTTAAAGAACAAGTTTGTGCAAAGTAACATGATGACCCATCTAGCAAGGCAAGTTTTCTCGTCACAAAGTGAAAGCTAGCCCTGATCACGTTTCTTTCATATACACATCTTGAAAACAATAATGCTAGCTTCTGTATAACCACGACAACTTATCTGTTTGGAGCACGTACAATGATCCAGAACCATTCATTTCTTTCTTGTTTTTTTGGCTCGTTTCAAAACCTATGTAATTGCCATGCGAAATCAGTTGGTCCACGATTCACCACTATTCTAACACGCTGCTCCGATGAACCTGACGCTGATGTGAACCGAGAATAGCTTTCAGTACTCTGTTTTCATCTCTCTCCCTACCAAGCTAGCTCATTTAACTTTGACCGTGCCTCCCGTTTTGGCTTATTCTCCCAGCTGCAGGCGAATGCAAGCTCGATGTGTACCCATTGCTCGGGAACAGCTGCTCCGCCGCCCTCATCTGCCTCAATTCCGGCGCCTTCCCAAGCACACGCCACACCTTCACCGACTTGTCCAAGCTCCCGCTATACACTATCCACCGTTGATCGACCTTTCCCGACTCGTGATCTTCGTCGACGGTGAGGCACTTGACTGGCCCTGTGTGACCAGTCAGAATAGAGAGGCAAACGTGGGCCCCGTTCTGCTCCTCCCTCCTCCACACGCAAATATTCTTATCCGCCGACCCACTGAACACCAGATTTCCCGCCGTGGCAAGGCACAGCACCGCTAACTTGTGGCCCCGGAGAACCCCACCGTGAGACAAATGCTTCTCGCGTTCCCAGAAGTTCACCAGCCCATCTGAGGATCCGCAATATACAACGGCCGACGATTGGTTTACGGCTAACGCTGTCACCGCGTTTTCCTGTGTCAACAAAACCTGAACCAGGAAGTGCTCGGTTCTCTTATCTTGTAGCTCCCTCCGCCATACCTTGACAGTTCCATCCGCCGAGCCTGTGAACACAAAGGCATCGAAGCCCGCGACGACGGCGTTTACGGCATCTTCATGGGCGTTGATGGACTCCAAGCATTTAGAGTTTGCGACGCGCCAAACCTTTAAGGTCTTGTCCCAAGAACCCGAATATAACAGGCCCAGTTCTTCGTTCAAGCTCATGCACGACACCGCGTCGAAGTGTCTGATGCGAACGACGTTGCGATGGCGTCGGACTTCTACGTAGTTCTTCGGATTAAGGGAGCTCTTGAGGAAGTCCTTGAACGTGGGCAAGCTTCCGATACGATTGAAATTGCTAGGTCTTTTAAGGGAAAACTTCCAGACCCGAATTTTGCCGTCTTGGTGACCGGTGAAAATCCTTTCGCCACATATAACAATGGTTTTAACTAAGCCACTGCTGGATTTAAACCCGGAAAAATCCTTCAGATTCTTCCAAACTCGTATATTTTTACTATCCGAACCCGTGTATAACAAATCCCTGGAAACCGCTAGAGAATATATGTGACCCTCTTCGCGTACGAGCGAGCCGATGAGGCCGTTCCGAGGAGTACTTTCGTCGAATGGATTAAACAGCGAGGATGTAATCCACGGAGATTTACTGTAGGGCGAAGGTTGCATCCAGGGAGACATGGCGTACGGAGAGGACGCGCTGCTACCAGTGTCGTACTTTCCGGGGCTCGTGGTTGCCGAAGCGTTGCTCTGGCGGAAAGAATACTCGTAGTCGTTGCTATTGTGGCGACTGTTGGGGTAGCTCTCCTCATCATGATGCTCGTTTTTCGCGGTGATACTGGGATCGGACTGCAATAGCGCCCCGAATTTAGGTCGGCGGAGTGTTCCGGTCCTCTCCGGCATGACCACCGTACCTCCCCCAACATCGTTTGTCATGGTAGCTAGGTTGACGGAGGTAATATTCGATCCGAATGGAACAAGAAGGGAAGAAGTGCAGGAAAAATTGATGAGAAACTAATTAATCGTCAGTGTTTGTGAATTGTACGTATATTTGGACGGAAATAACAAAGTGAAGGAAAAATAAGTAAATTGCAGAGGTTAGGAGAAGGGTTCGGAGGTACGTAGCTATATATATATATATTATACACGTGTGTGTACGTAAACAAGAAGGGGATAGAAAAAACAATGGTGGGTGTGCGTTGGTGACACGTGGTGGAAGGAGACGTGATCATTACGAACCGGTTGTACCAGGGAGCAAGGAAGCTAAAAATGGAAAAGTTGTGTAGAATTTTGTGTGGAGAGTGGAAAGGCATTTTATTTGGTTTCCTTAATGGCGGCGTTTGAACTCCACACGCTATTTCTGGAAACAGATTTTATTTGGAGGTTTCGTAGAACGTGTCGTCGAAGCGTTTTCAGATTATGAAGATGATCAGAAGGTTGACCCCATGAGTTTGGTCAATCAAAACGTAGCTTTGACTGCCACGACGACGTAGTACTGTTATTCATGTGTTTTTTTTTTTTTAAATGAAACACGCATGCAGTGCTTGCTTTTGATCTAATTTGCTTGTTCTCTTTGGATTTGTTTTTGTGACCTTGGGAGTGGATATATATGTTTGATCATATATAGATCAAGGGTAAAGAGTTTGATGAGAAATTTATGGGTACTCCTTTATTTTTGTTTGACTTTCTCGATTGAGTTTTAGATTTTCAAAGTTTTTGTTGGTAGAGTTCGGGCAAGTTTGAAATATTTGATTGATCTGTTCATATTGATCTCATATGTGTATTCAATTACTACAACCGATTTAACCTGTGAGTATCCTTTATTATAATACGTTAAGTTGTTCCCTTTCTTTGCGTTTGTTTACTCATGCATGTATTTATCTTAATTATTGGGTATACATATAATATAGTAAAAGGAGTATTGTTAAAACTTCGTCATCTAGTTGTGTTTGGGTAATAAGATATTTTTAGATATATATTCTGTGAATAATAGTAAAAAAATAATGATAAAACATTAAATAATAATAAAAAATAAATAAAAAATAATATTAAAATATTCTGAAAATACCTAAAGTACTATTCTTAGTAGTAAGTCTGTTTCTTTTCAGTCTTTTAAGTTGATATGATATATTTTAAGTTATTAGTAACAAAAAATTATTAATTAACTAAATAACACTACAACAGAAAGGGTATTTTGGGACGAAAATTTTCGTCCCAAAAGACCCAAATTTCGTCCCGTAAAAATTTTTGGGACGAGAAAAATTCGTCCCAAAGTCGTTCCAATATCACTGTGCCAAAAGGTATTTTGGGACGAAAATCACCATTTCGTCCCAAAAAATTTCTTTTGGGACGAAATTGAAGGAAACCGTTCGAACACGTTCGAACGAAAAAAATTTTTCGTCACGGTTTAAATTCGTCCCAGAAAATAGTTCGAACGGGAAAATTTTTAAGTTCGAACAGTAGTACCCTGTTTGAACGAGTTCGAAATATGTTCGAACACACATGAATTCGTTCGAACGTTATGAATTGTCTTTGTGTTCGAACGTTAAATGGTCAGGTCGAACGCGCTATATAAATTCGAACGGTATAGGATATGTTCGAACAGACTGAAATTATTTACGTTCGAACGTTGTGTGATCGTTCGAACGTATTATCTACGTTCGAACGCTATTGTCGTTACATAGAGTTCGAACGTTTTACGTTCGTTCGAACGATATCTCTTTAATTTAAATCAATAATAGAAAACCAAATAGACATTCATACTATTTGCCACAATACATTAGAAACTGTTTAACACTCACAAAAGTGTGAAAATAAGCGCAAAGTAAATAAATAACATCGAGACAGGTATTGTTCGTACATAAATAGATAATCCCAAAATCCATCAGTTGTTTGGAGGCCTGTACTGTTGCATAAGCTGCTGCATTTGGAGTTGCATCTGTCTTCTGAACTCTTCTTGTTGTTCTTCATGTTGTTTGAGGCGCATCTCCATATCTGCTTGTTTTGCCAATTGAGCCTCTAACTCATGCTGTCTTGCAGTCAATTCTTCGATTCTGGAATTCGCATTCTCTAGCGCTATAGAAGTCATAGATGCATTCCCAGAAGAAGAGGAAGAGGGACCAGGCTTTACACAACGACCCAAACCCCTCAAATATCCTGAACGTTGACCCAGGACTTGTGTAAAAATCTCAATATCACTTGTTGAGGAATTTTGATCTGACGCAGATTCAGCACGTAGGGCAACCATTTTATCCTAGCCATATATAAGATAAAGAATTAATATCGTCATAAATATTCTAATATATTTAATTCAAACAGGTTATAAAACTTACATAATTTTCACGGGCATCAGGATGAGTCCACTCTCCATTACGATCAGTGTGCGATGCAGCATATAATTTTGTCAGATCATAATTAGTATCTGAATCTTGCTACAATAAATGTGTTAAAGATATAAAGTCATTATGATGAGTCCAAATAATTAACTATATCCAATAAAAAAAATAGCAATACCAATTTCTGAGAAAGACGATGGAAAGATCTTGAGCCTGCATGATGATTAATCTTCAATTTTGATCTATTTGTTTTGTTTATAGAACTTCGCTCCTGCAAAGAAATTGAAAATATTATGAAGCGAAATGACAGATATGACAAGTAAAATAATTAAATTTCATTATACCTGATATGATGGATCCTCAAACATGTCACAAAGTTTTTCCCACTCAGAAGGTCGGACATCCTGGAAAGGATGTTGGCGTGCATCTTCCTTCTTCTCAAACTTATTATAATGCTCATGACACCTCGCCTTATATTTGCGGAATGCATTACCCATAAGCTCTTCCACAGTCTTACGCTCCTCTCTCCGACCAAAATTTAATTCGAAATCATCCTTAAAAAAATAGTCACAAACACATTATCATTTATAATATTCTAAATTTAAGTAAAGTATAGGAATTTATTCTACTAAATCAATATTTTAAACATTACCAAACAACGCTTCTTGATAAGCTCTTTAACATCTTGGGGGACTTTCTTCCATGAAGTCGTTGCCAAAGGTG
The DNA here is from genome assembly GCF_001411555.2 of Juglans regia. Taxonomy (NCBI): domain Eukaryota; kingdom Viridiplantae; phylum Streptophyta; class Magnoliopsida; order Fagales; family Juglandaceae; genus Juglans; species Juglans regia. Next base: position 4,843,427 of record NC_049913.1, read on the forward strand.
CGTAAGTTCGTGTAAGAGCACCCACATGTGATGCAAGCCAAGCTGCTGGTTGTCCTTCGCCCCCAGTATGTTCGTCAGGAATGTTAACCTTGATCTTACCCACCTTCCGATATTTTTCCAACGTCACCCCTCTAGTGGTGCCTCGACCTTGACGAGATTGTACTGTAGATTCTATAAAATATAACATTGTAATCAATTGCATTTATATTTCTATTACAGGACCTTAATTAATAACTTTTATGAGTATTAAATTTTTACCTTGTTCTGTAGAATCAATCTCTAATGGTGAGTCTGAAGGAGAGCTAGGAACAGGTGGAGATGGGTTGCGAACTTCCTTCCTCTTTGGCGGCATAATTTTAAACTACTGATACATTCAATAAGTAAAATATTTGTCATCAAGTGGAATGTTAACACTTAATTGGTCAATCAGAATCTGTATCAGTTTCATTTGACAATTCGCTCTCATCATCTGTAGATACTTCAGATGATTCAACATTTTCCTCAACTGTCGCATCAACAATTTCAGCCTCAATATCTTCTCTATTTAATGGAATCATCTCATACTGGCTCAAATCCACAAACAAATTTATCGCGGGTTGACTCTCTTGGTATGCTTCTTGAGTAGAAGAGTCATCTTCTTCTTCATCTTGTCCTTCCACCTGAGGGATAACATCATATATATTTCTTGGAGAATATTTTTGAACTACTCGCCATTGATTTCCTAACTTCGGGTCATCTAAGTAGAATATTTGAGATGCTTGAGAAGCCAAAATAAAAGGATCATCTTCATACCATTTTTTTGATGTATTAACACTCAAAAAATATTCATCATCACGGACTCCAGTACGAGGATTGCTTAAATCCCACCAATCACACTTAAACAGATACACCGCAAGCTCTCCCAAATATTTCATTCCAATTATATCGACAATAACCCCATAGAAATCAATATTTTCTCCATCATGACTTCCTTCGACTAGGACACCACTATTTTGGGTTTTCCTATAACAATCTCGATCCAGTGTGTGATACCTACTTCCCCGAGAAATACATGCAGAATATCGAGCAGCGCGTCTCGATGGGCCACGCGCCAATGCATACAGTTCATCAGATATATCATTTGGATTATTCGCATGCAATTGTACAACCTACATATTGAGTAAAGCATATACTATATCAAAGTTGAAATTAATATTTTTTCATTTGTTATTGAGTAACGCATATGTAATTTCATTACCCGTTCTTCAAACCATCTCGGGAACTCCTCTTCATGTTTCTGGTTTATATCATTTACTCCTAGTTCCTTGAGCACGTTAATATGATCACTGAAATTGATGATTACCACAAATATATTATATTTTGTATTTTTTTCCTGACGTAATGAGGCAATTTAAATTAAGAAAAAGTTATAACTTACTTCAAGTAGTTCTCTATCTCAGGGCAATTGTTCAGCACGTACCACTGAGCTTTCTCGAACTCTCTTCCACACAAGTCATAACCACGCACTGCACCAATTGGACGAACTTGTTGGGAAAACACAGAATATATAGTCCGTTGTCTTGCTCGGTCAACGTCAAAGTTTCTTTCTGGCCGATCAAACCGAGTGTCAACTCCGTGGAAATATTTGGAACAGAAGGTATGCCACTCATCGTCAATATATGCTTCTGCAATTGATCCTTCTGGACGGGCCTTGTTACCCACTGTACGTTTCAACTTTCCAAGAAATCGTTCAATGGGATACATCCATCTATATTGAACTGGTCCTGCAAGTCGAGCCTCACGTGGCAAATGAACGGCTAGGTGAACCATGACATCGAAGAATGACGGTGGGTAAATACTTTCTAGCTTACACAATATTATGACAATTTCTCGTTCCATTCGATCCAAAGCTTCTACATTCAACGTCCTCGCACATAAGTCTTTAAAAAATGCACCCAACTCAGTCAAAGCCACACGCACATCTCTGGTCAAGTACCCACGGATACCAATAGGCAAGATACGCTGTAAGAAAACATGACAATCATGACTTTTTAATCCAGTTATTTTCCAATCATTTGTTCTCACACACCTTGTTAGATTCGAGGCATAACCGTCCGGTAATTTGATCTTCATTAGCCACTCACAAAATGTAACCCTTTCATTCCTTGACAATGTATACCACCCAATCGGCATGTAGACAGACGAACCATTTTCTTGCAACTGCATTTCCCGTCTTATTCCCAACCGCTTCAAATCCTTCCTTGAGTTTATTGTATCCTTTGTTTTTCCTTCAATTGACATCAATGTTCCCAATACGGATTCGCAAATATTTTTTTCAATATGCATAACATCAAGGCTATGTCGCAATTTTAACTTCGACCAGTACGGGAGTTCGAAAAATATACTCTTCTTTGTCCAATTCAACTCATTCGTAGCTCGTTTTCTCTTTCGTTGTTTTTTACCAAATTCATTACAACCAACATCTATAAATTGTGCAAGTACATCTTCGCCAGACAAATATGGTGGAGGTTGGCCCCATTCAACAGTTCCATCAAACATTCTAGAATTTCCACGCCATCTATGGTCACCAGGTAAAAATCGACGATGACCCATGAAACATAATTTCCTCCCGTACGTAAGCCATTCAGATTTGGTATATTTGTTACAAGTTGGACATGCCATTTTCCCCTTAGTACTCCAACCTGACAAATTCCCATAAGCTGGAAAATCATTTATTGTCCACAACACCGCAGCATGCATCTTGAACGACTTGCCTGTTGACGAATCAAATGTGACAACCCCATTCTCCCACAAATCTTTCAATTCTGCAATCAATGGCTGTAAGTGTATGTCTATATCATTTCCCGGTGACCTCGGACCTGGGATGAGCAAACTCATCATGAAATATGGATCTTTCATACACTTCCAAGGTGGTAAATTATACGGCATAAGTACAACTGGCCAAGTACTATGACTAGTACTCATGTTCCCAAAAGGATTAAATCCATCTGTTGCCAACCCAAGTCTTACGTTACGCGGTTCTTCAGCAAACCATGGGTGTTCCTGATCAAATTCCTTCCACACCTGGGAGTCAGCAGGATGTGACAAAATATTCTCGTTCCTTACTCTATCTGATGAGTGCCATGTCATATCTACAGCCGTTGCGCGTGACATAAATAATCGTTGTAATCTAGGTATCAATGGAAAGTGGCGGACGACCTTTTGCGGAACATTTGCCTTGTCCGATGTCCATCTTGACTCGTGGCATATAGGACACTCGTTCAACTGCTCATTCTCTCGCCAAAATAATATGCAGTCATTCGTACATGCATGTATTACGTTGTAATCAAATCCGAGTCCTCGTTTCAACTTTTTTGCTTCATAGAAGTTACGAGGTAAAGTATTGTCTGTCGGCAGTGCCTCTTTAAACAGCTCAAGTAACATATTGACTGCCTTAATAGATAATCGACACATTGATTTTATGTGAAGCAATCTTACGGTAAACGACAACTTACTATGTCTTCTGCATCCTGGATATAGCTCACGCTGTGAATCATTCCACAAGCGTGCAAAAGTGTTATGGCCCCCATCATTTGAGCTTAATGTGTCCGTGTCACCTTCATCCACAAACATTCCCGCACCGATGTCACCTAACATTTCCTCCATATCCTCATCGTAATCATCTCCAACAATCTCTGGTTGTACATCTTCATCGATCTCTTCTTCTTCATGTGGAGCCTCAAATGAAGTTGGATATGGTTCGCCGTGTAAGACCCAATCAGTATAACCCTTATCAATACCTTTGACAAACAGATGTTCTCTCACCAAGTCTATCTTATGAGAACGCAAATTCCTGCATTCTCTGCATGGGCATCTGATACGCCCATCACTATCACATGTACCCAATGCAAACTCCAAGAATTTCTTAACACCTTCAGCATATACATTGTAATTCTGACCCAATCGATCGGTAACTCTCATCCAACTCTTATCCATGCCGACTATATTCATTACAAACAATATTGTAATGCATCAGCAAACATCCATATATCATGTACCAATTAATGAGTATGCCACCTTTCACCGGGTAGTTGGTCCTATCCCGTTCGGGATTGTAAGATCATAGTCGCCAACCTATGATCTATTATCTGTCACGTCCAACAAAATTTCGGCAGCATCTCCCCATAGTTCTCCAAATATGCTCGTTTCGTTGTGTGCACTGACGATTAACACATCGTTGCACCATCAACGAAACTGCATATCCAGAGAACAATGGATGAAATGTCAACCTCATAATGTTGGACGACAACAGATATAGTTCTATAGTTTGCGAGAATGATCTTACAATCCCAAACTGTCCACTCTGGACAATTCAAGAGTTATCAATCAAGCATTCATCCGAATTGATAACTCTCGAACGGGTCTAAGGTTTATTTTGATGAACAAAAAATACAAAATATGGTAATATATGTCAAACAATAACAACATATTATTTACACAACAATACAACAAAAACATAATTAGTAGGTATTATTTCAATATTTATTCCAGATTTTAATTTAAATATTAGTTTTACATGTTTATAATTAAGTATTTTAATTTAAAGATTTAGTAGTATCTTAATTTGAATATTAAAATTTAATTTGAATATTAATTTTATTAATTTATCTTGAAGTATTTAAGTATTATTAAATCTTAACTATTTCTATTTTAATTTAAAGATTTAGTAGTATTTTAATTTGAATATTAATTTTATTAATTTATCTTGAAGTATTTAAGTATTATTAAATCTTAACTATTTCTATTTTAATTTAAAGATTTAGTAGTATTTTAATTTGAATATTAATTTTATTAATTTATCTTGAAGTATTTAAGTATTATTAAATCTTAACTATTTCTATTTTAATTTAAAGATTTAGTAGTATTTTAATTTGAATATTAATTTTATTAATTTATCTTGAAGTATTTAAGTATTATTAAATCTTAACTATTTCTATTTTAATTTAAAGATTTAGTAGTATTTTAATTTGAATATTAATTTTATTAATTTATCTTGAAGTATTTAAGTATTATTAAATCTTAACTATTTAAGTATTATTAAATCTACCAAAATTTATATTTTATTTTAAAATTTTAGTAGTATTTTAATTTGAATAATAATTTTATTTATCTAGAATTAACAATATTAAATGGTAGTAGTACATATAATTTACACAACTATCCCAAACTATTTGTATTATGTATATGAAATGTCATTACCCGTTCGAACGATGATGCCCTATGTTCGAACAAAATTAATACGTTCGAACGGTAATCCTAATCCGTTCGAACGTATTCGTTCCAGATTCCAGTCGTCTTCAACAACGCCGAAAACTCCATTAATTACAAACTCTAACAAACACAAACACCAATTTCAAAGCATACAACTTTCTAACATTGCAAAATATTAAGTTCAAATCATACATTTCTATTTTAAAAGAAATACCTGACAAATTGAAGATGAAAATGAAATAATCCGAGAATAATCTGAAAATAATCACAAACTATCCTACACATATTAATCCGAGAATAATGGAGTGAGATAACAATTTTTTTGAGCTTAAGGGCTAGTTTGAGAAAGAATACCTCTAATATGCGAAGGGTAATCTTCAGAGCACGGAGCGACAGCGCGGAGAGAAAGGAAATTGTGAGGTTCTGTCGTGTTTTTGAAGAACATTTCATGTTCGAACGGTTATTTACTAACCGTTCGAATGTGAAAATATTAAGCGGGAGACAATTCCCTCCTAATTTTCACGTTCGAACGTATAAAAAGTATGTTCGAACGTTATTGAATTATTCCCGCTCGAGAATTTATCGTTCGAACGTTAATTTCTAACTGTTCAAACGGTATTACAAAGTTTTATTTATTTATTTTTCATTATAATGTTGAATAAAAGAACAACATTAATATATGTAGACATATTAGATGATACTATATTTTAATTGGCGGGATATTTTCCCACCACTGCAATAATCCGTTCGAACTATAAAAAATTACGTTCGAACGGTAATCCAGCTGTCTTTAATTGGCGGGATGTTTTCCCGCCATTTCCCTTGTCCGTTCGAATGTCTTATTTTACGTTCAAACATTAACATATGTGTTCGAACTGTTTATGAGTACCGTTCGAACACATATCCTTTATGATTAAATATAACTTTTTTCATCATTAAATGAAAAGTACTATAACATCATATGTATTAGTTATATATACTATCATATATAATGTAATATATACTATCATATATATGGTAATCTATACTAATTATATAGTATATATAGTAATATATATTATCATATATATAGTGACCTATACTATCATATATATTATTAAGATCATATGTATTAGTAATATATACTCACATATATATAGCCCCAAATATACTAAGGTCACATAATAAAGTATGTAGAAATTAATAAGATGATAGTATATTAGTCGTTGTCTATACTCTATGTATATATGTTGTATAATATCATATATAACTTTAGTAGGTAAAGTATAATGGAATATGTAATATGACATATATTAGTTAAGTATAAACTCATACCATATAGTACTACATGCTATTATATAGTACGTTATATATGAGTTATATCTCATATATAATACTTTGATAGTAAAGTATTATGATATATTACTATTATACTATAAGAAAATATTTTATAAGATATTATGCTTTCAATTAAAATATTCTACTATTATAATATATATTATAATATTACATAGTAGATTACAATATATATAATCTACTATAATAGTATATATATTATAATAATTTATATGAATATAAATTGATGTATTAACATTTAATATATTTTTTAATAATATTGTAAAACTTCCGTTCGAACGTGAAACAGTAACGGGCGAACGGTTTTACATTAACGTTCGAACGTTTAATATTAACGTTCGAACGGTTCTACAGGTATAAGTTTATCGCGGGCTTCCTTCCTCTCACGCCGCCGTCTCCACCGTTTGAAAAAGTGAGAAAACGTTTGAACGCACGCTCTTCACCGCCGTCTGCCGTCGTGATCAACACATACGTACAACATTTGTCCTCCCAACTAAAGGTATGTACTTTCAAACTCATTTTACCGTTTATTTTATAATTTTATGGTTTTATTTGGTTTTTTTCCTTAAAATTATATTTTCTCATTAATAATTACCGTAGAACATCATAAATCTATCGTAGGATGTTTAGGAATGAAGAATACTTTGTTTTTGAGTCGAAGAAACCACGGAATCGAAACATTTTTGAGTATTTTCATGGCTGCTGAGTTGACTCAGCCATGGCCGAGTTAGATCTGTTTTACGTTCGAACGGTATTAACCAGTACGTTCGAACGGTAAACCTGTACGTTCGAACTTTATAGACACGTTCGAACGTTATTAATTTTCCGTTCGAACATATATTTATACGTTCGAACGGTAATTATTAAGTTAAATCCATTAACATTTTATTAGCTTATTAAATTGTTTTCATCGTTTAATTGATTATATGTTCTATCAATTAATTTATTAAATTGCTATTAGTATATAATTTTGTAAATCTTTTAGTCGTAATTAGATTTTATCACTAATCTTGAATGTATATTTTATTGTTTTAATTGCGGGATCATAATAATGTCTTCTCGGGGCCGTAAACGTGGTAGATCAGGAGAATCTTCCATCCAAACAGTTCGAGAGCGGACCGTTTTACTTGAGCGACAGGTAAAACTGTCTGATTTTGTCGCTCTTATATGGGAGGGTCAATCCCTCCCATCAGTATTTAATGATCGTGGTTGGGCACCGATCTTAGATCAGCGAGAAGAAGGAATGGAGCTCCTTTCCTTCATTGAGATCGTTACTGAGTTCTATAAAGAGCTCGGTGCTGCTAGCCCAGACGATGGAGGGGCATATAGGATCTCTGTCCGAGGAGCTCCTGTTATATTTTCAGCGGATGGACTCGCTGCATATTTGGGTATTCCTAGGCTTCTTGATGCCTATCCAAACCTACCAGTACGGGAGTCTGGTCCCTCAGGTGATGCAGCTCAGTCTCAGGACGAGGGACTAGATTACACAGATGAGATAGATACACTTGCTGATCACGAGGTCAGGGACTTGATTGTTGGTCCAGATGCTCCAGTGTATGATGGCTCCAAGAGTATTAGGCAGGCAGATTTATCTTCTTTCTTCAAGATTATGAATTTGATCATTGCCAACAATATTGACCCACGGCAGCACAAGACCGAGGTCGGCATGGATCGAGCGAGATTTATGATACGGGTCGCTCGTGGCATCCCGATCGACCTCGTTGGTTATATATTTGAGAGGATCCGATCAGAGGCACGGTTTATTACGACAGATATACTGCCGTTTGGGATCCTCCTCACTCGATTTTTGCTACATGCCGGGGTTGTGCCCGAATCTGCCGAGCGTTCTCGATTTCCGATGGCACCGATCAACAGCACCACCCTATCACGGAGCACGGGACACTCTAGATTTCGTTTTCGTGGAGCTGTTCCAGATAGGGCTGAGATTCAGAGAGATGGGCAGCCAGGAGATACTGGAGTATCGGCCGGTGAGACATCTACACAGCCTGAGACATCACGCACATATATTCGCGAGGAGCTGGCTGACATATTGCGTGCTGAGATCGGTGTACACACATCAGCAGTGATTGATGCAGTGCATACTGCCATGTCTGAGTTGCGTACAGAGATTATGGCTACCGTCTCTGGGTTACGTACAGAGGTTGATGAGTTACGTACAGCGATTAATGCCAATAATGCAACTCAGGTCACAGTTAGTACTCGACTGACACAAGTAGAGACACAATTAGCTGCAGTCGAGGATGTGTGTAGAGACCTCGCATCATAGTTTTTATCTTTTATTTATATTTTCTTTTGTTGTAATTATGAACAATATATATGACATTTTGATTGATAATATTTGCTTTATTTGGTTGATTAATATGTATGTGATTGATAATATTTATTTACTAAATATCTTATTTAACGTAAAAGAAATCATTAAAATATTTTAAAATTAATTACATAAAATTAATTAATGAATTTGTATATATGATAGATATTTTTTATATTTTGAGTTTCGTACCGAGATTAAAATTATACCTTCGAATGTATAAATGTGGTGCTTGAATATGTTCTAACTAAATATATTCCGTTCGAACGGTTTAGAAAGCTTCCTGCCAGGATTTGCCACCAAATATGTTCCGTTCGAACACAACAAATTATCGTTCGAACGTTTTTGAACTTTTCCCGCCATAATAAAGTAATTATCCGCCAAATTTTACTGTTCGAACGTAATTTTTCACGTTCGAACGGTAAAAATTTTTTGGGACGATTTAATTCGTCACAGAAAAAACTGTTCGATCGGTTATTTTGACGTTCGAACGGTTTTCTAAATTCATCGATTTTTTGGGACGAAATTTAAATTTCGTCCCAAAAAATGACTTTTAGGGACGAAAAAAATTTCGTCCCTAAATAATTTCGTCCCAAAATCTCAAATTTGTTGTAGTGTAATAATATAATGCATCGGTCCATATTAAAATCATGAGTCATGCTACGGGTCCCGAATTTGGGATCCAAAAATTGTCTCGAAAAGAGTTAACTTTTTTTTTCTTTTTTTCATTTTTTTCATGTATTTTTTTAATCATCATAAACATTTTTAAAAAAAATAAAAAATTCACAACATCATTTAAAAATATTTTTTTAATCATTCGGTAAAAAAAAAAAAAAAAATCCCATTCGGGACATTTTTTGAAGCATTTCTCTAAAATCATTTTGTAGTTAAATGTAGTCAAAAGGTGACCCAAGCGGCTAGTTAATATGCAGAAAATATACAACCTGCAGTCCTTTTAATTAGTTTGGCTAAAAAGTTAATTATTTCAATGTTAATTAATTACCATGCTGACATGAAATACACCAAGATCAGCAGTAGGCCATGACTCATGAGCTATATATGAGTAGCACTGAATATTTATACTTTACGTACGATAGTGGGGAATTAGGAAGAAATCAAATTAATGAAAACAGAACATGCATGACGATCGAAATTCTAATCCCCTAGCTAGTTATACATGACCCATACCTAGTAATGAATATTGGACGCCATTAATCTCTACTTTAGTACTTATTATAAGTAAAAAGCCGTGAATGCTATCGTGTAATGTTTCATTAGGTCACACTACAAAAAATATATATATATATATTTGAAACAGATTATTTACGATGAAAATAATTATTTAAAATAAAATAAATTATTGATAACAAATAAATATAAGGCAGGACGTTGTCATGGCTTTAGCCTTCCATTGACATTAATCATGTATTTGACTTTAGAAAAAACATAATTGCAGAAAAAGTAGTTCATGTATATCCAGATATGATTGAATCTATATAGCAGCTTTTGAAGACTGTCATGATCAGGCCAGCCTTAATCATCATGTCATTATTGGTGCAATCTTATTCTGAAGGGGCATGATCATTCTCATGCATCACAGCAGATTATAATATAATATAATATAATAACATGCATCAATCTAGCTAGCTCCATTATTGTTCCATGATAATAATCGTAAAAAGCTTTTGAATTTTTTGACGATTTTGCAGTGTGAAGCTTGTCATGATCTTGTTTTGCAATAACAACTTTCCATAAGGAATTCACTTTCTGATCTCCTTATCCAACGTTTCCTCCTTTTTTCACACGACAGGAAAACATTATTTGTCCGTAAGCAACGTCCAGCTGGTGAACCTCATCATGCATGCCCAGTCACTGTTCGGCTAAATTCCTTGAACCATGCATGCTTGCTTTCCTTCTTTTAAAATGCAGCACAAAAGTCTTGGGCGTCGTGGCGCGCCAAAACCGAGATGCATTCGCTCGTGCCCAAATGTCAATCGCAGTGGCCGCCACCTACGGTAACAGGTTGGTGAGACATTAGACTCCCTGAGAGCGACCTTCACGGCCTATGAAGTCCAACTGCCACGTAACATAGTTTTCCCTCCCTAATTGCCCCCAATTAAACACCCAAATGTTTTCCTCTCGACAAGTATTCATGTCCACCAATTGTTATCTGACACGAGTACAAACCCCATAAGTTAAGCCGAAGCCAAATGCTGTGCGGGTCGAGCAATTCCCTGAAATTTGACAATGTTTATCGAGGAAACTGACACTTGGCTGTCTCTATGGGCCCCCACATTGCTTTTGTGGCACCCACTGCATGGGTTACAATAATGTACGTTAGCTTTCTCCATTGGGCAATCATATGCTCAACACTTCTATGGAAAATGCATAATATCAAAGGGATCAAATGAAATAGGTGGGGAGTGTTCTTTCATTGAATGACTTCTTCCCATAATATAATATCATACAAATAATCTGTTTGTTCGCAGATCATATTATCTTAATGAGTTTTTTTAACATATGAGTTTGGTCGCTCGATTAGCTGATGATGAAAGCATAACATACTCCATGCGTCACCAATATCTTAGTTATATTATTATTATTATTTGGTGAACACGCGGATCGAGTTTGCTATGGTGGGAAAATAGCCAAATTATAGCTTTGACTTTTTTTTTTTTTTTTTTAATGTTCATTAAAGCGTTGTACGTACAACTGATCAGCATGTCAACAGTAGGTAAGGAGTATTAAGTGCTCAGAAAATAAATAATAATAATAAGTTAAGAAGCATTTGAACCATCTTTTTTATTAGAGAAGTTGACTTGGTCCAACTGCCAGATCTGCCTTTTGTTCTCTCAATCACATTCGTCATGAGATTGGGAAATAACGACTGCTGTTAGTGAGACTAATATCCACTAAAAAAAATTGAAGATATGTGATGGATCACCAATGACGATACTAATTATTTATAATGAAGATAAATTTATTTTAATAAAAAATAATTATTTTTATAATGAATAACTAAATATAAATAAATAATTTTTTTGTAGTGAGAGAGAGCTTATAAAAGTTATATAGTTTCCTTCTTTGATTCTATAGCGGAAAAATCTAATTGTAAGCGATTCTGCATACTAATACGTCTATCTATTCAATATAATTGATCAGAAAGTAGATTTTATTGAAAATAATACTAATTTAAATTTAGAATATGAAGGCAATAATATTAATATGCAGATTGATACACAAATTTATTTGTACATAACAAAACTCTTCTATAGCGAGTACTAATATTTGTGTATGGCCAAGCACTTATAAGTAATTAAATGGAGCTACAAAAGAAGAGATCATCGGGAATAAATAAAAAAAAATCAATATTAAAGTTAGCAAAAGGAACCAGAATTAGGGTAAATTAATGTTGATGCGCCCCTGATCAACAATATTATAAATTAATTCAGGATATGATCATCATGTTATAAAATTCGCAGCATCGCCTTATTAATTAATCTATAAATCTAGATAGCTACTTGGTGCATGGTTTGTCCGGCTGATCAAGAAACACATTCGCACGACGTACACTCCTGTATGCATGATGATCATGATCTTGTACCTATAATAGATCGATAAGCTTGAAGATTTGGAAAATCAGAATTGTGCATCAATAGAATTCTGACAAGCGTGACCCTGGCGAAGAGTAGTCTTTATCGAAGAAACTTTACGCATGCATTATTTAAGGTAAAGAGATTACATAAAAATAATTTTATAAAATGATATAATTTAATGTAATTTATTAAAATATAAAATTATTTTTATTATAAAATTAATCTAATAGATTAAATAAAGTCATATCAATTTATAAGATTATTTTATATAATTTTTTTTTTATAGATGTACGTAATAGTTAGTTTGGAGTTTGTCCACTAATTAGCAGTCACGTTCCCATGCCAGCAAACATAATTTTACGTACGCTAATTAATTAAACGTATTATATATATTTATAACATAAGCAAAGAATTGTTCACAAAAAAGAAACGGATTGTTTATTGCAATTGATTTCACTTTTTGGAACTATATATGAAGTATGCCCATAAAACACGTTTAATTTACGTAGGCAACCAAACAAAAATCTTCTGCAGATACTTCTAAATCTTGAAATATTATGTCGCAAATTAACACGTACGTATCAATTAATATGGAGGCTGATCAATAATTCAAAATAGATGTATTATATTATATGTAGCTAGGCATGATCAAGTCGTGTCGACCAGTACAATATCTATCTAGCTTGCTAGCTGTTACTACATATATAATATCTTGTTATAAGATAAAAAGATTAAATAATTAAACAAAAAATAAAATGATTAGTAGGCTTGTATTTTGAGATGAGTTATTTTAAATTATAAATAATAATAATATTTTATGAGTTTCATTGAGATGAGATTAACTTTTTTAAATTGATATGTATTTAATTTTTTAAGTTAAAATATATGAAATAAGTTAAAATAAATTTAATTTTTTTATAAAAAAAATAGATTCCATCAATACAACAACCAAACAAAACCTTAATCAAACTGGACTAGTACGTACGTACCATCGTCCAAGCAAGCTGGTTAATTAATTTAGACCCAATTATTTGAAGTGGCTGCAAATACATTGAAAGAAGACAAAAAATAACTTATTAGTAACATCTCTTATGTATTAAATATTAAAAATATTTTAATCATAAATAGATCTTATAATAATAGATACATATATAAATTGATATAATTTGATGTATATTTTAAATGTCTTGAGTAGTGTACCATATCAGGTCCGGTCTCGACCAGCCATCTAGAAAGAAAGAAAGGATGCTTCTACCGTCTACGTACGAAGACCGGTGGTGATCTACCGATGGAATGCGCGCACCGGTTCAATCCTTATTTTTTCCATCTTAAACATTAGGAGTCTTTTTTTTTCTTAAACATTAATAAATGCATTTCTTAATGCTTAACAAAGAAATTAAAAAACAGGAATCAGAGCATTCCAGCTAGCTTTTTCTAGAGAGAAAATGCTTACTCTTTTCCTTGTAATTATGTTGACTTTGGTATGTCGGGTCCAACACAGATTTTATCGTTTATAAGAGGGAATCATGATAAAATGGAATTATATATATATATATATATATGAAAAATGAGAAGATCTTAATTATTTCCTGACGTACATTAATATATGGTACAAATCTTAAATCGATAAGTTTCATACAAATCTTTTTTAAAAAAATAAGTCTCACTAATAAAAAATTTATTATTTTTTATACTTATTTAAGTAGAATCAATTTTTTTCCAAGAATTATATGAAATTTATATATTTAAAATTTATACAAATCATTTCGGTTAATATATATCTCAAAACCACTTTCGATCTCCAAAGAATATAGCTACGTATATATAACCTAGCTAGATATATGTGGATGGTAAAATATCATCACTTTCTAATTTTATTTAAATGAACGTCGTCGGGTACCGATCGAAGGGTTTAATTGACTTTGACATATTTATAGATATTGAATTTTGGGTTATTTATTAAAGTCAGTTAATTAATTTGTTGCATTAAGCCATGCAGTTCGTTAATATATATCACGTACGTGTTCGATAGCTAGCCTCCAATATTTCCATCAACACATACATCCTTTCAGTTTTGGACGACTAGCTGTCTAGCGTACGTTTAAGAGTACAGCATCTATACGTATGTTAAAGGTCAATATTCTGACTTTTATTCAAATATTTTGGATTTAATCGCGTTAGCTAGGCCAGCCTCCATCGTCTTATATCTATAATTCCACGCACAATGACCAAATCCATTGATTCCGGCCGGGTTATTAATTATCATATATAGCTAGAGATAATGACTTTTATAAGAAATATCGATATTAATTAATTAATGTTCTATTGCATACATGCATTTTAATCAAAGATTTCATTAATACTTTTACATCATGAAATTAAGTCATGAGTAGATCATCATCACATGCATATTGCATGTATACGATATGGGGATAAGTTATATATGATATGTCTAAAAGCTTATTTCGAATTTAAATGAACAAAATGAGCAATTTCTTTTCGAAATATTGAAGACAATTAATTAATGATCATACATATATATATATATATATATGTACGGATCATTTTATTAAAATGAAAGAGAGATACGACCATGATCAGTAGTTAGTTTTGTTGTCAACTAGCTAATTAGTGCTGGATATTGACTTTAAGAGCCGAAATTTGAAATATATATATATATATATATATATATATATATCATATATATATATATATAGTTTTGTTACTCATGATCATCTCCACACATGCACCACACATTATACTTTTTTTTTGAATTTTTTTTTGGCTTTATTCTTCCTAAATTAATTGATTTATTCTACTTTTCATCCACACACCACACATTTGATAAGAGAAAAAAAATAAATAAAAGAGGTTTGCTACTTGACAGCAAACACATATTTTCCAACTCATCCATGACTCACGGATCCACCTCAACTGCACACGATAACCAACCTCAACTGCAAGAGCCCTCTCGCAACATTACTTCATGAATTTTCTGTTGTACATTTCTTCTAGAATACTCGTGTGACTCTGTTTGTACAATAGGAATATTTTCTGTTATTGAGATTCTGTACAGCTAGCAAAAGGGATCATGCACATCTCATGTTTGTTAAATTGCCAGACTACTCGGCACCCTCAGCTCTATAAATAGAGCACTGTATAAACCTTATAGATATACAAGAGTGATGAACATTTCAGAAATATAAACTCTAACATGGTACCAGAGCTATTCGAAGACTAGCGTCTCATATGGCTGAAGCTCCTCCTCCTCCCCCTCCTTCTCCTCCTCCCCCAAAATCCTCTTTCTCTAACCCACCCACTCCCTCCCTTCTTCCTCATCTTTCCCACCTCGTTTCTGTGAAACTTACCAATGACAATTTTCTGCTATGGCGCACTCAAATGATATCTTATCTCAAAGGACAGAGGCTCTTTCACTATGTGGACGGCTCTGTCCAGCCCCCTCCTCGTCTTCTTGCAGACAACATCACCATCAACCCAGATTATCTCACCTGGCTTCAAACAGATCAGCTCATCCTCAGCGCACTAATCTCCTCCCTCTCCGATTCCCTCATCGCTCAAGTCGTTGGTCACCAAACTGCCCGCGATGCTTGGGCCGCCCTTGAAAGACTTTTTGCCTCTCAATCTCATTCTCGCATCATCCAGTTGCGTTATCAATTAGCCACAATTTCCAAAGGTTCCTCCTCTGTTTCAGACTATTTTGGCAAAGTAAAACATCTATCCGATACAATGAGTGCTGCTGGTTCTCCTCTTTCTCCCCCTAAGTTCATCTCTTACCTTCTCGCTGGCTTAAACAGTGATTACGATGCCTTTGTGACCTCTGTCACAGCTCGTGTCGAACCTCTCTCTTCAGAAGAACTATACAGCCTCCTACTCACTCATGAAAATCGTCTCTCTCACTCCAGTCACCTTCCCACCCCAACAAACTTCTCGGCCAATTTTACCTCCAACTCCTCCACTCATTCTCGAGGCTCCAATCGTGGTTCCAACTCTCGAGGTGGTTACCGTGGTCGTGGCCAAGGTCGCACATCCTCTGGTTCTCATCAATCACCTCACTCTCCATCTCCTCTACCACACAACAAACCAACCTGCCAAATTTGAAATATATATATATATATATAGTTTTGTTACTCATGATCATCTCCACACATGCACCACACACTATACTTTTTTTTTGAATTTTTTTTTGGCTTTATTCTTCCTAAATTAATTGATTTATTCTACTTTTCATCCACACACCACACATTTGATAAGAGAAAAAAAATAAATAAAAGAGGTTTGCTACTCATCATCTCCACACACCATACACCACATTTATTTTATTTATTTTTAGTTTTTGTTATTTATTTTTTATTTTATTATTCTTAAACTAATTAAAATCTTTTCCTCATCATCCATACCACACATTTAGTAAGAGAAAAAAAAATAAAAAAATAAATATAGGGTGTGTTGTGTTGGGATGATGAATATAATTTTTTAAAATAAAAAAAATTATGTGTAATATGTAGTGTGAGGATGATGAGTAAAATTATAATTATATATATATAAGAAATATAATTTATAAGAAAAAAAATCGTTATTTTAATTATTATGATGATAGATAGCGCTGCTATGCTATGCTTTTATGGGAGTCCAGGGCAACAGACCGTGCATTCTCTCAATCTGGTCCAGTTTTATCAATCCGTCAATCGAGCCTTTAATCTTAGGCCCAATGTCGGCCCAAAAGTTGAACTGGATTGTGGCCCGAAACTTATCTTCTTCTCCAAGCTTATGATCTGTCTCGCCTAAATGCACTGATCCGTGAAGAGCGATTCCCAATCTCCATACTCACTGTTTACCGCTCTAAAATGGAATTTATTGTTGAAGAGGGCAAGCATCTTCACGAGGAGTGCTCCACTATTGTCTTGGTTCGTATTTTAACTATTATATATGATATGATTTTGTTAGGTTGAAGTAATTAAGCTGTTAGTGAAACTTCAGTTTTTTTTTTTTTTTTTTCCTTTTGCTTTGTTTTCTCAGAAACCAAAAGGAGGATTGGAAATAGTATGGATGTTTTTAACTTATTTGCTTCATTTGTTTATTGTTTCTGTTAAGCCCGCGTTGTCGATTGGAAATGTGGGGCAGCTGGCAGTGGATCTTATGGTATCATCAACGAGAGCGGAGAGAATTGGGTTCTTGGATGATCCTAACGTTCTTCCCTGTGTAGGGAACGACGCGTATGGGCCGGTTCCCCAAGGCGAGCTCGCTCTTCCTCTTGAAGGTGCTGTTGCTCTCTTGCTCGTTATGGACTTTTTGGTTTAAAAAAACATTGGCCAAGTATTGAATGTATAGGTTAACATTTTCAGTATGGGTTTTCAGCTTATGATTTATCATCTAATGGGTTGACTCTTCTCCAACAAAGATCCCCCGTTGTTAAGGTTACGGCTTTTGCTCTTTTGCTCTTTTTTCTTTTTTTCATATTTATGTTTTATCTCTGCATATTTTTCAATGTTTCAGAATGGGCTACTAATGTAACGGTGTAGAAGTTTTTTTGGTGATATTACGAGTTCAATGAGATGTTTAGATAATTAGATATCAGGCCTGTTAAGAATGTGTCTTTTGTGACAATTAAACAAGTCAACTTTTCTTGGAGTAGTGCTCGCCTGTTAGGATCAGTTAATGAGCACCTAATGCTTTGTTCGTTGGTCGTTCTGCTTGATCTGTTATCTTTGTGTACCTAGTGCAATTATATTTGGAAATTTGAGAAAATGGTTTATTCTTTTTGCTTGGTACTTTGTCATGGCTGTGCTCTTGGTGGTTCTATGTTATGTATAGTACGTCTAGTTACCTATCTTAAAAGGACAGTGCTGAAGTATAATTGATCATCAAACAGGGGAAGATGGTTGAATTCGCAAAAAATTTGGCTGATTTTGCTGCTGCTAGTGGAAAGAAGGATGTTGTTGTGCTCTCAAGCTTAGACTTTGCAAGGTGGCAAAATATTGATATGTCAAGGTATGGATCAGTATAAGCTATGGGATTCTGTACTGGTCATCCCATTGTGATTCAATCACCTGGATGCCAAGGCAACTAAGCATTCCAGGATATTCAAGTAACATCTCCCTGTGTACTTGGGCTTTGCTTAATTGTGTAGATTAATAAATTCTTCTTAAATAAATATTACATGTTATTGGGCACTTTAGTATAAGTCTAGTATATAAATAACTTAAACACTATTATTAAAATAACTAATAAGTCTAGGATAATAAATTAATATCACATAATACTAATTTACTACAGTATAATAACATGTCATTAGACACTATAAATAAGTCTAATATTTGGTTTTGTTTGTTGTTGGAATGAGAACATGTAATTAATTTTAATTTGTGTTGTTGGTTGTGGTTGGGAACAAGTAACAATATTTGGTGGCTGGCTGTGTTTCAGCAGTTTTGGTTATGTAACTTTTGTTTTAGTTTTGGCTTCTATTAAATTAGCAATGAATGATTTATTTATTTTTTTTATATTTTAGTTTTGGCTTGTAAGTTGTAGTAAATCAGCAGTGAATAATTAGTTTTGATAATTTTTTTTAACTTGTAGTAAATCAACAGTGAAAGATTTAGTTTTGTAGTTTTGGTTATGTTTTTAGTAAAATTGACGTAAAGCAGCAGTGAATGATTTAGTTTTAGTTTTTAATTTTTGGAAAAATTGAAATTTGAAAGCCCACAAAAAATTAGTTTTTAAAAAATGGGCTAAATATGAAGCTAAACAAAAAATCCCAATAAAATCTCAAATTCGACAAGTCGGATTGGAGACTATACAAGTCGAAGTTCGGATTCGAACTCAGACAAAGTCGGAGTCATAGTCGGATTTAGGGGATTCCGACTTTGACTTTGTCAGTGCTCACCCCTACCTCTAGGGGTTGGCTCAATTGGTAAAGGCCTTGGTCTTGGTAGTATACTCCTTCTAAGTCTAAGGTTAAAATCTTCTTGGATGTAAACAATTTATAGGGGCCATCAGACTGAGGGAACTTCCTCTTGAATTACCCAAGGTGCACTTGCAGGAAACTCTTTGCCGAAGGCTTGTGCACCCCCGGGATTAGTCGAGACTTTGTTCTTGGACACCCGATGCCAATAAAAATAAATAAATTCTTATAAAAAAAAAAGGATGTTCAAGTAAACACTAGAGTCTTTGAAGTTGCAAGTACTAGGAATGAGCTTTTGGACTTGAGCATTTGAATCTTGCTTCTACTAGTAAAACTAGTGATCTGATATCTCACTATTTAGTAATTGAAAAAAAAGGAAGTCCTGCAATTTCGGTATCTCTTGAGCTGTTGTGTACAGTATTGAATTCATATGAAGTGTGAGTACTGCCTCGATTTCTGACTCTCTCTCCCAACCATCATGCAGCTCTTATCTTCTTTCTGAAAATTGTTTTCAGCTACACCTTTGCTTTCTTTGTGGCAACCACTATATTTTGGCAGAATGTCCAGGCTTTCTGCTTTGCTGCAAGCCTGCAATTATCATCTCATTATCATTTTTTTGAAACTAGCAATTATTACTATTATGACTTTCCTGTTGCCTATGGCATTTTTTTCACGACTGATTTATCCTTTATCACATCAGTGGTTTGCAGATGTACTACTTGTCTAGTACCAATACTGATGGAACAGATGATCACTGTGAGCAACTCAATTGGAAAAGACTGCAGGAATACAACCCTGACCAGAGGGGTTGGAAATATCTCAGCACTTTAGCTGAAGGAAATGCCACGCAGGAAGACAACTTTCCTTTTGAAGATGAGCTAGAAGAAGAAGATTACTACCCAAGCTTGCCCTTCGCTGCACTCTTTTCTTGTTTTAAGGTATTGTTCGTTCTATTATGATTATGACAACGAAAAAATGTACATTACATCTTTTGCTAGGAAGCTCCCCCTAAGGTGAGACGGGAACATAATGTTAGTTTATATTGAATGTACTTTCTCACACATTATTGGTGTGAAGTAATGAATAAGCCAGCCGCCGGTTTATATTCCAGTAGAGTTCATACTTGCTTATATGAACTACAAAACGTAAAGAAAGCAAGATGAAAAAAGGTTACTACTTCAATATTCTACTTTCCATAAGCTTGTCATCTAGGATGCCAAGAAAATACACTTACAATGCATATGTGTATATGTGTAACACAGCAGACGGATATAAATGCCAATCAGGGGATCTGTCATGGCTGACATCCCATCTCTGTTCTGAACACTTTTGATTTGAGTCCACATTTTACGGTCTATTATCTCTCATCCTCTGTCTCTGTCTGTCTCTCTCACTCTGATTGTCTCCCTCCCCTTCCTGCTGAATAACATATATGGTATGATATCAAAATTAAATTGTGTTAGCATGCATAGCAGGAACAGTTTTTCTGAACAAGGTGAGTTTGATGTACAAAATGTGTTGCTTTGTTAATCAGGCCAGAGGTTTGAAAGTCACCTGCTTATTATGTTACTGCTCAGAAGGAGACAACATACCAGATGCTTTTCATTTGGCTGAGGCTGCAAGCAAACTTCTTGGGCTGAGTCCCAGTAATTTCCATGGTATGCTTCCCCAGTAGTGGCTATTCGATACTTTATTATTACTTTTTTACTACTTTTCACTACTATTCAATATTTTATCACTACTTTTTCACTACTATTTACAGATCATCTGAGATCACCTCAGTACCCAAACATACCCTTAATCTTTGCATCATAGCCATATGGATACTGTAAAAAATTTGATATCCCATTTGGAGCTTTCTTCTTGGTGTAATCATCATGGCCTTTCTGTAACTGCCAATTTTGAGAATGTGGAGCATATGTTTTGCATCTTATGAATGTTCAGACCAGCACACACTTTAAAACACTTTGAAGCTTAGGGATCATGTATCCATCCTTGCATTCACTCAGCCACCTCCACCATTCACTTTTCAATTTAGCATAGCTTTAAAAATAAATTGCAAGTCTTTGGAAGTTTAAGCTGTTTAATTCTATCTTCTTTACCCAAATATTTGCCATGGGTTCTTTTGCGGACGTCTACATTTACATCTCTAAGCTGAAAAAATTTCTTACTAGTTGATTCTCTCTTTGTTTTTCACTCCTTTTATGAGGATTTATTTTGGTTTCACGTAGAATTGATTTTCTGGAAGATACTTTGTTTATGAGAGAGAGAGAGAGAGAGAGAGATTTTCTTTAGGGATAATTATTTTTTTGGATGTGGTTGCTTCGAGCAATATGATGTGAATTGAGTTTGGTTGTCAAGCAACCGCACTAATTTTTCTCACTTTGTACTCTTGGTTCTGTTTAGGCAATGAAGGTGGTAAATGGCTCGTACCATTTTCTTGGAATACTGTGTATGGACCGCCCCCAGATATGTCCATCTTTTAGGCTGTACTAACCGAAAGACCGGAGATTGGATCTCCATCCTTATTCCCCGATGGGTTGTGGAAATCTGGCGGTGCTTTTGCATGCATGTAAACAGTAACTTATTATGTTGGGAATTAAAGATTTGGATATCGTTTTTTCATTTGTTGGACATTTTTTCTTCTCTTCTTATTCCCTCCTCCCCCTAGTTAAGTGTGTGTATATATATATAAGGTAAAATCTCCACCCTCCTAAACTACATAAATAACTAGGGGTGAAAATCGATGCCTTCAATGCTATTTTTGGGCAAGACCAACGCCAATGCCGACCGATGAGAGGAAATATGGAGGATCAACTGGCCGTAACCGATCGATGGAGAGGAGAAAACCAGTTGTATCGACTCTGGTGGTTCACGGTCAATTTCTCGATTTGAGCTAATGGCGATGGTGGTCTGAGAGAGTTGCAGAGGAGAAAGAGAGAGAGGATGAGAGAAACTAGAAATCGATTGGGGAAGAAGAAGAGAGGTTGAA
Source organism: Juglans regia (assembly GCF_001411555.2). Lineage (NCBI taxonomy): Eukaryota > Viridiplantae > Streptophyta > Magnoliopsida > Fagales > Juglandaceae > Juglans > Juglans regia. The sequence continues at coordinate 4,865,851 of NC_049913.1, forward strand.
GACGATATGATATTGAAACGATATCGTTTCACTTATTTTCTCTTTCATATGTTAAGGCTAAAACGACGCCGTTGATTTAATACCAAACGGTGTCGTTTCATATATATTAAGACAAACTAATATACCATCGACCAGTTTGGTAGTTTGACAGTAGTTCAAATCGGGACCGAACTGATCAACTTTGATTTGAGAAAATAACCACCGCATGCCGATCGGTTCTCCATCGATTCAAGCTGGTTCCTGACACGACCGGTTGATTCGTGTCGGTGGCAGTCTGTTGCGTCAATTTCTATTTAGCCCTATAAATAAAACATTACCCAATTTTAAATGCTAAAGCTTTTTATATGTAAAAATTATTTATCCGTTGTAAGCAAGATTACTAATAAAATTGGAATATAATTATTTTTCTGAATAAATAAATAAATGGAAACTATAGGTAATGAGAGTTGAAAATATGGCCAAGATGTTTCTAAAAAGAAAAATGATAGTTGCAGTCGTGAGTACGCAAGTGACACGCAATCATTTTGAAAAAATTGAATAAATATGAGACTCACATGAAAAAAAAAAAAAAAAAATTAATAGTAGACCCTACCTTTTTTCAAAGCGACTGCACAGTACTTATGTACTCCATGACTGCATGTAGTATTACTTTTCTGAAAATCCCTATGCATCACAAGTTTACTCTTTTTTTTTTTTTTCTTCGCGAGTTGATATTTATATATATTAGACCATAGCTAATAAATACAGAGTTCAAAAGTTTAGAAGTAAAGAAATTATACAAATATATAAGGTGGATTTTTTCCACTATGAAATTGCAACAAAGATGGTAGAATTTGGATTAAATAGATGTTACCAAATGCTTGCGTCGCCGTTGTCCATTGTGCTAGATTATGCGTGTATCAATTTTGAGATCGATGAATTTTCCTCACTGTCCATTCCTTGAATGAATTTAAAATGTGTTTGATGTCATTGATGATGAGGCTCATGATCCATTTTTGGATGTAAGAGGTAGGCCTGTGCAGGTAAATACATAAACCGATCCACCCGACTGACCCGACCTCGCCAATCCGATACTGTCGAGTTAAAATCAGAAGCGGGTCGCAATTTGTGTTTAGCGGGCGAAACACAAAATCACCCGATAACCCGCTCCCTTCTTCATCGAAAAAAGACCTAGCCTCTCTCTCTCTCTCTCTCTCTCTCTCACACAGACGGCACTCGACAACGATAGCGTGGTCGCTGTTCTTGGTCGAGTCGACGACGAAGTTTAGCAACCCATACGGTTAAACCCCCCAAGGTGAGATTCTAATCTTCTTTCTCTATTTATTTTTTAGTATTGTCCCCCAAAACATAGCATTCTTGAAAGTCACTGATTCTTCTCCTTCTCCTACTAACTTTTCTTCTTCTTCTTTTAAAACTTCTAATAGTAGACATGGTCCGTGTGGATGCAATCGTCAACCCCAATGTTTGGGTGATTGATTGATTTTTGCAAGTGGGTTTGATTTCTTCTTTTTTGTTTTTATTTTCTTTTCTTTTGTTTTATTTTTTGCGTGGTTTCGGCCTTCTGGGTATTACATGAGAAATAAAATTCCATGGTTCTAATTTAGCTGACTCCATCTAAACAATAAATTTGAAAGCTAGAATTAAACTAAAATTGTTATTAGTTATTATTATGAATATAAGGATCTAAATCCCAAACAGAGAGGCTGCTTGAGTTTCGCCCCCGAGGGGGGGGGGATGATGGCGGCTGAAATGGGCTTACTAGTCTTAGTCACTTTGAATGATCAACATCTACAATTCTGCAGGTGTTCCCTCTTTCATAATCTTAGGTTTTGTTATTGAAAATTTGTGTAGTTGTTTTGAACATTTGAAAATTTTGATAATTTTAGTAGTTTTAGTTTGAAACTTTATTTAGATTAATTTGTAGTAGTTTAGTTTGAAAGTCTATTTAGTTTTAAAATGGATTTAAAACCTATATAAAATGACCTTTCAAGAATTATTTTTTCCAGGCTCAGTCTCTGCGCTTTTTGATGGCCATTAAGGCGGTTGTTGCTTCTCCTAAATTTGGATTTATACGGCTGATGAGATCATTTTTTACAAATAATATTTCTCCATTGTCTTTTCGGCATATGGATGCTAGAATGGAACCCTATTTTCTGATCGCTGACATCAAATGCTGTTGAAAAGTTTCTGAATGGCCACATCAAATGCATCACAAGTTTACTTGCATATGATAAGCATGGAGTTGCACACATTTCTAGGTGGCAAATAGGGAAGTTTGGCGAGGCTTCTCTTTTCAATGATATGAAAACTTTGATTCAGACAACGAAAAATAAAAAATAAAAAAGGTGGCAAATCAACTTCTCCTGGCTGCTCGTGAAAAGGGAGGGAACGGTACAGAGTCAGAGACAACCACATGTTTTACACGGCACTCTTACGTTAACAGTTTTGCCAATGATTCTAGCATTTTTCTTTTAAAAATAGTTATATTACGTATAGTTGTAGAATATATAAATACTGTATAATTATTTAAAAATAAAATAAAATTTATTATTAAAATGTTAATTTTTTTTTATATAAGTCTCATACAGTTTAAACTTTATCCAATCGCCATGTCATTAATGTTTAGTACAAATTACGATCATCCTCTTTCGTTATGTTGTACTGTGGAAGATGACTTTTCAAAAAAGGAATAAAGTTTAAAAATGATTTTGCCATGAAAATATAAAACAGTTGGATAACGGAATATATCTTCTTCTTCTTTGTTTGTTTGGAAAATTATAAACTTACAATTAATCTACAACTAATTTATTATTAATCTATTTAAAATGAATGGAAGTTAAGTAAAATTAAAATTATCTTCAAATGAAGTGTCACAATTGTATTGATTGATTTAAAATAAATTATAAAATAGTTATAGATATATCATTATTCTTTGTGTTTTTATGGCCCGGATATATTTCGCTTGCATAATTACGACAGAAAATGGTGAGAGAGGAACATCTGCTTTGATCATTGCTAAGCAGCATTAATCAATGATTAAATTTTATTAAGAATATAATATAATTAATTAATTTCTTTTGTTTTTAGTTTAACTTTTTTATACATATGAAAATTTCATATAATATCATAGCGTAAATTTTAGCTTGAATTTGAATTTTAACTTTATATTTTATTCTATTTAATTAAATATTTTACATGTTATACTCACTTGAGATAAAGTCAACTTCTTTATATTAGATTAAACTTTTCAAATAAACGAGGATTTTACGTGATATTTTTTATGAACTTGTACTGATCCACAGATTGTTGGATAAAGAGCCTTTGAATATACGGTTTGCGTCTAAAATTAGAGTATGACTCACGCACTTCTAATTTGAAGGTATAGATTTCAGAGATAGATGCCCATTATATAACGTTTACGTACCGAGTATTTAATGATGACATGATGTTATGAAAATTACATGGACAATAATAAATATTTTTAAATTAATATTTATATGATATATATATATATATATTATATTTCTCTCTAAAATACAAACTCGACAAAAATTATAGAAATCTTAATGTAGGAATTAGTAATGGACTTTTACACGATATAATGTATTTAATTAGTGATCTAATAATTAAAATTGTTAATTTTTTTCTTATTTTTCGTTTTGAGCTTCATTTAGAAGACTCCACACCCTTCCATAGCCCATCCCGCGTTAACCATACATAGTTCAAAACTAAGCCGTGAAACTTGGAGTTTCCAATCTGAGGATGCTCGAAGAATGAGATCAGATAAAAATTTTATAAATAATAATAAAATAATTTGTAAATAGTAATGAAACAGTTTGATATAAATATTTATTAGATTTTGAAAAATAAGAGAGAAAAAGTTGAATAAAAAATATTATAAAGTTAAAATATTATTTTTGTTTTTAAATTTAAAAAAATTGAATTACTTTTCACTTTTTATTTGAAAAGTTGAGAAAATTATAATGATTAGTCTGAAAGTATTTGTATTTGAATGATATTTGAAAAATAAATAAGATAATATAGTAAGATGAGATAAGATGAAATGAAATGAGATGTGATATGATGAAAAATATTTCTAGCAAACTGGAGGCCTTGCATTCATAGCCAGGAAAGATTGAAGGGAAGGGTAGGTACGTAGTACTGCAATAATTCAACATCGATTATTAATTAGCAATTAAATTAAGTTTATATTAGATCGAGTTGCTAAACATTACTAGCAAACTGGAGGCCTTGCATTCATGGACTTGGTTCATGTCCTATTTTTTAAATGTATATATATATATATATGGAAAAATTTATTTTGCTGCACAAAGTTTATCGCTCTATTTGATAGCTCTGTGAAACAAAATTAATAATTTTTTTATTTATTAATTAAAAAAGTGATTTTTAATGTATTGATATCTTTTAAATATTTTTTAAAAATATTTAAAAATAATAAAAAAATATGAATAAAAAAAATATTAACTTTGCATTAGCAGTCACTTACAGTGGTAAGCTGCAAGCGGCACGCTAACTTTACTCTATATATATATATATATATATATATATATATATATAACATATTTTTTAAATGAGACATGCATGCATTGCATGGGATAAATGCTTTTACATATCTGGTTATTTTTTAAAGGAACATTCAATTGCCCGACAATGTCGTTTCCAAGTAATTAATTTCAATTTTCAACCCTTATTTTCACCAACGTTTTCAATTCCTTGGCCTCCCGTCTTGTCTCCAAAGTACTTTTTGTCACTGCAGTCTGCATGGTTCGAGAAACGTGATGCATGGGGCTACATATACATGATAGGAGGCCAAGGAATTGTATTATAATGCCAAAATATTGACTTTCAAATAGATCAGTAGTTCGACGATCATTTTAGATTATTAAAATTCATACATTAAATCTTCAAGTTATAAAAAAAAGTAAAATTTTATATTCTTCTTTGATCCTTATGATTAATTTAGCTATAGATGATATCGTATAATAATCTCGATAATCGGGTAATAAACAAAAAATATTAATTTTTATAATTCTAAAATTATTATTAATTTGATGTATAAGTATAAAATATTTATTGATTTTAAAAAGATAATATTCATCACCCTTTTAATAATTATTATTTTATTAGTATATTAATAAATAATTATAATAAGAAGATTGATGTAATATTATTATATTATAGCAGTACTATTCCGATTTACAAATTAAGAATTATATAAAGGAGTAATGTTAGATACAAGTCTTAAATAGAGAAGTCTTATATAAATTTTTTGTAAAAAAATAAATCTTATTAATAAATAATAATTTTTTTATATATTTTAAAAGTAAGATCCACTTTTTATAAAGACTTTGATAAAATTTATCAATTTAAAACTTGTAAAAATTATTTCTCTTGTATAAAGTAATTGTACTACGTTGGTTCTGTAGTAAAACCGCACGTTCGCACACCCTGTTAGTCACGTTTCGTTAAAAGTCAAGTTAGCTTTTTCCAGTCGTGGTTCACAGACAAAAAGATTTATAATAATAATAATAATAATAATTTTACTTGAAAACATTTACATCACATGGATATAATTCATGCATCATGATTTAATTCAAAAGATAAATTTTAAATTTTAAATCTTATAAATCAAATTATATTTTATAAATAATAGTACTATATAATATAAAAACTTTCAAATAGTACTACTCTTATACTATTGAATTCATCCACATTTCAATAATGTGTAATTCAACGTGACAACGTCGTGAGAACTCTTGTTAAACAATCACCAACGATAAGAAAATTCAATATATCTATTTAGAAATGATACACGCGGTACATTAACCTTTTACATAATTATATTTTAAAATAAAAGTATTTATATAAATTGATGTTGTTTTTATAAGTTACTTTATAGGAATGCTCATCACTTAAAACATAGTTATATAAATAGTTATACGTATGCTCACGATGATCATTTTCTATATGGTCAACGCTAGGGTGCACAGTACTCAATGTGTACTCACACCAATACAAATATTTTTTTTTCTTTTTATTTTAAGAATTTTTTTAAAATTCTTAATCATTAAGAAAAAGTTTAAAAAAATATTAAAATATTAAAATATATAAATGTGCATATTTGGTGGGCATATTTAAAATTCATACCATCATTTTCCTTTATAGTACATATATATATATATTTACTAGCGGTTGAGCAATGTGCAAGGCACATTTATCCGGTTGAAAAATAACTTATTTTGTAAAATATAAATATGTTTTGGGTAAAAAAAAAAAAACGTAATCATAAGTAAAATAAATAGTATATAGAGAATTTTTTATGAACTCAATTTCTGCACCTAACAAGCCAAAAGAGATGTGAGGAATTTTTGTGATAGTGATAGTACTTCACTGCATAAATCGAAGCAATCCAACCGAAGAAAAAAAAATGAGAAGTGGTAAAATGAAGGGTTGGATTTAAATCTTAAAAATTTTAATGTACCAGCAGCAGCCTCGTCCTTCAAAAAATAACACACGTAGACATCATATCTTTAGATATGATTTAGATTGATGTATTAATAGTAGTGATATGGTTTGTGAATAGTAATATATAAAATTATTTGGATTAAGATGTTTTATTTGATTTTAGAAAATGAGAGAAAAAAAGTTAAAATATTATTGGAATATAATTTTTTAATGTAGTTTTTGTTTTAAAATTTAAAAAATTTATATTTAAGAAAATTGTAATGATTAGATTAACAAATTAAAAAATATTTTATATTTAAATAATATTTTAAAAAATATATAAAAGTTTCTAAAAACCTAAGAATCTATTAATCTCTTCCTCGAACTCAATAATTTTGTTTGGGAAGAAATAGATTGTCAATTCCCTCCTGACCCAATGATGTTGTAAATTTTTTATTTTTTTAAAATTTTTTATGATGATTAAAAAAATACATGAAAAAAAAGACAAAAAAATAAAAAAATGAAATACACATTCATGACATATTTTCAGGTTACTTTTTTATTAGTTGTAGCAGTTCTCTTTAGTTAATTAAGAATATTATCATATTTAAATTATGTTAAAACTTTAATTATTTATATAGTTATACTTTTTAGATTTTCTAATTGATAAAAAAAAAGCACGTTTGCCACATCTGTCAAATTGAAGAAAAAAATAAAGTGTAATTTCAAATATTAAAATAGTCTAATGTATAAGAATAAAATTATTATTTATTTATGTTCATCATTTATTATGAAATTTAAATTATATTAAAAATTCAAATTAATTAGATAGTTTTTTTCTCTTAAAAATGTACAGTAAAATTTTATCATTTATTTAATGATAAAAAATTAGTATTTTATAAATTAAAGTTTATTTTTAGTGTATGATATAATAAACAGTAATAGGATATGCGAAAAAAACATGCGAAGAAAAAAAAATAGCTTCTTTATTAATCATTTAAAACTCAAAAATTAATATTTTTTTCACTTTTTCTTTCTTTCTCTCTCTCATTTCCTACGCACGATTGCGGTATTACGTCGCATATTGACATTCACACGAAAAAAAAAAAAAAAATTCATCATACTGTCGATGAACAGTAATAAGATATGAAAAAAATTAAAAAAAAAAATCAGTTGATTTATATTTACTGTTCATGATGAACAGTAACGATTATAAGCTCTTTTAAATAATAGGGAGATATATATATATATACGCGCGCTAAATAGTTTGTCCCATTGACAAGTCATATTGGTAGAATGAGAAAGAGAATTTTAATACTATATTTGAAATATATATATATATATATATACGCGCGCTAAATAGTTTGTCCCATTGACAAGTCATATTGGTAGAATGAGAAAGAGAATTTTAATACTATATTTGAATTAGATAATTCTATATGTTAATTAAAGACCTGCAAACCTAGTTATGTTTACTTATAAGGATCGTGCTACATCTATCGAGGGTGTTGATTGTAAAATTCTCCGGATAAGGCCATTGGGTGATTTTATTTTATTTTAATGTATTTTTTTATACTTTTAAATATTTTAAAAAAATTCATAACATTATTAAAAAATAAATTTTTAATCACTAAACAAAAAAAGAATCGAAAAGATGTCTTGGGAGGCCAAGCATTTTCCTTACCTATAAATATCCCCATGTCTCTTTACACAAGGCATCGCAAATTTGCAGTAGTGCTAAAATTGCATCGTACTAGTCTTCCCATCATTCAACGTCGCCATTTTATTAGAACCAGCACTGATCTTTTCCCTACCCCCCACACCAAGACCGCAGTTCATTCCCAAAAATTCATAACCATATATAATATGGCTTCAAGCATTTCTTCAACATCTCCCGCCATTAATTCTGATCATCAGCTTGATGCAGATTCTCCCACAACACAAATACTCCCGTTAAAGCCAATCCCCGGCCACTATGGCCTTCCCATTCTTGGAGCGATCAGGGACCGCTATGACTACTTTTACAGCCAAGGCCGGGACAACTTCTTCCGAACCCGAATGCAAAAACTCAAATCCACAGTGTTTCGAACCAACATGCCTCCCGGACCCTTCATTGCTTCCAACCCTAAAGTCATAGCTCTCCTTGATGCCATTAGCTTTCCTGTCCTCTTTGACACCTCCAAAGTTGAAAAGCTGAACGTTCTTGACGGAACTTACATGCCTTCCATCTCCTACACTGGCGGCTACCGTGTTTGTGCTTATCTCGACCCCTCCGAACCCGGCCACCCTGTTATCAAGCGTTGGTTTTTCTCCCTTCTAGCCGCGCGCCACAATAAATTCATCCCTCTTTTTCGACACTGCTTGTCCGAGCTTTTCATCAACCTTGAAGAACAAGTATCCGACAAAGCAGCTGGCGGCAAGGCGGACTTCAACACTCTTAGTGACGCCATGTCTTTCAACTTCGTGTTTAGGCTCTTCTGTGATCGAAGCCCTTCAGATACAAAGCTCGGACCAAACGACGGACCCAAACTGTTTAATTTATGGTTGTTTTTCCAACTTGCACCATTGATCACACTAGGGTTTCCAAAATGGTTTAACTTCCTCGAAGATTTATTGTTGCATACGATTCCGCTACCGGCATTTCTCGTTAAATCCAGCTACAAGAAGCTGTACGATGCTTTCTATGAGTCGACTGGGCCGATTTTGGATGAAGCAGTAAAGGGTTTTGGGATAAGCAAAGATGAAGCTTGCCATAACCTAGTTTTCATGGCTGGTTTCAATGCTTACGGTGGATCGAAGACCTTGTTCCCAGCATTGATCAAGTGGGTCGGATTGGCAGGAGAGAATTTGCACCGCCAGTTGGCTGATGAAATCAGGACCATTGTTAGGGACGAAGGTGGGGTCACTTTATCGGCTTTGGAAAAGATGACTCTGACCAAGTCAGTGGTCTACGAAGCATTGAGGATTGAACCTCCGGTTCCATTCCAATACGGTAAGGCAAAGGAGGATATGGTGGTCCACAACCACGATGCTTCTTTTGAGATCAAGAAGGGCGAGATGATCTTCGGATACCAGCCATTCGCCACAAAAGATCCCAAGATTTTTTATGATCCCGAGGAGTTTGTGGGCCAAAGGTTTTTAGGTGATGGAGAGAAGCTATTGAAGTACGTTTACTGGTCAAACGGGCGTGAGATTGATGATCCAACGGCGGAGAACAAGCAGTGCCCGGGGAAGGATCTGGTGGTGCTAATGTCTAGGGTAATGCTGGTGGAACTTTTCATTCGTTACGACACGTTCACGATCGAGGCCGGAACGTTGCTTCTGGGTTCATCGGTGACGTTCACGTCGTTGACCAAGGCAAGCAGTTTGATATAAGTATTTATTGGATTTTAAAAAATAAGAGAAAAAAAGTTGAATATAAAATATTATAAAATTAAAATATTGTTAGAATATTAATTTTAATATTATTTTTGTTTTGAGATTTAGAAAAGTTGAATTGTTTTTTGTTTTTTATTTGAAAAGTTGATAAAGTTATAATGATTAATTTGAAAATATTTGTGTTTGAATGATGTTTGAAAAATAAATGAGATATGGTGAGATGAGATGAGATCAGATGATCAGATGAGATCAGATGAAATGAGATGTGATGAAAAAAGTTTCCAAACATCCCGTAATAATGAAACAAATCAATTAATTGATATTTATCACAAAAACATATATTAATAGCTAGCTAGAAAAGATTGAAGGGAAGGGTAAGTACGTAGTGCAATAATTCAACATCGATTATTAATTAATTAGCAATTAAATTAAGTTTATATAGATCAAGTTGCTAAACATTGCTAACAAACTAGAGGCCAGCTTGCATTCATGGACTTGGTTGATGTCCTATTTTTTAAATGTATTTATATATATATATATATATATTGCAACAGATCACATAATAATTCCATTTTTTTAAAAAATATTGCTATATCTATATATAACATATTTTTTAAATGAAACATGCATGCATTGCATGAGATAAATGCTTTTACATATCTGGTTATTTTTTTTTCTTTAGAAGTTTTTATACTTAAATCAAAAGCAAAGGAGCATTCAATTGCTCGACAACGTTGTTTCCAAGTTAATTTCAATTTTCAAACCTTATTTTCACCAACGTTTTCAATTCCTTGGCCTCCTGTCTTGTCTCCAAAGTACTTTTTGTTAATGCATGGCTTTAGAAACGTGATATGGTGGGGCTACACCTGATAGGAAGCAGCCGGGGCTCTTTTTTAATAAAAGTAGTTATAAACACACAACACTTAATTTACACAATATTTTTTACAACACTTGTTATAAAATAATTATATTTTTGTAGTTTTATAAAATATTTACAAAAATATCCCCCTTTTAAAATATTATTGTGTAAAGTATTATATGTTTATCATTTTTCTTTTCATTATCTTATTTACAAATCTGGCATGCATCTACCACCCCCATTTTTATCAATTAAGCTAGCTAGGGATTTATTATATTAATAAAAAATTCAAATTAAATACAAATATTTTTTATTTAAGTATATCAATATATATGTCAATATTTTTTATGATCGATCTGGTGTGTCAATTAAAAAAACATGTAAATTGATTTATTATTTTTAATGAAAGTAAATATTATACTTTATACTCTTGAACTTTTTATATATGTCAATATCCTTCACATCACTAGCTACTATATATGTATTATAATGCCAAAATATTGACTTGCAAATAGATCAGTAGTTCGACGATCATTTTAGATTATTAAAATTGATACATTAAATCTTCAAGTTATAAAAAAAGTAAAATTTTATATTCTTCTTTGATCCTTATGATTAATTTAGTTATAGATCATGATATAGTATAATAATCTCGATAATCGGATAATAAACAAAAAATATTAATTTTTCTAATTCTAAAATTATTATTAATTTGATGTATAAGTATAAAATACTTATTGATTTAAAAAAGATAATATTCATCACCATTTTAATTACTATTATTTTATTAGTACGTTAATAAAATTATATGGAAAATGCTAATTTTCCCGATGGGAGCTCCCGCTTGGAGCTCCCGCTGGGATTTTTTTTTATTTTATTTTTATTTAATTTTAATTTTTTTATTAAAAAATGTTTTTTAATAATGATGGGATTTTTTTTTAATTTTTTTAAAATATTTAAAAATATTAAAAAAATATATGTAAAAAAAAAAAAATTCAAATACACTAGCGGGAGCTCCCAGCGGGAGCCCCTGCGGTGACTCTAGAAAGGTCCAAATTATATTATAGCAGTACAGTACTATTCTGACAAATTAGAAATTATATAAAGTGATTGTACGAGGTTGGTTCTGTAGTAAAACCGCACGTTCGTACACCCTGTTACTCACGTTTCCTTAAAAGTCAAGTTTAGCTTTTAATTGGCGTGGTTCACAAATTAATAATAATAATAATAATAATAATAATAATTTCATTTGAAAGTATTTACGTCACATATAATTCATGAAAAATAATTTAATTTAAAAGATAAAATTTAAATTTATAAATTAAATTATATTTTATAAATATTATTATATAATGTAAAGATTTTTAAATAGTATTATCCATATATATATATATATTATTGAATTCATCAACATTTCAATAATATGTATTAATTCATCCACAGCCTTAACATTAATGCGCGTATTGATGCACAAATCCACTTACAACCAAATTTTCCGGCCTATAAATATCACCATGCGTCTTACACAAGGCATTGCAATTTTGCAGTACTAAAATTGCATGGTACTAGCCTGTAAATATCATTGTTGAGTTTTGTTGTAGATTTTTTGAGCACCAAGTACTCGATAAAATGTCACAAAAGTTTTGTCTTTGCATATTAAAGATAAAAATGATCCGATTAAGAAGGGTTCTGTATATTGCAATTTTTTCCTACCATGTGTATCACATGAGCCACCTACCATTTATGTTTATATTGACAGATTCCCTTCTTTAATTTTGGGATCATGGTTGGTTGGCTTACATTTGTATATATTTGTCACCACATATTCTCTACAATATTCATTGAAGAAGAAAATACAAACATTAGTTTCAATCTCTTTTACTAATATACGCACGATCATGCAGTATATATTAATTAACTATACGCACGATCACGCAGTATATATTAAGTAACTATAATAAGTAAAAAATTTAAAACATGATCTTCACGATGGCTACAAAATCAATTGAGTAGTAGTACTATGTATTTTTTCTTGCCAGTCTTTATTTCAAAACGAAAGAAATGTACCACCCTTAATTACTCTTAATGACTCTTAATTAATCGGTGGGTGGGTCAGTGGGTGGGCAATAATATTGGTACCACCTTTTTTTTTTAAATAAGTTTTCTGGTCACCATCGTTTTAGCGTATGAACATGGTGGCCAGGATCTTCCATCCACGTGTGAAATATTATGAATGTTACAGATGATAATAACTTATGTGTTATAATAATTACCTTTTTTATAAAAATAATGAGTCTTATAATAACTTAATAATGCGTTATATATCGGACTCAAAAAATTTTTAAATCTTAAAAAAGATAATGAATAATGTTACTCGTGATAAAAGAAAAATTGAACTATTTGATAAAGAAAATATTTTTTCATTAGTCATTATTTATTATCTCACATTCTGTGAAAAATATTTTCACATCTTATAAAAAAAACTGTAAATATAAAATATAAAAATAAATAATAATTAATGCATAGTAGTCACCTGATAAACCAATTACGATCTAAAAATATCGTCTGCCACATAACTATGCAAGCCCATCCCGATGACTTGACCTCCCTTTTTCCTGAGAGGCAGGGCCTTATCATTGGGCTTTTGAATCCATTGAGGCTCCTGGGGATTGATTGTAGCCCATCTTCAAGTTTTGACCCTCTGCAATATCGACCGTGCTCTACCACTTCAAACGGACTACGAAAGGAAGAAGCCAGAAAGAAAAAAAAAAAAAAAGAGGAGGAAATTTAACAGTAATGATATGTACAGTCTCTAAATAGAGATTGAATTATAAATTTAGTTAATTTTATCTTTAATTTTTTTTAAAATTATAATAATATTTTTATTAAAATAATATTTTTTTCTCATTTAATAAAGTGATTGCATATTAAGAGACTGTAAATAGAATTTCTCTAACGTAAATGAGACTCTTGACCCAGAGAATTGGGTGAGGGCAACGATATATGCTAATTGTACATAGATATCCTCGAATAAGACTTCCAATTTCTGTTCAATAACTAAAACTTATCTTCATTCTTCACCCATATTTTTAGACCATTAAAAAGCTTGCAATTTATGGCGAAATATGCATTTCTCTAAATGAAATAAGTAATGCTACATACAGTCGTGAAATGGGCAAACGCCGTGCAGTTGTTTTAAAAAAAAAATATGGTCTACTATTAAAAAATTAATTTATTTTCATATAGGTCCCGTATTTATTTACTTTTTTTAAAACAATTATACGATGCTTACACATTCATGACTGCAAATATCATTTATCTCATTTATCTAAATGAAATTGATAATTTTTTCATGAGTTTTTTTTTTTCTCCACCCTTAGTGTGCATCGATCTACACGTCTTTTTTTTTTTTTTTTTTTTTTTATCGATGATGTGTTTTGATCTTAATTGGCCTGGTTGTGCCTCTAGTGTTGTTCTTTTGAAGAAATTAGAGAATTCAAAACAAGTTTATGCTCTATATACATCAATGAGGGATAACATTATAAGATTTCGATTATATTGTATTGACCTTTAAGATGAGAATAATTATTAATAGAATAATCGGAACATTCGTATTTTATAATCGAGGTGAAATACTGTAAAAGCAAACTTTTGTATACAATGCCCTCATGAAGTCTTCCCCCTAACCCTTCTGAATGGAGTACATGCTTTCTTGATGGATTGATTTACTCGGTATGGGATTACATACCTCTATCTATCTTCAGTATAGGAATTAATGATTTAAAAAAGAGGGCCATGATGATAAATGAAGAACAAGATATAAATAAATAATTGGAAGTTAGTTGGCACTGATTAGATTGGAAACAGTCGGTTGACCATATTGGTGTCGGATGATAATGGCACCACACAAGCACGTGGCATGCATTGATTTGATATTCTTTTCCTAACATATAACATATCCCAAGTTGAGTAATTATCCAAAAAATAAAAATAAAAATAAAAATACGACTGTTTGCTTTCAAAATTAAAACTTAAATTTTTAAAATTTTTTAAAAAATTTTCACCTTATTATTATAATTTTTTAAAATTTGTATATAAAATAAAATAAATAATTTAACTTATTTTTAAATTAAAATAATATTAAAAAATATATCATAATAATATTTTATTTAATTTTTTAATTTTATTCTCAACTCATCTCATAAACGAGATCAAACAAATATTTCCAAACATTCAGTATCGGAAATAAGCACCGACACTACACTATATAATATATTTTTCAACTTTTTTCTGGTTTTTAAAATTCTCAAAAATCATGTCTTAAATAAAATTAGGATAGAGACGCATAAATGAATCATATAATTTTTTATGGAAATTATTTTAATATTTATCGTTTTAAGATATAATAATAAAGTTTGAATTCGAGCGTAAGGTATGCGTAATTGTAACATCTGTCCAATTAAAGAAAGAAAAATACCTAACGGAATTATTAATTTATTAGATCCAAGTGGCAGCCGACTGTGGAGGATGGGTCCAAAACTAATCAAGCGCCTGCCCAAAAATGATTGGATCAACATGGCACCCCATCAGCAGAGGCTACCGACGCATGATCCTCGCAGTTCATACTCAAAAGGTCAGAGGGCTTTACAACAAGAAACGCGCCCTGCTGTCTCCGTCCCTCTTCGATACATCCGGCGATCGCGCGCTCGCGCATACACAAACGCAGAAAGAAGGCAAGGTTTTTAATCCATTAATGGGGAAAAAGGGCTTCATAAGAATGAAAACGGATCGAGTAGACGCGAGTGAGCTGATAAGGTCTGATCTGAAACAGCTTGGATACACCGCCAAAAAGTTCGCTACCGATGCCATCAAGCTCGGCAGCCTAGGCTTCGGCACCACCTTCCTCGAATGGGTTGCTTCTTTCTCTGCAATGTATCTCTCTCTCTCTCTCTCTCTCTCTCTCTCTCTCTGCCTTCGTGAATATGTTCTGTAAGCAAGCATGCTACTTGCTTTATTTGGATCTTCATGTGTATTATATATGAGATATTCTTTTTGGCAAGTGCGCCGCCTGCTTGTGCCATTTCGATCTATGGTTGATTCAGTATACAATTGTTTTAATTGTTGGCTTGATTTTAATTAGTTTACGGTTCATTTTATGGTTTACTGTCACTTATTTATGAGATGTATTGAACGGATCATTCATTTAATATATTAGTTAATAACATAATACAAATAATTTAATTTAATTATTCTTATCAGAACAAGTGTAATTTTACATGGTATAAGAGGTTCTGGATTCGAACCTTCACTCAACACTATATTACATTTAATTAAATATTCTACATGTTGGATCCACTCTTTAAAGGGAAGTCTAGACCTTCTGGTCCAAATATGAGGGGGAGTATTAAAAATATAATACAAATTATTTAATCTACCTTGCTTAAATGTTTGGGAGTTGCAACTTATTTTATGGAATTCGAACATGCTGGCTTTAAATTACTGTTATAGTTTAACGAGGGTGTGCCCCTGTTGAATTCTGAAGCTAACGGGATTTAAATTTGGGGATTCTTACTTGGATTCCTAAAGAATCTCCCTGTTCTTCACTCTACTTCCCTTTTAGCAGCTCAAATGGTTTTGTTTTTTCTTCTGGGCTTAAATCTGATTGGGCACCTTCTCTTCGTTATAGTTCTTCTGCAGGTTTTGCCGAATCAGTACCGTTTCATACATTCTATGTTCCAAGATTCAAGAATTTAATTAACCATGTTCATTTTTCCCTGTTTTTATTCCACTTTTGATTAATCAAGAGCAATTAATGTTTGTCATCGTTATAGGAGGCCTAACACGTTCTATTGCCTGCCATGGCGTTCAATGTTGCTAGAAAAATAAACTTTCTGTCCTTTGAGGTTGAATATTTGTTACAAACGTAGTCTCCACTAGATCACAATTCCGGTTAATGACTGTAAAAAATGTGCAGAAGTTTTGTCGATGGATTTATTGTCGAACTTTTAGCGTGATAATGATTAACTTTGCAATTGCGGCGCCCTTGATGTAAAGATCTATATTGGTGCATCTTCTGCATAGCTGTTCTATGTACTTGCTTTAATCCTGTTATCAGCCTGTACCATCAACAAGTTTACTGACAAATAATGAAGCCAATGCTGCGAGATCACAGTGAATTACACAATTAGAGAGGACAATCTTGGGTCTGGACCAAGAACAATATTGAGGATGCTATATCATTAACAGGGCCAGACCCTATACATGCCATCACTATATTTTACAAAAACATATAGATTATTCTTTCCATTGAGATTTTCAAATTATATTCTACCTTGGCCATATCATCACCATGATAGAAAATCAAGCTGTAAGATTACTTGTAGTTGAGAAATGAAAAGCTTTTGAAAACAATGAGTTCGATCAAATAGGTATACTAGCCTTGCTCATTCAATGCATGCAAAGCCTTCCTTTGTCCTGCTATATTCCATTATACTTTCCTAGTCTATCGTGTTTTTGTTTCTGTTTTTTTTTTTTCCCTCTTTTGAGTGCTTTTGTTTTTATGTAATAAAGCTGTTATATAGTACATACTTTGTTTGTCATTACTTTTTCTGGTCTGAGAATTCTGCATGGACTGATTGATTAATTTCATGAGCATCACTGCAGTTACTTGTTGATTCTGGATCGAACAAATTGGAAAACAAACATCCTTACATCTCTGCTAATCCCGTACATCTTTTTGAGTCTTCCTTCACTGCTGTTCAACATCTTCAGGTGATTAATCGTGCTATGGTAGCTTCTTCTTTTTGTATTTTTTTCTCATTGACCTCAAACTTAATGGTACTTATGTGCCACAAAATTGTATGGTGCTTGTCTGCTTGATGCAGGGGAGAGATTGGTAAATGGATTGCTTTCATTGCTGTTGTGTTGCGCCTTTTCTTCCCACGCCGTTGCCCAGGTATAATATAAGCTTTAGTCACAGTGTTGATTGATCACATAATCACATTCATGTAATTTTGCTAAATAAATAGTAAAATATATGTAGATATTGTTTGGGGTTTGCAGACTGAAAACCTAACCTGCAAACTTTTCATTTATAAATTGCAATATAGAACGAATTAGAGGTCACTTTCAATTTTCCCTGTTGTGCACATTAGTTCATTCACACATCATTTACAATGGGTCAATCTGCAATCACTGCTTGCAAGACTCTTCTGCTGATTGCTATGATATGCAACCGAATAATTAATCAGTGCAGTCTAATGTTTTTTTGGCAACTGCAGATTGGCTGGAACTGCCAGGGGCTTTGATTCTTTTGATCGTCGTGGCTCCAAGTTTAATTGCAGACACCATAAGGGACGACTGGATTGGGGTGGTGATATGTCTTGCAATAGCATGTTATTTGCTGCAAGAACACATCCGCGCATCGGGTGGTTTCAGAAATTCTTTCACAAAAGCCCATGGCATCTCAAACACGGTGGGGATAATCCTTCTGTTGGTCTATCCGGTCTGGGCACTTGTACTTGACTTCATATAAGGCGCACTCTTGGCAGCATATTTTGTGAACCATCTTCTTTGTATCATTTGTTCTCGAAGATCAAAAAACTCATTTCATTTGCATTGATATGTGGCTCAGATATTTGAATAGAAACTGTGTGTTTCATTCTGTTTGAATGTATAAAAGGCTGGCATAATTTTTATGTTCTTTCATCCTCATTGGGCGACATGCTTGAATTCCTACAGGTGCACTTGCGGTAGTAGCACCCTTATTACCATTCTAAAATTTAAGTATTTTGGGAATAGGTATTTATTTAAAATAAACATGGGATATTTTGATTGTAAAACTAATTATTATTATTTGGAAAATATTCTAGTCACAAATGAATTATTTAAAAATAATTTCACAAACTAGTGTGGTTTGATTTTGTTCATCAGATTATAAAGTTATTTTTATTATAAAATAGATATAACTGATAGAATGAACACACATCAATTTGTAAGATTACTTTTATATAATTTATTTGTGGATGTAGCAGTACTCTTATTATTTACTCATCCAGTAGACCAAAATTCACACATCACAAGGTGCCATAGGTCCTTTGAATATTGACAAGATAAGAAAAATCCATCTTTTTCAAAGCCAATTTACATTCGATTACACTATGAACAACAACCGAATCCCCATGTAGAAGCATACCCTAATCAAATTACCTCCTTGTTTACATGCATAATGGCGAAGAAATGAAGTTGGTGATCAGGGTCTAATAAATTTCATTGGGCCTTTCAAGTTTCAAGCAGAGAACAAAATTGTACGCCGAGAGAGGGGAGAAAGAGGAGCCTGTTGGGCCTAATTACGCAGGGCCCATTTGGAGAATGCTGTACGGTGTATCGTCTTGTGGCAAACTTCGTTAACCCCATGGACCACACACGTGTATAGTAAACGTTAACCTAGCCGCAAGGGCGAGTAATTTCATTTTCATTTTCCCCCAAACCCTCTAAAAACCCCCGAAATAAAAATCAAAGTCTGAGCAGTATCATAGGTGGAGAAACAATATCTAGGGTTTTAGCTTTTGTGAACTTTCTGATTTTCGAGCGAGAAATACAGAGATAAATCATGTTTCCTGGAATGTTTATGCGGAAGCCGGACAAGGCGGCGGCTCTGAAGCAGCTTCGGAGCCACGTGGCGATGTTCGGGGCTTGGGTTGCCGTGATCCGAGTCGCCCCCTATATTCTTCACTACCTCGCCGGTGAGAAAGAGGAACTCAAGCTCGAGCTCTAGATCCGCTTCCTCTCCCAATTGTCTTATCGCTAGGTAATTAGTGATTTTTTTAATCTTATCTATATTTATTTGTCTTTTTTAGTTCTGGTGGGAAATTCGTGGTCGTTGTTCTAATATCATGACTTTTAGATCATAATGGGAAATGTTTATTCTCTCTCTGGTTACAATTAAGAAGTTTATCAGTTTTACGTGAGTCCTTGTTCTTCCTTCTTTTTCCCTATCTAAATCCTGACGTGTGTGGTAATTACAAGATTTTTGTGCAAATAAAGGTTTGACTATTGGGGTATATACATGTTATTGATCAATTTCAACAAAAAAATAGCATTGCTTTTTGTTTTGTTTTTAATGCAAGGAACGCAAATCGATTGCTTGATTTCATAGGGGCTACGGTGTTTTGAGCTGTATGAATATACACAAGTTTACAAAAGAAGATCATGCCTTGATTCATCACATAATCGAATATGAATTATGTGGTTGGTTTGTTAAAAATGCATTTTTTTCTGGAGGCCTAACAAAAAGAATACGAGGAATGTAAAAGTTTTATTAGAAAGTCTCCATGTCAATATTGGATTTGGCTTGCTAGACAGCCTTCCCTTGACATATAAGAAAGAAGCTATTCTGCACATCATATGAAAGGGCAGTTTGTGTTTCTCAGGTTGATGATTTGCAAGTCTATTTAGCAAGATTGACTTCTCCCTTTTTTTTTTTATAGATAAAAGAAAATCTTATTAATGTGTAAGGTTGAAAGATAGGCATAGCCCAAGTATACACTAGTCAAGAGCTCGATCCAATGTGTACTGTTATGAAATCTATTTACTTCTAAACTTACCTTTGAAGTCGCCTCTTCTCTTATCTCTTCTTTTGAACCTTCCAAAGCTTCTCATTGCTCAAGTTTATGATTTTCAAACTAATGGGAGGGCATTGTGAAGACGGGGAATCAAGGGGTTGGGGTTAGGTATTCAGGTAGAGTTTTAGTTCTACGGGAAACAAGGGGTTGGGGTAGGGTCTGGTGTATTTTGGGTTGTTTTTCCACGGGCTTTTTGGGTCATTTTGGGCAAGGTGTTTTCTTGTATAAATTCAGTATATTTGGTTCCTCCTTTTGATATATATAATTTTTTACTTATCAAAAAAAAAGTTTATGATTTTCAAACTACTGCATGGTTCACCCTTCTAGGGAAAAACTGACATATCTGAATGCCTATCTTGTTATTACTTATATATATATATATACTAGCGGTTGGGCAATGTGCGAAGCACATTTGCCCGGTTGAATGAAAAATAAGTTATTTTGTAAAATATAAACATGTTTTGTGTTAAAAAAAAAAAAACATAATCATAAGCAAAATATTTTTTTATCTAGTGATTGATGAAGTATTTTTTTAATGATGTTGTAAATTTTTTATTTTTTTAAAAATGTTTATGATGATTAAAAAAATACATGAAAAAAAAGAATAGAAAAATAAAAAAATGAAATACACATTCAGGACATATTTTCGGATTACTTTTTCGTTAGTTATAGCAGTTCTCTTTAGTTAATTACGAATATTATCATATTTAAACTATGTTAAAACTCTAATTATTTATATAGTTATACTTTTTTTTAAATATTTAACAAAATTTCATCATTTATTTAATGATGAAATATTAGTATTTTATAAATTAAATTTGATAATTTATTTATGATATGATATTTATATGTTAATTATCTATTTTAAATTAATTTAAATCAGTATTTAAATTTTTACTATTTAATCAAATTTGGAGAGTTATGGTGAAGGGTTAGATTTAAATTCTAAAAAATTTCATTTTTGTCTCGCTTTCTCTTTTTCCCTCTCTCACATTTTTTTTTTTTAACCTAGTGATTAAGGAATTGTTTTTTAATGATGTTGTGAATTTTTTATTTTTTTTTTAAAAATGTTTATGATGATTAAAAAAATACATGAAAAAAAAATAAAAATAAAAAAGTGAAATACACATTTAAGACATATTTTCGGACTACTTTTTAGGTAGCAGTTCTCTTGTAATAATTTTTGTAATATTTTGTGGTGATTTTGTAAAGAGGATTGCTGTGAGGATGTAGAGATGGACGAAGAAGGGAAGCATAAAATAAGAATACTGTTTATCATTGTTCATTACTGTTTATCTTACTATTAATCAGACGATACACACTTTTAAATATAAGGAGATATAAAGATCTGAACGCCTATCTATATGAAGGTTATAATATAGCTTTTGTTTCTCATTTTGATTCTTGAATTTCCTATCTCAAATAAGTGGTCCTAAGCTTGTTCAGAGGTGAGTTGTGGTCGGTTGATGCCTGATTTACAATTGATAGTTGCTGATCACATACGGGAGTCATGGCTTTCTTGAAGAATGGCCATTAACTAAATAGTTTGGGTGAGATGTGGGAAGTTATTTGGTTGTGATGGTCTCAATCTTTAGCTGAGGTACACCATCTCGCCGGTTATTAGTCCACTGAAACTTAGTCCTGGTTTGGATAGTAAAGTCCTCCTAACTCATCACATCCCATCCCATCTCAATATCCAAACACCGCAAACACTTCCAATTTCAAATCTTCAATTTTTTTATCTAATCATTACCTAATCATTACAACTTTTTCAAACTTCCAAGCAAAATACAGAAAAATGTAATAAGATCCAAACCACATGGTCTATACTCTAAAAAGACTAGTCAGTGATGCAATTGGAGTCCAATTGAAACCTTATAAAGAGCAAGAACTTCTTATTCCTAAGCAATGTGGAATCTCATGCACCACCTATCCTAATCCTTATCATATGGGGGGCATCACAATCTCCCCTCCTTAAATTCTCGACTTTCTCATCGGGTCAGTCCATCGTAGGTGACACGGCTCAAATCCCCACATTTCTGGTTGGGATAGACTCTGATACCATTTGTAACGCCCTAATGAAATACTCAAACCACATGACTTAGGACAGGTTTGGGGGGTGGGATGAGACACAAAATTCTCATATCATCTTATCATTATACATTTTTCAAATCTTCATACAAAATATAATAAACAATTCAATTTTTTCAAATTCCAATTCAACTTTTTCAAATCTCAATACAATAATAATACTAAAACATAATATTTTAAATACTAAAATAAAACACAAAATTCTCATCTCACCTCTCAAACCTACCCTTATACTCCAAAAAGACTAATCAATGATACAATTGGAGCTCCATTGGAACCTTATAAAGAGCAAGAACTTCTCATTCCCAAGCAATTCAACTATTATATGGGGGTATCACAAAAACTTCCCAAGCAATTCAATTCAACTATTGGAACCTTATAAAGAGCAAAAGCTTCTCACACACCATCTATCTTTATCCTTATCATATGGGTGTATCACAAAAAACAATTCAACTTCTTCAAATTTCAAAACAAAAAAGATATTAAAAAATTAAATTTTAATAATAATTTAACTTGATAATATTTTTATTCAATTTTTTTTCTTTTTTTCCCAAAACTCTATAAAATATATAAACTTAAACCATTTCATTATTATTCACAAAACATTTCACTACTATTCATAGATAATCTCATTTGATCTCACTATCCAAACCAGACCTTAATTAACCATGGCTAACTAAGTTTTCAGAGCTTTTGCTAACCCCAAGGGGTTGGCCCAAGTGGTGAAAGTCTTGGTCTTGGGATATCACTTCCCTCAAGGTCCAAGGTTCAACATCTCATGGGTGCAAACAATCCTTTGGGGCCACACTCCCCAATGAAAAGTCAGTGATTTAACTAGTTTCGTGTAGAAAAATTTTTGATAGTGCGGTGAACGGGACCGGAATTTACTCTGTAGGGATTGGTCTGAAGGGCCTTGCCTTGGAGAGATTTCCCGACATTAAAAAAAAAAAAAAAAAAAGTTTACAGAGCTTGTGCGATAAGATGGAGCTTGAAAAACATATGTAATTAAGCTACTTCGACATTTGATATTTTGTTTCTATCACCTGTAAATCACATTTTTTGTCACTTATTAAAAAATCACATTTTTTGTCTAATTTATCAGCAGTTGGTCATTTAATATTTTTCCGCTCCTTTTCTGGTTTGCAGTGTGTTTGAAGGAGAGGAATAGGCTTGGGATGGAAAGCAATTTGTGAGCTACTATCTTGTTTTCGTTTCTTCTATCTTTTTATCCGGGAATACTGTGAGGCCAGCGTGTCCTCCCATTAGATCATGTCTTTAGGCCTATCTATCTATCATTTAAGGCTAAAACTCGGTTCATGTTATTTGAGGGATAATATTTCATCGGATGTACTTATTATTCGGTTGTCGCAGCATATTAAATTGGACTTGCCAAAAGGTATGCTATACTGTACTGTTTAATCAATGCTTAAAACAGGCTTCCGCCCCACCTGGGGCCAGCTATTTAGCTTCCTTCTATTTGTTCTGATCTGTTCTTTTCATTTTCCATCCAATCGAGATAACACCAGAACTATTTTCTCTCATCAAATCTGTAGAAGCAGAAATTGTGGGGGCATTTCTTTGAATTATTTCACTTAACAGTTCAATGCGCGTGACATTTGTGATATCCATGGTAGATTGTTGTTTTTCATGGTATATCCATGTGGATTTTTCTTTTCTTTATTGGGTGAAATAATAAAAGGCTATGATTGTAGAATAAATAAAATTCATTATCTATAGATAATAACGGAAGAATTCATAATCTCAGAGGAGGGTCCCAAAATCTATTATCGGAGTCTTTGAGAGTTGACACGTGGGACCATTTAAAAGGATTGGCCTATGGTTGTCTGTTTCTTCTGGTCAATTATACATTAATTTGACTGAGATTATGCTTGTTCATGTATTAACCATTAAAAAGAGCGTTTGGCATTAATAATGCCGGTCCCTGCCGGCACCATACCCATGATGCTCCCATTTCATACCAATCGTCAAATAGAAAATTAATAGAAATAAAGGAACGGGTAAAATATTCCCAAAGTTTGATTCAAAGAAATTGTTATCAAGGTATATTCTATTCTTTATTCTTCCTTTTGTCATCGATAGTCATGATTCATTTTAAGTGGTCCTATATGTCATTTATTTAAATAACTAATACTTAAAATATATCAGCATATGAGATATTATATGAGATGTAATGATATAATTTAGTTTTGTGTAATCAAACCGGCTCTTAAAATATGTCATATATATTAAGTGTAATGGGTAATGACGAAATCTAGGACGTAAAATGATATTTTTCATATTTTCTTAAGCATCTTAATTGTTATTATAACATCAGTGTACAATTATAGAAAATCCATTCAGTCTAATACATGTCATACACACAACTTGATCCGACCTTTATCTCTCTGTATGCCTTTTTATTTGGTCGGTTATTACAATTTCACAGGCCAAGGTGATGATGTCTTTGTTAGTCCATGGGGATAAAAGTAGATTGATTGCCTGATAGGTAGGTGGAATTAGATAATAAGTAAATAGATGGGTGCAAAAATAAAACTGCGTTCACCCCAGCATAATTGAAGGATCTACAATGGCACAATTACAGTACCCAAGATTGCAAACTGAATTTCATAAAGCCAAGTCATTCCTGAATCCAAGCCGCACAACCAGACTTTACGCACTTGGAACGTGCCACCCACTTTCATAGAAAGAGTCAAATCTGACATGATCGAAGCATCATCGTTATTCAATCAGCATAGACACCAAGCTTTTTATTCGAGTCGATACTCCCACTGGAAGACTTTGCTGGAAAACTGCTATTAAGTGTGCGTCGGTAAGAGAGAAAAGGTCTTTTTGTCGCCCTGCAGTAAAGCAGACGTTTTCTCACACCTTCCACATTTTTTCTTTCTGCTTTCTTGGCAATTCTCATAGTAACACTGAGGAGAAAGAGAGAGTAAAGGCCAAGCATGTTGTGCATATCTTGGGAATTGTGGGATCAGATTCATCATTGATCATATACTGGTTATCATCAAAGTCCACTTTGAAACCGAGTGACAAGCATGGGGCGGCTATGGTTGAGAGTTGAAAGAGGGTGGTGATGAGCCTGTACAAGGGAAGAGGCAAAATCAGATATAGGCCATGGATGAGGTACCTGGCTCACTGGGGACCAGCGCCAGCTTCTCTTTGAGATTGGGCCAGACCCTCTTTGCCTCTGCGTCTCTTCTTTTCATGTCTTTGGGTGTTGATTTCTACAGCTACACTGCTTTCTGGTATTTCTTCATTTTCTTCTCTTTTGCTTCTTTGATAGGTGCCTCTTTATTTATGTTATGTTTTTCTGTCCTATTTTCATCTCATTCTGCACTACCCATGCTTTTTTTATTTTCTTCGTTTCACATTTCAATTCAAAAACGATGAACAATATTCCTTAGATTTATGGCGTTGCTGAATTTTAATTTCAAACTTCAACAGATGAGTACTACTGATAATAAAATCATAATCCAAAAGCGTACGAGACTTCATCTTCTTCTTTCTCATCCTAGTTTTAAGATTGATCAATCTTACCCAAAATTTTAAGCAACTTTCTACATGAGATTTTTAATGTTTTGCAATTATCTGGGCACAAGTCCATATCCAGGTCTTACTACTACTTAAATTAGGGCTCTGGTAAGTTCAACATTCATAGTGGTCTTGATCAACCCTACGACCATTGCGAAAAGACATGGTTTTTCCACCAGAGGTTTGGAACCCTTAGGCAGGAAGATCTTTATATGGATTGGTTCTTCTTGCATCCTCTCACTTTTAAGAAAATTCTAATGACCTCTAAATTGGACTTACTTGGATTATGCTTTCATTCGCTTCTGTTGGATCCTTTTGTGAGCACCCACTGTTGGCATAGCCTTTTTACATTTGAAAACCAACCTTGTTGATAAATCTTCCATTGAATTAGATCCTATGGTTGGAGATTATTGCCTCTGGGTTTTCTAGATTCAATGTCTTCCATCTCCTTCCTTGCTCTTCAAACATAATTGATTAAATTGTTCAGTTTTTTTCCTGATTACATCGTCCTATAGTTCAATTCTCAGTCTCTGCTTCTAGTTTCATGTTTTCAGTCCCATTATCATAAATCTAGAAGACAAATGGGTGAAATAATCTTGAATGGCCTAGCCTTTTAACCTTTTTTGTCCAAACAAAGAGCAGGTCTAAAAACTAAGAAAAGTAATTTATAAATTACAGGCACTTGACAATCTGTTATGCATTTTCAAAACTAGCCGACAATAAAATGACAGGGAGGCAGATAGCAGTATATTTCCCAGCTCCGAATGATGACCAAGAACGTGGGCAAACAGTGCACACCAGGAATGCAACTCTGTTATTGAACATTCCTGGACGGATCAATCTATAGGCAGCATACTTCACACATTTTGGGGCAGTTTAACTACCAATTTCTTGCTGTTTCTTCCGTGATTTTAATCTTCTGAATATACAAATGTTACAGCTACCTGGTGACAATAATGAGTTTGGTTATACCTTGGAGTTTGACTCTGGCCCTGGTGGATGGCTACTCTGTTCTGGTTAAATGCCCCGTTCGGCAACCAGGAATACTGCTGATCATTGTCTTCGGAGATTGGGTACATAGCATTCGAGTTACTTGCAATGACATAATATAGTTACCGGCAACTATTTGTTACTAATTCAGTCTGTTTCATAATAGGTGTTATCCATTCTCACACTGGCTGCAGCTTGCTCAACAGTTAGTGTTGTGGACCTTCTGCTCCACTTTAATGGGTCATATTGCCCTCCCAAGTTATGCAGCAGATATCAGATATCAGCTGCCATGGCTTTCTTGTCATGGTTTATGTCTTTGGCTTCAGCTCTATTCAATCTATGGTTACTCCCCTCCTTGTGATTTTATGGCCAGAACCTATATTCTCGTGATTATTTTAACACATACTCGTGTACATAAATAGCCTTGAATCTTAACAGATGAAGGTTTTTCAATTACAGAGTTGCAAATCTTTCTTCATCCCCCCACCCCCGGGGTAAATTGCTGAGCGAGGTCACCAAATCAAGTATTCTATGATTCTATCCTCAAAAACAATTTTCATCCAGTAAGCACTTGTGTAATTCATGACGGCTCTCTGGAAAAGATACAGTTGTCCACGAAGGGAATCTAACAAGATATCAACAGCTTGTACAGTATGTTCGACAGAATGCCACATCCACACACTGTTGAGTCTATCACAACACTTGCCTACCCGTAACATCCACACATGCAAACACCACTCAATTTACTTTGTTTATGTATCAGGGTCACCATATTAGATGACATTTTCAAGAGAAAACTATCTGATTTTTGCCCCCAAAAATAGGTTTAATTATTAAAAATAAAATAAAATAAATTATTACACTTTTTCACCCATATGCTATCACTCACAACTTTCCTATCCATGAATTACAAAAAATTTCATCTTGTATCTAAAATTACTTATATTTTTCAATTTACTCCATTCGGAGTGTAATTTTTTAAAAAAGAAATCTAGCATAATATGCTACAACCTTCCCATCCTAATTAGGGAAATTGCAATGAATGTTCCACTTTGGAATTTGGCCAGGCTTCAACAAACTAACACCATCGAAGATTCAAATCTCTTTCTCATGCATCTGCATTTCCAACATTTCCTTCCTCAACACTTCTGCCATACCCTCATTCCCTGATTTAATATACCCGTAAGTAAAAGCACCATATACCTCCAAATTCGGTTGAAACCCTTTACCCACCATCTCCGCCTGAAGCTTGAATGCTTCCTCCATCTTCCCATCCTCGCACAACCCCTTTATCAAAGTCTCATAACTCTTCCCCTTTGCCACCAAACCAAAATGCTCCACTCCATCCCTCAGAATCTCCAAAGCCTCATCAACCCTTCCATTAACACAAAGTCCTCCAATCATCACATCAAGCGTTGAAGCCTCAGGCCTAAAACCCTTTCTACACATATCCTCATAGACAAGCAGTGCTGAATCGACATCCCCAACACTACAATACCCATTGACAAGATGCTCATAAGTTGCACAGCTACTATCCACCCCATTCAATCCCATCTCTTTAAAAATCTCCTCAGCTTTCTCAATCTCTCCAATCTTGCAAAACCCACCAATCATAGTATTATAACCGACAACATCAGCCTCCACTTCCTTAACTTTCATCTCCTCCCACAACTCCTCAGCCTTTCCCATCCTCCCTTCGTCGCAATAGGCTGCGATCAAAAGGCCATAACTATAACCATTTGGAACACAGTCATATCTCGCCATTTCGTTCCAAATCATCTCCACCATCTCAATCAAACCATCCTGATAAAAACCCACCATTAACGCATTAAAAGTATGAACATTTGGCCTAACTCTAAAAGTCCTTTTCGCCTTTACCTCATTTTCTTCGCCCCCTAACCCAAAAACCTCCCTATAAACCTCGTACCCGGCGTTTCCTCCTCGACACCTCGAGACCCGCGAAATCAAGAAATTCAAGGTAATAACTTTCGGGTTTATCCCACGAGACCTTAACATCCTCACAATCTCAGTGGCCGGGTCGATCTTTTTCGTCTCCAAACAAGCTTGAACCAACAAATCGAACACAAACGGAGCAGACCCACACGATGTATATGTCTTAACAAGGCTCTCAAACACCTTCAGTGGATTCGGTACCAGGTTATCTTCTGCGGACAGACGAATGGCGGTCCGAATGAGGGCTTGGGCTCGCGATTTGAGGCGGCCCCGGGCAAGGATGTGGATGATGGTGGAATAGGTGAGGAGATTGTGGTTGCAGAGGGACTTGTGCTGGGTCCAGAGGAAGAAGCGGAGGGCAAGGTGGGGATTGTTCTTGAGGAGGAGCGTTATTTGGGAAAAGTCATTTGGATGGAAGCCGTCGGGGTAGAGAGAGTAGAGGTGGCTCCACCGGGACTTCGAGCGCTGCTGGGTGAGAATCGAAACAACGGTTTCTATTAGAGATTTGGACTGATCGGAGGGTAATGAGGGGGAGGACGAGGAGCCGAAGGAGAGGGATTTGTGTTTGGGGGTTAAGAAGAGAATGCGTTTCAGTACTGAAATGGCCATCGAAAACACGGTTGAGAGAGAGAGACCAACGACATGTAGCATTTACCTTTTGCACTGGTGAGAGAAGTAAGAAAAGGAGACTTGGTGAGTTGGGCCTAAGACATTTCAATGTACAACAATTAAAAAGCCCAACTCAAACTCTCGACTTTGGGGAGTGTCATTGTGCAGCTGCAACCATTTTGCCATGAGGGGCAGCAATTGGGCTAGAAGTTGACAGATCGATTCTCCACTTCATTGCTTTTTTCCTATGCTGTCGTTGTCGTTATTTCATGTCTCTTCCTTTGCTTCTCAAGATCTTTATCTCAAGACATGAAAATAGCACATCGCTCTCTGCCCTCTGGTTTTGTGGCACAGCCTCTGTTGACAAAGAGATTATGTCATACTAATAGTTTGTGATGATTCATCATGTCTCGTGGGCTTGAAACTTGATGTTAATCAATGAAAAGTTGGAGATAATTACTTGTGTGTTTATCCAACATGAGTGTCGGATGTCTCCTAAATTCTCACCCCTTGTTCTGCCTTTTGCATAAATCTCCCCCATTAACTTCTACAATGCATAATCTATTCATGATTGTGATTACGACAGACAGGACATTGCCATTTTAGCTGTATTAATCTTATTGTTTTTGGTTTTTCTTTCTCTGAAAAATCTTTTAAAGAAGTAGTAAAATCTATTCATTGTTTTTTTTAAAGTATTTTTTTAACATAAATATTTAATCATTAAAAAAAATTAAAAAAATATATAACTTCACTAATAGTCACTTCTTCAACCATTAAATAATAAAAAAATAAAAGTAATAAATAGGTAGTAGGAAGTAATAAGCCATAACTTTACTACCGGTTTCTTACAACCATTTTACTATTCTATAGTGTATTTGATATTTTTATTTTTTATTATTTTCTTTTAAGTACTTTTTTAATATCCTTAATTATTAAGAAGAAATTAAAAATATATATATAATTTTACTAATAGTTATTTTCTTAACTATTAAATAAATAAATAAATAAATAGTAAAAAAATAGTAAATCTATCGTTATCCTTACTTTATTAGAATTACACTTTAGGTTGTTGAGAGTCTTTGGTTGAAGACAAAGAACATTAAACAACTACACAAACATGGGAGAAAAAGAAATTTCAAGGGAGAAGAGGGAATTGAGTCAGGATGAAGCGCAACTAATGAGAATCGTATTCATTTTTTTTTTTGGCTTTAACACACTTGCAAGTACAACATTGCTTCCAACGTCTTGGAGAATACCTCAGTAATCAATAGCCCTTATGGAATATTCCGAATGTTTCTTTGTACGAAAAAGAAAACAAAAGAGAAAAAGAGGCAACAAAATTAAAGACCCTGACGTTAATATATGGTCACCCAGAATGATTTGATTCCTGCAATCTTCTTCCTCCTTCAATTTTGAGTACTACGTACGGACTATTGACTGAAGCGCGCCCATACATATATATATATATAAAATAAAGTCTAATTAAAAATGAATTAAAGCAAAATAATCAGTGTTTTGTACTCTAAGATGAGTTTAGATTCTAAATTCATCTCAACTTATCATTATAATTTTTTTAAATTTTAACATAAAATATAATAAATAATTCAACTTTTTCAAATCCTAAAATAATAATAATATTAAATAATAATATTCTAATAATATTTTATTATCTCAACTCAACTCAATTCACTTCAACATCCAAACACACTCTAACATAATTCTTGCGTACAATCTAATTAAGAGTACTGGTATTGAATTAGTCAAATATCAGTCAAATCTAAATTTTAGTTTTTTTTAATTAAAACTCTTGCATTGGACTAGCTAAAGGTATATTTGTAGAATTTTAAACTATAGTAATTTAGGATCTCTAGTCATATTTGGAGAGTCACTGTAGAAAAAAATATCAATATTTTGTGATTTTTACATCCAACTATCTCTCTATTTTCCTCGCTCGTCTCTCTATCTCTCTCTGCTTTCATCCAGTTTTTCCATCCTGGTACGTTTCACCTCAACTCAAGTATTGTTTCATCCGAACTTTGTTTGTAATTTGATGTTTGCAAAATCGTACAATATATTTTAATATTAATAACCAATTTTAAATATTAAATACAAATGTATTTAGAAAATATTAAATTTTAATATTAATACAAATGTATTTACAAAATATTAGTTTTTTAAAAAATATTATTAAAATATATAATATAATATTACTATTTTCACTTTGAAATGACTAGTTTAATGTGAATTAATTTTAGATGTTGAACTGAATTGAATTCAGTTAAGTTGAGATGATAAAATATTCTTAAAATATTAATTTTTCATATTATTATTATTTTAGAATTTAAAAAAATTAAATTATTTATTATATTTTATGTTAAGATTTAAAAAAATTATAATAATAAGTTGAAATGAATTTTAGTTACAAACGAATTAAATTCTGACTATAACCATATTTTCAAATTCTGGTCAAAATTTGTTCAACAATTCCTGAGGAGTCGTACGTTGATCATCAAATTAAAGAAATATTGCTAGCTAGCTACAACCCCAAAGATATATATATATATATATTTATATATTTATATAATCCATATATGACGGACTCATGCTTTATCTCCTTTATTTTTGGTTATAAGTATCTTCTTTGTCACTTTGGGTGGACGAAATGCTGCTGGCTTGGTCATAAACAAGTGGGGTCCTCATTATGGGTCCTACCCAAAAATTTGAAAAAGAAAATGAAAGAAAAAGAAAAAGGAAAGAAAAGAAAAGCGGTACTCGTACTACTGATGGGATTTGTTGCAAGTTAACATACGTGATTGGAGATATATTAATATTTTAAAGGCTTAAAAATATCAATATAATATAATATAAAAATTAGTATTATCCAATTCATCATGTATATTAAAACCAAATATATTATTAATAATATTGAAGAATCAGTTCCAATACGTGTAATATATGGATCATGACATATAGATATGGTAGATAGTATACAAATCGGATAACTTTGTCAACTACGCCAAGCATTTGCATCACACAAACCATTGAAATGTGATCATTTCAAGACCAGGAATTTGTTCCTGATCTTGATCTGCACCCAAATGGCATGGGCTACTGTGTTATATATATATATATATATATATATATATATTCTTCATCATCCTTAGCTAGCTAGATAGCTAACTTCTTGATCGAGCTAGCATGGATGCATGTAAAGGAAATGTTAATTATTAGTTAGGGCCCCATTAATAGTACTATTCCTTAAACATTCGAAGCATTAATATATACTATATTTGTGGACTATATCTCAAGATCAATTATATATATTTAATATTGTTCCATTTTCAACAATCATTCGTTTAGTACTGTTTACTTTATCAAGTTGACTCTAATTACGACATACCTCATGTAAAATCACTACTAATTTTAAAAATTTAAATTAATAAAAAAATATATATTTTATTATTTATTTTATATCTAATTAACAATAGGCGTTATATATGAAATTAAGGATGAATCTTAACCATCTGATCTGCATACATCAAGACTTCATGCCGCATTTGGCCGCATTTATATAATATATATAGTTGGTGTAACCGTACGTTTATATATAATTAGTAGGTTAGGAAACCATAATATTGCATGCATATCATGTAAAGTGAAAATTATTCTTCGATGGGACATGAGTCATGACCCAATATGCTTTCTTTTCCTTCTTGACGTGGAGATGCCCGTGCAGTAGTCCAGCACCATCACAATCAGCTCCCAAAGTATATAATTCCCCGTGATTGCTTCAGCCACAAGCCAAAACATAACCCTGTTGGCATGGGCATCTATCAACACTTTTTCTAGTTAATTTTCACCCCTCTCTCAGCTCAATAACCAAGCACTCCCTTTATATATAGCAGGCCACAATTAGTGTGCTTTTCAACTAACCTGCAGAGACCCCTGCAAAGACAATGAGATACAATGAAATATCCCACTTCAGTCACCCCCAACATACTCTCAAATTTGAGTACACAGAATTCCCATTCAAATGTGATGGCTGCAAGGAGGTGGGCATAGGCTCACGCTATAAATGTTGCATATGCGACTTCGACCTCCACATGCACTGTGCAGTGCCTTCCCCTACTATCTACCACCCTTTCTACACCAAATGCTCGTTCCAGTTCCTCTCGCACCCGCCGGGCAACACCCCCCGCTACTGCAATGCATGCGAAAAGGACGTCAAGGGTTTTGTGTACCACTGCAAGACCTGCGGGTTTGATCTCCACCCATGTTGCGCCAAGCTCCCCATGGTGCTCGATGATGGGGAAGTTAAGCTCTATCTGTATAAGAAAGTATGCGCATCGTGCCACAAGTGTGGGCGGAAAGGGCGGAGCTGGAGCTATAGGTCTACATGCAAGAAGTACAATTTGCATGTGGCATGTGTGAGGGAGATGCTCATGGAAAGTTGGCCGGATATATATGTTGGACGTGGGAAAAGCAGGAACTTGGAGACCAGAATTCCTAGCTTAAAGAATACGCTTCAGACCCATCACCATCGGAGCAAAGGTAAGGTGAAAAAGTGTTGTGAGATGGCTGGGCTGGCGGTGCAGTTTGTTATATCGGCGGTGCTAGGGGACCCGACGACTCTGATTGCCGGAGTTATAGGGTCCATGATGTCTCGAGCATGAATACACACATATATATATATATACGCGTGGCTGAATCGGCATGGTCGTCGGGGTTTCGTGATGTCCGGTGCATGCATGTGTTTGTTGATGTTGAATATATATCGTGAGGAGTGGACAGTACTACTACTGGTCCAAATGCCTAAAATGAATAAATTCTCCATGCAGTGTGATATCCAATTAGTTTATCAAAATGTGTTTGTGAGTAGTACGTACTACTGGTGATTCTGTTTTGATTAATTTATGAATATTAATATGATATTTTCTTGATCAGAAATTCAGGGGCTGTGCATGTTTTCATGTACGTATAACGTAAACATTTTGGACAATTACACAGGCCAGAATTAATCAAATCATCAAGTTAAAATCAATAACTCATCAGCTGGTAGGCATGCAGTATGTAAACCAACAAATCAAGATCAGTTACTATACTTAAGTTGCGTTTGGATAGTGAGATATTTTTAAGAATTTTGTGAATAATAGTGAAAAAATAATAAAAATTTAATAATAAAATATTAAATAATAATAAATAGTAATAAAAAATTGATAAAAAATCAGTGCTTTTCTTCTAATTCCAAGTGAGTCCCATCCGTGCATGCAATAAGAATGGCAGGTAATAGGTATTATCCCCCGACCCAGAGTTACCTTCCCTTCCCACTTTTAGGCCCAATATAAGCCCGAATTTATAAGAAGCCCAGAGATAATCACTGTTTTCAAAGATCAACATGAATTTGGGCCGAAAGACCACGAACTCAGAAAGCTCGAAAGCAACATTGCACATCGTGTGGAAACCAATTACGTCCGAGTCGTCCTTTTCCTCTATAAAAGGACTAGGAGTAGGAGAGACAACAATTTAAAGGTCGACGATATCTAGAATTTCGGCATGGCAGGCAGCTCGGACTTATTATTATTATTTAATATATTTTAATTGATGCTCGATTTGGCATTTATATAGTGATGCTCACAGGGTGACGTATAATGACTGACATTATAAGTTGCGCGCGTGGGGCTGAACTACTTTCTTGTACAGTACACTCAAGATAGGAGGGCATATTTTTATCAATCCAATTCTTCAAATGAAAAATCTAGATTCAAAATCCTCCATCTCTTATATTTAAAAAAAAAAAAACAGAAGGAAGAAAAGAAGAAGAAGAAGAAGAAAAAAAAAAAAAAAGAGGTATATTACAGATTCTCCTTGGCTTTATTTATAATATAGGATTTCGGATTGGGGTTATCTTATGACTAGAATAATTTGTGTTTAATTAATCTGTTAAGCTGCATGGGATGGATGTATTCAGCACCCTAGCTAGATAGCTAGCTAAAATATAATAAATAATTTGTCTTTTTTTCATATAATTAAATTCGGCCCAATTATTCATGAAAAATATTATAAGAAAAATGAATATTTATAACGAATTATTTGTGATAATAATGATTATTTACGATGAAAATAAATTTATTTTAATGAAAAATAATTAATCACAAATAAATAATTTTCTGACAGTGATTTCATAACCGTGAGAAAGGAAACAACTTTAAATATTTCGACTATATATGATGATTTAGAGAACTTTTCACATGGAACCAGCACCCGAAACTTCATTAATGGAAGGTATATAGGCGAGTACGACAGGGAAGCCGGAATGTATCTCTCTGTTCAAATTAAGGTAGGCCGTGACAATGTATGCAGATCAAATAAAGAAAAGAAAGAAGAGTATCTAGTTGGAAGATGCATGAGATAATAGATCATCATAGTCAAGATCAAGATGTCAATTACTTTTTAATTTGTCGGTATTACGTACGTGTTACACGATATTAATTATATAGCATGTGATGTGATCATCAGTTAAATATGGATCGTGAAATTAAGCATGCAATCACCCGGCAGCCAGCTTATCTATTAATTAATTAATAATTGCAATAAAAAGACCGAGGTGTGAAAGAAGAAAGTAATTACGTTTATCACGCATGCTTTTGCTCTGATCATATATCCTCTTTACTCTTTAGCAAATAGCAAGTGCTGGAGGCCGCCGTTTCCTCGCAAAGGAACCCAGCCACCTTCCAGATCATCTGATCATCCGTTTCGTTCTCGGATTAATTTGTTTAATTTTCCTTTTAATTTACCATTTTTGCCCTCTAAACGTACGTTAATCACGTTGTATTTTGCTTTGCCATTGACTGATGGTACGTACTGTGATTGAACACACATATCATGACTACGATATATAGGACCTCTACATACGCTTGTAAGCAAGCTCTGTCTCTCTCAATGCGTTGGAGTTTGGTAGATTTTTTTTTTTTTTTTTTTTGAAAATCGCCGCAAACTGGCCTTTCTCACCGAAATGAATACAAATGAGCTTGTTTGCAGACGTGCCTTTTTCCCTTCGTCCATATATCGCCACTATCCTGAATACAAATGATCATTCCCAACAAAATCTTTTTTCTGTCGAAATATCGAGGCCAGGCACATCACTTATATCGCAGTACTGTTGCATCTAATTATTTTCAATCTATTATGCCTTTTCCAAGGGAAATTCTTTCTGACACAATTGCAGTATGATTGCATATTTTTCCTTGCATCTAGGCCATTTCGCCGCTATACCATATTTTAGTATACATTTTTGTACTATATTTCGCCGCACAAACTCCTCTAATTTACTGGAAACATAAATTTGCCTACATTTTTTTGTGCTACTATTTTTTTCTTGTATATATTCATGTACAAACAATAATTACATGCTGGATGCATAATTTTTGGGCATTCAGCAACTGCCTAGTCTACTAATTAAGATCCATCCCCACAAAGGCCACATGTATTTAAACTACAACACACTATATATATTGGTGCATTCATGTAATTCACATGTAAAAAGAGAGGAGAGACTGATTTCTTACTCATGATTATCCACTAACCGATATATAGACTTGCCAGGTACTCAATAAATTGGTCCATATCCTTTCACTATGTCATTTTGCTACGCAGCATAGCCAAACACATTTTTGGTAGGAGTGGGTGAAATGTCTTACAAAAACATTTATAGCCCTCCAACCAAAATATCCTAGCATTGTAGCCCAGTTCATAAAACAATCTGTCACATTAACTCCAACCACCTGCATTCCAATAATTATCATAATATCATTGGAGGTATACATGATTGGAATATAAAGAAGGTAATTGAATAATGTATGCTAAAATACTCTTATCACTTTTTACTTAAGAGTTTATATACATATATATAAACTTGGGATAACTACAAGTTAAACACAAATTATGTTGCAACAGTCATTAAACTATCATATTGGCAGGAAAAAGTATACAAAATAATACCCCTTGGGATATATACCCATAAAGGACATGCCAAAGATTCACGATTCTAATAGACATGTACATTATAAGCCTAACTACTATTGGAAAACAACGGCAAAGGTGAAAGGGGAGACTAGTAATAGAAATGCAGAGGTACCTGTGTGTACGAAAGAGAGTCAACATTAGGTCGATTGAGGATCTGTTCTGGACTGCCTGCTTGCAAGTTGCCATTCGGATTAGGATAGGAAAACCCCAATGGATTTCTTTTGAATCGGGAATGGAGAGTTTTGCAATAAGGGGGAGGAGGTTTGCTGCGTAACTATGTAGTTTTGGGAACTGTTTGCTCTGTCAATAGAGGAAAACATACTCAAACAGTGCGTCTATAGTTTTAAAAATGGTAGAAGATGGATAGGAAATTGAAGGGAAGATGAGGAGACTGACTTGTTTAGAGTCGGCGATGGCACGTCCAGTGTAGGACTATTCGATTCAGGGAGTTCTATGGAGGAGGGAACATAGTAATTATCGAGTTCAAACAACCATGTAATTGCAAGGGTACTTACTATTAATCGGATGGGGATTTTGTGCAGAAGAAGAAAAAAGTGCAGAGGTGAATAATGACAAATTATATTAGTTTTTATGAGTAGTCTTAATGATTTGTGAATTGTTTTGGGGCGTTTTTGAAATCACTGTAAAAGGCCTGTTTTGTTGTAGAGTAACTTGGATAGCCTAGATATATTTTGTAATATAAGTAGTTATACAATGTAACGTACCACATCAAGGCACCTCAGTTTATGAATTTACTATTGTAAAATTTGTTAATGGCTAAATCATTTTTCTTTTTTAAATATACTGTGGGCAACACTATACCTATACTATCGTAAACATATCTTGCGTAATGTCTTGTTATTCTAGATGGATCGACATCTTACGATAAATTTAATATATAAAAGAAAAAGAGAAATATGTTATAAATTAAACTAAGAAGAAACATACAAAGCAATGGAAAGTTATATTATTACTTATAAAGAAGTTAAAACACAAAATGAATGTACACTAGGTCTTCCTTTTGTTTTTGTTTGCTCTGCAATTGCTTTAAATTTTATTCTCAACCATTTCGTTTTATTCTGGCAGATTGGAACTCACACATGAGTATTCTTAATTACTTAAGAAATTCTATGACATGAATCGACCAATGAGGCATTGGGAAGATCTCCATTTTAGTAAACCCTACAGCTTTTCCCAGATCCTTGAACTAGTTAATGTTGCCGTTGTTGTTAATATTACCATTTATTAAGGTTTCTTATTATTTTTGAATAGACCAAATCAATTAGGTCGTCACGAAAAGTATGATTAGATCATTTGTACTCTTAATACAATTAACAAAAAACAACATTGATTTAAGCTCGTAACATTTTGTTCGATCCCTAGTACTTCCCTGAACATATAGCTTCACGATCACCTAATCTTAAAAATCTTATTCATATTCATAAAATATATTGGTTATGCACATAGAAATACGTTTTATGATTAAATTTATATTAGTTTTTCTAAGTAGTGTTAATAATTTGTGAAAATGGAGGGCCAGGGTTGTGTGAATTAATAATTTGTTTGTTTTTTCTCTAAATACAGACTAGGTTGCTTTGTTAGACTTGTCCGTTTGTGATCTACTGATTACAAACCCAACTCTACAAACCCATCCCTTCCTCATTACATCACAAGAATTTCACAACAGGTCTCTGATGACGTTATAGTTTGATGATTAACTCCATGCAAGAAACAATTTGTGGATGCATTAAGAGTATTAGCAATATATAGGATCTAAATATTCAATGTTGAATTTTTGGGAAAAAAAGACTTTAATACAGGATCTAACTGTCATATTTGGCTTTCTTGCTCCTCCCACAAATCGAGTTGTTGGCTAATGGTGGGATCCTTCATCTAAGTCAGAATTCTCACAATATTTGAAGGATAACTGTGCCAAATAGAGTGTAATTAAGATAACAAGAACAATTTCGAGAAAATAACCCATAAATCCTAAGAATTTTTTACAAACTGAAGACAATGGAAGGAATGAGATTGGGCTCGAGATTTTCTTATGCCTACCTTATGATTCGGGAAACAAACCTTCAAGACCCTTCTTGGTAGAAGGCATCTTAGATTTGGGAAGGGAACATTGAAAGGAAAATAACAGAGGAAGAAAGATGATAGTGGGAAGCAACGAGAGAATGAGCAGTACGAGAAACCGCAAGGGAAAAAAATATATGCAAGATTTTTTGCGGCGTTTCTTCAAAAATTACCATAATAAATCATCTTTCACAAAGAAAATGGCCGACGGTATAGATGTCAATCCCTTGCAATGAAAAAATTGCCATAATAACTACAAATGTTGTCGCAACTAAGGGTGTTCATCCGGGTTTCAACCCGGAAACCCGGGTGTACCCGGACCGGAGACCCGGGTCTTGAATCCGGGCCGGAACCCAAACCGGGTTGGTCCGGGTTAGACCCGGGCCGGAACCCAATATACAGGCCATACAACAAGAGATCATATTAGCTATGCAAATCCTTAGTTATCTACAATGATTAATTTTGTTGAAATTTGTCTTTCTTTTTTTCGAACTCATCAATCAAATATTTAGTAGGAAAATACATTTATAATATTTATTGTTATTGTATGAATTTATAAACTTAATTTCAATAAATTTGGTATACGACATACTGAAAAGGATATTTATATCTATTTTTTTAAAATCCAATCCCTCTTGAATCTCTGGTACCTCATTTTATAAAGAAACAGAGGCAACAAAACAATGCAACAGAATCATAGTTACAAGCAAGTTAGAACAAGCAAACCCAACAAATAAAATCAAGTTGGGTATTCCCCTAACAATTAAAACCAAATCCAGAAATCTAATGGAGGTCCAGTAATCTACTCAACCAAGTGATTATCCCATCCATTCCTCACGCATAGAATTATAGTTATAGAGAGAGTACCCAAACAAGTGAACAATGCCCTAGAGGGAAAGGCCGACGGCGACCGAGATGCGACGAGGACGAGCGGCGGACGGTTATGGGGTCACGACTCACGGGGTCACGGGCTTAGGGTTTTTGTGTTTGGTTTTCGCAGCGTAACGAGAGAGCGAGAGAGACGCCGGGGGGGGGGGGAATGAATATAACCGGTATCAAAACGGCATTCCGATTTTTATTAAAAAAAAATAAAGATCCGGGTACCGGGTTTGAAACTCGGTATCCGGACCAGGTTGGTTCGGGTTTTCAAACTCGGGTTTCGGCCCGAGTTTGATCCGGGCCGAAACCCAGTTTTTCGGGTTCCGGACCGGGCCAGGAAAAAACCCAGCCCGAATGAATAGTCCTAGTCTCAACTAATGTAATTCACTATTCACTTATGCTATGTTCATGTATACATGCTATTATTCAACAACAACTTCGAATTTGTTGCAAAAAAGTATTATTTGCGTCGTTTTATTTTGAGACAAATTTAAAAACGTTGGAAAAGGCCAATTTTGTTGTAGTGATGTGAATTCATGCACACAGGTTCATTGCGAGCAGATCATTAGTTATCGTATAGACAAATTTATATTGAAAAATGATACTATTTACGACATATTTCACAAATATATTTTAAAATGAGAGGTATTATTATAAAATACCCCATACAAATAACATTAGTTTATAAAAATATCCTCATTTTATATTATGTATTGTAAAAAATATTATAAAAAATATTATGCATCATTACTCATTTATATTATCCGGTAATTATTATTGTATACTCAATAATACACTGTATATTAGACGGTCAATCATAAGTCCATGCCCATCCCGTTCAGATACTGTTCTCCCTTTCCCATATATATCACAGATTCACCCGCTCATGGCTCATCCCTACATCATCCCAAATTAAGCGCTCTCCCTCTCTCTCTCTCTCGCTCTCGCTCTCTCTCGTACAGAAAATTACACCTGGGTATCTGTTCATCTTCTGGCCGATACGCAAGGGATGGTGAGTTAGCCCTAAACTGGGCATCCACTGCCAAGCTGATTCACTTGGATGGAACGCTCCAAGAGTTCAGACACCCAATCAAGGCCAGAAACATCCTCTCCCAGAACCCAACCTGCTTCCTCTGCTGTTCAGATTCCATGTACATCAACTCCCAGCTGCCACTCATCCCCAAAAATGAAGACCTACAACTGGGCCAACTTTATTTCCTGATGCCACTCTCTAAATCCCATGTACCCCTTTCTCTGCAAGACTTGGGCGCACTAGCCATGAAGGCACACGCTGCACTTACTCATTCAGTCCGAGCCTACCCATTAATGAAAACCTCAAAATCTTCAAATAGAAATGATATTGTTCGACTCCCAAGCGAAGCTCGAGGATGGTCTGAAACTCCGGCAGCAGGCTTTGACATCTTTGGAGTACTGAACTCTGCGGTGGGACAAGGCAACCGACGAACAGGTGTACATAAAAACAAATTTGCAGAGGACAACATAGGAGCTAGCTTGCATGCGTCCGTAAAGTATCCCAATGATGTTTTAAATTTTCGTTTTATTGCGTGACGGAACGTGTTAATTGTAAAAGCTTTGGAATGAGAACGGAAAAAACGACATTATTATTAAGGAACCTTATCTTTATCTTCGCACTTTATGTGATATACCAAATACCAATGGCCTCAAAACCTTAATGGAATTGAACTTCGTCATGAGTGGGTGTACGTAGGTTCAAAAGAACATTCCAAAATCTTGTAATTAATAGGTGGTCGCAACTTGTAATTAATTTTATTTTCCATAAAATTTTGGTTATACAAGTAATTTATTATATGGGTCCTAATCCATTAAGCACCAAAGATTCTACCTAAATGCCAAAATTACACACACATACATGTAAATATACATTGCATAAGTGTGAACTTGTAGTACGTGATGTACATCCATAAATTATAATAGCATACAATGTCCCCAATACACATGCTCGATCGCGAGATCAATCGCACGTACGCGCGCATATATAATAAGCTTATTTAAGAGGAAGGCTTCATCTCAGATTTGATAGCAGCAACCAACTGATCATAAGCTTCTCCCCACGCATTCTTCGTCTCCGGAGACCACATTTCGGGTACTGCTTCCTTTATAGTTTCGAGCAGCGCAAACTTCGTGACCTTTAGGGAACCATTTACAAAGACATGATCAGACATGATGAGTTACCTATTTGCTTCACAAAAATGGACTGATAGAGATGAGAATTAATAGTACTACCTCATAGTGTTCATCGACCACCCCATGTTCGAAGTGGACAGAGCCCATTTTTTTCAAGCTTGACTCTCTCAGAGTAACTTTGCCAGCTTTCCGAAGTTGCACTGCCGATTCACAAGTCTGCAATACATGTACAAAATGAACCAAAAATAAATGACATGCTTAGGCTTAAAAGTCTTTTGGTCCATCATCAATTGGAAGATTAACTGAATAATGGTTGCGTCACATTAAAAATTGAGCTTGGACCTACGATAAATCCCAAGAACTAACGGGACTGAGTTGAAATATATTGCCAAACCTGGGTAATATAGACTGCCAAATGTGTAGGCTGGCTTACCATGAGAAAGACAATCTTGGCATGGGACTTGAGCTTTGGGTTTCGTTCCACGGGAACATCTGAGTCTTTCAAGAATGAGAACAGCTTCTGAGCTGATGGAGCAATCTCGAATATCCTACAAAACTCAGACCAATGTACAATTCATTCAATTCCCATTTGCTTAAACGGCCATAGATAGAAAACAATCATACGCGAAATCAAAATGAAACAGAGAAGATACAACTTGCGTTGTCTTACTTCAAGAAGAACTTGAGACCCAGTTCCCCAGAATTCGGCTTCATTGCAGTCCATGACTTCACCACCAGAGCTTCTTGCTCTTCTGTGAACCCTCTTCCTTCCAAAGTGTTCATGGTCTTTAGTTATATGCTCAAGCTGGCTCTGAATGTGACAGGGCAGATTGTGTCTTTTGTCAACAATTAGCAGGAGGTTTCGAAAATGGTGTTATCTGATATGGGATTTGGAGCAATCTTGGGTTACTTATAGTAAAGCTCAATGAGGATGAAATTCGGC
Source organism: Juglans regia (assembly GCF_001411555.2). Classification (NCBI taxonomy): domain Eukaryota; kingdom Viridiplantae; phylum Streptophyta; class Magnoliopsida; order Fagales; family Juglandaceae; genus Juglans; species Juglans regia. The sequence goes on from NC_049913.1 coordinate 4,909,460, forward strand.
TCTTCAAGAGCTGAGGAGGCAGGACTATTTTTTGGGGGTCTATCTTCCGCACGACAACTCGTAGCAGCAGACAGCCTCTTCTACCACTTGCCTAAAAACCATCGGCTGCTTGTAGCAAGGCAAAAACGGTTTTGCTCTCTGTGAGTTGAATTGACTTGATGACGACTTGACCATTAAGTTATTGTAAAAAAATCAACTAAGTTAGGAGAAATAAAATATATATATATTAAAAATAAATATGATATGATGGGTGTGATTTATGAAGATGATGATGATATTTCCATCTTAATAGCCAGCACATAAGCCAATGTGTGCCCAAAAAGTGAAAACAAAAAGTAGAGTAAATAATTCTGCAACAAAATGCCTAAAGACCAATAATTCGTCTACTTTTTGACCCAATAATTGAGAAGATGGCTTGATAGAATAATGATTTTTTTTATTATTTAATTAATTCTGAGTTTTATTATTTTTAATTATATTAATCAATAACCTATATTTCAAATAATCTTTTGCTTAAATTGTTAATCTATAGAACTACCTCATTAAGAATAAGTAACATTATTTTGGCTTTGAGCATGAATCTTCTCTTAAAAGTGAGATGGGATATAAATAAAAAATAAAATAAAGTAAAAGTGAGAATTAGTTACCAAACGTCCAACGATTAACCTTTCAACACTTTGTAGAGCCAATGTGTTTTTAGTATTAGTTTATTTGTTCGTACAAAATCATCTGGCGTTCCCAAAACAATGGGCTTGTGTGGTTTGTGGACGGCAGAGTAAACTTAGACCTATTAATTAACCAGAAGTTTCCAGGTGCTATCCCCCAAACAATAACCAAGACAAATGTAATTTCCACGTCTCCATATAGGGGAGATTCTTACAGGCGTCCCATATTGTCATTGCATAAGGATCCTTTATATAATAGCATTCTCATTGGTTTGGATAAATGTATCTTCAAAATTTAATCAATATCATATTTTTTTATATTTGCCTATTCTATTTAAATTCAATCTCCATATTGGATTAACCATTCACATTCTATATAATACTAAAATATTATTATTTTAATAATTAATTAATTAAATTTATTTTTATCACATTTTATAGTTCTATCAATTAAATGTTAATAATAATTATATTCTAGTTAAATTAATATTAAAAAAAGTATTATTAAATGTTAATAATAATTATATTCTAATTAAATTAATATCAAAAAAGTTTTATTAAATGTTAATAATAATTATATTCTAATTAAATTAATATTAAAAAAGTATTATCAAATGTTAATAATAATTATATTCTAAATGTTAAATGTTAATTATATTCTAATTAATTTAATTTGTTTGTTTGGAATGAGAAATTAATATTTTAATATTTGGAGAACCAATTATGATTCTCTATATTTGGCCAATGACTATAGCAAAAATAAAACTTATTTTGAAAATGACCAATCCAATATAGAGTTTTTTTATACAAGTTATCTAAATTTTAGATAATTTTCTCATTTGGCCAAGCCAATGAGAATGCTCAATAATCAGTGATATAGTCATTGCACTTGTCCAGAATCGTTTGAGTAGTCAATGACGTCATTGTCCAGGTTTGGATATCCAAAATCATTTCATCTAATCATTACACTTATTTCAAACTCTCATATAAAATATAATAAATAATTTAACTTTTTTAAATTTTAAAATAAACATAATATTAAAAAATTATATTCTAACAATATTTTATTTAACTTTTATCGAAACATCTCATCTCATCTCATATGTATCTCATCTCATATGTATAACTAAACGAAGAAAAATGAGTAAAACCTCCTCCAAGGTCAAAGCAGACATGATAGTTGCCGCAGTTCTTTAACCGAGAAAACATCCAATGAAACATTGGCATTATTAAGTTATGAATGCAAGCAAACCATCTGGATTTGGGTTGTGCAAGTATATGGGATCTTGCATTTTGCATCTTCCAAACCACATGTCACTAAAAGAACAAAAAAGTGATGACTAACCGCAGGCCATTTCAAAAGGAAATGAGATACACAAAAGGGAAAATGAAAACTAAACTAACCACACCCGTAGTTTACATCCGGTTTTGCAACCACCGATGAGAATGGTACTTCAACTCTTTCTTTAACAAGACACCGAGCTTCCCCATTTTCGACTACTAGGACTTTCCCAGGCGGGCATTGAGCACCAGATCTCCTTTCGTCAGCTGCTGGTTGCCGAGACAGGCCCAAAACTTTGAAAATGTCTTCTTTTTTCGCAAAATTAGGCCCAAAACCAGACATGCTTAATACAGATACCACACCAACAAGAGTAATCACCGTCTTGCTTGCTGCACTAATGAAAAATCCCAACCCTTTCCTAGAACCTTGGGACCCGGTCCCAGTTTGCTTTTGACTTTTTTCTAACTCGCTGATACTCTTCTTCGCTTCATTTGTTGGATCACTGGTGATTGTTCCATTTCGTACAGGCTTACATGTGGAAGGGTACTGTGTTAGGTAGCCATTCTCTAGGTGAAGGGAGTTCTTTGGAGGGCGGCTTGGATATGGAGGAAGCTGAAGATCATTGTTGTGTTCTACTGTTTCACAAGCAAACGCAGAAGCTTCATGTATTACTTCCAAATCCTTCCCTTTGTACTCCTTGAGCTTATCAAGTAACATCTTACGGCTATTTTCAATCTCAGCAAGGGCCACTTCTCTTTCATATCGTTGTTGTTGTTGCAAAGTCTAGGCATCAAAGAGAACCGTTAAAATCTCAAACAATTGTCAAAGATCTACATAATGTACATATGCTGAGTTAAATGAACTAGTGTTCAGTAAGGCTAGTAAGCCTGCCGATGTTGGCAATGAAGCTCATGCGGGGTAAATCACTAATGCTTACAATTACGAAAAATTTGGCAGTACAAGGGTGATGAGGGGCAGGAAGTGGAAGAGATGGAGAATCCATGAATCACTGCTGCCAGCAAATTGACAAGCTAATACACATCTGTGTCAATTTCCATTGAGCAAGTATGCTTGGCCAAGTGCCCTTGTTAAAGTAGTATCAACGTTCTGTAGATTATTTTACCATAGGAACCTTCACCAAGTCACACTATACTTTTTGCTTCATTCAATGTAGTATTGGGAGGAAATCAGATCACATGATGAAATGTCATGAACGTGATATGCCATATAATGAGGTCATGCCCAGATGCCTGCATATTTAAATGTCTGTGTGCAGCATATGCATGGTCACGCACAATATACAACCCATGCCCTTGATGAAGTGTGACATTCAGCGCCAACGTTTGCAATTAGAGGATGTGTCCAAATATACTGGGCATCAAACTTGATAATTAATGGTAGTCATCGTACCAAAATATATGGGAAAGCAATTGACCATAGCATTTTTCCTCTTCAGGTAATTCCCATTTTCTAGCTATAACTCAGATGTCACCCCCAAAGAAAAAAAGGAATGTGGTGAAGGATGAATGTAAACTACCAAAAAAGAAATCCAAAGATCAAGATGCATCTAGTTATCATAACTGAAAATTGTACAAATGGTATAAAAAAGATTGGTCTTGAAATCACTTTTGCATCATCTTTGTTATGGACATTAACCGTATCACATGGATGTGCTGAAGCCCTTGTAACCTGTCCATCTATAACTCAAACAATTAATCATAACCCTTCTCAAGTTTCTCATATTCGGAATTTCGAATAGGCTTTCCGGCACGCACAATTAAGATTCCACATAAAGATTGGGCTTATGAGCCAGAACATTTCTTTGATGAGCTAGTTTCACATGTACTTTTTAGCTTTGATCTTAACCAAAACCGTCCAAGACTTTTCATTTTCTTGTGTGGTTCTTGAGTCATCAAATGGAGACTAGGAAAGAGAGAGGCTAGTACTATTACTAAGGCGGACAAACGAAATGATTTACCCCATTTCGCACACAGCCTAAGTCACAATCATCAAACACCTTAACCCCAAGAATCAGAGTAATTTTAAAAGCAAGCACTCCAAAATTAGGGTTTTAATAGAAAAACCCTAACAAAGAAAAAAGGAGGTGTGAGGCCAAAAACCTGCAAGGAAGAGAGCTGAGTCTCGAGGGATTGGAGGGCATCGGAAATGTTCAAAAGCCTTTCCATTTCTTCCTCTTCTGCTTCTTCTTCTTCCTCTTCTTCTTCTTGTCCTTCTCCTCCTTGTTTGTTTCCATCTTCTTGTTCAGGGCCGTGGCTTGGAGTAGAGGTAGCCTTGTGGATGCAATTGCTGATTTTGAATCGAAGCTCTGTGGCTCTAGCCAGTACCAACCCAATTCCCTCTTCCTCCATATATCTCTGTCCCAGTGAGTGTTCTGCGTGTAGGGTTGGTGGCGATTTCGAGTGGGTTTGAACTTTGAATTGCAATGAATGCGGTTTCAGTTGGGGAAAGAGTTTTGCAGAACCGCCAAAATAGCTTTTTTGTTCGGTTTGCGAGTGTCGGTTCAATGAGAATTTAAGTGACTGTGGTGCTCTGTGAGCAGATAGATTTTCCTCCCAATCCCCTCCAAAAAGTCCTGCACACACATTTTTCCAACCAATTTCTCACCTGTGAATTAAATTCTGATCTCTCTGTTTTTTCCTGGTGATTATGAACTATAATTCGTGATTGTTGTGTTTCGGTGCCTAAAAATGGACGGTACTGGAGAATCTGATCAGATATTTGAATGGCCCACCCCAATATATATATATATATATAATCTCAAATTGCTATATAATTTAAAATTATTTTTTAAATTATTGATTTTGACAATCACCACATTAAACTGTCAAAATATTACAATAACCCATTGGTAGTAAACTATCCACGATAAAAATTTTTAAAAAACAAAAAGAATAAAAAAGTTAATGAACATGAAAAAAAAAAGTATCACTATAAGAAATTAGAAAAAATCACGCACCAATATTAAATGTAAGGCATTCGTTTAATGAAATAATGTAAATTGAAAACGAAAATAATTTTCGTGAAACAAATGACCTTATTCTTTTCTCAAAAAATTGTTTCTTTTATTTTATTTTATAATAAAAAAAATTATGTGAATGTTGGTACACGATTTAGTGCACCAAACTGCTTGTACCTAGCAAGTCTCATAAAAAAAATTGAAGTAAGCTACCATAAAATGGAAAGATTTTGAAACAGTAGGCAGAACAGTTAACACTATTAAGGTTCGTTTGGATAATGAGATGAGATGAGATAATTTTATATGAATTGAATAAAATATTATTTTTTAATATTATTATTTTAAGATTTGAGAAAATTAAATTATTTATTATATTTTATATAGAAATTTAGAAAAGTTATAACAATGAGATGAAATAAATTGAAAGTTTTTCTGTGTCCAAAATGGGCCTTAGTATTTACCCTTTTTTTGTTTTTTTTCCTACCGTGTACTACCTTTGTAAGGATCATGATTCTTAATCTGTACATACATCTCATCGGTGGGATCATCCTCATACTCGTCTCTAGGCAACGAGGGATGTATGTTATTTGACCAAAAACCATTGTCGATTTCTCTGTGACATTCAGTGGTTTTGAGAAATAGACGATAACAAATGAAGAGAACATTCAGACTGCATCATAATACCTTTTTGAACACTAATACAAATGCTTTACAACACAAAATCCAGCCAAATAGGAATAATATATTAGTATTACACCAACCGCATGCTGCCATTCTATGATTTCTATCAACCTATCTCTTACTACTGTCATTCGTTTTTGCATAAAAACCTATTAAAGAAATCGGCAAGATGACTGGGAATGACAGCCGAATCACAACCTCACCACTCAAACAAGATGGTGATCAAACGAGCTCAAGCTTACCAAGGGCAGAAGTTGTCATGGTCTTAAAAAGGGGAGCTTTCTCATCTGTCTCCCTTCTGATTTAAAGCAGCCACTTGACTTGATGCATTTCAATATATTCTCAAGCTCGACAATCTTGAGCTTCTTTGATCATCACTATTTTTAAAGAAAAAGATATCTACAATGACTTGGTAGTACGTTGCTCAACTTAGGTACTAGTCTAGTTTCTCTTGAGAAGGTTCAGTTATGATTCATCTGTCATTCTCGACACCCAGGCTGACTGTACTTTCTCACACATAGCAGAAAAAGGATAGCAATGGCTGAAGCCACTAAAATGGCCTGCCCCATGCTACTGAGCACTTATTAAGCAATGAGATTATTAAGCTAATTCTTTTGAAAGCATGTAGCGGAAAGTAAAGTTGTGAGGCGTCCACTCAATTCCCTTCCAGGTTCTTTTGTGCCGACACTGCCGAATGCTCTTCCTCCGAGTATCAGGTATGAAATGCTCAACCATCTGCACCAAATCAGCCGAGCACAAACCTGAATCCTTGGCAAAAGACTCCACAATCTTTGGTAGAAGGATTTTCTGGTCTTTACGTATGCTGAAAGTTGATTGAATGTACTCTTCTTTTGCAGCCTCCAGCTCCTCAAATACTCTCTTGGATGTGTATATACGGACCTAAGTAAATGATAACCAATGAGAAAGATCCAGGGACAAATTTGAACAGTCCAAGTGTTTTTTATAAAATGCCAGCCATCTTAGACCCCATACTCTGGTCCAGCTTGGATCAAATTATAGTTGCTGTAATTGCTGTAAAGTGAATGAATGTCAAACTACTTGAACCATCAAGGTATCTCATTTAGACAAGAAGTTAACATTCAGCTGCGCATGGATTTATACAAGGTATTATTTCAGCTTAGACATGTGAATTATGAATTTGCAGCTGCAGGAGTAATTCACCAATTGAGAGCAAAATTTCTCTCAGCATCAGATTGGCTCATTCAGAGTCAACCTCAAGAATCATTTGTTTGCAATTAAAGCAGTTTCCAAGGATACATTTATCTAACAAGTACAGTAAGGATATGGGCATACCGCAGGATCAGAATAGCTGCCAGCACAAAGTGCAAAATGTAGAAGAGGTTCAGGTTGCTCAATGGCATATGCTTTCCGTGCATCTCCAAACTTGAATTTTGTCCTCGAGGAAAATAATAGCCACAACCACTGAGAGAAAATTTGAATTAAATCAGTCTCAATTCAGCAAGTAGAGAAATTTCAACCTTAAATCAATAGCAAAATGTTGAGACTAACAACTGATTCCTACCACATAAACAGGATTATATAATGTAAAACAAGTACAAAATGATTAAGGAATGGAATTTACTTGTCCTGGACGAGGCAATCTACAGCCCAGGATAGAGCTTTGTATCATGTCTACACTAATGGTGTGACCCCCAACATTATATGCAGCCTGCATCATGCACAAGCCTCATGTGAACAAACTGTAAACCATTATTTTATACAGAAATTATCAGGAAAGTGATGTGAACCTTGAGTAGTAAAGAAATTCTCTTAAGATTGTTCTGTGGAATCCCATAAACCAAAAATGCCTGCAAGACAACAGACAACAAAATACATTGGATATGCTTCCAGGCTTGAAAGCAAAATAACAAAAGCAAAGCAGAAACTGTCACGACTTTTACATGCATTACTAGTGCATTGTGGATATTAATCCAAAAGGCCAGCTTCTCCTCCTGTTTCATCTTTCTAGGATCAATTTCTTCCAAACGAGAAACAAGTGACCTGCAAGGGAATAATTTTTCACTTTTTCATGTCATATGTATTTGCGACATGGTTATTATAAGAACAAGTTTCTTATGCCTGAAAGTCATACTTTATTACACTTCACACAAAAATATCCAAACAAAACCCTATCTTCTATTTCATGTGGCAGTGAATTCTCTGAGTACTTGTTATAAGAGGCAACTATTAGAAACTAAGAAAAAAACCAAGGCGCCAATATTTAATCAGAAAGTCTAAACATAAAAGCACACTATGAAAATTGTATATTCAGCCAATAATTTTACATCACAACTGTAGCATATTGGTCCACAGCACCAGGGATATCCATGATGCTCCATCTTGGGTTCATAACAAATTTGATCACCAATTTCTTATTCCTTTTTTTATGTTGTTTTCTCAGCCGCCAGATGGAGCATGTAGGAAGTGAAATCCACTGAAAACAAACAAAATAGAATGACACAAGGTTGAGAGTGAGAGTGAGAGTGAGAAGGCTCACCTAAATTTTCGTAGCATATATTCAGTTTCTTTTAATTTCCGACCCTCTCTACATATCAGTTGCACCTTTACCATGGTGCAGTAAGGTCCACTGAATTCTTTTGATCCATCAAAGTGGAAAGGATTATCAAAGTACGAATTGAATGAAGATAAATTCTTGCACTGCGAGCTCCACTTATCACTCTGACCTTGTGCAGAATGCTGGTACAGTGATTCTGAAAATGCAACAGGCGAAGAAGGGTAATCATTGTTTGTGAAAGGTGGGTCTGCAAGTTCGCAATATATAGCTGAAATGCACTTAATCAACTCCTCAGAAAGCCAGTTTGGAGTCTCTGGAATATCATTGGAGAAACATGTCCCGAGATGCTCCGCCAGACTTAAGTTTGAAGAGGCAGTCTGGGCTTGCTGAAGAGAGAACATTTGAAGCCACAGATTAGTTACACCGATATATTGTCATTCAAGCCAACTACAAGCAGGTATATTACCAGGAAATGTCCTAGGAAAACACAAATGTTCCCTTGAAGGGATACTAATATCCACATATAAAGTTACCTCCAGCATTGACAAAGGTAAAGAATGGTACGAGTCTGCAGCTTTAGTTGGAAATTTCGTTGGCGAAGTTCTAGCTAAACAAACTGAACGCTGAGAAAGCAATGAGTGGCTGCAATGAATACTAGAATCCATTAGCATCCGTGTTCCCCAAATGTCATTGCATGCATCTAGTGGTTTAGCAATTGAATTCCGAGGAAACTTAAGATGACTGGGGCGGATGATTGAATCGTCTTTCTCCGACATAATATCATATTCAGCCACTTCAATAATTTCGTCGTGCAAGACTGAAGTCGATTTAGATCTTCCCTCCATGTTGGATGGATTTGATTGTTGTTGATTAAATGTTTTCCGATACATACAAAGAAGATATTGTTCCAAATACGCAACTTCCAATTCTAAGACTGCAATTTCCTTTATCAGTTCTTGAGCAGGCTGAATTCAAGCAAAAGGAATATCAAGCGTTTGTGAAAAGCAAAATCAGCAAGTAGTATGGCACATATCAAGTTCAGTGGATTATTCTTCTGCACATATCGCTAGTAAAGGAAGACAGAGGAAATGTTTATAGCTTGTCTGGTATTTAAAGTATGTGATATGCATTGTAGGAAGTAGACATTTTACAGAGAGAACTTACCTCAGGGATTGAGTTTTCTTTAGTAGCATCATATGAGAGAGGCCGATGACTTAATGCCTTCTCTAACGCACGACGTACTTCAAATTGGTCCTGTAATTGTCTTTGAAGCTGTATAACCTGCAGAAGATACAAAGTGAATGTACTGTAAATTACTAAATGCATGTTAATTACGAGAACTCGTTCTATTGTTCTGGACTGAACCTTGACAAAGTTACACAGCCTCACAACTCAGAAAACTCGAAATTTATACCTCTTGTTTCAAAGAACTTTGAATGTCAGTGTTCATAGTTTGCCTCTTCTTGGCTTGAATACAGGCCGTAGGTTTTACCAAGTCCTCCTGGGAAAAACACAGGGTAAATATATAAAAACAATTAGATAAACCAAACTTGAAAGTGAGGAGCATTTATTCTGATTTCTGAATGATTGCTTATTACCAAAATCAAGTATGACTTCCCTTTTTTGCAAAAAAAATTCAAAAGTAGTTCGTATAAGGTAATAAAAGAAGTAGCCACTGCATTGTACTCAGGGTTGTTGTTTAGGGGACATTAAAAAATGAAAAGAAAAATAGTTTTCCGACTTTAACGTTGCATAATACAAGGAAGACCTTCAGCAAAATGTTCTTGCATTGGTGAAGTAAGAGCACGAAACAGATAATTGAGTTTCTTACCATGTTAACTTGATAAGGGGATTCAAGGATACTATGTAATCTATCTGCCTTGAATTTTCTTTTAATTGGATCACTGTTGATGTAAAAGAAAAAAAGATAGAGTCACAATAGAACACAGGAAAAGACATTTTGGAAGTTTAAGCAGATATATTCTATTCGAATTTACTTGCTACTGGAATGCAAGGACGACCCAAAATTTTTGAGTCTACAATCTCTACCTTCTGATTAAGTAATGCATTCTATCGCAAATAACTTGAAAAAATAAAAACACTTCTTGCTTAATGCTTGACTCATATATACAGTCATAATAAAAGTAGTTCAAACTTCTTGTACGGAAGAAGCTCAGGTTTTCACTTCCAGGAAATTAAAATCCAGCTTTATTTTCAAGATTACATTCATAAAGCACATAGAAGATCAAAGAGGCAAAGTATCAGACAGCTAATGGGATTTGCAGCTAAAACATGGGAAACAAGAATTGCCCACAGTACTCTTGTTTGCCACAGCGCTTGAGCCTACACACGGAAACCATTTTAGCTTGTTTTCCAGTTCAAGAAAACCATGGCTTGACAAGGGATTAGGATTAAATGAAAGAACTAAATAAAAATTTTATCTTTGCTGAATATAGAGCTACCTCGTGGAACGCTTGTGTCTTGAAATTTTTTCTTCCATGAAGTTGAATGCTTTCAAACTAGAACCCCGCCACTCTGTTTCATGCATGGTAGTATCAGAATTGGCTTCAACCCCACGGTTAAAAGATTCCCTGAAACAACATTAATTGCAGCAAACGCAACCATCAGATATGAACGATTGCCTCAACAGGGAAGCGAACAGGGTTACGAATACATCCAAGGAACATTAATTGTAACACAGCAAAAACACAACTCAAAAGCAACAGAACACATACTGATAGAATGAGACTGACAATTCACGGAGATGTGTTCTTTTATTTAAAGTTGAACAAAATTTAGTGGTGCTACGACCGAGTTTTCGGCTATATATAATTCAAAACCAGAAACCCCATTAATTTGTCCTTTCGATACAAGAGAACTAAGGAAATAGTGCAAGGATAACGTTCTAAAGTATATATGCTATACAGTACAAAGTACCCTAAAAGGTGGTCATTTTTTTGACTAGTCCCTTGTCTAAGAAAGTTATACCACCTTTGAAGCTTTAGCAATGGTGGGCTTTTTGCATTGCATTAAAAGAAGTTAGCCTGTTCGTGGCGTTTGATTGAAGACTGATATGTAAAAGTAGAACTCAGCCATTTTAAATAGGTACAAAGAGACAACAACAGTTTGGTGCAAAAGAGATCTATATATATATATATACACACATATATATACAAGGAGAATAGGAGATCGTGGCACATGGACCTTCTTACAGTTGAAAGTAAAAAGGAAAGTACACTCGGTTTGGTTGTCATGCCATGTGACTAGTTAAATACAAAAATGTTCCTTGTGTGAGCATGATTTTAGCTGCCCATTTCTTTGATGCGAGGAATACTTGCATGCATTTTATTTCATTGTGAAAGTGGTATTCAAACAAAGATGAACAACATTTCAATATATACTAGTTTATCATCTCGATTCGAGATATCTTACCCGTTCTTTGGTAATTTTCTCAGTCCGTTCGGTGCTGCATAGAAAATGAGAGTTGCTAACGACACTGGAAGGAGGATTATAGTGGTGTTGGTCCCTAAGTCTGAAAGGGAAGCACTTGGAAAAAGAAAGGCAGCCTCAAAAGGGCTGAAAGGTGAATGGGAAAGTTAAAACAGTGTCTGATTGACATGAAATGACTGGTTTGGTGGGCTTTCCATTGTCTAATCCCTCTGGGGAAACAATTAGGATACAACCAATTTGTCCAGTCAAAAAAAATGCTGAAGAAAAAAGTCCTTGCCTTTTTTTGGGATGCGGTGCTATTCAGAAAAAAAACAATATAGATATTGAAGAAAGGGGAACCTGCAAAATGTTTCAGAGCAGATTGTTGACAAATGACACGTGTAGTTAGGGTTGAACATGCCCATTTAGAGTTGACATTTCGTGCAAGACGGCCGGTTTTGCTGTGGGCGATACAATTTGGGTTCATGTAAAGGAAGGATCAACGAGACCAAAGTTCGAAGCATTCATAGTTTAATATTATTTTGGACTAAACAATTTTCCTTTCCTCTTGCACTTGCATAATTAGAAATAGTTCTTGACACATCTCATATCATTAGAATTCGATGCTTGCTGTAGAAATTACCCAGATGGGGGAGGCCATTATCAACACACAAGACATACATCCTCCTTGAAGATTTTGGTAATGGGCCAGGGGTTTGGGATTTGAGCACATTGTGTCTCCTACATGTGATTTGGCCCTTGGGTGTTGTTTTTAAAAAATGATTTGTCTACATTTTTTTAATATTCTATTCATATCAGACATCTATCAATTTCTGTCCTTCTCTCGGCTGTGCTTCTGGGATGTTCCTATTCCCTCTAGTCTCTAATGTTTCTCAATTCTCGGTATAGAACAATCTCGTGATCTTCTATTTTACCTATTGTTTACTCTTTATTATTTGGACAAAAAAGAACACGATAAGACTGGATATATGATACATCTGTTTCTTGTCCTGATTATTAGTCACAGTGACAGAGCAACCCCTTCAAAAGAAAACCAATTCATATATATTATTGTCATTTTTAGGCTTTACTTTTGGTTGTTAAATTGCATTGAGATCAACTCAATTTAATTTAATTTTAAATTGAGTTTTAACATTCAAATACACGACTAAACTAATAAACTCATCTCAACTCAAAACTTTTTTTACATATAGAACTCATAATCATTTTCAACTTAACATCTTTTTATATGCGAAACTTACAACTTTTTTTAAATTTTTATAGATATATCTAAACTCATCTTAAATGGACCTCACAAAACTTACTTCATCATTGAAACTTACTACTATTCATAAAGAATTCAACTTATCTTAATTCAGTTCAATATAAAACCAAACCGTAATTGTGCATAACCTTAAATTATATACAAATTAAATGGGGCAGTTAACTATGTTTCAAGAAGTTTCTAGTTTGGATTCAGGTTGATGGTCAACTTGGAAAAATCCGTACTGAGGAATCAAAACAAAATAGAAATCTCAACAATATTTGGTTTTCATTTATCGATGTCAATTAAAAAATGGTAAATGAAAAAACAAACATTTTCGTTCTCGAGCAAGTCAAAGTCACCAATTTTCAAAGAAACTGACAGACATGCTTACAGTTTATTAAAAATATGGGGTTTCGATTATGGCTTTGGACAGTTGAAAACTAATAACTAAAGAAATAGAGTTGTACAAACACCAATGTCATTAGAATGAGTGCAAGAGATAACTACGAAAAAAAGGTAAAACTTAGAAAGATGCATTTGTCATTTTCTGTTGTTGTAAAATGTATTGAAATCAGCCACAACTTTTTGTTTAAGCATTGTCATCGTTTTCAATTTTCCTGGTAATCAGATGATCTAAAATGGTCTAAACTCCAAGAGAAAAAATGGGTTCTCTTTTCATGAGTGTGCTGGAACTTAATACATGCACAAACCCTTCACATTCTTTAACACATAATTGGATGGAAGTGAGAAAGGGAAACATTCTCACTTCAAACTCCATCATTAGAAGTTCATGATTCTAAATAAGATAGAAGAAGTACGCCAAACAAAACATAACAATCTAGTACGGGGAGCTCCACTTTGGTAATACAGCCTGCCTGCATTAAAAAAATATGCATTCAACTTATAATTTGTTATTAAACCATCCATGTTCGCAGTCCCCGAAGCTAAGCGAAGTTTCTCTCAACTAATCGAAAGGAATCTTTTCTTCGAGATCAATGAAAATTTGGTTCCATCTTATCCCACGAACGAGCAGAGTTTCTTGGAGAGAGGGAGCGAGAGAGAGAGAAAGGATCTGTAGGGAATCAAAACCCAGATGAGAAGCACATGAAAGGTGAACTTTCCAAAGGCATTGCAGCAGATTAGTCAATGCAAATGATGAGAGCAAAAAGGCATCTGCTTCTGGACTAGGCCCTTCTTCTTCTACTCCTGCTCTGTAATCTATAGACACGATAAATCTCAAATTATTTTTTTAATGCAGTAGTCATCCACTCAATATTTGTAAACTGTCTGTAAATCGAATCGTCGATTATTGAGAGCAAGGTATTTAAGAAACGTTACAGCTTGGACTGGGCATGAACCCCAAACAAACACACATAGATTGATTGGTACAATTAGCTGTCAAATGCTAAATTGTCAGGTCGATATTATTACTGTTCCAAGAGCACTGAACCCATTACAATTCAATTACCATCGGGATGAATAGCCACCTTTGGAAAGAATTTTGTTACACAACTTCCACCATACTTCACACTTCACACTTTTTTAAATTTTTAATTTTTTTTAAATCTTTTTTTGAGTTTATTCTTTTTAAATTATTTCAAATTTTTTATTCATTATTTATATAATAAATATTTAATAAAATAAAAAAATAATAATAATTAAAAATAATGTGAAGTGTGGAGTGTTAGGAGGTTGTGAAGATTTTTTGTTGGAATAAAATAAGCCTTTGCATGTATAACCCAACTCATGGTAAGGTAGCCACGTTACTGCATTGTTGAGTTGAATTGAGTTGAGTTCTTTATAAATAGTAATGAGTTGAGATGGTAGAATGAATTTTGTGGAGTTTATCTAAGACGAGTTTGTATTTAGATGTTAAGATGAATTTAGATATATTTATGGAAAGTTGAAAAAGATTGTGAGTTCCGCTTGTAAAGAAGTGTTAAATTGAAAAAGAATGTGGGTGTCACGTGTAACGAGATTTTGAGTTTAAATGAGTTTAGTAATTTGAGAGTTGGATATTTAAATGTTAGCCTTAGTTTAAAATTAAACTGAACTGAGTTGATCTTAATTGAATCTATCAACCAAACAGGATCTGTCCTCTGTTCCGTACCATTCACTACAGGAAGATAAACAGGATGGCTTTGTGGCTTTAACTGTAAAGAGCTGGAGGGTTATAGAGTCGTATCATGGACAAAACCAAACTTTCGCTTGAAATTATCTTTCTTGTACCATATCATGTACTTCTTCTAGGGCTTCCTCATCCCATTTGTATTTCAGACTGAGAAAAAGGGTTTTTTTGTTTTTTGTTTTTCGGTTCCTATGGTTAGTTTCTCTCTCTCGGGAGCCAATCTCAGCTCATAAATCACTAGCTCCTTTCCTTCTGGCTCCTAGCGATTTGAATCTTTCTGCTACTGGATTACTAATGAATCTTTCTCCTTTCCTTTGGCTCCTAGGTAAGGTCAAAGGTAATTGTCTCAAATCTCAAACTACAAAAGGCAGGGCATGGATTACCACTGGTTGCAGGCTCACTCCCAAACATAGCCAGTTCGATTTACCTTAATTCATCAGAATTAAGTGTAGCTTTAATACCCCCACCCCCCGCGCGACACAATAAAATTGAAAAGCAATGAAAATAACTAAACCAGAAAAGTGAAACATTGAAGATATATGAGTTTAACTTTATTCAGTGATACAATTATCTACAAATTGCTCAAAATGTAGAGCCTAGTTAAA
Source organism: Juglans regia (assembly GCF_001411555.2). Classification (NCBI taxonomy): domain Eukaryota; kingdom Viridiplantae; phylum Streptophyta; class Magnoliopsida; order Fagales; family Juglandaceae; genus Juglans; species Juglans regia. The sequence goes on from NC_049913.1 coordinate 4,925,030, forward strand.
CAAATGGAAATTAGAGAATAACCTTATCAAGATTCAGGAGGAAATATCAAATTTTTTGAGATCTAGCTTTGCGAGTATGGCCCATGCTATTCACCATATCCTTACGGGTGCAGACAGGGAACATATTTACATTCCTCAGCACTCTTAGCTGCCTCAGCACATAAGGGAAGCTGAGTTGGTCACGTGAAGTAAAACGAACCACCTCATTAAACCAGAGGCACATAAACAAATTTGTCAAAGGCGTGTGCTCCCTCACAATTACAGAAGCTTCAGCTAAAGCTGTGCATAATAAAACAATGTTAGGATCAGCTCACATAAAAATGGATACATTTGATTCGTAATGAAATGTGAATTAATTAAATATCTCATCCCTTTCATGTGTTTAAGATAATAGTAAGGTCCAACATGCCCAATCTTTGTTAAACTATTTTTTCAGTATTTTTCCTGTTGACTGGCTTTCTGTTCATAAACATTAAAATTTCAGAAAATTTTAAACCTACCCCCCTCTTGAGTTTAAACACGCGCATCACCACCTTCCAATAACAATCTTTCGACCTATTGTCAATCGATTGCCACACCCCCTTTCACTACAAATTCCAACCACATTCATCTAGTCCATTAAAACTCCACTCGGAGACACAACCCTTCCAGTGAAACTTCAAGAACAAAGATTGAGGTAGTATAATGAGGGGAATTGTCACAGCAGTAACAATTAGACAAAGGTTGAGAAGTTAATATGATAGGACAAGGAGGGTAATAAATGGAGTGAAGTTTTATATATATATATATATATATATATATATAGGTATAAATGGAGTGAAGTTTAGAAGATAAAATGACAAAGATTTCCTACTTTTCGCAGAAACTAAAGCTTTTTATATCAAGAATTGCCTGGAGTAATTGGAGCAAGGTTGTGTCAGAAGATTGATTTAGAACAATAGTGGTATAGCCGTTTAACTAGAGAAATTTTTTAATTTTTATCTTGGCAGGAGAAGAAACTGGACTAGAAATAGAAGCACACCTTTCTTTCCATTGAACCTTTTTTCATCAGGGAAGCCATCGTGATGGTACTGAGACAGCTGCACCTCAACTTCTTCTGGGGTGGCTTTGTGTTTCTTGACCACAGCCTTGCCTTCATCATAGATACTACTGCGAGCTCCATGTTCTGAAATTGCTAGCACAGAATTTGTACGCCAAAGAAGTGCTTCCAAGACACCCAAGGGATCTCTCCGAAACTGAGACTTTGAATCCACCCAAATTGAATACCTAGCTTGAGGAAATAATCGATGCCCTAACATCTGTTTAAAAAGGTGTAAAAATAACAATATAAATATACTGGTTAATATATATCATTCTCAAAAAGATTAAATTTTGCTTTAAAAATACGATATTAACTTTAATTGTCTGCTTCGTAACTAAAACAACACCTAAAAAGTTAGTCATACATGCCTATCATGCATAAATAAAGAAAAGGGCAAATTGAAAGAATTGACATAAACAATTAAATTGATAACCAATGAGAGACTTCATGATAACCCACCATATGAACTTAACAGCATGTCACTAGATATCAATTCAGTAATTTCAATATTAGGACTATACATTCCAAAGGACAGCACCTAGCTGCTAAAGATAATGATTTAGATATTTATTCCCAGAATCAAACCTGAGGCACCTTAAGGAAGCATTATCTTGAAAAATAAAAAAATATGATAAGATGTCCAAAATATCTAAACCTGAACAGAAGATCTGCCTTATATTACCTTTGGGATTTTACCATTCAACCGTTGGTCCATAAAAGGGAGCTGCCTAACAACCACAATTCGCCATTTACCAATCATTCGGTCCTCACCAATTATATGCCCCTCTGACTCCTGAGTTATGCGTGTAATTTCATCCCAAAATGCCACATAGCAAACCTGCATATCAAAGTTTGGAGAAATCATGCATGTAAATTCAAATTCAAAACTAAAATCATGTTCGACTTTTTCATTCAGGTAATAACCTTTCTAAGTGATGTCTCTGACATTCCAATAGGTTGATATAGATCATCTCCACCACCAAATGCACAAGTAGACACTACAACTTCACAACTTTGCATGTACGTCTTGTCTTCGTCAGTTATCTTAAACCCCCCATTTTCACTGTAGAAACCACAATGCACCACAGCAGTTTCATTCACCTGAAACATTCATTTACATACTATAAGTCTATAACCAATAAACAAACTGGGCAAGCAAAATCTGGGGCATGTTGACCACACCAAGCACCTAAAGAGGCAAAAACTTCTGAAATAAGCGAAACCAAATTTTCAGGTCAAATATTGTTTTTATTAGAATAGCTCCAACATAAATCAAGCAAGATATATTTTGCAGCATTAAAATACCAAAGATAAAATATACACCATTCAATTGTAGACCGATAATGGAAGAGCAATATTGACTTATAACCTTATAGCTCTGCTCTCTCTCAAGAATTGTTTGGTATCCGGTAAACAAATTAAATCGCGTAGCATTAGTATGATGCTGAATAAGGTCAGCGTTGCCGTGAATGTTAGCTCCATCAGTCTCCGAGACGTACTCTATTCTATCAATAGGAAAACTTGGTGATTCAAAAGAAGGAATTTCCAGATGTTCAAGCTCCTCTGGTGGCAAAATCTTTAAGCAACCTGGTATAATGAAGGAAATAAAAAATTAAAGAAAAAGTTTTTACTAACATTGACCTCCCACCCAGAAGAAAATGTAGACCATTCTCTCAGCTTCCTAACTCGACCACGTTAAAATTCTCAAATTTTCCAAACCTTATTCCCCACTTTTGCTGAGCGACCAAACAGATCAAAATTAGTTCTGAAAAATCTGCAAAGTTAACATATTGAGCAGTACTTACGCTCTCTGCCTCCATGAACAGCACGCGTCCTCGGGTCCGACCGGTTCAAGTTACCAACCGAAACCTTCCTCCCGAAACTCGGGACCAATGTAACCGATGGATCCGGTTGTTTCTCGAAAACCCTCGACACCTCGAAGAGGAGCAGCCCCATTGCAGGCACGAACAGAATGATGGGCCACCATCTGACCACTTTCCTCAGAGCCCTGACGAGGAGATCTTTATTCTTCTTGCTCCGAGAGCTTAGGGAATGCTGTTTACGGCGCTTTCGTCGGGCTCGGAGGAGACGAGAGCGGTCGTCAGACTCCTCGTCTGATACCGTGATCGATATAGTGGGGTGGTTGACCGTGGAGGACGACATTGGCGGTGGCGGTGGCGGTTAACAACGGTCATGGAGACCTTGGAAGGGAGTGGTCTCGGTGGTGGTGATGGCGTCGGCAGCTTGTGATTGCAGAGAATGGTCGTGGTTTGAAGTTAGAACGGTATCGTTTTCGAATTTGCACGGGGCAGAGATACTGCCTCTGCCTTCAATTAACCAAGTCCGGTCTGTATCGAATACGAAAACTTATTAATTCGATTATTATTATTATTATTATGGTTCTATTATTCTTTCGTTTGAAAATTGGGAAAATGTATTGATAATGGTAAATTATGTAATTGTCCTATAATTATTTTAAAATATATATATATATAATTCTTATTAAAAAATTTAATTTTTTAATAATAAACTTTACTTTTTTTCAAAACGATATTTACGCACTTTATGATTATATATAACATTATTAAGACATATGTAAACTACAGTGCCTAATTGTAAAGAGTAATAATTTAGCTCCATGCACAATCCCTTTATAAAAAAAAGTAAACCCTAACATACCAAAGTTAAAAAAGTAAACTTGAAATTATCTCTAGTCTTAAAGCGTACACAAGGGAGTGCACACAAAAAAATAAAAGGAAAACTCTGAAATCCGCACAAAAAAACCAACCTTTTTTTTATAATGAACCTCATTTTTTTAAAGGGAGTTCACAAGTCTTGAAATTGTATCTGACATTGCTCTATCCAAAATCGATCGAGATTTCAATGATTCACATATCTTATGTGCAAGTGATGAGAACCAAATAGGATTAATAAAACTCCCAGAAATACATACATAACCTCGTCTGAATCTGTTGGCAAAACTCCATCCACTCTGTTAGACTTGAATAAAGCAGTTCCACAGAGACTCTCGTAACAGACATTTGATATCATTCAAAGACAAACTGATTTATTCCCTTTAATTAGCATTGAATGGAAGAGGGGGAAAAAATAGAGCAAACCCATATCAAGTATCAGAAAGAATAATACAGCACTAAACTAGGCAGGAAACAATCAGATTCAGCAAAATAGCCTTTACTTCCCAACATCCAAAAATATGGAAATATCTCAGATGTATAAGGGGGTTCCTCAAGATTCAGATAGAAAATTTACACATCTATCGCCCACCAAAGCCAAATAAAAGGATATATATATATATATATGTACGCATTTTTGGATCTTCGAAGTTGGATCTTCGAAGAGAAAATGATAGAAATAGGTACAAGGATTTCCCACATTTCTCTTCGAGAAAATCACAACAAAAGAAAAGAGAAGATAATGCGGAAAGGTAAAGTTCTTGGGTGTTATCATCGAGAAATGATCAATCGCATTGAAGTAATAATGGAGTAATGTTAGATCTGTACATATGTTGGTACTTATATGAAGCCTACAACTTTGAAGATCAAGTTCTGTCAACAACCTCGGCTGGCAAGTTTAGATCAAAAAGGCCACCTCCAAGACCATCCTTTCTAGCACGCTTCCTGGAAGAGCATCCACTCTCGTCGGAACTCCCGGAGCCTGAAGGTCGATCAAATTCTGCTGTCCCACCAAACATTTTCAATGTGTCAGAGAAACTTCTATTTATGTCAGCATGACTAACCATCCAAGCAACATCTACTGAGCAATGTTCACAAGGGTAATAATATATCTGATAAACTATTTGTTTACAACTAAACACAGAAAAGAAAATCCCAAATTTGCACCCTAAATGAAATGCAATGCCAAGATCAAGATCGCAAATATCTTTTTTTGTTTTTTTCATATCCTATTCTATTAGAGGCAAGATCATGTTATAATTCAAAGCTAAGGCCCTATACTCAATCATTTCCATACGAAACTATATGAATCCAACAAATTTGGACATGTGAACCCAATCTCTCACATATGAACCACAAAGCTCTTAAACACCTTTAACCCAATAAAGGTACTAAGTTTGGTAGTGATTTTTTTCCCTTGTTTGAGTTATCCGATTATATCTTTTGTCAAGTAAGGATGGTACTTTATCGTGTCAATAATAATCCCATGTCAGTTGTACCCCAAAAAAATTGTAAAACGACAAATTAAACTGGCTGCACTTAATAAACCTTATATATATATTTTTTAAATTCACTGTCAAAAAATATTTTTCTAACAAAAAACATGTTGAAGGAAGATTAAAAAAGGGAATGTTTAACTGAAACGGGAAGATCCATTTCAATTGCAAATCATCAGTATACATCCATAGTCACATATCAAGTTTCTCATACCTATTTTAATGCCTCATATCAATGATAGACATGCTATGCTTAAGATACCATAGAAGATTTTGTAGCAAATAACCATAACCACGAAGGATAGTGAAGTTACTCTAACTTATGGTTACACATTCCATGTGTCACAGTTCATGTCCTTCTACCAATATATATCATACAGATAACAAAAAAGGTCAGGAGGTATCCATTTTACCACTTGTGCCATGGTCAGAAGCTACATATTTGTCACTATTATTGGCTTTCCAGCAAGCAATAAGTTCTGATGCCCTCTCAATTCCCTTTGACTTGTAAGGAGCAATATTGTGGTTACCAAATTCGAGAGAACCCAACAAATCATTTTCAATGCAATCATACCTGCATGAGATTTATAAATGCATGAGTTTAAATAGGCCCATATAGTTAAAGCTTTTGCAACAATAATGCAGATACTCACAATTTTTGACAGAGTGTGTCTGTAATAACTGACAAGTTAATGACTTGCATCCTTATCTCCATAACTTTATCTTCACTAAATTGATCGAAGGGCTCCTCCAAAAACTTAGAAAGTTTCTCAACATTTGCCTCAAGCTGCTGCTGCTGGTCCTCAAATAAATGCTGTTTAATTTCATTTTCTTCTTTTGTCATCTCATCATTGAACAGCTCATCTCCAAACATATAGAACGCAAATGGGTATGAGTATGAAAGAACACGCCTGGATCTGAAAAGCCTAGAGAGCCCATTATTTACCCAGCTGAAATCTCTGAGCCTTGAATCCCTTTCTTCTGTAATTGACACCCTCTCTTGTATGGTTTCTTTCAACTTACTTTCCTGCTTGAAAGAATCTGTGTGAGCTCTGTAGCGATTAAAATAGTGCAGATATCGATCGTGATCCCGCTTTGCACGTTCAGATTTTTTCTCTCGTTCTGCTTTAAAACGACCACAACTATGACCAGTTATACTTGACCAAGTATGGTCTCGGCCAGTAGCTCCACCACAAAGCCAACTGCATAAAATAGAAAAGCAAGTATTTTGTATCAACATTATTAACAAAAGAAAGGCCAAATGTGGCTGGATTTCTTTTTATGCGGCGGGGGAAGTTATCAGACCAACTCATGCATGAAACCAAGTGATGCCACCAAAGATATCTAATTAGGAATTTGAAAGAAGAAGTGAAGTGAAAACAAAAAAAATTTACAAAAGATGAGTGACCATGAAAAAAAAAGGACAGGTCAAGGAAATGATGACCAAATAAACCCGAACCAACATTAAGCAGCGAAGGGGTTCTATTCAACCATAGCACCCAACTCCCAAGTGTCCTTAAGCTATACATGGTTGCAATCATCTATATTTTAACAGCAGCAGCAAAACCGTTGAGCCAATCCAATGTATTTTGGGATAAAATAACATGAAATGGAAACCCTAGGGGGGGGTTGTTCCGTAGAGGAGGGAGAAGCAATGGTTCCATCATGCATTTTTAGAGAAAGAGTTATGAGTTAAATTCTCTTGAATGCACGGTATTCCTTCAAAAGTACTGAAAGCTAATCTAAAAACACAATAATCGAAAAAGCACCTTATTTCCTCTCGACTATAGTTGAATAGAAGTTTCATTTCCTGAGTCTCGAATAATGTCTTTTATTGAGTCCCCATAGCCCTACATAGTCTGTAGAGTCATTTTTCACTAAGAAGGATTGCAATATAAAAGAGAGAATTCCAGATTGAAGATCTCTTGACCCATATATGATCCAGTTCTACATCTTAGTGCTGAACTAATGAATAGAGATTGAGCTTCACTTCGCGAGTCGGGAATGGCATCATTTATTAAAAAGTGCTAGCGTTGACAAGAGATGAGCTAAAGAGGTGGCCAGGCAGTTAACCAGACCCTACCACATACAGACAGCAAGCAAGAGCTGTGCCGGCTGGTAGCAGCATATTGTTAACCTCCATCGCTATCGCTACCCTATTTCGCCACTGATCCCGATACCAATCCGGCATATATATAGACATTACTGGGCTCCCTCACTCCGGCCTATCTGACGAAGTGACTCCCATAGAACACAATATCATGGATCTAAAATAATTAAGGTCATAACCAAGGTGATACTATGACGAGAGATGTAATTAAAATTTACTTGTTAATAATCCCAGCAGAGAGAGATAAACTAATTAATGTCACCATAAGCAAGCTGATCATAATCCAAGCATCGGGAGATAAAAAAACACTAGTGGCTGGTATGGGCTACTTCTGAGTTTTATGTGCCCATAAATCTACAAGACAACTTTCATGTAAGTGTTACAGAACTTTGATTTGAGACCTAACCAGGCCCAATTCAAACTATGAGAGTTCATATAATTTCAGGTTATATAAGTTTAGGGCCTCATTTTCGCATATATGTCATAAATGAAAAGCTAATTACAGAGAAGAAAAGAAATGAGCCCTCACCAAAATGCTTGACCACAGATGCAGCTCACAAGGTTGCAACCACCATTCTTCTCCACATGTTTGTGGCACTTTGGACAAGGCTTTGTATGAGCTGTTATCCAATTAACTGTTTCTGATTCATCTCGGCACTTCTTGGCCCAAAGTTCCCACATCAGACATGAACAAGGCGAGTGTGCTTCTGACAAGCAACTGAAACAAAACTGCAAACCACATGAACATTCTACCTCGCAGAATTCATCATCCTCAATGCGGATTGCGTTCCCGCAATGTGGAGCACTTGGGCACCATTTAACCCTCTTATTATCTTCAATATATGACTCAAGAAGAAATCTATCAAACTTCTCTGCCATATCAGGATGCCTTTTACTGACTAAATTCCTTACAACTGCTTCATCACATATAGAATTGCATTTGTGTGCCATGCACCTAATGCGCCTACTTTGACCATCATTTATCTTCACTATAAAGTGTTCTGTCCAACCTAAAAATGAAACATCACCATGAAAGATTATAATCCAGATAATTCCAGCAAGATATTGAATAAAGAAAAAAAAAAACTGGAGGACAACAACTAACAAGAACTCGTGATAAAGCAATACCCCTCAAAATTGGGGAAATTAGAAGGGGAGGATAACGTGATTATGTAATTGTTCCAAAGGCACCTTTATACACATAATAATTTATTAAATTTCAGCAATGTCTAAAAAAATACTCATCATTTATCTTCCCCGATTGTAAATCTACCTGATATGTAATCTTTTCCTCTCCTTTCCACCCTAGGCTACAATCAAACAAGGGAGGGATACCCATTACCCCCACCCTCCTATTATTCACTAAAAACATCCAAACAAAATGAGAGTTATTCTCCTCTCTAATCCTCGGTCCTCCCCTTACCACTCCCTCCAAACTCCTAAACATAGTGTAAAAATCTATGAGATAACTCGGGACATATAACAAAGATTATATAACTTTCAAAGCAAACTGCACTGAAGCAGAACATATGGAAACAAAAGCCAGAGTGCTTACAGTTGTTGCAAAAACAATGGCCACAGTCCACTCTTGTTGCCTCGTCACTAGCTACATCCTCCATGCAGATATCACATGTTATTGTGGAATACAGTGGTGAATCGAGATCTTGATGCTCAACCACTGTAACACCCGCTTCGGCAAACAAGCAAGCCTTCCCTTTCTCTACAAGCACTGCAAACAACCGTTCAACATCCCAGCGGTAATGAATAAGTAAAGTCCTGGCATGATGCTCCCTCAGGGATAGCAAGTCCATAACTCTACGCAAATCCTCCCTCTACATCATTATGTCCCAACGTAAAATATCAATATTATAAAATCTTTAACGAGAAAGTCCTGAGAAAATAGTGGAAACAAGATTATTTTTTACCTGCGCAGCCAAAAGAGATTCTTTTGTAATTACCTGCGAAAGTGCAACGGTTAAGCTAAACGCGGTAAATATGAAATAGAATCCTTGGCAGAAAGAGGACTCAGCACAGGGACAAGATAACCTTACGATAATACGATAAAGTATAAACCTAAAAAACAAATAAAATTTTTGCGTTTGCCACTTCAAATAATTTTGAATCTCCATATTGGAAGTCTGGAAAAAGAAAAAAAGGTTTCAATAGCTTTACATGCAACTACCGGCAAAACCTGAAAAATAAAAAGAAGCATCCCGGACACCAAAAAGCAAAACAACAAAATTATGCAGCAACTATTCTAAGCGATACATTCAACAAAGTCGGCTACTTTGAGCTCAACACTGATCAAATTCCCAAATGCCAATACCCCCCAAAAAATGAAACCTTTGTTGCAATATAACTAGAGCAAATCAAAGCTCTTATCCTTAAAACAAACAGCCCCACTCCCCGCGCTCCGTTCCACCAAAAAATAAAAAACCGAACGTCAGAAGTATAACCCAAATTCACGATTAATATTGTCACCAGAGCCCGAAAATCAGCAATCCCAAAGTCCCCATGGCCCATACACCAAAAAACTGGAAAAGAAACACGCAGCCGTGCAAAATGAACCAAAACTCCCATAAAAAATCTCTCTTTACAGAACAAAAGAGCCCTCCGAAATCAAAGATAATTCCACCCCCAGAATTTCCAAAGCGAAAGTTAAAAATAAAAGTCCGATACCTTAGTCGTGGGACCCTTGGTAGGGGCACACTGGAACTCAGACTCCTCGTTCTCAAGGCCGTCGAGCGAGTCCCGATCGGAGTAATAATACTCCTCGTCGCTCGCACAATCCTCCATGGACAATAGTTACTTACCGACAGCAAATATTATATGTACAATAAAATTACAATGAATGAGTAGATGGGCATATGCATAGGCCAATTGAGGCGGAGATTCGAATATTCAATCGGATCCGATGACCGGAGCCGAGTAAAATCCGGGTATTCCGGCAATATCCGATGAGTATATCGACAAGTATGCCGGCGATGAAAATGGAAAGAAAAAACGCTTCCGGCCCTGAGGGGAAAGCATAGACGAGTGGAACACCAGGAATTGTTGTCTGGACGGAGAGAGAGAGTTAATAAAACGAAATCCTATGCCTTTCGTGGAAATTAACGGAAGTTCTGTTACAAACGGCGTCGTATTTTTGCCGGTGAGTGGTGACCTTATTTTTCTTTAAAAAAATATATAAGAAATGTCGAATCCTCACGTGTTATAAACTTATATATATAACTGTTAAGCATCAAATTGCTTTAGGGGGGGGGAAAAAAAAAAAACTGTTAAGCAATTTGTTATCCCAAGGATAATAAAATTAGTTGGCTATTTTGCCTTCAAAGCCATATTCAATTTTTCTTAAAACAATATAGATTTCATGTACTCAAAAAATACATACAAAGTTGGACTTTGGGTCCTACGTTAGAAATGTCGAGTGGATGTACAGTGGTTTGATGTGAGGAACTGAATAACTTTGACAACTCAACAGTGATATTTGTTTGTCTCCCAATAAGTTTTTGTAAAAGTTTACTGAAATATTTTAGAAATTGAGGTAACTTGAGATAAGATATTAATTGTAAATATCAATTTTTATTATAAGACATATTTAATGTCTCACACTAAGGTCTCGTATGGAATATGGACTGAACTCATCGTAGTTCAGTCTAATTTTAAACTGAATCTAACATTAAAACACTCAATTATCAAATTTCTAATCGCGTATCAACTCTAAATCTCTTTACATGTGAAATTCATAATTTTTTTCAACTCAATGCCTCTTTACGTGTGATTTATAACTTTTTTCAACTTCCTATAAATACATCTAAAATTATCTTAACATCTAAATACATATAAATTTATCTTAGATGGGCTATATAAAACTCACTTTACCATCTCAACTCACTACTATTAATAAATAATTTAACTTATCTCAACTCCACATCTAAACGGATTATGTCAATTTATAAGTTGCAAGAATGAACAACAAAAGTTTTTTTCTTTTTCACATCCCACCCATGTGATCAAGTCATGGGAAATAATGTGACCATTGTTCATTTGTATCTGTCCAATAGGAAGGTAACATGTGGCAAATGTAATGAAAAAAAATTGGTGCCACGTATATTCCTCCCTTACACGTCCATTAAAAATGAACAATAATATTGCTTCGTTGGCAAGAGCAATCTAACGGCTATGATGCAATCTTGATGATTAAGCCTTAATAAAGAGCCAATATTAATACTTGGTAATAACTAACAAAGTGTGATTTAAACATTAAAGGCTTATAATTGTCCTGTCTTTATAATCTCAAATGACCTGGATACTAGCTGTATAGGCAATGATGATAAATACTTAACATTAATGGAATAAATAATTATTTAGCTATATTTCCTTTTATATTTATAGGTTTTTTCTTTCTAAATCAAATTATAAGATTATATGAGCTCGTAGTAACTAAGTTTGATCAAATGGTGAATAATATTTAGAAATTTTTTAGATAATGAAAGTGTTTCATCTCACCTCATCATTATAATTTTCTCAAATTTACACATAAAATATAGTAAATAATTCAACTTTTAAAAATCTCAAAACAACAACAATATTAAAAATAATATTTTAATAATATTTTATTCAACTTTTAACTTTTATTTAAAATCATATCATCTTATTTCAATATCCAAATCACACATTAAACAAATGTTAACTATATTTAAGAAAAACGTAAAAAAACAAAATTTAATTTTAAACGTGTCAATTATTGATATACTGAAAATTATAATGTTTAAAATTTAACATTTAAATTTGAAAAAAATTAATAAAATAAAGATTATTCATAAAATTGTAAGTATATATACTGTTACTCGAATATTTATTGAGTGCATGATTAGATTAATACCAAAAGCAATTAGATATATGAGTTAATGTGTTATATATTTGATATAATATTGCAAATAATGCGTCACCATGACATTTAAAAAGTAAACTTGAAGATCACTGACAAAGATCTTTTGCAATAACACGTATCATACAAAAATATATGGGCTATGGAAGAGTACGTAGCTTCAACTTTCAATGATGCTTAATTTGAGGCCGACGACACCTAAAAAATGAGAATGGAAAATCTTAGAAACTACACCACTATCAGTCAATCCCTTCATGTCGATGTAACAGTGTTTAGTAATGCTAAAAAATAAAAAAAAAGTAATGCTTAAATCAATAGTTAATGTTTAATTAATTAAATTATAGAGCGATATGATAATGTTAAGATAAGTGCACATGCATCTCTAAATTATAAGAGATTTTATATTTTAGATTCAAAATTATCAATTTTATTTTTTATCTTTTATTTTTTGATAAGAGGATGGAGGGTTCGAAATCAGGCTTTTTATTTAGAGAACTAGGCTATATGTCATCAGACCATTAGGTTATTGGCTTCAAAACTATTAGAATTGACACAATGTATCCTTATTATAATTCGACATTTTAAGTTGTCAATTTTTATTAAAAAAAAAAAAACTTTGAATTTGCAAGCTTTAAAAGAAAACAATAAAATGGATTTTGATATCATATAATAGAATTATTAAGTAAACATTAATTTCCTGCTACAATACAGCTGGAGTAGCTCAGTTGGTTAGAGCGTGTGGCTGTTAACCACAAGGTCGAAGGTTCAAGCCCTTCTTCTAGCGTACAATTTTTACCAGTTTTTATTGATAAATAAATCCCAAATGACCACCCACAAATAGGCCCCATTATAGCGAAAATGTCTCATTTCATCATTTTAATTTTTTTAAATTACCATACAAAATATAATAAACAATTCAACTTTTTCAAATCTCAAAACAATAATAATATTAAAAAAATAATACTATAATAATATTTTATTCAACTTTCATCTAAAACCTTCTCATCTCAACTTACTATTCAAACCGTACTTAATCTTGAAATTCTTTTACGACTACAGAAGATAACCATAGTCCTGGAATTTTCAAGGGTTTTTCTCAGATCCTTCCCTGATTAGCCTAATGATATGATTTAGACAAATTCTGAACCTCTCTGATGATTTTTATTTTCCCAAATGGAGGAATTAATCATATTCTACATTTGAGTTCTGAGGCTGCTTGAGCTAAAGCCCTCAGATCATTTTAAATGACACTACAGTTATAGCAAGCAGTCAGTTCAGAGAGATCACTTCTAGAGTACAAAGATGGCTGGTGGTTAAATCACTAAAGGCAACCTAATTCATTTAACCAAAATGGAGAAACAAAATCTTGGTCTCCTGTTGATATTGACAAATTCATCCCTTGCATTCATATCAATATCAGTCAGAAATTCAGATTGGAATGTTAAATAATCGTAACTGAACTATCAACTATGCTTGGAGTACAGGCAAATCAAGAATCAAGATTACATTAGTGAAATTGACAAATAAATTCTAATTATTCATCTCATCAATGTTGGTCCGAAATATATAATCTTCACTTTCCAACTCTTCTTGGAGTAGACAAATTGATGGCATCTCGAAGCTCTCACCAGATCCTTTTCCATCCAATGATCTCTTTCCCTGAAACATGTAAATGCATCATTATGCACCACAAAAGCTTCTTCCTCTTTTGTACTTGTAATAAAATGAAAAAAACCGGTGAAAACATAAGGGCAGATATTAATCGCCAGAATAGAATCAGGACAAAAGATGAACGCATTGGTCATCATCCGAAATGACTATATATATATATATATATATCCGAAAGATCTGGGAATTTTAAAGTGATTCTATGCATGCCTTACTGACAAATGTTTTCGAATGACCTGAGAAAAAATGGATTTATTGTCAAAAGCTATGTAGAAAACAGTGAAATGCTCCAACTCCATCAGACGTATAATACATTATACCATGGCAAAAAAGACAGCCTCAACAAGTGTACAAAACAATTAAGCCTCCGGCTTTATCTGGACCAACCTTCTTCAAGACATAGAAAAAATAGTGAAATCCATCACCAAAAGTACTCCACTCAACAGACCAGGTAAACTCTGGAGCATCAAACAAAGGTCGCCTGAAATGTGGCTGTAAGAGATATGATTTCCATGTGAGAAAATTAGAAATCAGAGTAATGGCAAATATAATGAGGGAAATAAAAACTCTAAGTCTGATCATAACACCTGGCCGAAAGAAATTGAGATAAAAATCCCATCTGGTTTCAAAACCCTATGAACACCTTTGAGCGTTGCCATGACCTTGGTAACTGTTGCTGGTGGCGGATTCCATGGGTCTCTACTATCCACGAACAATACATCCTTCAAAATTAAGAATAACAATAAACGGTCCACTCATTAAAAGTCAAAGACTAGGTAGTGGAAAAATAACAATTACGAGAGTTTATTACAAGGTCTAAAGGAAAACAATCACAGATTGTGTGTTTACCATGGTTCCTTTCTCAATGATCACATCAAAACACCCATCGCTAAAAGGCATGTCTAGCATGTCAGCTTGTAGAACCTTTATTTCTGACGATTGAAGCGGCAAAAGAGAGGGCAAAGGAAAAATGAAAAATACTATGGTTAAATTATATCTGTTTAACTGCATAAGTTCACTCCTACAACTAGGTTAAAAGATAGTTGGGGGAAAGACCTTTTCCTTTTCCATTATAGACATCCTACAAGTATATATTTCCAGAATGCACATCTTTCTTTGATAAGTGATAATAATGCCAAACACAATTCAACGCCAGTGACAAACAGGACTATAATAAATTTATTTATTTTTTATAGGTAAAACAGGACTACGAGAAATTCGTCAGCAGTATTGACAAAAAAATCCAGACAAAGGAAGAATCCATCTCCAAATCAGGCATTCCATGGCATAGAGCACCCATCTCCTCATATGTTTTTAAATATATGTGAATCACAGTATACAGTTTACCATTAATCATTTGAAAGACGTGTGCCAAAGTACTAAAGTTAACTATCTTAAATACTCAGGCAAGGATGGTAAATTTTAGTCACTGACGGCTTACTTGGATCAAAGCTACCCCCTCATGGAGCATGCTAAAGAAAGAGTTTCCTTCTATTTTTCAGAAAATCATATCACTATGAATGTTACCAGCTTAAACACTCGAGCACATACAAGAGAAACAAGTCCTTATATAAGCATATAAGCAGATACTGAATGCAGTTACTTTCAGGTACATCTATCCCCACACCTTTATATCCCTTCAATGCTAATCGCCTCTGCATCTTCTCCACTGCAACAGCTGATAGATCGATGCATGTTGTCTCCGTAATCCCATCTTTGTATAACTCTTCACACAACTGTGAGTTCCCACAACCAAGCTCCAATACCTTTATCATAAAACTTTCTTATCTTTAGCGAGTTACATTACCATGTTAAGTGGCCAATTAAACTAGATTAAGACAGATTCAAGTCCAACAGGTCCCATATATGAAAGGAAAGACTTTCCAATAAAAAAGTTTTCCAATAAAAAAAAGTTAGGACCCACATTCCACCATCACTTGCCCAAATTAAAGCTCAAACAACTATATGGGTGGTTTTAGATAATCAAGAACGGAATTTGGTTGGTAAGTTCAACACATAAAATACCGAGCAAATCAAAATTATACATATATAAATAAATATACACAATGTCACGTATTTATTTATATATATCCACAGAGAGAGAAAGGGAGTACAGTAGAATTGGGTTTAAGATGAGCTTGAAAGAGGTGGCGAAAATGAGAGTAGTCTTTGAACCACTCGTAATGTTCCTCGTTAGAAAAACGATCGTTCCTGAAACAACAAGGACAGCATGAAGACGAGGCAATTAGCGAAGAAAGATAGGCGAGAATAAGGAAACAGAAAGAGAAAAGTTTGGAATAAATTATTAGTACCAGTACTGAGGATCGAGGTAAGCCAAGGCAGTGGAGGGAGGAACGCCACTCATCTTCTGCGTTCCGTTCGGATTCTGAATCGTACCCACTTACGAATTTTCGGGTTTGATTATTACTCTTCTTCTTCTTTTATTCTTCGGACAAAACCAGAAAGAAAAACCCTAAACCCAGCCGAACTTAATTCTCAGACGCGTGGCCCTATATGGTTTCTAATGCAGCCCAATTCATAAATAGTAGGCCGGCCCATGGTCCAATTTATTAAAGGCCTAGTTTTTTTTTCCCAATTATTAGAACGATAAATAATAATAGAACAAGTTTTCTACAAAATCACTAGCAATTAGGAATTCACAAAACGTAAAACCTAAACTCTAAACTCGAATTTGGAAATCATAAGGCGATAGACCCCTTTCACGGCGGTAATTTGCGCGTGGAAGTCTTCATACTTCTTTCCATTTTAGAAATTTAAACCAAAAAATAGGGGCGTGCAACCAGATCTGGATATCCGGCTATAACCGAATCTGGATTCTAATAACCGGGCGGATAATATGAAAATAATCCGGGCGGATAACTGGATTCAATCCAGATATCTAGATTTTTTTTTTCTTTTTGGCTATAAATCTGAATATTTCGGATATCCAGATTTATTCTGGATTTAGATATCCGGAACTTAACCGGATTTATTAATACTTTTTTAAAAAAAAAATTGTTTCAACTTTAAAAAATATTTTTATGGCACTTTTTTTAAAAAAAAATTATGATTTCATGTTTAAATTGCCCAGATTTTTAAAACAAATAAAGTTTTTAAATTTTTTTTTTTTAAATAAAATAAATAACAATGTAAAATAAATAATATTGTTGTTACATCACAATGCAAAATATTAATTTACAAATAACAAAATAAATAATAATACATCATAACTAATTAGACTAATACAATGCTACTACTCTTCACATCATAACTAAATGGAAGCAATAATATATATATATTTTTTTTAAAAAGGGATCCGGTTACAAATAATCGGGTCATAAAATTGAATCTGGATTTTTCTCAATCGCCCGGATTCCAGGTTTTAGACCAGACCAGGAAAAAATTCAGTCTGATTCTACATCCCTACCAGAAAATACTCCCCCTTTATCTCATCCTAATCATCTTCCTCATCCAAGTCAATCCCTTTATTTCACTAATTTGCCTAGAAAGATTGAAAAAGATGTGTATTGCTTTTAAGAGAGGAAAATGTCAATCTATAAACAAAACAAATCGAGAATAAGAAACAAAATTGAGCTACAATTATACTTACAATACATCTATTTTTGAATTACAACTCATTTAGTGTTATCGTGTTTATTAGCTGTTGTTTTATAGTAGGGTTGTACAAAAATTGGCAAAATCGATTGGTGCCAACTCAGAGCAGTGAACTGGTAGGCGAGCGGCATTATTTTTCCAAAACCAATGTCAACCGATTCGGCACTAGTTCGAACTAAACCGTTGAATCGACCAATAATGGTTTTTCTACTTTTTATTTTATTTTATACCTATACAAAAACGACGTTGTTTCACGTAAATGAGTAAAACGACGTCGTTTTAAAACTTGAAAATAGAAAATAATAATAATAAGAATAGAACGTCATCATTTGGCTTAAGCCAAACTACGCCTTTTCAAAATGGGATTAATAAACAACCCATTCTTCTTCTTCATTCCCATCTTCTTCTTCCTCAGTACTCCTCTACAACTCTTCTTCCCACACTTGTGGCAGACGACGTGGCTTCCCTCCTCCTTCACAGAGATGTTGACGATAGACCGAAGAACTACACCGATACATGTCGAGATCGAGACTATCGGTTTTCTCTCTCCCAATTGACCGGTTTCGGCCTGTTATGAGTATCACTCAACGACGTTGGTGCGGTGTCGGTTTGGCATCAAAACTGCACCGATCCCATCGGTTTTCACCCCTATTTTATAGTAGTATGCAACCAAACAGAGCGTGAAAGATTGATATCCCTTGATCGTGCAAGCCCTAAAATCGACATCTGCAGGAAGGTTTTGATGTGTGGAACACAGAACGAGGACTTTCCATAGAAATTCTTTATTCAAGTTGCAGGAATGGATACTAGGGAGAATACTAGTCTAGATGAAGTGTCAGGCGATGTCCTTGTAGATATTTTCTGCAGACTTCCCTTGAAGACTTTGGTCCAATGCAAGGGCGTATGTAAGGAATGGCGGGATTTGCTTTAAGACCCTATATTTGTCAGCTTGCACCTCTCGAGCTAGGTCACTGCCCTAGCGGCTGGACTGCGTCCAAACTGTTTATTGATCGAGCATTCATCTAGAGACGATGATGTAATGATAACAAAATTGGGGATGTTATGATTCAGAGACATGCCTATATAAGGTGCTTAAAATTCAATCCAGAAGAGAATATCGGTCAGAAACCATATGGGCAGCAGAGATCTGTACGCTTGGAGTTGGTGCTGTCACCTAGAGAAACATTGCAAGATGTCCCACAGAAATGTCATTTTTGTATAACACTAGATGACACTTTTTTCAACGGAGCATTCAATTTGATTTTCACTCGAAATAGCCCCGAACTCAATGACTAATCTGCTCTGATTTTGACAGTGAGGAGTTCCGGTATAATTTGGACCTACCTCGTCCTCCCTTGGATAATGAAAAGTATCATGCGTGGTTGGGTCTAGGAGTATTGACAGATAGTCTCTGTGTATCCAACATCTCTGGCCTCGGCGATGGAAATCCAGATAGTCATGGACAAAAGTGTTTGCTATAGAGAACCAAATGGAAAGCTTATGGTCAGCTCACGGTTTCAAGATCCTCAAGTACAGGAAAAACGAGGAGATCATATGTTTTATTGATGACAATATATGTTCTTATGACATTAAAAATGAAAATTTCAGATTCTTGGAGACTATTGGGACTCATTCAAGATTCTATGCACTTCTGTATGTTCCCAGTTTTGTTTGGCTTGAAGATGTTGCAGTGGGAGAAAGCTCTTATGAAATCGAGTAGTGCCTTTCTGTAACACTTCCAAACGGAAATAAGCACACACACAGGGAAAGAGCTCACTTCGAGGGTGAGCACCTCCAGAAAAAGGGGGAGAAACAGATAAGGAAAATAAGAAAACTAGGTTTTCATTCAGAATAATCATGCCTGCATACGTAGCTACAGTGACTTAAATACTAGGGTTTTCAATAAAAGGCCTCAGCCTTAATACAAACGCAACGTAACAACTGGAATCAAATGAAGGCCCAATTACTTAGGGCTCTCAACTGCAATTAACGAAATAACAAAAGCAATAACATTCGGCCCAAGCCCGGCCCATGATCTTCACTTAAGCACTTCAGAAGGCAAGTACACTACATGGAACTGAAGTAAACACTTCTCTTCCTCAGCAGTTCCTTATCCTCCGTAGACTTGCACGTGGGTTAGGGTTTCATCCCTAACCCTTCCCATCGTCTTCTTCCTCTAATCTCTCGGCACCACCGCTTACGGATGCTCCACGCCGGACTCGTTACACTTTCCGATCTCCAGATTCAATAGAATTTTGTCTAGGGACCTTTGAGACAGCATGGAATCCATCCTCATTGGAGTGATTTTGCTACGTTGGGATTTGCTTTTGGATACCTCTATTATTTTGTTCCCTCAAAATTACCACTAGTTCAAATTGGTTTTTTGTGCATTTTTTATTTTTATTTTTTTAAATATTTAAAAAAAAAACACTAATGCACTAGTGGTAACATTTTTAACCATTTAGAAAAAATTCAAATACACTAGTAATAACTTTGAGGGGGCAAAAAGATGATGTTAACTAGCATTATTCTTGGGACATTTATTCATCCTACTTGGGAGACTATTTTCATTATTGGGAGTTGCTGTAATGTATTTTTATAGTTGTCATCGGACTATTTAGCTTAGGTTTAGATAGTGAGTCAAGATGAAAGTTGAGAGTTGAATAAAATATTATTTTTTAATATAATTACTATTTTAAAATTTAAAAAAATTGAATTGTCTATTGTATTTTTTGTAAAAATTTGTAAAAATTATAATTATGAGATGAGATGAATTGATGGCTCCTCTCAATCCAAACCGAAGTGTTTAGAGAAATAATAAAGTCATAAATAGAGCACACAAAAATAAATTTATAAATTGACATATGAGTTACATAGTTCTCTGCACTATTCCTTCTAGTTTGTGACATAGACAACTATCCTCTAAACATTTTCCCTCTTGTTCTTTCCTTTATCCTACCATTCTCATGGACTTTTTTTTTCCCCCTTCTTTTGGAAACTTGAATACAAGATCATTGATCTTATAATTCATACTTACACAGTTGATGTAATTATTTTAAATGATTTTATATATCAACTACTGAATTAGAAAGTTATTTAAATTAAGACATGTTTTTTTTTTCTTTTATGAATTGAGATTCCATTTAAACTTGTGTCTAAACTCGATGCTGTAATTTAAATCAAGATAAACATAGAAATAAGTATTTGTACAGAAATTATTAAATTTAAAAATTAGATGTGATAAATATTAAATATGCTGAGATTTATGTCTACATGTATTTGATATTTCCATATAATTTGGATTGAAAAGAGAAAAAGGGGAATATATGGTCCTATTTTAATTCAAGAGTCTAGAAAGCAAGCAAAGCCGCACGTTTTAAGTAATTTTAAGAAAGAATTTAAGGGCAAAATGTGATCCACGAATCATGAGAATTACTACAGAAAACAACAAAACAAACAAAAATAAAACAAGAAACACGAGGTGGGTGGCTGCCTGCGGATAAAGCCAACAGTACTCTGGTCTCGGCAATCACTTGTTATCGTGCGCCTGCCTCTCTCTCTCTCTCTCTATCTTGCTCTCTCTCAGTCCGTGCCATGGCGATCTCTCTTCAACTCTGCCGAATTCCTACTCGAAAGGACCTCTTCTTTCCCGAGAGCCTCTCAGGAGCCGGAGCTAATCGTTTCCGGAAGCCTCTTTCCGTCCGATGTGCCGGCGATTCTTCATCTCCTTCGTCTTCGGTGGCGGTCGACTCCGATTTCGATGCGAAGGTTTTCAGGAAGAACTTGACGAGGAGCGATAATTATAATCGGAAAGGCTTCGGTCGCAAGGAGGAGACACTGGAGCTCATGGACCGCGAGTACACCAGTGAGTTTTTTAATCAAATCGCTCGGAAGAGCTTATTATGCGTTTGAATTTTTGTAAAATTGTTTTTTTTTTGGATAATAATGCAAAATGATTTTAAGATTATAATTGGAGCGACTTTACAACAACCGGAGCTTGGTTCATGTAAGGTCCAGGTTACAATTATATATGCAAATCACTATTGGCTCGAACGTATTCTGAATTTAATATCTACCAACTCGCGCTAACGTTAGCATGAGCTTTTCGGAAATTTACCCTGTTATAGTCCATTTGTCAATTCCTTCCAATGAGAAATGTGGCTGTACATTATTTTCTTACGTTTTGGTGCTTTGATTGGGGTTGTGGTTTGTGTGCTAATTCTGTATTGAAAATTTCAGGTGACATCATAAAGACTTTGAAGGAAAATGGAAATGAGTATAAATGGGGAAATGTTACCGTGAAGCTGGCGGAAGCTTACGGTTTTTGCTGGGGCGTTGAGCGGGCTGTCCAAATTGCTTATGAAGCGAGGAAACAATTTCCAGATGAGAGGATTTGGATTACTAATGAGATTATTCATAACCCAACTGTTAATAAGGTCACTAAACTTTATAACCAA
Organism: Juglans regia; assembly: GCF_001411555.2. Lineage (NCBI taxonomy): Eukaryota > Viridiplantae > Streptophyta > Magnoliopsida > Fagales > Juglandaceae > Juglans > Juglans regia. The sequence goes on from NC_049913.1 coordinate 4,947,041, forward strand.
TCTTCATGGTCATTTGAATTTAATGGAACTTGCTAAATTTGTTTCGTGTTGCTTTGAGTGTTTGCTGGTGTTGGATTCCTGCGAAGATAGGAGTAGAAATTATGATTTAATTCTTCTTAGAAAAATGGTTGTTTCGTATATGACCAATTACATCAGTTATGGGCGTACATATTATGCACTAAAAGAGTTTTTGGCACAAGAGTCCTTCTCTAAAAGTACTTTTAAAAAATCACATTGATGTCTGGAAACCACCAGCTGCAAGCCTAATCTGTCTTACTTTTTGATTTGTACTTTATCGTTTTTCTCGTCTAATTGTGCAACTAGTTGGTTTTTTTGAGTTTGGATACCGTGTATAAAATCTATATTTATTTCTCATAACCTTCACTAATGTGGTCTTTATATTTATTGCAGCGGTTAGAGGAGATGGAGGTGCAGAATATTCCCATTCAGGAAGGGGAGAAGCAGTTCGATGTTGTTGACAAGGGTGATGTTGTCATTTTGCCTGCTTTTGGAGCTGCAGTGGAAGAGATGTTGACTTTGAGTGACAAAAATGTACAAATTGTGGACACAACTTGTCCATGGGTGTCTAAGGTATCTTCTGCAGATATTAGCCTCTTGTTTAATGGGTGCATATTTTCTTTTTAAATTCTTCATCTTTTTTAATAATTCAAGTTATATCTTTATAAATTTGTTTGTAGGTCTGGAATATTGTTGAGAAGCATAAGAAAGGAGATTACACCTCAATCATTCATGGAAAATATGCTCATGAGGAAACTGTAGCAACTGCATCTTTTGCAGGGAAGTATATTATTGTCAAGAGTATGGCAGAGGTATATCCTAGATGCAGCTAATAGCTTCTTTCTTTTTGCACTTTTGTACAAGGAATATTTTTTTTTCATATGGACTTTTAAGAATGCAGGCAATGTATGTATGTGACTACGTTCTTGGGGGTGAACTTAATGGATCTAGCTCAACCAAAGAGGAATTTCTACAAGTACAGATATTTTTGCTAATTTGAGCTTTAATTTCAGGCATTTTTGGCGTAATGCAGATTTTTAGTGATTATCATTGTCTTGCCTGCAGAAATTTAAAAATGCAGTCTCAAAGGGCTTTGATCCAGATAATGACTTGGTAAAAGTTGGCATTGCAAATCAGACAACAATGCTTAAGGGAGAAACAGAAGAGATTGGTTAGTTTTGTAGTTATGCTAATTCAATTCTTATTTTCTCAAGAAGCTGCTACTTGTGATATTTGTCCAAAATTTCCACTTATCTCCCAAAAAAAACTTCCAATTTCACAGGGAAGTTAGTAGAAAGGACAATGATGCGCAAGTATGGAGTGGAAAACGTTAATGAGCACTTCATAAGCTTCAATACCATTTGTGATGCTACTCAAGTAATTTTCTTTTCCCGAATCCTATGGTTTTGCTTGGTCAGTCCTCCTTGTTAGCTGTACTATTGTAGGAAGAGAAGATATTTCTTATAACCCCCATTAGCAGCACACCACCTGACCTCTCAACTGCTCATGTGTGGCCAACTTGCAGAGCAGCCAAAGCAAAGTTGCTTTGAGGCTTTCTGATCTTTTAGGCAGCTAATTTAGTAGTTTGTTTCATTTGCAGGAGCGTCAAGATGCGATGTATAAGCTGGTGGACGAAAAGCTAGATCTTATGTTGGTGGTTGGTGGGTGGAACTCAAGCAATACCTCACACCTACAAGAGATTGCAGAGGCCCGTGGAATCCCCTCATATTGGATCGACAGTGAACAGAGAATAGGTCCTGGAAATAAAATAGCTTATAAGCTCAATGTAAGCATGGATGCATAGAGTTCCATTTTTTCAACTGGTTTTTAGATTCCAAGTCTTTTGTTGTCTGCCTTTCCTCTGATTTCATTTTCATTTAAGTTACTGTCTTTGAATTGTTTTGCTGTGAATTTCTGATAGCATGGCGAGTTGGTTGAAAAAGAAAACTGGCTACCGAAGGGTCCCATAACACTCGGTGTAACATCTGGTGCCTCAACTCCAGATAAGGTAATTTTCTTGGAGGCAGAAGTTGTTATAATCCTGGAAAGCCATTTTTGAGCCGAGCTTTGTTATTCATCATCACCACACATCACAATTTTTTTTGAATTTTTTTTGGGTTTTATTCTTCTTAAACTAATTGAATTCTTCTAGTCATTTGATAAGAGAAAAAAATAAAAAAAAGTGTGTTGTGGTGTGTGAGGATGATGAATAGAAATTTTCTTTTGAGCTAGGTCAACTTCCATTACCGTGCCAGATTTTGAATGCTATTGGGTATAGAAGTAATATAAACTTTGTCTCCTTTTGGATTTTAACCAGGTTGTTGAGGATGTTCTTATCAAGGTGTTCGACATGAAACGTGAAGAAGCCTTGCAACTGGTGTAATTTAGGTTGGTCTAGATGTATGCATCAGCTAGCTTAAACATTATGGTTGGAATGTTCAGAATTTATCAATAGATATTCTAAACTTAGTGCCCCTATGCGACTGCCTTCGGTTCTGATGCAGAGAATGTTGTACATAATTCCGTTGTGTCTTCAAGATGACTCTTTACAGACATGATGCAAAAGAAAATGTTGGGCATCAATGAAATTGCCCATTTAAGCATAGATGCTGCTTTACATAATTTTCCTGTTAAAAAATAGTCTGTCATGGCGTCATATATATATATATATATATATATATGCATAAAAAATAGTTCCATATCGTGTTTAATTCCCTGTATTACAAACATAGGTCCTGCTTTACATAAGTTTCATTGCAGAGAATGCAATAAAACTGTTTCATTCTCCTGTCCTTTTCCCTTCATTTCATTTTTCGGCAGATAAAGACAGGCACAAGTTCTTGTGGCTTGGAACCTTGCCCTGGCCGAAAAATGCCTGTACGGCTGCACCTATACCTTTAGAAGGACAACTTCAATGGCTGAACCAAAGTTTAATTGAACCAACTTGGGATGGAGTGCTTCTCTTATTTCCTATGCTAGACATTTAGGTTGCATTTGAGCAACTTCTTGGCCTTGACTAAAAAGTTCAAAATAGCGATCCAATATCCTCACTTCAAGTGCACTTTCTTTCCATTCCCATGCCTCATAAGCTAGCCACAAATTCTGTCAGGTTCCTTGGAATGAGATGATACAACTATTTCTGGAAACTGATCAAGCAAGCGATTCATCTCTTCTGGAAATTCAGCCTTTGCTCGGTTCGTTTTTCATACTACAATAACTGTTGTTCCATCTTGTATTGCCCAAATCTTTTGATTGCCGACGGAAGAAAATATGAACAGATGAGTATGAACAAACTGGAATCATGTTTTCAACAAAACTATATTGAACCAAAACTAGAATTGAAAAATGAAAATTTTAGCATTAACATCTTTGTACCCTTAGATTAGATTAATTATGATGCAGGGAATAGCGTTCTTTGACGTAAAGTTCATCATCATTGTAACGGGTGTCAAAATGTAAATAGCATATAACAGTTTGAAGAACCTGTATCAAAATTAAAGCATTCGTTGCAATCCTCGAAACAAACATAGCCAATCTCTATCAAATACACACAAATTATACCTGTGAATGAGATAGATAGCTGATGCAAGTTGTGAGCATTAAAGCACCAAATCCAGCTTAAACAATTGGCACTCGGGGGTCAGTCTGAGATGAAAGCATGCTTAGTTCCAACACAAACAAAAATAAGCAGTCAAGAACAATCCATATTGCTTATGAAATTAGTTAATTTGAGTCATCACCTTCAAGTCGAGGCCACTGCTGCCTATTGCATCTGCAATAATAATTCTTGTGCCATCTATGCCAATTTGGAGCTTGAAGCTAGGCCGTCTAACTCCCGCAAATTTCCCTTTCCTGATCGTATAGGATAATTGACTGTAGATCACGAGCAAGCATTGATCTGAGTTTCCAGCGAAAGAGGCAAAAAGAAATTAGATTAGTGAGAAAACACTGAAAAGGGAAAAAAGCATGGCTCAGCCTACAAAATACGTGCATTCCCTCATCCCTAGAAGAATCAGCATATCCAGTCATTGAGAAATACACACATTCCTTTCACACTAGGAGACTCAACATGTTGGGTAAGAAGGTCACAAAAAGCTTCTTGTCTCCATTGAATTTTAGAGGTGCCATAGCCAGATTGAAAGGTCCTTCATCATCCTCAGGTATTTGGAGTGCTGAAAAACTCCAATCTGTCTGGTATATGGTAATCCCATCGTACCTTTTTTTCTTAGGACTAAGAAAATTTTATTGAACAAGTAACAAGGCAAAGCAAAGTACAGATGAAGTATGCAAAAAACTGAACAGTAATCCCATCATACCTTAAAGGATCATTAACGCTAATGGTTTTCCTCATTACCTCCTTCCCATCAATGTCAAACAGTGATCGGCATGAAACTGGGACACCTACAAAGCCAGAGAAAAAAAAAATAATTCCAAGAGGAGGCTTCATCACTAAAAGATTACCGAAGGAACATAATCCATTAGAATGCTGTAGCCTATAGGGCTTCATCACGATAGAGTTATGAACACCCACTAACCCATGGATCTTGGTCTGAAATCTGTGGCGAATGGAAAAAGAAAAATATATTTACTTGAAAATAATTCCTGGAAGCCTTTGATAAAATAGAAGATTTAGACACAGAACCATTAAAACTTGTGAAAAGCTATTTTCGTCTTGATGGATTTTTACTGATGTAAAACAAAATCGATATTTATCTCTCCACTGTCGTAGTAGTCCATGTAGAATCTGTTTACATGAACCTCAGTATTATAGAGAGAAACCCACTCGGGCCTAGTATATCTCCAACAAAAAAATTCAGCCCCTGTGGAACTGTGACTGAACCTCTGAAGCTCCCAGCAGCACTAAGAGTTCCACCAGCCATTATCAGTAGCATTGCTAAGTGTACTCCAATTAGGGCAAATCGACAGGCAAGTCAGGTCCTTTCAAGAAAACCTACGGCAACCACAAATTGGATTGCATTCCGGGTATTGTTAATATAAGGTATTCCCAGAATTTTTCTCCTCCTAGTAAAATGAACGTCTACCCAAAAGAACATGCATGAACTTTTGTGTCCATGTACGGAATACAACAACTTACACCAATTAAATTAAAGGAAAAGTGAACGAGAGTAAGAAAACAGAGCAAGCAACATAAGATGGTATTACCTCGTATCCAGATTCCATCAGAATAACACATATATCTTGAACTGATGCTCTGGGCAGAATGTCTGAATATTCTTGCTTACGAATAGCCTCAACAGAGTCTAAAAAACTCCATCTACACATTTCAGTTAGGTTTTGATATTGAAAAGTTTCTCCCATTTATTCCTAGAAAAAGAGGATACAAATATGAGAGTGATTCAATTAGATCTTCTTGCAATCTTGACCAAAGGGATCTGTGTTGTGTAAGTGCAGGCCAAGATTGATGCACCCAGGAGAACCAATGTTTCAAGGGAACTGGGAGACGTGTACATGTGGTCAAACCCAAGAGTGAGAACCCATCTCCAAGTGAAGAATCCCAATAACGGATTGCCTTCAGGGTACTTTTGAAAGTAGTAGTCTGGAGCTTCGCCTTGATCAATGACAGTACCTGTAGAAGCATTGGATAGAAACAAGAACTATTTTTAATTATAATGCATCAGGGAACACTTTTAGATAATACTAGCAAGTACTAGTATATGAAGCTAAAGCAGCTTGACAAAAGCGCCATCTCCTTATGCCCTACAATATCATTTACAAAATACAAGGCATATTCTAACGGTTTGTATATACATGAAGCGAAAGAGTACGAAAAGGCATTGTTTTTGGCGTACCAAGTTTAAAATGCCAATATCAACGCAATCAGCAATTTATATAGACAAAACTCAAAGGAAATGAAGGCATTTTTGTTAGAACCACGACCTTGTATTTATATACCCGATCGTCCCCAATTCCCAAAAACAGGGAAGGATTAAAAAAAGGATAAATCATAATTGGATGAATTAGGCAAAACATACCCAGGGCCATTAGACCAGCGAGAGTGGACATTTCTCCAATAGCCAAAGGCAGATTAGACAAAATCTCCAGAACCTCAACAGCCCCATCACACCACCTCCACTCCCTGACTTTACTGGAAACTTCCCATTTCCAGCGACTGCACCGCATTCCTCTCCCAGCTGTGGCGCGGCGTCACCTCCGATAGCACAATCTTCTTGGATGTCTTAAAAGTGTCTTCAGCTTGCAAATGAGGGAGAATGAGAGAACTCTTGAACCGTGAAGACTCTTTGAGTTTTGGAACTACGGGGAAATGGTTGAGGTTTGAAGGTGGAGCGGAGAAGATTGGATTGAGGAAGAGGGTATTAGGTAGATATGGGAATCGGGCTTTGGTGGGCTTTAAAGCCTCCATTGTGTAGATTATGGAACGGTCTCCCAGTTTCAGAACTGAACACCGTTTGCAAGTGCCGACTGCCTCTAGAAGATTTTTATTATCGTATAAGAAAAGCAGATTTTTATTTTAATAAAATACCATACTCTCTGTTTCACTGTTGGTACGTTTTAAAATGGAGTTAATATTTTTTGTATTTTATATCTTCTTAAAACTTTATGTAACCATTGCTGGCGTGTCGTTGTCGTACCCACTCATCATCTTCTTCATCCTCCCCAAAACACCGTCCGACCACAAAACGCCCTCTTCAAAAATCCCTCAATAACTAAAGAAGCATGCTTCACACCCTCTCCCTCTCCATCCCATCCATCTCCAACCGCAAGCCCATATCTTCTTCTCTCCCTGCAAATCCTGTACCTCTCTACCTCAAGTTCCGTACTTCCCACCGCGAGAACCTCCGCTACCTCAAAGCCCTCCGCATACTCCACCCCTCCACCAACAACACTAAGCTCCCCTCCCCAGACGCCGTCGATCACATTCTCGCAACCGTACATTTCCTCAAGTCCAAGGGCTTCACCGACTCCGACTTCTCACGTCTCGTCCTCCTTTGCCCCCAGCTCTTCTCCACCACCTTCGAGCCAACCGACGTCACTCCGGTATTCGACTTCTTGACTACGGAGTTACCCGCTTCACCCGAAGACTCATGCGAATTGATCCTCCGGTGCCCAAGCATTCTCTTCTCCGACGTCGAGTTCTGTCTCCGCCCGACGCTTAATTATCTGAGGAAGTTGGGGGTACAGAACCTGAGCACGCCTAGTAATCTGAACGCGCATCTTTTGAACACGGGGGTGGAGAAGCTGCGCAAGAAGATTGGCTTCCTGCGGAGCATAGAGTTCTCGCACGAGGAGGCGGCTAACGTATGCGTTAGATTGCCGGCGATATTTGGTTACAGCCTTGATAATAATCTGTGGCCAAAGTACAAGTATTTGTTGAATGAGATGGAGAGGAGTGTGGAGGAACTGAAGAGGTTCCCGCAGTACTTCGCGTTCAGTTTGGAGAAGCGGATAGTGCCGAGGCATTTGCACTTGAAAGAAAAGAATGTTCGCCTTCCATTGAATAGAATGTTGCTTTGGGGTGACCAAAAATTCTATGCCAAGTGGAAGTGAAATTTGGCAGTAATTCTTTTCCTTCTCTCTTTTTTGTTTATATCTTCTCCCTTCTTTTTTTTTTTTTTTAAAAATATATAAATTATATATTAAGAATGTACTTAAAATCCTTTGCATGCTTTACCACATGAAGCTTTGTTATGCGACCTGATGAAACTTTGAGACTCATCTCAATAGAATTGTACCTTAGTACGGGGTCCTGTATTGAAGGAGCAAAATCCTCTCAAATCTCTTTTCTTGCATTACCGCAAGGTGGTAGTAATACTTTCAAGACATTGAATTGAAACCCATTAAAAGGAAACATTAACTTTGATATTTTACTCACTATGATTGCACGCATATGAAGAACAAAAGCTACAGATTATCCCGAAATGTGAAACTCCCATCTCTTTGAAGCTATATTATTTCAATCAAGGGTCGGTCTGCGCATATGGTAGGTACAACTGAGGCCAGCTACACAATTAAAGAGGCATCACGCACCATTTTGTAGCAAAGACGAACTCCATGGGCCTGAGCTAGATTCGGTTAAATTCCTTGAAATAGAAAATGAAAGCTCGTGACAATCACATTCTCGGCCGTCTACATCAATTTCAGTATTTCCTTGTACACGACAGGAAAACAGAGACCCGGTTTCTCACCTTCGTAATTCTGTGGAGTCTGTCTAATCAACCTTCTCGAATGTTCATCTCTTTATTAAGTATCAATTCAAGCCGTTGATGTAACCAAACCTGAAAAGTTGAAAAATGGGTATCAGCTACGTATACTAAACTCAGCAAAACAAGCCTGAAACCTCTCACTTCGCGGGATTGGCCTCAGAAATCCCCTTTTGCTATTGTGATTTATCAAGGACCATGTACTTCATTCAAAACATAACCGCATTGGCCATGTATGACCGTGCATACATACAGTATAGTGTTATGGCAGGCAGATGAAGATTCCAACCAAATCCCCAAGAACCTCTGAATACCTTGGGGCTCTATATTTCTTCCGTCCAATTTGTTAATAGAATAGCTTCCCAACTCAGGCTGGGTGGCGGCGGCAAGTATATTATAATCTTTAACCGACTCTTAAATCAGCTAAGCCAATTACTGACGCATGTCTCATGTCTACCTATGACAAATTGCTAGGGAACATCATAAACCACATTGTGGAAGCTATCTCCAGAACAGTGTGCATCTGTGTGTGTGTTTCATGCTTGCATTAGTATGTGCGCATGTCATCTAGAGATGCACGCATGCATCTCCCAGTCTTTCATATCATACACATTTCACAGGATTTGTCGAGAATTAGAATATTAGTTACCAGCATCTAAGAGTTTCAACTCTTTCTAGTTAACACTTCAATGTCAGCTCCAATTTCTGCAATTTTGGCTTCTTTAGAAGCTTTTGCTGCTTTGGCAATACTCTCAACATCCAATTCCAAGGCAATTCTTCTCACAAGACCCTCGAGCATCTGCATCACGGTAAACAGCAAAGATATTACTAAAGAAAACAATTGGTCAGCTAAAAGGATAAATGCTATTAAGAGACATAAATGTGACCAAAACATTGTCTCGATGCAACGAGTCTACGTTTGCTATTCAACCAGTTCGAATTATGTTTAATAAGTTCTATTCATTGACTCTTTCTCACTAAATTCCAAACTCTCTCCCTCTTCATGCTTAACATTATAGATCCAGGCATTCGGCTTCATGGATGCACAACATCATGTACAAGAGACAAAATATTTGTTTTTTTTTTTGTTTTTTTGTTTTTTTTTTAATAATTAAAAATTTATTATTATCAATTGACATGACCAAATACATTGGGTGTATACAAGAGAGAACACCTAGCCCATAATAGAGTACCCCTAATAACCAGTAAGTCCATCCAATATACACAAGCCTGATTGGGATGAAAAGCTCCTCCCCGCAGCAAAGCAACTGTAACTACCCCAACCCCTTGTTTCCACAAAACACACCACCCGAAACTCCACAAAACTAAGACAAAACATATATTTTTGCCTTTTGGACAAAAAAGCTACTACTCTATTTCACTGCCTTTTGGACAAGAAAACTAGCACACTAATAATACTTCACCTATACGATGGAGAAAAAATGTCTAGGTTTACAATCTCAGTATCAAATTATCTTGTTACCCAACTTCTCTTTAAACTCTCTCTCTCTCTCTCTCGGCTACTTTCCTCTCATTCACTCACTTTTTTGACATGTAACTTCTCTTGGCACTTGTTCACAAAAGTAAATCTGATCATTTTTCACTTTCGAACAATCATTTCATAGGTATTATTGATACACCAAAAGTGAAAGGATTATCTTTAAAAACCTACACAGGATGGTCAGATCTTCAACAAAATCAACCACCATCATCACCCATATACAATAATAGAATAACTGATAAAATGCCAATAACCAAGATCCTCGACAGAGGAAGAGATGATACCAGTGATCCAATGGCAACTAAAGCACGGAACTTTGAATCAACATCTACATTTTCCTCTTCCGCAATCTGCCAAAAACCATAGCTTAAGATCATGTTTTTTAAGGTAAGATCATAAAACATGAATTTTGATGATTCTCAATTCTAAAAAGCTCTATGAGATCATTCAAAAATAAGGAAAATTCATCTAATGATCCCAAGGGTTTTGCTGAATTTCAAACAGGTCCTTACGGTCAGTTTTTCGAAGAAACAATACAAGCGGTACAGACCAAAAGCCGTCCCTCCATCTAATATTTGTTCTATGACGAAAAATGCTATGGTGGAACTCAATTGCCACTTCACAACCAACCCACATAATAATTTTTTAATGATGAGGAATCAGGAGACCGTGCAAAGGCAACATGTCTTTTACCCAATTAAACCCCAGACCCATGTAACACATCCGCATCACACGGATTAGGTAAATCATCGGCTTTTCACCAATGGGACGTGGCCCCAAGAAATTGTTTGCACCCAAGGTTTCAAACCTTGGACCTAGAAGGAGCATGCCACTAAGACCAAGGCTCTTACCACTTGAGCTAACCCCTAGGGGGGAAAAGCCAAATGAGGGGGAAAAGGCCCCGCAAGAAAACTTCAAATTAGAAAAGCATGTGAAAGGTAAACATTTGCAAATTGGCAGACATGTGAGTTAGACATACCACAAGAGCTGCTGAAAGAACTTGAGATTGACCTTGTTCATCCTTCCTTTCAATTAACAGCACAGAATAACTGTGAAGCTCACCAAGAAAAGCTAAAGGTCAATGCCAAACTTAGCTAGCTACAGAAAGTATAATTGTGACATAACAGGCATGGAATTATTAGTAAATAAACATATGCCTGAATTTCTACCTTTTCCTCAGGAGTGTCAACAATAATATAACATGCATAAAAAATAGTTGCCTATGCTATCAGTACATATAGGTCAAATTTGAGCTTATGATGCAGGATTTGAATGATTCCCTTCACAAAGGTGTGGGTTGTTCTGCTTGTGGACAGAATCATCTTCTCTTAAATAGGACAACTGCATGTTTAAGTTAAAAATTACTTGAGTATAAAGTAGAGTAACACAAAAGTCAAGAATTACTTACTTGAGTATCAAGGTAGAGTAAGACAACTGCAAATTCTTATTTGGAGATGAATAACAACTTGAAAAAGCATCAAGAATCTGCAAAATCAGTTTGAAAAATAATATATATCAACATTTGTATATGAGAAACATTGACCATATAAACTTAATCAGCAATTATTTTGAGCTTCAATCCAGTAACGCATGATATTTCCTCCCGATTAAAAACATGCATGGAAATCAAGAATTTTTTCTTTGGTCATGAGTATAAACAGAAGGAAACACGAACTGCACGAGCACGGGGGCATCCCCCAGACAACCCTCAAAAAACAGATGGAAAAGCAAAATATGCAAGGAAAACGCGAAGCCTAGTAAAGGAAAGAGACCTGACTGGAAAGGAGAGGAAACAGAAAAGAAAATCCTAATAAATCACTGATTAAAATTTTTTGATGACGTTGAAACTCGACCAAGGTAAGCCCTTTCATACCCAGCCCTAGGGAATAAACACCAAATGAAAATGGACAAGAACCTTAGCAACAAGAGGAATTGTTGGCTATTTTTTTCATGAAATACTTCAAGAACTTGCTCAAATCAAGTAAAAAACCTTCCCCCAAATACTGCTAGAATCATGTTCTTTATATTTGTGATATTAATCAAGTCAAAACTATATTGGAAGCAACAACATTTGTGTTTGAGTGATGTTTAGGAAGGAAATGAGATGAGAAATTTTGAGATGAGATGAGATGAAACCATCTCTATTCCCAAACAACCCCTTAATCAAAAGAATTGTCAAAGAGAGTTTCAATCTCAAACACCTTAAGAAGGTTAAAGAGATGTTGCTTTAGAAACTAAAAGGTTAAAGACAAAAAAAAAAAAAGATTTGAAGTCAGTGAGAAAACATGAAGTTCCAATATATTAATAGGAAATGCTTCAAGAATATAATAAGACAGCACAGAAGAGAAAATTGCATATGCAACAACTAATTTGATGCAAGAGGTGGTTGCCAGCAAGAATTGGGAAGCCATAAATCAATACTGCACCTATTAGCGAACACATATAGAGAACACCAATACCCACCCACCTGCTCACATGCGTTACACACACAAAAAAGGCAAACAACACCTACAACCAAACTAATGTCACTGCTGACTACATGTGGTCAAACTTGGAAAATAACAATACTCTTACCAACCTCACTACAATTTTTATGTAACCAATTGTAGTAGCATGGATTCTTGAATAGATTAGTAACTGCACGGATGCTTGTTAAAAGATTTGCAGGAATAGCTGGATCCTTCGTGACTTTCTTGATCGTTTCCATAACTACATCTATGTATACACAAAGTTTTGAGTAAAGATCAAATTTGGCCAAAAAAAAAAAAAAAAAAAAAAGATAAAAAAAAAAAAAAAACTGATAAGACCTCAATAATAAGTTCATTTAACAATTTCAGAATGGTTACTCTTTATATGCATATAAGTGATTCCAGGACTGAAAATGGCATAACTCAAAAGCAATTAAACCATTTGCATGGTACATTTTTCAGAAATAAGACACGGTTGGTGCTCATCTTTAACTTGGATACCATTTTCAGCTTCAACATGCTTGAGAAGTAAAGTCGCCCAATCTGGGTGGAGGACACTCGTCCTCAAAATATCAATAACTGCAGACAGATAGTAAAGGCCAACTAGGTTAGCACAAATATTTTCCTTGAAGTATAATGCTACTCCATCTTTATAGAAAAAGAGTATATATATATATATTTTGATAAGTAATAAGAAGTTCTATTAAGACAAGTAAATAGGCATAGCCCAAGTACAAAGGAAGTATACAAGCAGAAACCTAAATACAAGCTAGGAGCTAGGGGTTAGAAAAAGCTAGAAGAACATCATGAAGATTAACCTGGAAAAATCATGCGCCTTAAAAGTTTGGCAGACTAACCTGGAAAAATCATTGCAAGTGGCCATGAATTTAGTAGTTTAAGCAACAAAGCAACATCAATATCTGCAAACTTGCTACAATGATAATGTGATGTGTCCTTCAAAATCTTGACAATGGCACCCAATCTGGAAAGCTCAGGCTCTGTCAACGATAATTTCTGTTTTTCCTACAAAAGTTTGCCAATAAATCCACATTAATCAGGAATTAATATTGGTAGATTACAGAGCTGCATCAAAGATTCTTATCTTTAACGAAGCAGAATTTAATTTTTTATGTGCCCTTAAACTATGCAAAGAACATACCGGGTCAGAGAGTAGAGCATTGTTAAACTCAGTAATCTTTTTGAGGATCCCATCAAATTGAGCCACATCAAAAACAAGCATTCCTTTCTGGGAACAAAATGATTGAAGAACAGTGGCAAGTAAATGACCAGATGAATAAAACTAGCAGCATATCTCCTTTCAATCACCCACTTTATGATCTCAACCAGCCATAGATAAGATATTGAAATAATGATTCCCAACTAGATATAAAAAAACAGTACTAGCCTCCAAATAAAGAATAAGAATATCAAAATAAACTCTACCCAAAAAGCTCAGGGGAGAAAAGACTGATAACAGCCTTAAAAAACCAATGATTTGGCATAGCTACCATATAATTAACAGAATAAAAATATTTGTTTGAAAGAATATACAAAAAAATAGCAAAGACAGAAATTTGTACAATAGAACTCATAATTTTATCAAACAGCTGACAACCAATACCATGGAGAATACAATTGAAGTGTATTCTAACAGAAATACATACAAACAATACCGGGCAGAATAAGCATCTCAGAGTAAACCAATTATCAATAAGTTATTACAAGTCAGTCAACTCAGATAAAAAAAAGTGTTACTCCCAACTCTAAAATGGTGAAAGTGGTAGGCGGAGTACAATTCAAAAAAGGTACACTATGACTCTATGTTCACTATATTATTTTTGAAAATGCATAATAAACACTTGACAGATACATCCAAACCTTTTTACATTCAACCATAAGAGCATACCTTAGGAATGTGCTTGAAAGTAGGTTTCGCTGCAACTGCTGCTAAATAAACAAGAACAAGGAAGAACGAGCCTCAGAGAGAGTCTCAAAGTGAGAAGCATATAAGAGAGTATTTCGATCAAAAAAGCATAGAAGAGATTATTAGCATAGGTGAAACTAAAAGAAAGTGACAAACACTAATAGTAACATTTAATTTTTTAAACAATATAATCGTACAGATGCATACCAGACAAGCTGGAGGGTTCGCCAGGTATATAAGCATTAGCTACAGGAAAAGAAAATATTAATCAAGAGAAAAGGAATCAACTGCATCTATCAACACAAATGTTTCATGACAAAGAGCCATAACAACATTATACTCACAGCCAGTATAGGGATCACGAAATGATGAATCCAGGTTAAAATTCTTTTGTCCAGAATTTTGGAGTATGAACTCTACGATTTGTTGCCGATAGGCAGTAGGAAGATTCTCTTTGAGAAGCCACTTATCAGCAGTAGCATAAGGATTATCTGGAAATATATAATATGGTGTTACTTTTATTACAGTAATAGATGAACATCAACACTGAGAAGTGAAAGCTTTAAGAGAAAAATAGAGACAGCAAAATCATCATTATAATGTTAAAAGACAGCAAATAAAAAGAAGAGCAACAAATACAGAAATTATGAAACCATCGCAGCTAAACACGGGACCAACAAAATTAATACCTGATCGATTGTAAGGCAACTTACGAATAGGCTCGCCATCTCCAATATCGACATCAAATACTGAGTAACAAAAGAATGAAAGATTTAATCATTGCTGAAAAAAGGTAACTATATTACAAGTTTCGAAACAACGTATGATGCTGACCATAGTCATACTCAATTCCATCAAGTAAAGGACGTTTCATGTTGTCATCCGGTCCATCAACAACTTCACCAATCTAAACAAAAACAAAGTTTCGATAAAAAATAAAAATATTCTAAAGTACAAAACCAAAATATAGGGACAACCAAAACGCAAAAGAAACTCAGCATGTAAAAGAATCCAAGAAACAAACCAAATGAATATTGTATATTATAAAATCTGTAAAAGTCCAGCTAAAATTCAATCCAAAATTACATTTATGCATGCATAGAAGAGAAGGAAACCTTACAATAAATAACTGGATAAAGATAAGGGCATCATTAAAATCATCAGCATGAAAGTGCATTACAACTTTACAATAAGGAAAAACTGCTTCAAACCCCAGGCAAAATAGATACCAAATTACACTAATCCAAATGAAGGATGTTTTTTATATCCTACACTCTAAGAAATTGCAACAAAAACATTCCTCATCGATCTAGTGATAAAATGATATAACAGGACAGTGAAAAGAAATATATCGAGGCCAGAAATTTACTAAAATGGCACTATAAAAAAAACCAATTAAGTAGGTAACAAAAATAAAAACATGTAAACGAAGTCAGGCAAATGGGGGGAAGACAGAAAAAAGTGCAAAAATATGTAACATAGACAACGGCTTTGTAAGTATCAAACAGAAAATTGGATGTGACGACCTTCTACACAAAAAGATCCTTCACTTCCTTCTGAAATAGAAAAAGAAAACTAAAATCTTTTCAGTTGTCGTAATCTCCTATTTGCAAAAGCAAAGAAGTCAATTTTTTTGAAAAAAATGAACAAAGATACAGGGTATATAGTATTCTAACCAAATACCAAAACAAAGAAAACAAAATTGTAAAGAAAAAGTGTATCTAGCGCCAGATCGGAAAACAATTAATGTTGAATGGAAGATATAACCATATGGCAACTTGTTGGTATGGTTATTAAAATGAAACCATGAATTACTTTATCCCACTTTTGTTCTCTTAAATTCCACGCATATGCCACACCATTATCGCCCTCTCTGATTACTTTTGTCTGCCCATCACTGGTGCCTGATAAGTGAAAGATGAAATACAATTATATAAATCAGTATAAGACAGCAATCTGGTGCAACATACCAATCCTGCAGAAACATCTGAATGCTAGGTTTTGGCATACATAAGAAGACGGGAAAAGGAAAAGTCTCTATTGCATTATTCATGGAAGCTCATTTTCTTCTTATTTAGTAGATAAAATATCTTTAGAAAAATTTGAAAATAAAAAATTGAAGACAAAGCCAGGTGCATGCAAACCATACAAGCAAGAAATGTTTCCTACTTTTTGTTTACAGAACTTTTATGGAAGAAAGTCTCCCTTTTCATTGAGTAGTATGATTTACACCGCCAACATATAATACATTAAAAAAGTACTTATTACAACAACTTCAATTCAGAAGTCCTTATTACAACTATTTCAATTATAAAAAAAAACTTCCCGTCCCAACTTTAAATGTATATCAACCCAGCAACTGAACCGAAGTATTTTCAGTCAATTAAACTAATATAACATTCACTTAATGTTTAAAGAGATCAGTATTGTTAATCACACCTGGAACCTGTAAAGCCTCCAGCCCTGGTAGATCCTCCAGTTTCAATCCT
Organism: Juglans regia; assembly: GCF_001411555.2. Lineage (NCBI taxonomy): Eukaryota > Viridiplantae > Streptophyta > Magnoliopsida > Fagales > Juglandaceae > Juglans > Juglans regia. The sequence continues at coordinate 4,963,621 of NC_049913.1, forward strand.
CCGACCCTCTTCCTAACACAAACAAGTAGACATTCATTCAGATGAGTAAAAGCTGATGAGTAAAGTTGATCCAAAATGGAAATCACGTGATAATCATAAAATTCAGAAATCAGAAATTACTTTTTTAATTATAAATAAATAAAGAGCTACAGTATTCAAACAAAAGTTATGGGAATTTCATAAATAGATAAGAGGTTCATAATTTAATAATATATTTAAAACAAAGGGAAAAGAGGGATGTCCCCAGAATACAAAATCTATTATATAGGAATGTCACAGAGGATGCTTATCTAAATTTTATTTATTCCAAAATTACAAAAAATCCCGTGCATCATGAACTGGAAGCTGATGGATGATCATACCTGCTTCGCTTGTATTGGGAAATTTGGGAAGCATAGGATTCAAGTTCTAGAGAATCAGCAATCTTATCCTGATGACTCGTCCAAATTCGTATGACTCCATCTGAACATGCAGTTACAATGTCTCCATTATCCAAGAATTTGGCATCCCAAATGCAACCGGGATGCTCTATGCTCTGAACACAAACTCCATCTGAAACATGACATCGTGGCCCAAATAAACATCCAAGCTATAAAGGAAATATTACACAGCAGGAACCAAAATTTTATCCATTGAGGTTGCAAGAAGCCAGTTCATGTGGAACAATTTTTTTTTTTTTTTTTACGAGTAAGAAGTAATTTGATTGATATAAAGATAGACATAGTCCAAGTACACCGGAGGTATACATATGAGTACACCAAATTAAGAACTATTACAAGAAAATCATGGAAGCTGAGACCATTTAATGGTCCACATAAATAAAATCTTCCAAAAAAAACGCCTAAACTCCTCCGAGGAAAGTTCATGATCCAAAAAAATCTATCATTTCTTTCTCTCCAAATACACCAGAAAATACAAATAGGAGTTCATCTTCCACACAGCTACAATCTGTGGTGTCCCTGTGATCCCTCTCCACCTAGCTAGTAGTTCCACCACCCTTCCCGGCATTACCCATGCTAATCCCATTCTGCCGAAGAAATAATTCCATATGTCCCGTGCAAAGTCACAATGTAAGAGTAAATGATCTACCGTTTCCCCACTATTTTTGAACAAACAGCATCAGTCCGTAATTATAAGTCCACGCCTTCTTAGACTATCAATGGTTAGAATTTTCCCTAAAGCTGCTGTCCAAACAAAGAACGCAGCCTTGGGAGGTGCTTTGCTCCTCCATATGTTCTTCCAAGGAAAATTGGGCCTGGTTTGAATTGTAAGTATGTCATAGAAAGAGCGTACCGAGAATTTCCTTTTTTTAAAGGTCTCCATTCCATCTTGTCTTCAGCTGGAACAACAACAATGATGTTATACAGCAAGCTAAAGAAATCCACCAAAGCACTCACTTCCCAATCTTGTGCCTCCCCAATGAGGTTGATGTTCCACTTCCGTGAATCATGTCTAATTGCTCTCACATTAGCCACCATAACTTCCTTTTCTCGTGCAATTATGAAAATATTAGGATAAGCAGCCTTAAGAGTCATATCTCCCACCCACACATCATTCCAAAAGTTGATTTTGCTGCCATCCCCCAAATACAACCTAGTATTACTCGAAAAAGCCCCCACGCTTGCCGTATATAATTCCACAACCCCACACCATATGCCCCCCTCCCCTCATTAGAGCACCAACCCCCCTTGCACTCCCATATTTCGCATCAATCACCCCTTTTCATAAGGATTCTCTCTCATGATTATAATGCCACAACCATTTCCCTAATAGAGCCTTATTAAAGGTCCTAACATTATGTAACCCCAACCCACAGAAAATCTCTTTGGAGTTTCTCATTCCTAGATGCAATGCTTGCTAGAAGGGGAAATAAAGACAAGAAGTATGCGGGAAGGTTAGATAGAGTGCTCTTAATAAGTGTGGTCCGCCCCCCTTTCGATAAGTATAACCTTTTCCACCCGGCCAGCCTACGTTCTAATTTCTCTAACACCTCCTTCCAAATTGTCTTAGCTTTGAAAGTTGCTCCCAACGAGAGACCAAGGTACTTCAACGGCAGCGAAGAGACCACCCATCCCAATATGTTGGCCAGCACCCAAATATTTCTTACTTCACCCACCGCAACCATCTCCATTTTAGCAAGATTTATCTTTAACCTGGATACTGCTTCTAAACAAAGTAAGATAGCCTTCAAAGATTGAATATGTCCTGCATTATCCTCATAAAACAGCAATGTATCATCTGCAAACAAGAGATGAGAAATAGCGATGGAGTCGTGGTTAATAAATAGCCCCCACTGAAAATCCTAAAAAGAAACCCCCCTCTATGGCAGCCGACACCATCCTACTAAGAACCTCCATCACAAGGACAAATAAGAGTGGTGATAGTGGATTGCCTTGTCATAACCCCCGCGAACTATTAAAGAAACCCACATGACAACCGTTTACCAAAACCGAGAAACGAGCCGTTTCCACACAATGCATCATCCACCCCCTCCATCTTTCCCCAAATCCACATCTACTTAACAAATAGAATAGAAAATTCTAGTTGACATGGTCATAGGCCTTCTCCATGTCTAGTTTACACAAAATACCCGATACTCCCGACTTGAGCTTGCTATCTAAGCACGCATTAGCTATAATAACCAAATCCAATATTTGTCTACCTCTCACAAAAGCATTTTGAAACTTAGAAATAATCTTATCCATTACTGTGTTCATCCTATTGGCAAGTACCTTGGCGAGTATCTTGTACATGCTGCCCACAAGACTAATAGGCCTGAAATCTTGCACCTCTATTGCACCAACCTTTTTAGGGACAAATGCAATAAAAGTAGCTTTTAAACTTTCCTCAATTTTTCCAAACAAGAAAAATTCTTGAAAAACCTGCATAACATCCTCTATCACCACCTCCGAATAAGTCTGAAAAAATGTCATAGTAAAACCATCTGGGCCCGGCACTTTATCCTTATTCATTTTTCTAATTACTAGTCGTACATCTTCCTCTCCAAATGGTCTCTCTCCAACCAAGCCATACTATTTTGATCAATGGCCTCAAAAGCTAGACCATCTACTTTTGGCCTCCATGCATAAGGTTCCGACAACAATTGTTCAAAATGTCCAGCAACATGATCTTTTATTACTGCTTGATTTGAAGATAAACCTCCATCTATGGTCATGGACTCTATGGCATTAAACCTCCTATGTAAGTTTGCGACTTGATGGAAAAACTTTGTACATTTATCCCCCTCCCTAAGCCACAATTAGGGGTGTAACCAATCCGGTCCGATTTTGGACAAAATTTAGGCCCGAACCGCAATGCACTAGTTTTGCATTTTCCGATTACGCACCGGTTACCCTCCTAAATCGGTACCTCCGGTTTTATCCGTTCCGGTCCAGTTTTCCAATTTTAATAGTATTAGTATGGCATAAAATGTAATTAATATATTAAAGTATACTAATTAATTAAAGTGAAATGTAATTAATATACTAATGTATTATATATTTATTAAAAGGAATATGTTGAGAATTTATTAGGCCATAAAATGTTATAAATATATATAATTTATGTTTAAAGCATATGATCAAATAAATTTTCATGTTTAAATTAAAATTTTATATTATAAATTATAATAACATTATCTTATATATAATTATAATTTATATTATTATATAAATTATATATAAAAATTATAAATAATATAAAAAAAATTAATTTAAAATATATAATATAGTGAACCAGTCCGGTTCTAAAAAACATAAGACCGAAACCAACTGCCCATTTTCCGATTTCCAGATTAATTTTTACACCCCTAGCCACAATGCCTTTGACTTTTGCCTCCACGAGATCTCCCTCATTAAGATCAACCTTTCTAACTCTGAGACTACTTGGCCTTTGCGATCGTTCATCTTCTACACCCTCTAAGCTTTGTAATTCTTGTAGGAGATTCTTTTTTAGTAATGCTACATTACCAAATACCTATTCATTCCATGTCTTCAAATCCATCTTCAAAACTTTCAATTTTCCAGCCAATACCTTGCTAGAAAATTCCACCATTGCCTAACCAATTCCACAAACCCCTCCGTTTTTAACCACATATTCTCAAATCTGAAAAGTCTTCTACCCCCTGGAATTTCTCACAGTCTAACATTATGGGAAAGTGATCAGAGGATACCCGAGGAAGTCTCTTCTGACACACATCTGGAAATTGTATTTCCCATGAAGGAGATATGCGGAAGAGAAATGATATTTGCAATCATGGAATGCGCAAGTGCCGTGCACCCCTTTTGAAAATAGTGAGAAAATATAGAATCCATATGAAAAATTTAATTTTTTAATGATAGACTCTACTCTTTTTCAAAAGAAGTGCGCGACACTTGCACAATCCATGATTGTATCTAGCATTACTCTATGAGGAATCTATCCAGCCTTGACCAAACTTGGTTATTAAACCAAGTATAATCACCTCCCATGAGAGGTAGGTCCATGAGTTCTAGCTCAAATATTGAATCCGAGAATTCCACCATAGCATGATTTTGTCGCCCCTCCCCTGATCTTTCGCTGGGAAATTTTGTCATATTAAAATCTCCACCAATACACCAAGGAACCTCCCACCAAGTACATAAGCCTACAAACTCATCCCAAAGCAACCGTCGTTCACAATCCAAATTAGGGCCATAAACCCTAGCAAATGACCATACAAAACCATCTACAGAATTTTTAAAAGAACACCCCACCGAGTATTCTCCCACAAATTCATCAATGTTCTCCACCATCCTCTTATCCCACATAACCAAAACTCCACCCGAAGCCCCATTCGAAGTTAAGTATGACCATCTATATACTGGCAGCTCCAAATACTACGTATGATTCTTCTTGTAATAAGCTTCAACTTTGTTTCCTACAAACAAATTCTATTTGTCTTCCATTGTCTTAACAAAGATCTTATTCAGAGGCTTTTGTAGATCTCATTCAACCCCCTAACATTCTAGATCAAAATTTTGGGCTTTATTTATCAACTATTACAGCCCTCCCGTTGTTCCTACCATGGCTTGCGCTCACCTCCTTGCCATCATAGTTGATAGACCAATCTAGCTGCTTCAACTCCCTACTTCTTTTTGGCCTTGTTCCCTGTTGGTAATGGCCTGCCTCAATGGCTATTAATAGTGCCCTAAATTGATATGCATAGTCCTCACACGAAATCCCCACACAACTCTGCAATTCATCCACATTTTTCATTACCCAATCAGCAGGTAGAGGAGAAATAATACTTATCGAAGAAGGGTCCTCCGATACAGGCTCCTCACCCACTGATCCAGAAGGCTTAAATAGGATCAACGTTCCTTCCCTTTCCACATTCCCTTTCTCCATCTCAGTCCCACTCTCTAGAACTACAAGATCCTTAGCTACAAGCACCTCTTTTCCCTCCATCGGCATGTTCTGTGGCAGCCCAGAACTACAAGATCCCTCCATCGGCATGTTCTGTTTCATCCCAGGACTCGCCGACGTGAAGTGTGTCTCGCCGACAAGTTCTTCACCGATGTACGCCAGCCCATCACCTCCATATTTTCCCCCTTTTCTCCTTCTTGCGCCTGCGAAGCCACCACAACCAGCGAAGTGCAAAATAGAATTTCACCCTCCCTCCTCCAACGACATTGCCGGCTCCGACGCACCACTAGAAGACTCACCAAGGACCGGCAACAGTTTCTGTGCGAGGGGTGGTGCCGACGTGTTGGCCTCCCCCAACTCTCCCGAAACACCAAGATGCCATTTCGGGCCTTTACCTTCCAAACCCATTTCGGGCCTTTCACCAAATCCAGCCCAACCTCCAGCAAACCCATCCCCACCCCTTTGACGCACCATTTCAAACCGTTTATTTTACACTGCAATTCCTCTACCTACGATTGCATCTCTAACAGAGCCTGCAGAATGCTTTCCTTATTAAGGCCAACAGCACCCTTGCCACCATCCCCACTACGTTGAGCCTCTGCAGAAGCGGTGACACCACCTTGCAGGCCAAAGCTAGCTATAGGACCTCGAGTGCAGACTTGCCTTGGTTTCTGCAGCACCTCCATATACGATCGAGAAGAAGGTTGCGCTTGCTTTGTCGCTGCCATCGTCACTGGTGGTACCGACCCAGTAAAACATCCTTCTCTGCCAGCCTCCCTCAAAACCTCCACCAATTTTCTCCACCCCCTCCCATCTCTGTCTTTAGGAATGAAAATACACTCTCGCCGACTCCCCTGTTTGTGTTCCACCAAAGCCATGAACACCCCTTGGGGGTGGAACACCTTTGAGCTATGAAGCTCGTCTCCTTCATGGTGAGCTGTGTAAAACTCCCTTCTCCCCATCTTCAAGCAGTCCTCCAACACCTTTGTGAACCACCGTGCCGTGGTTAACTCTAAACGAAGACTTTTCACTAACTTCCATCCCCTTTCAGTGATGATCACCCATCGACCATCTCTTACTACCTCAAAAGCCTTAAGTTCAATGATCACAGTATTCGACAGAACCATCTCCCTTCCCATACATGCAAGAATCACTCAATCAAAAACCCATGGATAACATCTCCAGCCAACTTACGAAAAATGAGAGAGTGTACGGAGAGAGAATAGGGAGGAGAGAGAAACTTTCGTCTGGAACAAATTACATTGCAAGAACAAACATTATCCATTGTGGTTGCAAGAAGACACCTTTAACTAGCAAACACAATTGATATAACAATGTCAATAAAAACTACCACTGCTTCATAAACATTTATATTCTTACTGAAGAAGAAAAAAATGAGAAGGCATCACCAGACTACAGCTCCAAATATGAAGGTTCTGCAAATCTTTTGTCCCTTAGTCAGAAAAGTTTTATTTTACGATTGCAAAATAGAAATTATCACATCCAAGTCTTTTAAGGATAGAGCATTCCATAACCTTAAATATCATCCTAGATTTTAATTATAATTGCATCATGAGAAATAAGAACATTAGAGAATCCACAGTAAATAGTTTCTCCAAAACGAAGCATGAAAACCAGATAGTTCTACCTTTCCATATCTTTGCAGAACAATCTTCACTACCACTGACAACAAGTCCAGAGAGATGTGAATCGATGGAATAGACAATGGAAGTATGACCAACCATCTCCATTAATACTTCACCACTTAATGCCCACAACCTTATGGAACTGTAGGAATGGAAATAATAGAAATTAGGGTCACCTAACATGCAAAACAAATAAGGATAAGATAAATTTGAGAATTCAAGAGGAATTGGGAAAAATAGGAGCAAAAGATGAAAGAGAACAACATTTCCAACAGAAGACAAAGCTTTCCAAATCAACAAATATATGCAAACTTAAATCACTAAGAAGCACCTATGATTAACTCAAAATGAAGACCATTTTGCTACCATTTATGCTCTCAAAATCACGGAATAGGGAAGATAATTGTTTAATCACAAAATTACCAACCAGCCATCCAAAGAAACCTTTTTTCTTTTAACCAATCAATCATCAAGGCACCAACAGAATGCAATGTAGATCTATGGTAGATCCCACACTTTCTTTTTTCTCTTGCTGGGAATGCAACAATTTGCTTAAAATCCATAGTGTCTCAGTGGATTCAATATTATTTCTTTTTTTTTATAGGTAATGGATTAAATATTATTCTGACAAAAACTATTGATTAAGTTAATCCAAAGCCAGAGTGGCGACTTATGGTGACGATTCACATAAACAGTAACAAATATGTGTCAAACTATTCATGGAAGGATATATAAATTTCAAGATTCTCAAGCTGTTTTTTTATAAGATTCTCAACCTTTTTTCACATCATAATTTATTGATCAAGTAAAAAAAAGGACCAAGAATGTAGTTTGAAAAACCATAACAACTATGGGGGTAAGTAATGCTTCAATAGATCCAACTTCTCTATGCTTCCTACTAGAAAGCTTAATCTACTAAGAAGGCATCTTGACTCAAATGTCTGCTAGCTGCATGTCTCCTTGCCATGAAACTAAATCCATTTTGTTGGTTTATTTCCCTATGTTTCGTTCTCAATTCCAGAGTATCTTTGCTTTGAATGCCTCCCCATCACATTAGGCACTCACCCCAAAAAAATGCTCTTCATGAAAATGAATATTAAAAGAGAACGCCCAAAACAGGATATAAATAACAAAACTATTGCAACAAAAAACCCACCCATCATGTGATGCAGAAAGGATTCCCAAACTAGACATCACTGCCAAACCTCGAACGGTATCTGCAAATCCACAAGTCACACAGATACATGCTTAAGATAATAACTACCTAGCACCAAAAAATTGAGCAATAAATTATGCAATTCATCAATTAATTTCTTTTTTCGATAATTAATAAGAATTTTATTACCAAGAAAAGGCACAACCCAAGTACACTGAATGTATACAAAGGAAATACCCACTACACTCTATAAAGCAGGAAACTAAGACAAACAAATTCAGTACATTATCATCATTCCTTACAAAGATCTTAGCCCACAAACTCAAAGTAGAAAAGAAAAAACTTCGAAGATCTTCAAAAGAACGCTCCTTGTCTTCAAAATATCTCTCATTTCTTTCTAGCCATAAACACCACATTAAACACAAAGAAATCATTCTCCATCTGGCTGCAACACCTTTCCTTGCCTCAAAACCACGCCAACAAGCAAGAAGATCCACAACTTCCTTAGGCATCACCCAATATAAACCAATCCTCCCAATAACCTCATTCCACAAAGACTTTGCCACCTCACAATGTAAAAACAGATGATTTACAGATTCACCATCCTTCTTGCACATGACACACCGATCAGCTATACACAAACCACGTTTTCTAAGGTTATCCACCGTCAATACTTTCCCAAGAGCAACCACCCAACTGAAGAACGCCACCTTAGTAGGTACATTCACCCTCCAAATGCTTTTCCAAGGGAATACATAGTCAGAATTACAATTAAGCACCTTATAAAAAGAACGGACTAAAAACCTGAAATTTCTAGAGTGACAAGTAGTATGTGGGTTTAATTAATTTCATCCTCTGTTAGTAGAAGAATTAAACCCACATACTAAAAAACGAACAAAATTAAACCTAGAATTGTCCACACTTGAAAAACTTTCACTGCACTTGCAATTCATGGGGAATATATTCCAATTCTAATTCAACCATCTATCTTTGTAGGTCAGCCAATGTTGGCTAATCATTATGGCCAACTTTTGGGTGTATTTATCACCACTTCCACAAACAACGTCAAGCATAATGTGCATCTCTCCGATTTTTTTTTAATTAATAAGAATTTTTTTATCATGAATAGACATAGCCCAAGTATACAGGAAGTATATAAAGGAAATACCTACTACACTCTAGAAAACAGGAAAACTAAAACATAAACAGATTCAGTACATTCTCATCATTCACTTATAAAAAAAAAAAAACATTCTCATCATTCCTTACAAAGATCTTAGCCCACAAACTCAAAGTAGAAAAGAAAGGGTTTCGAAGATCTTCAAAAGAGCGCTCCTTTTCTTCAAAACATCTCCCATTTCTTTCTAACCATAGACACCACATTAAACACAAAGGAATCATTCTCCACCTAGCAACAACATCTTTCCTCACCTCACAACCACACCAACATGCAAGAAACTCCACTACTTCCTTAGGCATCACCCAAAATAAACCTGTCCGACCAATAACCTCATACCACAAAGAGTTTGCCACCTCACAATGTAAAAACAAATGGTTTACAGATTCTCCATCCTTCTTGCACATGACACACCAATCGGCTATACACAAACCACGTTTTCTAAGATTATCCGTAGTCTATACTTTCCCTAGAGCAACCACCCAACTAAAGAACGCCATCTCTCTGATTATTTTCAATTCAAGCCACACCACTATTACATTTGTGCCTTAATCAAAATCAGTTACATAATGAAAGGTGCTATCATATGTAATCTAATTGATTGAAATAACCATCTCGAAAGTAGGGGGAAAGGGGGAGACAAGCCTGAAGTTATGAGGTGCATAACTCACACTATGCAGGACTAGCTCCTCAAAAGTTGAGATTTCTAGTCCAAGCCTTGCCGGGGGAAGATTTCGAAATTGGAGGCTCTCACACTTTTTTCAATACCTACATGTGGGCTCAAACCCTTCACCCTTCTGTTAAAAGAGGCGAAGGTGCCCTTTAAACTAGAGCTCATCGGTAAGGCTCTCACACTTGAGCAACAAAAATGTTATGACTACCTGGAATACTGAAAATATGATCACACTAATCTCCACAGTTTAATAAATTCAGCCATGTAAAGCACTGCCCATAAAAAAACGTTTAAAGTACTAAAACTGTGAAGGTTTTCCATGTCAAAATATTTACCAATCATGCCATGAAAGTCATAAGCCTCATGATAAGATTCTTCCATTTCTGACTTATGGCAAAAGTGATAAAAATACCTGAATGCCCAACAAAAGTGTGTACACATGACTTTCCTCTCCAAAGTTTTAAAGTTGTATCACTTGAACCTAAATCATGGTTAGAAAACAAATGTAAGTTCATCCTCAAAACAATAGTTGGATCCAAGCATTTGATTCCGATGACGGTCAGTTTGAAAACTAACAAATAAAATAAACAATATATACTTGTCACCCATCCACTGAATTCAATACACCTGTAACAAGCTCGCCTGAAGGCAGCTTTACAACTGCTTGTATTGCTGCCTTATGAGCCTCCCAGTATTCTATGGATTGGCCATTTCTCCAACGTCTTAACGTACTGCACCAAAGAAGCCAAATAAGGTCCTAATCGAAACTATTAAGAAAATATGAGTCTAAACTTTGTGGATATAGCAAGCAATAAAATTACAATTCAAATAACATGGCTAACATAACAAAATGAAAACATAATATGCATATATCAATGTTTAATCAAAGTGACAGATATAAAGACATCACACAGATTTTGCAAAGAAATTCGCACGTAGCAAGCCATGCAGTTCAAATGGCAGTCCTCTTATTCCTGATTTTCGCATGCTTGGGCAGGGCAATATCATTAGACTTCCAAATTGATAGAAAGCTCCATAAGTGATTTTAAGTGTTGCTTTAACATGCGTGTGGAAAGCAGACCTGTCTTCTCTCTTTCCCATTTGATTGATTAATGGATTTTCAATATGTTCTCTTTTCCTTTGGCCTTCCATGATAATTTAGTTGAATTGTGTCCCTTGGCACTTAATCTGATAAATTCACTTGAGCAAAACAAAGAATATAATTCTTTTTGATAGAATTAATTCAAGGGGTTGCAGCTGTAGTGTTTTAAACCGGTATCTACTGGTTGGAACGGGCCAAAACAATAAAAATAAACACTAGTGAATTAGTATATGGCTACAAAATAAAAGTACTAAATCGATTTTTTTATGAGCGATAAATTTCATTAAAAATATATAACCAATCAATAACCTCCAGGAAAAAAAATTCTTTTTGTTCCCATACATAACAGGGAGAGTAAAAAAATCCATCAAGGTAAAAACTCGTAAGTTGACTGAAGAAGACACAACTTCTGAGTCATCAACATGACAAGTTAACAACATAATTCTTAAAATACTATGCTTACATTTCTATTCTCATGCACAGCAGGCAATAATTTCAATTAGGAACGACTTTGAACTCACAAACGACAATAATGAGAAACGGCACACAGCGCATATCAACCAACAATTCGGCTAAATTATACAAGCAAATCAGCTTAAGCACACAAACTCACCAATCGACTGAGGCTGATACGATGTCTCCGTCATCCAACGTAACAGCGGTCACCTGCAACTTGTGACCTTCCAGCGTCTGCACCTTCTCGCCAGTCCTCAAGTCCCACACCAGAACAAGCGTGTCCATACCGCCGGACACAATACCGCCCTCTGGGAACTCCTCGTTGGGAGAAATCCACACCAGCGGGCCTACGAAGCTCGTGTGGCCCAACAGAATCTTCGAGGGCGCGTACTTGCGCTGGTCCGACGGATCCAGGGACCAGAAACGCACGGTTCGGTCCCAAGACGACGTGGCTATGCCCGCATTGCCACACACACAAATTCCACGAGCCTAGTCATCGTATTTTACACAAAAATAAACAGAATTTCAGCCAACAGCACAATTAATTCAATGATTCTGAGATTGAAAAATTAGCAATCTTCATCAGTGGAAATCATTTCAGAAATAGGTAAAATTACAGATTTCAAAAGAAAAAAATTCTAGTTTACAATTGATGATAAGCGACTCTTAGAAGTTTAAAATAACTTCGAAGTAATAAAGAGTGTAAATATGAAACGTAAAAAACAGACGGAAAAAGTGAAATAAAGAATGGTTTTGACAAGGGCATGGATTTGGAGAATATCTTACGTCATCTTCGTGGCCTCTCAGTTCGCAGCGCAATTGGTATTCTTTGTAATCGAGTTCCATGTGAAAGTTTTAGAGATGGAGAGGGAGAGGGAGCAGAAGCGAGAGAACTAGGTAGAAATAGTGAGAGCCGAAAGAAGCGGGGGTGGGGGGACCGGGGAGCCTTTGCTTTTGGAACAAACGAAGCAAAGTATAAAGAGGAAACAGAGAAAATTGGCGAGCAAGAAAACGATTACACATGGTTGACTATGAGCTGGGGGCCTGGTCTTTCGGCCCGCACAATCCAGCCCAATAATTAAGGAGTCTCGTAACTCGACCAAACAGAGAAAATATGAGGGTAAGATTTGAGTAGATTCGTAGACAGTTTTATTTTGTATTTTTTATTAAGATATGTTTAATTTTTTATAGAAAATTGAAAAATATAATTTATCTTATTAATAATTAATTTAAAATAAATTAAATAGATTTTGACATACAAATATAGCCAAATTATATTATCTATTTAGTTAATTAATAAGATACATTTAATTATGTATCACCCTGTCAATACCAAAAATAGACAGGATCTAGGATGGGATTCGTGGCAAAATTTGTAATTACAAACATCCGTGTTCACACACTTCTCTCCGATTGAAAATTAGATAAAAGTTAAAAGGTTAAATAAAATGAGTAATATTATCTTTTATTTTAATTTTTATTATTTTATAATGTGATATTAAATAATTAGAAATTATTTATTATATTTTATTTATAAATTTAATATCATATAATATGAGATGATAAGAAAATGATAAAAATTGAGATGATAAATAGATTTTTCCTTTTCTAATTCTCACCTCTTTTTACCTTTTTCTTCGCTGAAACAGTCTCACCGACTCTCACAGGCTCACAGCCTCGCCTGGTTGATACTTGTTAGCTTCACAGTGTGAAGCCTCTTAGAGTGTTGTAGGAGCACCCAAAGGCAGACTTTTTTCTTTCCGTCAAAGCCCGCTCCAAATCCAATCTTTCGTAAGCCACTCTCTCATTCATACATACTGTTAATTCTAAGACTCCGTTTGGTTGCCGAGAAAATGATTGACAAGTACATGAGGAAACTTGTTTCTCCGAGTATTCGTTCAATGCTCCGGTTGATCCAAGCGTAGTTCGAACTCATTGGCTCATTTGAGTTTTTTCATGTTTGTTTTGAAAGTAAAAACAGAAGGCAACGTGCTGCTAAGATTCTGTGTTCTGTGCACTTGCAGCTCCTCTGTTTTCTCCGCAATCAAGCGAGGTTTCCGTGGGATTCTCATTTCGTAATGAAATCTGATTCGATCCGTTGTTTTCCGATTCGCGTGACGTTTTCATTTGGATTAGGATTATGATGTCCTTCGATGTTGCTTGTTTTAGGTACTTGGGGGAAGTTTTAAGGAAAGTCGAATACTAGGTTAGGTTGAGCTTCATTTTTACTTAACAAAAAAAAAAAAGTTAGGTTGAGCTTCATAATTGTAATAATTGTGTCATCTATTTTGGGGGCGTATATGGTATTGGGTTTTTATCAGGGTTGGATTTGGTATCTAATTACAGTAGTTAAGTACGTATGGGCTACTATATTGTGAGCAGATCCGGGTTTCTCATTATCTTTTGAACTAAGGTTTGGATACGTCGTGTATTGGAAATGAGGGATAAACTAATTAACTGTTGGGTGTTAGATTCTCTTAGGTTCTGCTCCTGTCATTGATTGAGTTCCTTTGTCTTGTTAATTTCTTTTGTCTCCCATACGATATAAATCTGATTTCTTTTTGTAATTTATTGGCTTGAAAGCTCAATCAATACTTCAATACAAAGCCTTTACAGTATACACTACTAATGCTTTCATCATGGGCTTGAATTTCTTGGGCATAATTGGTTATAAGGTCTAAGTTGCGAGATTACAATGTTTTCCATAGTTTGCTAATTCACTGGAAGAGAAATGCACATATGTAGTGTTAAGTTCATGTGGAGCAACTTGCGCACACTTCCCAACTCCAAATCTAATTGTAAAGGAAGTTTTAAAACAACATCATTTACTTTTGGAGGGCAGTTTACAATTGTTTTTCTTTCCCTAATTTTCAAAATCTTCTTCTTTTTATTTTCTACTTATGTGTTTCTAATGTGTACTTCATGTCTATTGGAGTAGCACCCCTTCGATTTCTACAAATATATCAATAACTTTATAAAAAAAAGTTCTCTCAAAACTATATGTAAGCTTATGCTCTAGGGATGTTTAGACTGTGAAGCAAAAATCATTGAGCTAATTTGTTCTCAGAAGTCTTTATGATGACTGAACCATCTCGCAGCCATGAGCTTTCAAAATTTGAAAGTTCTGCTATTTTTCCTGCTATTACATGTTAATGAATTTCCCAGCTTTTCTGCACATCATTTCACATCAACAGGTTCTTTCAGTTATTTTCCAGGCTTACACTGCATATTTGTGTTACAAGACAAATGAAATTTTTGAGTCTCTTCCTGACTCTCTTTCTGCAGGGCAAACGTGCAGTGTCCTGATTCCTCCAGTTCCACGAGTAGCTTCCTTGCATGCATTTGTTGTGCTGGTGCCGTCAGCAACTTTTACAGAAATTCCCTCCTGTAAGGGCATTTTTTGTTAACTAAACCAACTAAACCACCCTAGATTCCCCCCAGCCCAGTCTTTATCATTGCTCAAAGCGAGACTGTGTTTCATTATATGACTCCCTTGTTCCATCTTCAGGAGCTTGTTCATCTCCAAATTCTCTTTTCACAATTAACAACCCTCTGAGACCCAATACTAATGTCAAGAACATCCTAATTAGGTAAGCTATCAAACATAGGTCGTGCAGAGGTGTTGCAGCTACCTTGGGCAGGGAGGTTGTAACTAAGTTTGATACCGCATGGAAGATCATAAGCGCGTAAGTTCAACTGAGGGAAAAAGGCGCCATGAGTTAACTCCACTAAGGGCGTGTAGGGGTTTAATATGTTTATTGGTGCTACTTTCAACTGCGTTCATAATGTTAGTGTATTTTGGCTTTTTGAGTGCTGTTATGTTGCGAATTTTCAGCATTCATTACAGCAGAAAGGCAACATCCTTTTTCTTTAGTGCCTGGCTGGCTTTGTGGCCTTTTCTCTTTGAAAAGATAAACAAGACTAAAGTTGTTTTTTCTGGGGAAACTGTTCCTGCAAGGGAACGTGTTTTGCTTATTGCAAACCATAGAACCGAAGTTGATTGGATGTATTTGTGGGATCTTGCATTGCGGAAGGGAAGCCTGGGATGCATAAAGTATATTCTTAAAAGCACTTTGATGAAACTACCAGTGTTTGGTTGGGGATTTCACATATTGGAGTTCATCCCAGTGCAGAGGAAGTGGGAGGTTGACGAATCTACCATGCGCCAGATGCTTTCCACATTTAAAGATCCTCAAGATCCCCTCTGGCTTGCTCTTTTCCCAGAAGGCACAGATTTCACGTAATATCTTGTATTTCTTCTTCTTTCTCTTTTTGATCCTTCGAGTTGATTTGGTATTATTTTTAAATGATGAACCAGATGTATTCAGTGTATATGTACCAGAATGGAAATTGTGCTTTCTGTGCCCTATTGCTTATCCATATTAACTACTGATGTCTTTTAATTTCGTCCAACTCTTTTGTGCAGTGAGCAGAAATGCATTCGAAATAAAAAATATGCTGCTGAGAATGGCTTGCCCATCCTAAAAAATGTGTTGCTTCCAAAAACAAAGGGCTTCTGTGCCTGCTTGGAAGAGTTAAGGGACTGTTTGGATGCAGGTTGTCTTACTTGTCTATATATATTGCTTAAATGACTATTGCATCAACTCTACTTGTTATCATTTTCATAATTGGAGTGGAAATTATTGAATATTTTGCTGTACTAGTATTTGGATGATGTTTTCATTCCTGGTCCGGGGAGAAATTCTTGAAGTCTTGCTTCTAGTTTCTAATTATTTTCCTTTATTGTTTCTCTTAACTAGGTGTTTCCTCTTGTATATTTCCTATGTACTTGGCTATGCCTATTTCAATACATAAAATCTCTTATAAAAAAAAAATATTTTTCTTAATTGTTGCTTTTTAGTGTGTAATAGAGGTGTAAAAATGCTGTCAAAGCCTGGAGATTCTAGAGCTTATGATTCGGATATCGACGATTGCAACTGGTGAAGTTGATCAAATAATATGTGAACCATAGGGTAGTATTGACACTGCTGCTCATATTATGATAAAGCTTGTTGGAGGTATTGGCCTTTGTGGATGGTTGTGGCACTTGAGTTAAACGTTGGACTTAATGTGATTTGCTGCCATTTGTGATTTTATATTTTGAAATGTTTTTTGTTGTAATCATTTATGATCAGACTTGTATTTCCAGCCAATATTTTTCCTGAATTGTTTGCACTGGTATGGCCTTCAACATTAGACGTGATGAGAGCAGATGCAATAGAATTTGAAATGCTATACATCACTATATGCGTTGCAGGGTTATTCTTTCATTCATATGCATATGCAGGATCATTTTGCTACAATCATTGTCTGATTGAATCTTATTTCTTTCATGGTAATATGCTGTCAATGTTAAAAATGAGGTATTAAAGGATACAACATAATTGGAGTGAAAACAAATGGACTTGTATAATCTGCTTTATTGTTTAGGTATGAGTGTTATTTAATCTAATCTACAAGAGCTTTTTTCTTAAATGCTGTCTCATGTCAGCATTCCATATGAAAGGTCACTATTATTTATTTAAAGGGGAATTACACATTCCACCCACAAACTATCACATATTTTTCACTTTGCACTCCAAACTATAAAGCTTTAATTTGCACCTAAACCAACTATATTATAAATTTGCACTCTCAATTTTTTCTTTTTATCTGCCAAATGTGCAAATTGAAAATATTGGTAGTTTTGGTTATACATTAAAGCTTGTAGCAGTTTGGATGCAAAGTGAAAATAGGTGGTAGTTTGTGAGAGAAAAGTTTAATTTCCCCCTTTATTTTGAACTCTTCACAATCCTGCTTCTAAATCTTAGCAATTCACCCTTGATGACTTTCTTCCTTTTACACCTTCATATCTTATGGTATTTGTATGCACTGCAGTTTATGATGTAACCATTGGCTACAAGCATCGCTGTCCATCTTTCTTGGACAATGTCTTCGGGGTAGACCCTTCCGAGGTTCATATTCATGTTCAACGCATCCCTCTCGACAATATCCCAACATCGGAAGACAAGATTTCTAGTTGGTTGATGGATACATTTCGTCTCAAAGATGAGTTACTGTCTAACTTTTATATTCAAGGCCATTTTCCGCAAGAAGGAACGGAAATGGAGCTCTCCACAGAGAAGTGGCTTGTCAATATTGTCCCGGTTATTGCATTGATCAGCATTTGTATTTACTTGACCTTTTTCTCATCCGTCTGGTTCAAAATATACGTGTCTTTGGTCTGTGCTTATCTGGCATCTGCAACCTACTTTAATATTCGACCGGTGCCAATTTTTTGCCTCGTCAAAGCTTTTCTCTAGTATGTATTGAGCAGGAATATGAGTTCTGTTGTTGTAATTTTATGGTAGGGCCAAGGTTCATAGGTTTAAGGTTTTTCCTCAAGTAAAGTTGGGGGACAGTCTCTGCCTCTCTGGTACAGATGATTCTGTATTGAGGGTTCCAACATTAATGTTCTCCTTAAATGGCGTTGTATGAATTATCTTTTGATCATTGATCTTGTTTACCTCTTCCAATAATGCATTTTCCTTTTAACTTTGCCATGGCTTTTCTCTTGTTTTGCTTGCATGCTCGCACTATGTACGTTAGTATTAGTTGTACCTCAATGTGTTATTGATTTTAACAAAAAAATTTCAAGTCAAGAGTAGAAGACAACCGTCGGACAAGAAATCTGTTTTCGTTTTTTCTTTTGGGTTCATTGACTAGATTGCAAAACAATGTACATCAGCCCCAAAAAAAAGACACGTTCCCTAAACAACATCTTGAAGTGAAATTCACTAGCACTCTTAACATTATTTTCTTAACACGAATCCAACAGCGTGGATCCATGATACAATCTAAGAATCGAGGAATAATCATTATCATAAACCACAAAGAAAACAGTTTTCTAACATAACAACAGTTGCAGGTGGATTTATAAAGCACCAAGGAGATTCATTTATGTTCTAATGATTAGGATGTTTTATGATCCTCTGCAAAACTACAGTTCTTGCCCGCCGAATATCCCGGCTGCAAATGTCAGCTTGCACCCCCAAATCCTCAACATTCTTCATAAACACTCCTAACTTCTTCTTAATCTCCTCTATTGCAATCTTAACAGCCTCTTCTTCAATAGCAAATTCTGCGCTCTGCAAGAGTGACTCAATCTCAATTTCCAACCGATCAATGAGAACCCTGATGTTGTCCAAGTCCTTGATGGCAACATAGGTACCAACTTGCATCGAGCTAAGTATTTCCTTCTGCCCTTTCAAAGCATTTTCATAGTTCTTCCATAAGGAATCAATCCACTTTCCCATTGAGCCCACGGGGATAGATGTCGCGGCAGCCAATGCTGCTGCCACTGGTGGAGCAGCCATGGCTGCCGCCACAACCGAGCAAATCAACACCGCAGCGAATGTGGCAACAAATATCATACTTGAAACCTTCCTCCAAGCATGAATGTACTTAAGCTTCTTGTCGAGTTTCTTCTTTCTGTGTTGCAACTTCTCAAGCATAAGCATCTGCTGCTTATAAACAGACTCAAAGATTTGGAAGAATTCTTGTGTGAAAGGGTCTCCAGCTGCCTTGAAATTCTTCAACTCCTGCAATGTCCTCCCGTACCTACTCCCTCCCATTTCAGTACTTTCTTCGTCAAACTTTTGAAGCGCAACAAGAATGAGCAATTGGTTATCCCGAACCCGCTTCAGGCACTTCTCTAATGCTGTACAGAAATCTAGAGTCTGCAAACTATTTTCGAAGTACTCCTCGACGAGCTCAAATAGTTCTTGATCCTTCCATATATCTTTCTTGCATTCTAAGATGACTTTAACAACGTCCTGGTTCATCTCCAGGAGACATTCCGTGACCTCTCTCAAAGAATCAAATGAAAGGGCTCGAACTTCCACTCCCACGGCAAGAGTGTTGATGACCTGATTGGTACGCGTTTGGAGGGTGGTGTCAAAGGACTGCAAGTCTGCATCAAGCTTGCAAGCAGCCTCGTAAGAGCTCAATTCACTAGTGTACTGTAAATTGGTACTGAGATTGATAGCCGTGGAAGTTTCAGGGGCCTTTTTGCTCATATGGCCTCCCATGACTTTGATTCTTAGATCTGACGAAACCAAGCACAGAACAAAAAACCAGATTCAATTCAGAAACTCTGCAGATGCTTGAGCTTGCTTTTCAAAACCCCTTGTTTATCCTCGCCAACCAGCGGCTTAACTTTCTTCTATGTCGAGACAGAGAACGAAAACCAAATTTCTGAGTGCAGATTTCCTAAAAGTACATAATATATATATATATATATATATATGATGAACAAAATCCAACCCAAGTTTCCCAGCTAATAAATAGAATAATTAACATACATATCAGAACAAACCCACTTCACCAAACTAAATCTAAAGCTAAAACTTCGTATGCATGACCTTCCTAGTTGGCAAACTTGATCGCCACAGATGAGAGTGCGGAGATTTTTTTTCCAGATTTTGAAACCGACCGGAAAGGATCAGACCAAGAAAAGGATAGAGAACTAAGAACCTTGGCAAGTCGAAAGAATCTTAGAGCGACGAAGAAAATGGTCGGCCTAATTGGAGACGGATATAGTTTAAAAGGAGGGAAGCAATATAAAGGAAGGTCTGGATCATAAATTGAGGTGAATGAAGAAGCTTGAAGAGAGCTGCAACTGTTGAGGACCAAGAGACGTGGGGGTGGTGGAGGAGATCTGGGAATAGCTTGCACGCATGAGATAAATGAGAGAGTTGGGCAATGTAAGACGCAGGAAGCAATATGTATCTCCTTCTCTCTCTTGCCTTTTTTCCAGTTTTAACGCGCAAAGCAACTGTTACCAAAGAGAAGGGAGAGCTGGAGCTAAGATAAAGCAGACATAAAGGCGGCAGAAGCTTCGGTTCTAAGACTTCGGTAATAACATGGAAGAAAACACAAGTCTTTGATTCGAGAAAAACAAGGGTATTGGTTGATGAACTGCCAAGGAAGCCAAAGAACATTAATGCCGAAATCTTTTTTTTTTTTTTTAATTGGAGAAAATATTATCTTTTATTCTAAATATTACAATTCACTACAAGAAAAATTCTTATTTATAACTTGTTAATTCCTTAATTTTGCACAACTGACCGAAAGGTAGGAAATAGTCATTCCCAACTCACGATGGTAATTCGGATTTTGATAAAGTGTTTTTTGCGTTCATCTATATAATAAATAATAAATAAACGAATAAAAATAAATAAATAGAGAGACATAAGGATTTACATAATTCGTCATAATGCCTAATTGAAATATATGTGAGGTCATGAGAAATTGTAAAATCACTCATTATAGTAGATTTCATCCCAAAACAATCCGTGGACGTGAGCCAAGATGATTATTTCCTCCCTTTCGATCTATTGTACAAAATTAAGGCATTAGGATGTCTCTACTCTTACCGCTGGGAGCTCCCGTTGAGGGCTTTCGCTATAGATTAATCATAAGGCATTAACATAACTAGTTATATGCTACGATAATTTGTTATAAAAAAGAAATTATTTTCACGGTAAATAGTTATTCATTTTAAATATTATGAATCTATGTGTAGGTGAATTTTTTTTCTCAGCTTTATTATTTTATTTTGCATTTTCAATATAAGCTTGAAGTCGATGACTGTGGGTCATTCTAAGAAAAAGAGAGAGAAATAAAGCTTAAAATCATTAAACTCAAGCGAAGATGTATTTTTATTTATTCTTTCTCATGCTAGAAACTTATCCCCACAAATATATCATGGAACGCTTGTTGCTTGTTGGGAAGCTTAGAAGGAAGATATTGAAAAGGTGAACAATGAGGAGGCCCTGTTGTCGTCACTTCAAGGGAATTATGACACAAGATATTCAAAAGAAAAAGACCTGTAATTGTTTTCTCCAAACCATTTTTTATTTTCTGAAGAGCATTGTCCTGGAATTTAGATATCTCTATAGCTTTTGAAGCATTAACTTTTCCCATTAAACTTTCCAAAGTATCTGTTGATCTTCAAGATAATAATTTGAAACAGAAACTAAAATGGTCGAGCATCAAACTATAAGGCTGAGATTCAAGAAAAGTCCATCCCCCCCACCTATATATACATGCAAACAATTACAAGAAAAATGAAATATACCTACCTGATTGCATGCAGTTCAGTTCTCGAATGATCAGAGCAACCAGATAAGTAAGTAATACACGGCGGAAGGAACTCACAGCCTCAAAGGTGTTTGCAGAGGGCGTTCAGATAGTTAAATATGTTTGCAGCTATATACCAATATGAATGTATTTTTATACTGAATATTCTTGAAATTCAAAAGATGACTTGGTGTCTAAGAATCAACTTGCCTATTTCAGTGCATCTGTATCCAAAGAAATTTACAAGAACGTACGCGACTAGTCGGCAAAGCAAAAACATGAAGAAAAGAGAATGAAATAGGTTAAAATGACAGGGTTAAAAATGGAAAAACAAATAGCTGATGAGAAAAGCAGGGACAAGTGGTACCTCTAGACCGAACCAGACAAAAATGAAACGGGAACATAAAGGAAGACGAGAAATACTATTCCTTTTTTACATTGACGCTTTTAATATAAAATAGATATCCGACTTTTTTTTAAGAAAATAAGTCAGATAATATATATTTTTGGAGATGTAATAAAAATTAGTATGAAAAATAATATGAATATATATATATATGAAAAATACTAGGAGCCCGTTTTGGGCTCTTTTTTTCTCCGATTGAGTTTTTTTATTTTTAGTTACTGATTAAGAAAATATTATTTAATAATATTATAAATTTTTAAAAAAAATATTTAAAAATGTTAAAAAAATAATGTGAAAAAAAAAAAATATATATATATATATATATATGAGTATTAGATAGTATTGTTTAAGTTAAATTGTTTGTCTTTGTCAGCTTAAAATACCGAAAACATATCTGAAAAAAAAAATAATAATCCTTTAAACAAATTGGAAAAATGGCGATGTTGTAATTTCAAAGTAAGGCAAGGGTTGTTTTTGGTGGCGAGACTCCGTATAGCACGAGGAAAACGAAACCAAAAAGCAAGTCCTTATCCAATGACAGCACTGCGTGGTCTCGTTTCGGGGTGGGGGCTGTTATAACCACACTCGTCCACCTGACGCGTAAGCTAACAATACGTGTCGATGAGTAATTGGGTGCCGCCTTTTAGTGATTTCAAATTATTATTCCACGCTACGGCAACAAAACTCTTCCAGTCACGTGTTTTTGTGACAGTTCGCTCTTCTTCTTCTTCTTTTTCTCTTGAAATATGTTAGTTTTTTTTCCTTATGTTTTCGTAAAGAATAAATATAAATTATTATTAAGAGTATTTATTTTATATAGATAATGTGACATTATCTTGATTATATATTTTTTTAAATGAGTATTAAGAATAATTAATTAAAAATAAATATACAGTAAATATAAAATATATACTATTATAATAATTTCTTTCTAACATTACTCTTATATAATTATTAAAAGATTGTAATTAATTAGTTCAGTCCGATTATATTTTTGGACTGGACCGGTGGCACCTTTAGACCGGACCAAACTATATGTTCGGTTGGTTTAATCGATTCATTCAGTCCGAGCTCGTGCAAAATAGGCCTTTTTTTTTAGTTAAAGACTCAACTTATCAATAAATACTATATATTTCAAACCAACTAAAAATTAGTCCAAAAATACTGTTTAGTTAATATTTTATATAGTTAATAATTATAAATTAGATGAAAATTATATAATTAAATTATATAACTATATAAATACTATATAAAAAGTTAAAATTTATTAAAAAAATTATATATGTAATTCGGTGTCTGATCGGGGTGAAACCTAGCTAATTTCTACCATTTAAAATTATAATTATATAAGAAATGTTATTTATCATTCTCACACTATACATTAATATATATGTAATTTATCATTTTTATCTTTCTATTTAAATTTAAATTTATACATTAATATGTATGTATTTAAATAGAAGAATAAAAATAACAAATCACATATTAATATATGGTGGGAGAAGAGACTCATTTGCTATCATCATGTGAAACTTATCCGAAAGATCAGTTTTTAAATTTGTTTTTTTTTTAGAAATACTATTTATACTCATGATTTTATTTATATAAACATAATGTATCAGAAAATTGATACATTTTAAAATTTGAAATTTAAAATCTAAATTTTAAAAAATATTGATAAAATAGAACGACCGTTCAATACGTATAATATAGTCTTAAAATTATATGTATGTGTAGCACTATTTTTTTTTTTATCACAAAATCAATTATATGTGACGTAAAAATGAAAATGATGAGCAGAATTTTCTATACAATAATATCACGAAATAAAATGTCACATGGTCTTGAGGTTCACATGCATGCCTCCATACAGAAGATGCCTTTTTCTTTTCAATAAACTATTCGGTCCATATAAAGTTCCCACAAAATACAAAAACCTTACACCACTACTGTACGACCCGTGACAGTACCGCCCATTGTAATCCCCATTTTTGCGAACTCCGAACTGCATGCAGTCACGAGCCAGCCTGTGACTATATTTTGCGTCCCTCCAAGTAAACGACCTAATTATTTATACTAAAAAGATATATGATGACTCAACGATGATAAAATAGTATTTTTTTCTTAATTATTGCCTATCCCATTTTGCTTATATATAAGTGGCCGGCCAGTTAATTAGATACGTACATAGCCATCGATCACTGATCTCTGAACTCCAACAAATTAAAGAGATCGGCTGAGCTAGCTGTTTGAGCAAAAAAATATGGAAGGTGGATACAAAAGGCTAGTCTTTGTTGCATTAATGTTTGTGTTCATGGTCATGATGATGGGATCTGAGTCGACCATCATGTTGGCCAATGGTCAGACATTATGCCGCATGACAAAAGAGGGTCTCAAGGCATGTGAGCCATCGGTGAGCGGCCTATTCCCTGTTCCTCCCTCAGCCGCCTGTTGCTCGGCTCTCTCCAACGCTGACATGCAGTGCCTCTGCCTTTTCAAGAACTCCAGGCTGTTTAATCTCTACGGAATTGACCCCAACCTCGCCTTTGAGCTCCCCGCTAAATGCAATCTTCCCCAGTTCCATTGCTCAAATTAATATATTATATGCTAAAACATGATATATATCCCGGCCCGCTTAATTTATTATATATGCATGTACTATCTATCTGTTGTAGTTTTTCCGGATCTTCTTTGTGCTAGCTAGCTTGTTCATGTGTGACGTTTTATTATGATCATGATGCACGTACTCATGCGGCTGTTGGTTAATTTCAGCTTGATTGCTTGTTTGTTTTCATGTCTTGCTTTTACGTACGTCGTCGTTATGTAATAAACAGTACTCTTGTTAAGATATGGTACTGCATGGTTTGCTAATTATCTTTTGAATCTTCATGGCCTCCAAACTTATTATACGTACGTACTGCATATACGTACTACTGATGATCTCGCTCTCAAGTTTGTTTTAATTAAATCGAGCCATCATGTTACTTTTTACCAAATATCCTCCTACACACACACATGACACCTTATGATGACACGATCTCATGGTACTGGTACTGTATAAGATCAATTAATATTCCATGTTCACATGCAAAGTTCTGATATTGATCGAGGCCGGGATCATAAACAAGAACGCAAAGAACACATTAATAATCCTACATTAAACTTCAATATTCATTCATTCATTGCATTGCATTGCAAATTGGGAGAATCGGCGAAAGGGTACTAGTACTGAGTCCAGTTTGACGTACAATATTTCTCCCATGACTAATGCTAATCACACAATGATCCTTAGCATAGGCATATAAATATAAATACATATATATATATATATATATATATATATAAATCTCTGATAACTGCAATACGTGTGAGTGATTCAGCATACCTTCTAACTTAATCCCTTGTACGTCTTTGCAATACACAATTCAAATGGGCCATGATTACGATGAGTTATAACTTGTCATGGTTTATTTTAATTATTTTACAATAAAAATATTTTTAGAATAAATTTAACATATCCATGCAGTTTGTAATTAGATGCATGCATGCATGGTTTTTTAGAATTAATTTTGAAGATATCAAGCATTTCCCATTGTAATAGATAGGTTCTTATAAAATAATTTTCGAAAAGTGTTAATTACTTAATTTCTAATTATCGTAATTTCTTCAATCATTGATATATACATGCACACGTGCCGCGTGCCCACACACACATGAATATATGGGAGCATGAGGATAGGGATGCTTAATGCTTCTCTCATGCATGACATAATTCTCTTTTAATTTGTACCTATCAATTTGTTACCTAGACTCTGTCCAATCGTTAGCTTGTCACTATCATTTTATTAAATTACAAAAAGAAAGAAAACCATTTACGTGCAAACATAATAACAAAAACCAAATTCTAATATAAGTTTAAGAAAAAGCACGAGATAAATACAATCTCATGTGAACCTTAATTTGTACGTTTATGGATAGCGTCGAACACAACATTAATTAATACAATAAGGTCTACATGCTCTATCTATATTTATCCTAAGTTTGAGAAAAGAAAAATATATATTCAAGATGTGATTCCATAACATTAAATGAAGACAACATTAATTACAATAATTAAGGTCTACATGCTTCATCTGAATTTATAGAAAATTAGACTCAATCCAATCCTTGAAACTCCATGCCACTTATAATGCTTTATCTGAATTTCTTCTTGTTCTTCGCACCAAGAAACTCTAGAGTGATCAAAACCATTAAGCCAAAATATTGAAATCTCTTTGTCTCTTAGAGTCTCTGATCTGATTAACCAGACCACCCTTTCCTGGAACATTCAAAAAATGCTAACCCTCTTTCAGCAAGATAGCATATGGGAAATTCAAAAAATCCCGTTACTTTATGCCAGCCAAAGATCAGACTGTTCGACTTGGATAAATAGCCAAAATGGAAATTTTTCTATCAAAACAGCTTACCATCTTGCAGCAAAACTTGCAAATACACTAATGCCAAATCTTCCTAATTTCTCAATGTAAAAAATCTGGAAACTAAAAATTCATGATCGCCATAAACTCCTCATTTAGAAAATCATATGGAACTTAATACTCCAAAACCGCCATAAACTCCTCCTTTGGAAAATCATATGGAACATATTCATGACCACTATAAACTCCTCCAAATATTCCATCCTTTAGCTACCCACTGTGCGAAAAACAAGAAGAAACTATGCTCCATCTTTTTATTGAATGCCCAATCACCAGAATTTTATGGAGTCAAAGCAGCTGACCATTAAATCTCTATTCACTGGCGATCACTACAATGCAGTATTAGATACAAATTATCATTAATCCCGAATCGAAGTTGGGATTAAATTCTCAGGAATAAGTAAGAACATCCTTTCCAATTATTTGCAGTTCTGATAATAGAATTTATTTGGAAAATGAGGAATGATGTAGTCCACAACCAAATAGTTTTTTTCTCTAGAGAAGGCAAAGGAATAGTTGGACACTTCATACCAAGAAACCCTACATGCATGGAAATAAAAGGCGAAATCAAATCAGTCATAGAAATGGCAAGCCCCATCCAGATATCAAACAAGCATATCTTTTGATGCTGCAATAAGAGATTCATTCTCAACATCTTCAACGGTGAGTCGAGACTCAGATGGCAACTTTCTAGAAATCTGGATAGAAAAAAAAATGCTACCACAAACCCCGCCATAGTAGAAGCCTAGGCAGCAAAACTAGCAATAAAAATGGCAGAACAACTACAAAAGGCTTCAACAACCCTAGAAGGAGATGCACAACTCGTGATTTCAGCAATCCAAGGAGAATCCATTGTTTGGCAAATTAACTCCATTACTAAAGACCTCAAGTGTTGAAAAATCATAACGACTGGAGCGTTAAAAAAATAGATCGATCACAAAATTGATGTGCGCACTCGGTGGCGCAATGGGCAGCAACCAACCTTGTGTTTGGTAGCATACCCGTAGAAAAACTACCTTCTTGTATTTTTCATATTGATAGTGGGAAAAATCCTCCCCCTACTAGATTGTAATTTCCTCTTATTTATAAAAGTATAGTCGAAAACTTTTTCCATATCTAGCTTTATCGTCATTTGGCCATTTCTCTTCATTTTCCTCTTGAGATGGTGAAACAACTCATGGACAATTATAGAGTTTTCTTTGATGTAACAGCCTGGGACGAATGATGTTTAAAAGGGAGAGATGATATTGGGGAGTGTCTTCTTTAAGCGATTTGCCAGAATTTTGGTGATGGTTTTGTATATAACATTAGTCAAGCTGATTGATCAGAAATTTTGAGGGAAGCATGGATTGGAGATTTTTGGGATGAGAGCTATATTTGTGTGGTTCATCTGCCTCAGTAGTTTTCCACTTCTAAAGAAAATCTGGACTGCAGCTATGACTTCTTTTTTGATGATCTTCCAGTAGTGTTTATAGAAGAGAGTTGTCATTCCATCCAAACCCGGTGTTTTATGGTTGGGAATTTGCTTTAGTACTCCATAGATTTCTTCTTCAATAGGTAGCGCAGTTAGGAACTCATTTTCTTGATCTGTTATTTACTTTTCAAAAAGATTTTCCAAATCTTCCAGGATAACTGGATTTAAAGTGGCACAAATAGACCTAAAATAAGTAATGAAATACGATTCACTGATATCATGGTCCATTGTCCAGTTACCTAGGCTTAATTTGACGAGTCGATCTCGTTGCTTCTTCTTCGGATTGTTGTTGAGAGATGGTAGAACTTTGTATTCAGAGCTATTGTAGTGAACCAATTGATTCGTGATTTTTTACGCCATATTATTTATTCATGTTTTAACTGATCTTGGAGATTTGCTTGTAACTGCTTCTCTTTTAAATTGACTCTGCGGACATGGGGTTGCACTGGATTTAATTGAGTTCGCTTTCTATTTGCTGGATGTTAACTTGAATCTTTCCGAAGTGGACTTTGTTCCGGTGTTTTAGAGCATCTTAGTGGCCTTGATTTTGTTGCATAGTATGAAGGCCGGATTTCCATTGAAGTGCTTACTCCATGCTTCCTGAATAATTATTTGACTGAGTAGTTCTCGGATCCAGAATTCTTCAAACTTGAAAGATAAGGCTCTATTTGTCACTTTTGTCGTGGTGAGTAGAAGCAGATGGTGATCTGATGCCGAGGAAGTAAAGTGGTGAATTGTGGCATCAGGAAATAATAATCTCCATTGTGTGCTTGTTATCCCTCGGTCCAGCCTCTTTCTGATCAAGGCCTTGCCGTGTCAATTGTTAGTCCATGTAAACGTGGGCCCAGAGAAACCAATATCGATTAGACCATGTGTTTCCATCAAATTTTTTAATCCACCAATTGACAAGGATGTTATTGGATGCCCCCCAATTTTCTCGTTTTGGCTTAATATATCGTTGAAATCTCCAATGCAAATCCATGGGCGGGAAAAGAGTTGTGAATTGAGTCTAATGATGTCTAGAAATTTGCTTTGTGTTACCACTGTGCTAGAGCATAGACATATGTAGCTAGCCAATGATGGTTAGGAGGATCATAATAAATTAAAATAGATCTTGCATTCATGTTCACATGTACTGGTTCTACATCTACACCCGGTCGCCATATTAGCAAAGTGCCTCATTTTTTTTCGAGGTTGGGAAATTTACAAAATGATGGAAACCTAGACTATTTACAATAGTAGAGGTGCGTTTAGCAGGCACCATGGTTTTCGACAAAAATATTATGTCCGAGTTATATTTTCTAATATTAGCCCTTATACTTCTAATTGCTTTGAGATGGGCTAGTCCCCTGCAATTCCATACCATCGTCTTCATGGAGCAGTTGGAGGCATGGTAGAGCCTGTCTCATCAGCTTTATTTGATTTCCCAGTTGTTGCTTCATATGGATTTGCCCAGTGATATAGTTTGGTTCTAACATGCTCTTTTGATTTTTTTTATTTTTCTAGTTATATTCGATTGCATTTCAAGTAGTATGAATGCCAGATCTTCCTACTCATTTATGGGGTTTTAATCTTTCCTTGTAAAAGGAGCAAGTGGTTCCTTAGAGGTTTTTTGAATTTTTTTTCTTAGTCTGTTGACTATCTTCATGGATTAGTGGTGTATTTATTTTTTCTGCAGCCTGTGGTGAAGAAGACTCCACGGGGTTGAAAGACCAATTTGTTGCTTTTAACAAATCATGTGGCTCTTTTATTTTTTACTGTCGTTGGGATAATAGGCTCTGTGGAGTGGATTGATTATGTGCTTTGGTGGGCACTTCTACGATGGGTTCCATTTCATTATCTGAGGTGGGCTCACTTAAGTGGGCCAAGTGGGTATTTTTAGAAAGGCTGACCCGTTAAGCCTTAAATCCCATAACTGCAGCTTGGATTTGCATCCATTGTGTACTCCATGCTTCTGTGTTTAGGGCAGAGGGGTAAGTAAAGCTCTGCAGTGCCGATTCCATCAGATTGCTGTAGAGGAGTTGGTTTGCCGTCAACTGTGTGAACTTATGGCCTGGAGTGATTGATGGAAATACATTCGGTGGGAATGAATTTACTCCCGAAGTGAATATGCTTTGGGTGGTTGGTGATGGGGCTTTAATGTCCACAGTAGATGGCTAAGAGATTCTCTACAGTGAACTGGTGGAAGTGGCGCTCGCTAGCTTCAGGTCACTTTATAGAAGATAACCACCGTAACTGGTTGGGTTTCTAGACGCCGAGGTGGGGCTTCCGCTTCCTCTAATATTTCTTACTTTCCCTTCAATGTTGAATTTCAATCCTTTGTTGTGTATGAAAAAGCATTTTTTCTGTGATTTCCGTGTTGGAGAAGAGGTCTCTTTGTGATGCAACCCCGTTTTGGGGCCTGGAAGGTTGAGGTGGCTCTGTTGTGATGTAACGACAAATCTGTGCATGGAGGGAACCATGTTTGGGTCATGTCTATGGTGAAGATTGGGGTCTTCGGTGCCGACGATCTTTGCGATATGAGTAAAGGATGTTCTTCCTCTAATTTCCTTTTCCCTTTGTCTTTCCTGATTTCTTCAACTATTTCTTTGTCTTTTTTGCTATCATCTCGCATATCTGATTGATTAGCTTCTAAGTCTTGGGTGTTTCTCATTTGTTCATGGGTCAAGAGCACTGGAAATAAAGGTGCCGATACTGCCATCATGTTGCTTTGCTCGATTATGGTTAATGGTTGTGAGTTGACCTTGAACAGATCCTCTTCTGCAATTTTTTCCAACTATGTTGTTCTTGATATGATTGTTTGGCCCTATTGAGGTGGTAGAATGATTCTTGAGTTGTGACTTTCGGCTCTAAGCCAAGGTCTAAAAGGTAGTTGGGTAGGGATGACTTTTAGGAACGTGCAAAAGATCTGTGAGTGACCTAGTCTACCACATGCATAACAAAAATTCGATGGCCTCTCATATTTGAAGGAGACCCATGTATCTATGTTGTAGTCTCTTAGAAGCCAGAAACCTTGCTTCAATGGATTTGTTATGTCTATTTCTACCTTGATCCTTATAAATTTTTCACATGCTATTTCGAAATGTGGATCTACTTCCACCTCCATAAGTGTTCCAATGGCTTTCCCAATTTTTGTGGCATTTGCAACAATCATGTGACCCAATGTGAGGTCGTGTATTTGCACATGAAAAACTAATGTATTTAAACTAATCGCATGCCATGTAGATCTAGCAGGCCACAGCTTTAGGATGAGCAAGTGTCCCTTGAAGTTCCATGGGGCTTGATTAATGATTCTTTGTTTATCATACGCTGTCTAGAAAGTGAAGAGGAAGAGATTTACATCTAAATCTTTTATGTGGGATTTTTTGATAAAGTTCCAGACTGCTTAGAAGTTTGCATGTAGTGAGATTTTATTTAGTGGCCGAGTTGCAACTATTCTTCTCACTAATGCAAGTTTTGTGGTTTCTTTTGCAATTTCTATGACTGGAGTTACGTTGAGATCCTCCCATGATAGAGCTTTTGTTTGTTGAATTAGAGAATCCATCTCCATGTCGAACACTTGATCTAAACTTGTGTTTTACTCCATTAAAGGAGTAGGAGTTTTATTGCGAGGTGTAGAGAGACTCTAAGAAATGAGTAGTTTTGAAAGGATAATAAAATTAATGAAGGTGAGATGTATTGAGAAAATGAGATAAGCCTGGCATTGTTATGGAAAGTTAATTAAAAGCATAAAGAAATGGTAATTAAGACTCATAAAGAGAGCTATTGAAATAAATAAATAAGTTTTTTATATACATTTAAAATAATTAATTAAGTTCAATGTCTTAACTAGGGAGCAATTTGTGGAAATTAGGTCTGTTTGGTTATTAGATTGTACTGAGATCAATTCAGTTTAGTCTAATTTTAAGTTGAGTCTAATATCTAAATACTCAATTCTTAAATCACTAAAGTCATTTCAATTCAAAAATTCTTTATACGGAGGATTTATAATTTTTTTCAATTTAACACATCTTTATATGCAGAACCCATAAATTTTTTCGAATTCTCATAAATATATCTAAACTCATTTTAATATCTAAATATATCTAAATTCATCTTAAGTGAGTCTCACAAAACTTACTACACCATCTCAACTCATTACTATTCATAAGAACTCAATTAATCTCAATTAAATTTCACGTCCAAACACAACCTAAAATATATTCTTTTTGAGATAAAACTGTCTTTAATATTTAATGCAATTAGGTTGTTAGAAAAGAAAAACTAATGAAAAATGAGGGACAAATCCTAAATTATGAAGGGTTAGGGTTAGGTTTTCAGGTTCGTCGCCAGGGACTATAAAACCCCAACACACGCGGACGCCAAAGGCTCCACATTCCAGTCTTAAAGCGCAGCCACAAAGTAGAAGGAAACCCACCCAATTTTTTAGAGCTCAGAGCTTCCTGCTTCCAACCGATTGTTTTCAATACTTCTGTTCTTCTCGATCTCTTCCAATTCGCACAAATTGTTTCAATGCCAATCGGATGCGCCTTTTCTCCGAAGTCTTATTATAGTTTAAACTTTACAGATCTCTTTCTGTATACGATAGATAGAGGTGCCTTCATAATCCCAGATAAGCTAAAGCTTCGGTGCTTACCTGATTCATGGGAGGCAAAAAGCAAGGTTGGGAAGTTTCGCTGATTAACGCCTACTTTTTTATTCATCGCTTTGAGGCGTTTACTTAGTAACTTCGCCATACATGCATTTCAATTTTCCATTTTCCCCCTTTGTTTTCCTTCCAAGTTTGAAAATCGATCTTTTGAAACCCCCAAGTTTCTTTTTCCTTGAGTTGTGTGAACCTACCTACGTAGCTGGACTTGGCCTTTGCTGCGGTAGGCTAAATGCAGAAGCTATATATATACGGTCCCTTGTTTGCCTTTTCAATCGGACGTCGATTCATTCATGACCTGCTCGTTTGAAGTTTGAAACCTTAATCCCAAACAGTCATTAATAATCTATTATATTTGATGTTTGGATTCCTGTAAAGGATCGTGCTACAGCCCCCGCTGGGTCTCCCGCTGGGGGCTGTAGCCATATATTGTATGTGTTTTTTTTTAAGTTGTTTTTTATATAATATTTTTTAATATTTTTTAAGAAATAAAATAAATTTAGAACATCATTAAAAATATTTTCTTAATTAAGAAGTAAAAAAAAAAATTATTAAAAAATACTTCTTTAATCACGAAGTAAAATAAAAAATCATAAAAAAATATTTTATATTTTACTTTGTGATTAAGTAAGTATTATTTAATAATATTATAAATTTTTTTATTTTTTAAAAATATTTAAAATCATTAAAAACATCTATATAAAAAAAAATTAAAAAATACATATGATAAAATACATTAGAGTTCCAGAGGGAGCCCCCAGTGGGAGCTCCAGCATTATCCTTCCTGTAAATGGTTTGGTCAAAAAATTTGTAAAGGATCGTGCTACAGCCCTGCTGGGAGCTCCCGCTGGAGGCTGTAGGCATATATTATATGTGTTTTTTTTTAAGTTGTTTTTTATATATTTTTTAATATTTTTTAAAAAATAAAATAAATTTATAACATCATTAAAAATACTTTCTTAATCAAGAAGTAAAAAAAAAGTTATTAAAAAATACTTCTTTAATCACGAAGTAAAATAAAAAATCATAAAAAAATATTTTATATTTTACTTCGTGATTAAGCAAGTATTATTTAATAATATTATAAATTTTTTTATTTTTTAAAAATATTTAAAATTATTAAAAATATCTATATAAAAAAAGAATTAAAAAATACACATGATAAAATACACTAGAACTCCAGCGGAAGCCCCAACGGCAGCTCCAGCATTATCCATTTGTAAAAAATCTCGAGTGTAAATGGGACAGCCTTCTATGTACTTTTGCGTCTTTCCACCATAAGTAATTTAATTTAATTTTTTTTATATATTAATAATATCATCAGAATATCAGAATATCAGAATTATTGTGATTCCAAACATGGATTAGAACACGCACACATACAAAAAATATTAGATATAATTATAGATTATTTCTTTTAAAGAAAACGTAAATTAACTTTTTTAAAAAATATTATTTTCATATAAATTTTATATTTATTCATTTTCTAGAAAGAGCTGACACGCTTGCATGATTGCAAATATAACAGACGCAGGAATTGAATTGAGTTCGGTTACCCCTCCATGCCAAAAGAAAAAGGAAGTGAAAAAGGAAGTAATTATAGGAGCCAGTTTGTACTTCAGGCATCGTTTTTTGATAAAAGTATATTTAGGCTGATTTTGAACGTTGAGTTTAGATGAATTTAATTTTTTATAAATAGTAGTGAATTAAATAATATAAGAAGTTATGTGAGATTCATTTAAATTAAATTTAAAATATGTTTAAATGTTAAGATGAATTCAGTATTTTTTACGAGAAGTTGAAAAAAGTTACAGATCTCACATATAAAAATATGTTAAATTAAAAAAAAATTGTATATTCCACTTATAAAGGTGTATTAAGTTAAAAATGATTATGGATCTCACGAGTAATGAAATTTTGAGTTGAAATGAATTTAACAATTTCAAAATTTGATATATTTGAATGTTAGATTCAACTTGAAATTAAATTGAATTTAGTTAAATCTTGCAACCAAACGCAACCTTAAGGATCTTGAAAAACGATTTATACAAGTCTTAAATAAACAAATCCAAACTCTTGTAAAAAAGTAAACTCCATCTTAAAAAAGTGTAAAAAAAACTTTTCTTTATTAGTAAACCCATTTTTTTACAAAAGACTTGTATAAGACTTGTCTATTTGAAACTTGTATCTAACATTACTCTAAGGATCTTAGTTAAGAGTAGATAGCATTTATCCCACGCATTTGTTGAGACCACTACCAAAATGGGTATTCATGGTTATGCTCTAATGACTGCAATTTCAGTGTCTCTAGATTTTCCATTGGCCAAATATCATATTCAGACATCCTTGAAAATACGCAATTGAGTTAATGAAAATGACTTCAACTACAGTAACAAATAAAAAGTGATGTATCTGATGGCAAATTGCATTTTCTTTGACCAAACTATCAACTTATGTGTCCATTATATAATAAAACATTCCACGTGACTCATTCATTGCTGGATCAAAATTTCCAATCCAAAAATTGGGCTCTAAATCCCAATGGTACATTTTCTCCATATGCAATGGTTCTACAGCTACTTGTTGTACAGGTGGACCGCAGTGAATATGAAGAAGCCTGCCATCTGCATCCACATTTAAATTTCAA
This sequence comes from Juglans regia, assembly GCF_001411555.2. Lineage (NCBI taxonomy): Eukaryota > Viridiplantae > Streptophyta > Magnoliopsida > Fagales > Juglandaceae > Juglans > Juglans regia. Next base: position 4,998,988 of record NC_049913.1, read on the forward strand.
GTTATCTTTAAGCATATCTTATTCTAGCATACAAATTCAAAATTGTTTGCTACCCTGACATTTCTTCTTTGGGAAAAGTAATGAGCAAACCCTGACATTTTACAGCATTCCCAGAACAGAAAGAAGTGGAAACTCAAGCTAAAGGTTTTGTGATAAAGAAGGGAGTGCAAGAAAACAGGAGAAAGACCAATCTAAGAGGAAAATCGGCGACAAATAGTTGGAATAAAATATGCCAAATTAATGTCAGGTATCGAGTATAAGCTAGTTTCGCTTAAGCTAAGACTCATCACAAGTCGATAGACTACTTGCCAATAACTTGAGCTCAGCTCATAAGTCTGCTTGCTTAAATCTGCCAGCAATACTTGCCAAGGTCAATTTGCATGGTAAGCCAGGTTCGAGTAAATTATTCAATATGGAACGAAAATTTCTGCAGAGCTCAACTCAAGTCAAACTAGGCTAAGGCTGAAAGCTTTTAACACGTAATCTGAGTAGGCTGCCGTTATCTGTATACCGATCTACAAGGTGCAATTAGAATTACATCTTTCCCAACCTAGACTATCCTAGCATTAGTGGAAAAAAATAAATCCCAGCTTCTGTAGAAATGACCACAACAGCAGTAGGGCAGAAAAGCAGTTTGCCAGGAATCCGAGGAGGATCCTCTAATTATCCCTCCAAGAAATTTAAAGAAATAAGAAAAATAAACAAACAACTGAAAAGATAATTTGTTTAAAACTGCACATAGACAAGAAGACTGATGAGAGAGAGAGAGTGAGAGAGAGAGAGAGAGGGTGTTTCATACCATTGAAAATGCTGCCCCATAATAGGGATAAGCCGCAGGTATAAACCTTTCATATTCATTGTGCCTATAGGGCCGGACTGGAATCTGCATTAAAAAAATTATCAATACATAGTATACATGGAAAAATGTGCTTATATATTGTAACATTGAGTCGGACTTGCAAGTAATGTCAAAGATGGCAATGTTGCAGATCTGTCATGTATTCTTCTATTACATTTCAAAATCAGACCATTAAATTTCACCTTATTAAACTCAATAGCTTAGCAGCAATATAATGTGGAGAAGGCACAGATCATGGTCCCAGTTCTGTCTCATTTTTTAAGTTTCAACCAAGACCCGACATAAGCATTACATTCTTCGCAAGAATGCTCAGCCAGCTATGTTTACTTCTAAATTACATACTAGGATCCAACGCTTTAGAGTTTTTTCTCTCTCTTTATAATGGGGGAACCACCCCACGGCAGAGCCCTTAGGACTCACCTATGGAATGCTTTAGAGAGTTATCACATATATAATTCTCTGAGTAATAATCCTAATGTTGCTCCTCTTTACAAGGTCTAACTGAGAATACTATATGTTATATACCTGCTTTGATAGGGATAAGCTTGTGTATCCAAGCCTTTGGTACTCAACCTTGAACTGGAAAACCCCATAAACATCTGGAACCTTGAATGCTGTAAAATAACGACCCTGAAAAAAAACAAAATTATAAATAAAGGTGTTCATTCCCCCTTCAAAGAAAGAAAAAAAATAAAAAGTCCGTAGGAACTCAGCCAGTAAAATCACATGCAACTTTGTAACTACTTCTTCACCTTCTTGTCAGTGGATAAATTCTTCAGAACATAGGGACTCATCATGTAAAACTGCACCTGAACGTCATCAGCTACATATGGTTCCCAACTTCTACCAGACCACTCATAAATCTCAACCGAATATACCTTCAACCGGATACGAAGTGTTAGTAGTACAGAAAACCTTTTAATCAGTCTTATGTTGTGCTCTGAAATCAAATGAAAAAGTAAAGCAAAATTACCAAGTCATCATTGATCCTATACATGGACGGTTCATCAGCCTCCCCATCTTTATGGTGTTGTACATTCACAGCCTATTGATCAATAAAGATCTTAATATGACGAAGTGGTAAATAACTAAAAAATATGGTAATCAAACAATGACACGATAATTTAAATGATCCAATAAGTCAACTATTCTTTTTCCCCAAACTGTCTTAAGAGGAATTATATCGTAAACAAAACTACTACAATAGGATGCTGACCTTGAGATGTCCTCTTTCATGGAAAACCCATTTGCTAAGTTCAGTCAAAAACTGTTCATTACTCGATTTCTCATGTCTGTTACAGTAAAATAAACACATAATCAGTTTTTCTTTCAAAAGGCAGCGGTGTGTAGATAACAAAAAGCATCAAAAAAGTGCGCTTTTGTAAATACACTCCACTATTGGTAGGCAAAGCACTTTGGTCTTGGCACTGTGCTCTTACCAACACTGCACAAAACAATGGCAAGTCAAAAAGGTTTACTCACTTAGTCAGAGTCCCAGCTTTCTGCACCCCAGATCTGAAGAATCTGTAAGAAAAAAAAATTATCAAAAGAGGGCATGCAATAGGAAAAAATTGTTTAACTGGCAAGTACTACATACCGATTGCTGAACATAACCAATGAGCCAGAGATCAAAATCCGAGCATTGTTTCTAGCCTGAAACAAACAAGATCTAAGCATGTTTAAATTTTACATATATATTTATATATATATGTATATGTATATGTATATAAGCTTTCATGATGATATCATTTGCAGCAATACTACCCACTAAATGGTATCAAAATGTTATTGCAAGCAATAGGTTTTAATTTACACAAAATCAGGCATAAATAAGTCCTACTCCATAAAAAATATAAAAAAAGTCAAATTTTGTAACTTTCAAACAACAAGTTTATCATCCCTTATATGAACCGAACGAGTCTGTCCACCCCCACCGTGCTCAAAGCTCTATACCCCAACCAACTTGCTCGGACACAAATAAACATGCATTAAGGTATATACTACCATCCAACAGCAGTGATGCTACCTGCCATATACAGGTGGGTAGCTGTCTTCCCCGGCCCTAGCCACTGTCTGCCCGTATTCGTTTAACAGGCGGGTTCATTTCACCCTATTTTCGCCCATAATCCGACCAGATCAGCCACAATCAACATTATTTATCACAAATCGACAGATCTATGCAAAAATCCATAGCAAATGAAAGAAAGCCACCCAACAACAGATCTGAAAAACCACAAATCGACAAAAGAAAAAAACACAACCAATGAGATCTCCTGAGACGTTTTCTACAAAACCCCAAAAAAACACATTTAACGAGATCTCTGTGTTGAGATCAAGGGATCTCTATGCCGAAACCCTCGGAGCCTGCGAAGACCCATGCCTTTGCACCAAGAAGTAATCTGAAAAAAGACAAAGAAGAAGAAGAAGAAGAGGGAGTAGAAGAAAAAAATAGAGAAGAGATGGAAGGAGAGGTGTGAGGGAAGAGGGATGGGGAGAGCAGCTGGAGGCTGAATGTAGATGGGAAAAGAATAAGAATCTAGGTTTTTTTTTTTTTTTTCTTTTATAGTGAAGTGCGGATGGGCGGGTAAAATGTGATTGGGTAAAATCCAACCCACTATCCACCCGCTTTACATTTATTTGCTAAGGCATCTGCCTGCCCGCCTGAGTTAATGGGCGGGTTTCCCACACGTTACCCCTGCGGGCTGTGTGGATTGGGCAGGCAGGCCAGATTGCAGGGGGCCACCGCCCAGCCCTATCTAACGGGAGAACAAGCTATAAATTCTAATAGCTTTTTACAAGCCTATTAAGAATATGAATTGCTCAGCACATGTTTCATTTTATGAAGGCAGGGCTTGTTCTTAGAATCAAGCATGAGAAATGAATTGGTAACAAAGAGGATCAAAAGCAAACTCCAGTAAATGGGTTCAATACTAGAGGCAGTTTCCATGCTCATAGAGCCATGGAAATAATGTGGATCCAACACAAAAAAACACAACATGTAAGAACACAGCTGAATTCATATTCTATTGTTTTCTGCAAAGTAGTGACGTTATTTGAAGTAATTCTATGTTCCACAAGGGATCTGAACGAGAAATTAAGCTACTTTTCAGTTGTTATCTTGTCAGACAGCGGTAATGGATCTCATTATTAAACTTCTCATACACTGATAAAAAAAGATATCGGTAATGGAAAAAGGTTCATGCCAAATGTGTATGTAGGCCGGACCTTTTCTTTTTAGTATTCACAAAGCCACTGTGATACGCCATATTTTTTTTTTTTTTATAAGTTAAAGATTTTATTAAACATAATGTAATAGGCGAAGCCCAAGTACACAGGGAGTATACAAAAGAAACACCTAGTTACATTCTAAAACTAGAGAAACGATGACAATAACTCGTTTACAGCCCCACCCTTGAGTACAATAGCAGAGAACCAACTAAGTAGAGTGCTTATAAAAAGCTTCCAAAATGCATCTCTATTGCGTTCCCGATCATTAAAACACCTCTTATTTCTCTCCAACCAAATGCACCACATAATACACAGAGGCATCATTTTCCAAGCAGCCACCACTTGGGAACAAGTATGCATTTGAAAGTTGGTCCAGCTTGCTAGGAAATCAACCACTGCTTCTGGCATAACCCAGCTCAGCCCAACCCTTCCAAACACTCCATCCCACAGCACTTTAGCCATTTCACAATGGAGTAGTAAATGGTTCACTGATTCCGCTTTTTTCTTACACATAAAGCACCAATCCAAGACAATCATTCTGCGCTTCTTCAAGTTATCTATAGTCTGAATATTCCCTATTGTTGCTGTCCATACAAAAAAAGCCACCCTTGACGGAACATGAGCCTTCCAAATCTTCTTCAAGGGAAAGCAAAAATGGGGCTGATTTAGTATCACCTTATAGTATGATCGAACTGTAAACTTTTTAGAGGCTGTTTGTCTCCAGCATAGTTGGTCCCTGCCCTGTCTTCTTATCTCCACAGAATACAACAATCTAAAAAAATCAATAACCTCCTCTACTTCCCAATCCTAGGCAGATCTGGAGAAACCTACATCCCAAAGCACCACTCCATTGGAAAAACCCATCACCTCTGAAACTGAAGCTTGCTTATTAGTCGCCAATCTGAAAACAACCGAAAAGGCTCTAGAAAATTCAGTATCCCCACGCCAAACATCAGAACAGAATCTGATTTTTGAACCATCACCAACCGAGAAGTTAACTTGTTTCATGAAGCAACCCCAACCTTTCCTAATATACTTCCATAGACTCACTCCATACGAACCCCTACAATCCTTAGTACACCATCCTCCCCAATCACTACCATATTTTTGATCGATCACCCCCCTCCACAATGCTTCCTCTTCCCCATGGTATCTCCATAGCCACTTCCCTAACAATGCCTTATTAAAACTACGTAAGCTATGAATACCCAGACCTCCATCAACAATCGGGCAACAAACTTTTTTCCAACTCACTAAGGGAATTTTAGTCTCCTCTCCCAAGCCTCCCCACAAAAAATCTCTATACAATTTTTCAATACGATTGGCCACACCAACTGGTAAAGGGAATAGAGAAAGAAAGTAGGTAGAGATATTAGAAAGAGTACTCTTTATAAGAGTAATCCTACCTCCTTTAGATAAATATGTCATTTTCCAAACTGCCAACTTCCTCTCTATCTTCTCGACCACCCCGTCCCAAATGTGTTTGGCCTTAAAAGATGCCCCTAGTGGAAGTCCCAAATATTTTATAGGCAGTAATGCAACTTTGCACCCCATAAATTCTGCCAAATGATGAATGTTGTGGACCTCTCCCACCGGTATCAATGCCGACTTGCTTAAATTCACTTTTAATCCAGAGATGGCTTGAAAACACAGCAGGACAGCCCTCAAAACTTGAATTTGTTCCCCAACATATGATAAGAGGATAAGGTAGATGGTGTATGGGATCCCACATTGTTTGGGAATGAGAAGTTCTTACTCTTTATAATGTTTCAATAGGGTTCCAATTGAATCATTACTAGTCCTTTTGGAGTATAGGCCATGTGGCTTGGGCCCTCCATTGTGGCGTTACAAATGGAATCAGAGCATATCCCAACTAGAAATGTGGGACTTGAGTCGTGTCATCTACAACAGATAGACCCGACGAGAACGTTGAGATTTAAGGGAGGGGAGAGATTGTGATATCCCATATGATAAGAGGATAAGGTAGGTGGTGTATGGAATCCCACATTATTTGAGAATGAGAAGTTCTTGCTCTTTATAATGTTTCAATAAGGCTCATATTGTATTATTGACTAGTCTTTTTGGAGTATAGGTCATGTGGCTTGGGCTCTCCATTAGGGCGTTACAACCACTTCAAGGAAGTAAGAAAAACTCCTATGGATTGTATCTTAAGCCTGATGCGTTACAGAGAGATATCCTACTGAGGCACTGGAACGAAAAGTAACAATATGAAATTTGTATGAATCTCTACAACATTTATACACTTGGCTCGACACGGGGCAATGTTGATATGGAGAATGCCAACTACTTTAGAATAACACAACAAAGATTAAGAGCTTGGTAGAGCTGAATAAACTAAATACTAAATGTTATCCTTCTTCTTCCCACATACATACACCTGCCTCTATATTGTATAGAAATCATATATAAAACATGAAGAAACCATAAAAAGCAGTAAGTAACAAATCAAGACAAATTATTGATCAAAACAAATCAAGAAAAATTACTTGGTCAAAGAGCAGAGGAAGACGAGTTGAGTACCATAATACCTGCAGTATAGAAACTAAAGAGATAGCAGATCCAGTGAGTGATGGAGGATTTGACAGCTTGGACTTCGGATTAGCAGAATATGCTGAAGGAGAAGCGGAGAGAACTTTCAGCACCTAATAATGTGCAAAGGACATTAGGAAATTACAATGAACACGGAAAAGCATATGAGCGATTAAAATTGAAATATTCTCGTGAGCATTTACTTATCTTAGTTGTTGAAAAGCATATGAGAGGGAGACGTCATACCAGGCTATTGGCAGGACTTAAAGAATGGCCAATTCCTTGGAAAAGTACAGGAGCCTGTCACAAGTTTATCCAAAAACTAATAAAAAAGCTGAGCTTGTGATTGTCATAACCACTAATGACACACAGTGGTTGGTCAGTGGTTGCAAATGCACATTAAAATTGAGCACAGACTGTTATGAAATGAAGTGACATCAGAAACTAATTGGTTATGAAAATTCAGGACTGAGGACGTAGTCATTGCAAAAACTATCAAAGTACAAATCAGGAAAAAGGAAATGATGAAATAAATAAAGTTGGAGTGAGTTGTAAAACCATCCATTTTGAAAAATATAATAAACAAGAACTGATAAGTTAAAAGAAAATCATAAAAACTTTTTTTTTATAAGTAAAAACAAAACTCAAAAGAGACGGTGGATAATTCATTGAAATATGTGTAGAGACCAGAGGTATGAGTCAAATACAAGTGTTGATAACATGTACATGGTTGTGTTACATAAACTGAATAACCAAGATTGACTGTCAGAGCCTGCAATAACCTCAATTTTCTCACTGCCCAAAAGTACATTAGACTTGATGAAATCATCACTAGCAATCAAAGTATGGTCTCCTTCAGTTTCTGAAACTGCATAGCTCGTGTGATCAATAACCATAGCTGCCGGGTCCTGTACCCATAAATGATTAAATAAAAATAATAATAAGGCAACCAAGATGGTTATTGACTGAATTTTTTTAATGAATAAATAAATCACTCGACCACCTAGAAACACAAAAATACTGGACGGAATTGAAATGTTGAGGGAAGAATATATTAGGTTCCGATGATGGATACACACCTCATCAAAATCAACTCCACACTCAGTGGCAATTTCTCTTATTAGATCCGATGCATTATTATCAGCCGCAATAATTAAATCATGACCAGAATCAACAAAATCCAGTATTGCAGCCAAATCAATGGATCCTCCAAAACCTACAAATTTTGACACAAAAAATGGGAGAAAAACTAAACAAATTAAAAAATGCATCTGCATTTCTGATCCTCCTCCATCAATATAAACATTGAAATAAATAAAAAGGCAGGTACCCTACAAATCCACCTCAAATCGCTATTATTAAGCTTTAAACATGTTTGGTTGCTGAGACGACTGAAAGGACTATAAATACAACTTAAGCCCTTGATACTTTTTATAAACTCAAAGGTCAACTTTCGGTCACCCAAATAATAATATATCACTATTTCTTTCAGTTGAGCTAATGAGATACAGGATTTCACCTATCTTTTCGCATTGTCCGATAAACCAAACAGATCGAGAACAAAATTGAGAAAACACGAACTTACGATCGGTCGTGGGGCAAAACAAGATCAGGCCGTCGTATAGATACTGGCCGTAACGCTGCAGCCCGATCTTGGGGTCATCGGCGAGCTTGAAATCGAGCTCGAACCCACGGGACTGGAGGGACTTGAAGTAAACCGAGTGAGACGATTTGAGGGCGAGGTCGTCGAGCAACACGAGGACTCGGCGACTAGAAGGGTTCTCTGGAGAGAAGGAGGTGCATAAAAATGGGAGGAAAGGGATCAGGATTAGGAAGAGGGGGAGCTTCGGCATGGTTGGAGTTAGGGTTGTCGGGGGTGGGGGGGGTGCACAGAGAGATGGTGAGGAGACTTCTGTTAGTAAAGAGGTAGTTTTAGCCAGAGATTGAAAAATAGAAATTGGGGTAGTTTTGGAGATTTCTGTTTGTAAAGGGGTTAATGAGTCATTCTAATTTCTTTAGTGCTGCTTTCTAGCTATTTTTTATTATTATTATTCTTCAAGTTTCGAAAACGTTATCAGAAAAGGAAAAAAATAAGACCAATACTAAATATAAATTTTAAATAGATAAATTTCATATAATTTTTTTATACAAAAATAAGTTCTACTAATAAAGAATAATTATTTTACACTTTTTTTTTTTAAGTATAATCCATTTTTTTATAATATCTTATATGAAACTTATCTATTTAAAATTTATATAAATTATTTTTAAAAAAATAGGCCTCCTTTAGTATTACTTTTAAGTGTGATATACATATTGTATATCAAACATATAATTTTTTTATAATTTTATATTAAAATTAAATTTATTTTTAATTAAATTATATAATTATGTTGATTGAATTTATTTTCTTATAGATTATTTAAAAATATGATGTTTTGAAAATTTTAATCTAAATTCAAAGAAAAAAATGAAAAAAGTAGTTAGATAGTAGATTAATAGTAAAAGAAGTATACGGGTATATATTCATGTCGAAAAAATTGCATAACAGGCCAGAATGGGATAAATAGTCATTTTCGACCTACTATGACGATTCGGGCCTCGATCGATGTGATCTAGAGCCCCCAACAGTGTTCCGGTACGATTGTACGGTGTCAATGTGTACATCCATGACAGTGAAAGGAAAATAAGTATAGAAAAAGTAAAGAGAAATAGACACATAGATTTACGTGGTTCAACATGTTGCCTATGTCTACGAGATGTTTGGGGAGGATAAATCTATAATAATATGTTTGTTTTCAGTCTCTCATAGCCTCTCATTTATTACTGTACAATAGAGATCTTGAATATATTTGCTAAAGAAGACGTTCATGTTAGAGCTCCCCTTTGAGAGGTTGAAGAAGCTGGAGCAGTCAAAGAAAAACCTGCTCGAAGTCGTCTGACTGTCTCATTTTATTTGATACCTCTTTCAGTGTGCTTCTACAGTGGTAAGGCATGATTCGCTTTCGGTGTTTGATATCTTTTTTTTTCTTTTTCACTCTCTCCTTTACATTCCCGTCCTTTTCTCCTGACATATTTTCTCATTTGTCTCTTTTGTCCCCATTTCTCTCTCTTCTTTTGCTTCCTAGTAGTGGCCTTTACATGGATTGGGCCGATTTTGGGCTTAAATATTTTATCTCTAACAGTATCATTACTTATCTTAATTTGGAAAGTGTTAATATAATTCACAAATGTCTCCACCTAATATATCAATTCATATTTTTTTATTTTGTTAATAATAAAGAAAGTAATTTATATATTTTTTATTTTTTATTTTTTTTAAATATTTAAAAAATAATTAAAAGGAAAAGAAAAAATCATTTATATTGATATGCATATTTAAATCTTGCAACCTAACATTGCATGATTTAGAGATAGAGAGAGAGAGAGAGACTCCACTCCTAAAATATAAAAAATTATCGTTCAGATTCCTTCTTAGCTAGCTCTCTCTCACCCTGCAGAATAAAAAGTCCCTTGGCTTATTGTCACAAGGTAAAAGCTATACTCTGTCTTCTCTATCATAATTTCCTTGCACGCGATCGTATCTGTTACCTTTTTTCTATCTTCACGTCCCTCTCCGATAATCTGATCCAGGTAACTAGCTTCGCATACGTTTATTCTCCATACAACTTTTTGGTGGCTTTTGATCGGGTTCTAGGTTCTTTGCGATTGGATTTACTTGAAGATTTTGTAATTATGCAGGGTTTTATTCTGTTTTGGTTTTTTTTGAGTTGTTTTCTAAGTTTGCGGTCAACGAGGTTATTTTCCTCATGGGTGCGTCTGTTGTGGATTGCTTATGATTTATGTATTAAGAACTAAGAACTATTGAACTTGTTGTCTCTCGGTGGTTTTTTTGGTAATTTCATAACTTTTGTTTAAGCATGGTGGTTTTGTTTTAAAAGTATTATGTGGTATGAAGTCTTTCACGAAATACCATTGGTAAGGAGCTGTAAGTTCCTGAATTGTTGTATGAACCATGTTATTGGTTGGAAGCTCGAATAGTTGTGGGATTTTTTTGTTTCATGCTCTACAAGTTGTTGTCATTCGCTATATATACAGTTTTACGTAACTGCATTACTGTAGGATCATGGTAATATATGGTGGGAGATATTCTTTTTGGTTTGCTGAATTTTTGGTGGCTATAAGGCTTCCTCGATTCCTTGATTGGGTAGTTTTGCTGAAGAAATATTCATTAAGTTATTTTGTTTGATAAAAAAAATTATTCTGTTCAAAGGGTTTCTTAAAAGAATTAATTTTTTCATGAGAAGTTATTTTTTGTGTGTTTCTTAGCTATATATCAATACCTACATTTGTTTGGACGATATTTTGTCATGCATCAACAATTCAACATTGAGAGTCATTAACATTATACCCACATCCACCCCAATATGCTCCAGGTTTTTTTCCTCTAGTTCCTGAGAGTATTCTGGAGCAACTTGTGAGGAAGCTGATAACAGCCTGTTACAAAAAAGAAAAGTTGCCTCATCTGTTTATTCTGCTAGTATCAAGTGGATAGTTGCTGGATTAATGTTTTACGTGCCTCAAGTATGCCAGTAACTAGATTGGCATCTGCACCATCCACTTATCTATCCACGTGTCAAAGTATTCTGTTGTATATTTAATCCTATCAGAAAATCACTAATAATCCATCAAATTTGACATGCGGAATGATTGAAATGCCCATGTAAGCTGATAGAAGAACTGCTTCTTAAAATGTGGTGAAAATATCAAGAGCACATATCTCAGAAGTGTGGCTGGAATTGGGTGTGGCTTGAGGGAGAATTTTGGGCCTGGTTCTCCACGCTGGTCATTCTCTTTATGGTGATCATCTGTGTGCTGCTTCCTTGGTGTCTTAGTCTTTGATGCTGCCACTTTTGTGATGATCTTTGGCAATCATGTGCATTGTGTATGCCAAGACAGACTTCCTGTTTCTCTATATAAAATATTTAAGTGTTAAATTTTTATTTAGATCCTATTGTGCTGCCTAAGCTTTTTGTTTGATATGGTAGCATTGCATTCCTTGTAAACAGATTTTGTTATTTTGTTGTAGGAAAAATGATTAAGCTATTTAAGGTGAAGGAAAAGCAAAAGGAACTTGCAGAGAGTGCTAATGGAAAGTCGCCTATCAAGAAGCAAAGCGCCGGAGAATTACGTCTTCACAGAGGTATTGAATCCAATATTTTTATTTGAATGACTAGAATAATGTACTTTAAGCTTTTCACTCAAGGTACCTGAAACAGTTGCTATGAGGTACTTCATCCTATTAAGATTTGGTTGACACATTCTAAAACTGTGGACCAGCTTAGCCAACTTGTTTTTTATTTGAAAACTTTCTTTGGCATTGTTTCAGGATCTCGTTGGCGTACATTGGTTCTTTACTCAGAATTCCTAATAATCTGTCTTGTGGGCAAATTGATGTGAAAATTGAAAGGCAGTTTCTTGTATAAAAAGCACATAATCAACCCACTAGCTTCCAGCAGAGCTATATAGGTTATGTTCTAAGCTTTCTATGTTTTTCATTGTGTAGACATCAGCGAACTGAACCTGCCAAAATCTTGTAGCATATCTTTCCCCAACGGCAAGGATGACTTGATGAACTTTGAGGTTACCATTCGGCCGGATGAAGGATATTATCTGTAAGAATACTCTAAAAATCTATAGCATTCTTCTGTGGCTGGTGGAGTATTATGTTTATGAAGTTTTGATGATAAATCATAATACCCTGTGCCATATTTATGGTGGAAGTTTTGAATACTCAAATCTCTTATTTTTGTAACAGAGGTGGTACTTTTGTGTTCACTTTCCAAGTCTCACCTATTTACCCTCATGAAGCACCAAAGGTCAAGTGCAAGACAAAGGTAAGTAAGCACATCCTGTCCTCTAAAAAGGTTGTTTCTTGATAAATATTATAAGTTATGTGAGGTAAGGCAGTTTTAACATCGCATCCAACATGCAGGTGTACCATCCTAATATTGACTTGGAAGGAAATGTCTGCCTCAACATTCTAAGAGAAGACTGGAAACCTGTTTTAAATATAAACACTATAATTTATGGCCTATTTCATCTTTTCACGGTATTGATTATTGTTTCACGAGTACATTCTTGCAACTAGGTGGATCCCTTTTAATGACAAGCTGTTTGTACACAGGAACCCAACAGTGAAGATCCACTCAATCATGATGCTGCTGCAGTTTTAAGAGACAACCCGAAATTGTTTGAATCCAATGTGCGAAGGGCAATGACTGGTGGGTATGTGGGGCAGACCCTCTTCCCACGATGCATATAACTGCCACTTGTGTTGCTAAGCACCAACTTCATCACTTGAAGGTTCAAGGGCTGTAAATTTGGTTGCAGAACTTCCTAGAATGGTGCTGTTTGGACGGTTCTTCAGGATGTGCCCAGCAGAAGACGTTTGTATGATGTGTAACTTAGTGACATGTTTGAGTTATTGGTTGGGGACATTTGATTTTCTTTATTTTAATGTGAATCACTGGGATAAGACTTTAGTTATGTATTTATTTCTTTTATAGTTCTTGGGGAAAAACATGCCTTGTACTGCCTTGCTTGGGCAAATGATGCTAAACTCCGACTGTCATTAACCTGTCTTCAGCCTCATTTCGTTGTTGAGCTCGAGTTCACTTAGCATTTTTCCTCCTGTACGAAAGAAACGGAGGGATGAGATGGAGGCTGAGTTGTGGGTTGAATACTTATTACATGTGTAATTTATCCATTGAGAAAGTGCTATGATTTCTTTCTATTCTGGCCTGCGATCCTAGGTAAAAGTGATATATTAGTGAGTACTGGAATGACTAATACATATATGTAGGTAAAAGTTTGTAATCATGGTTCCATTTTGTGATAAAATCTATATGGTTTATTTGGTAAACCGTTTATGGCACAGGTTGGGGTTGGCAACCTGAGCTGCTTTAAGGGTCCAAGGACTATAACTCGGCAGAGCAATTCGTTATTATGCTTCAAGGGGCAGCGATGCAATGGCATCGGTGGACGAAGAACATCTCTGTGAAATGCACACTGCAGCCTCAAAAGATCATGTCCAAAAATGGGTCTGATCTTAAAGCACAAACCAACACTATCAGCAGCGTTGACGAAGATCCCTTTTTGAGAGTGTGAATGCCTCCATATTGCAGTACAAAAATTCGAAAGCCCCTTCCATGGCCATGAAATCATCTTCGTACTTGCAGTGAGAGGCGATGTAAAGGAAACATTAACCTCGAATGAAAGACACTGCATATATTATTGGGTGCGCCGTCAAGATGCAGCATTTCCACAAAACAGTCATTTCTCTAGGACATCATTTCTCTGGGTATTTGATTATGAGCATGTAGCCTGTCGTGAGCTAGAACTTTATGAGAGACCAATTCCATTTCAAAGGGGACTCAATATGATATGACAATTTCGGAGGGATATCAAAGTGTATAGAAATATGTTTTTGGGCGAATTACAATTTTCACCCACAAACTACTAACTATTTTTTTTAAATGTCTTTATCTAAACTGAGGGTGCAAGTTAATTAAGTAGTTTAGGGTGCAAAGTGAAACATAGGTGGTATTTGCGGGTGAGAAAAGTGTAAGTTCCCATATATCTTTTTCAATGTGGATGGTTGAATTTAATGGCTGTGCATTTTTCTTATTGGATTGCTTGAGTAGTAAGGTATTCTCAGGTATTCTGCGAATAGTAGTGAAAAAGTAATGATAGAATATTGAATAGTAATGAAAAGGAGATAAAAATTAATAATAAAATAACGAATAGTAGTGAGGTATTATGAGGTATTCTCATTACTCAAACTATAGAGATGAGGAATCGAGGATAAACCACTGAAGCAGAACACAAACCATTATATTATTTATGATAAGAATTGATTCAATCAAAATATATAGATTTTTCACACCATATACAAAAATACAACCGTATGAGCAAACAATGAAGTAAAATCCACCGAGTGGGAAGCTCAAAGTATTGAGGCTAAAAAATGAACTGTTCCTCAGCTGTCTAGATCTATCAACACATAATATCTAAAGACCATAAAAAAACTAAGTCAAATTTCCATATAAGCACAGAAAATGGAGTTGGAAATGAATGTTGGTCAAGCAAGGCTAGTTGAGATTTAACCAGGCACGGACTAAGAAGTTCGGGCAAATCTTTTGACTATGCTAGCCATATACCTGCCCTGATGCTCTGCAAGTGCAAGCTCAGTTTCATTTGGTTCCCTAGTGCCATCACCAGAAAACACTCCTGCACCATATGGAGAGCCACCTCTGATGGAGTCCATTTTGAACATTCCAGCGCCAAAAGTGTACCCAATAGGAACATAAAGCATCCCATGGTGGGCTAACTGAGTGACTGCTGTCCAACTGCAGGAATTAGAAATAGCAAAAGTCATGAGATGAAACTTGATCACTTGAAGGAAGGTTTCTAGATGATAATGCAGAAATTCACTCCATATCTTCGAACAAATTATGTTGGCACAACTGATATGAGTATCATATATAAGTAATATAACAAGAAGAACTCCCTAGAATAAGAAGACAATTTTAAAACATCAATCTCCCTGCTTCCCGCCCCGCTCTCCCACACTTCTTTGTCCAACAAAAAGTACAAAGAATTGGTTCAATCCATGCTGAACAAGAAATCTTTGCAATTTCGAGGTTCCAGTATTCTGAAATTTGAAAAGCTAAATTATTCTGGATTATGTATGGAATGAAAATAGGAAGATACTGGTTACTGCTTAGATAAATCGAGAGGCACCGTAACCAAAAGAAGACATAATGGAGGTTCTTAGTTTGACTGGCGATCCAAAAGAATAATCATTCGGAAGGTCAGCTAGTTCCGCTTGCATAATGTCTTAGCATTTTACCAGAAATCGGGGATCGAATCCTACCTTCACTTACGACGTTGGAAAGTGAGGAAAGACCACTCTACCGTGTATCCCTGTCTTTTCGGTCGCTAGCATATTAGCAAAGGTTTCTGACTTTCTGCAGATCGCTTCTCATAGCTAGCATGTTTTTTCAGGAGGGATTACCATCCTTAGAGCTATCCTAATATTCTCATCTAGAAGCAAGTCGCGGTTGCAACTTTTATGGATAAAACTGCCGAGTCATCAACGACTACTCATGCAAACGATATGATCTAATAATGATTATTATGCCTTATGCAAACCAACAAATTATGTAGAAGTAGAGACTGCTTCCAAGTCATTTAATTACAACTTACAAGGATTCCCAATGTACCAAGAATTGAATTTTCAAACCGATACTTCTCCCAAGAAATAACAAATATAGCCAATTTTTATTCCTGTAAAATATTGCATACAGCAAACAGCAACTCTTGAATTAGTTCAACCACTCAATACCAAAGACCATACTTACGCAGTGGTCTCCTGGCCGCCGCCCTGCGTGCCGGTGCTCACGAAAAAGCCGGCAGGCACGCCAGCCAGCGTCTGCTGCTCCCACAGCCCCCACATTGAATCAAAAAATGCCTTCATCTGTGCGGCCATGCTCCCGTACCTCGTTGGAAAACCGAAGAGCAATCCATCAGCCTCCACCAGACCCTCCGCAGATATCACGGGCACCTCATTGTCCTTCTGAGGGACCCTCATCTGCGCCAATACGTCCGGGGGCAGTGTCTCCGGGACCCTATAAAGAACCCCTTCAACGCCCACAACGGAATCCACCCCTTTCTTTATTGTCTTTGCCATGAGCTCCACATGGCCGTACATCGAGTAAAACACAAGGAAAATCCTGAGCTTCTTGGCCGATTGTAGGACCCCATCTTGGACTGGGGTTGTTGTATTATTAGTACTTGAGGTTTGGTTTTGGCCAGAAACAGGAGTGTTCCTTTCTGGAGCTGTAGGATCTTGATCGGCAACACCAGCAGGTGCCCTGTGCTTGCTTGGCACACACCCACCTCCTTTACCCATAAAAGCTTCAACTGTGTTTTGAGATTTTTATAGTGCAAATATAATCGCTGAATTTCAATTCTTCTTCAAACTCATACCCAGTAAGATTATAAAATTGATGGGTGTCGTGGGACAACTACGAGGATCAGAAGCTTACCAGGTTCTGAACTGATAAAGCCTTCTGATTGGTGGTGTTGGAACTTGGAACTGGACCTGAAGTTGACCTTCTGAGTTCTGAGCTGTTTAGAGCTCCGGGTCGACCCAGCTCATCGCTGTCGTTCCAATTTCCAGGTGTGAAAATAGGAGTGGGATAGCACAATGCCATTTGGCAAGAAGATGTAGTAAAAGAAGATCAAAAGGGAAGAATTTTTCTTTTTCCTCGGCAATTAAGAGGGAAGCTGGAACATGTGGTCGTTTGATTGGAATATTTCACCGTAAACTTTGAACGAGATCCTCTTTTTTCTTTTTCTTTTTTTGGTTCCTTGGCCATGCACTATTATACCTGTCATCCACGATGGTGATAGCGATGGTACATGAGGACAAGGGATTTGGGTTCCAGTTTTTCGAGGTTGGAATCATCTCTTGTTTGCTTTCCATTCCCCACATTTTTGACCCATTCTACAAAAAACTTTATGTTATTTTAAGAGCGCAATGGGTTTACGCGGGGACGCTAGACCAGGTATTTCCGCTGCTGGGCAAATCTTTAGCCAACATTTCAGGGCTTTTCTCTTGAACGCAAAGAGCTATCTTTTATAAAGAGATGGTTCTCTGGCTTTTATGTATCATGTGTTGTAACATTTCAGGATTAGTATTTATGCATGTGATCCTCCTCCCTGACTTCCGGGGTGGACAAATGGATTTGAATTTAAAACGCAGAAATGAAACTGACCAGAGGTTGCATTTAGGTAGTGAGATATTTTTATATATTCTGTGAAGAATAATAATAATAATAAAATAATATAATATTAAATAATAATTAATAAAATAATAAATAATAGTTATATATTCTGAGAATACCTTGTTATCCAACCTAGATAGTGACATGTGAGGGAGCAATCTTTTAACTTTGAAGACTAGGGCAAATAGGGTTATTCCAGAGTATATATTGCCCAGGCATTAAAGTCAGGATTATTAACCACCAGACCTCACACGAGTGAGATCTAAAATCATTGGACCACCACTGGTCCACTCTCAATCAATGATGACAGAATTTTTCATAAAAATTACAAAAAAAAAAAAAAAGATGATGGGAGCTAACCACTGAAATTATTTACCAAATGCTTTTGTTTCATTCTCTCCAAAAGCTTTGTATCAAGGCAGTCCATTACTCCATTTAGATCAGGTGGGAGTCCAGAAGCTCATTCGTAGCTGCATTTTGACTGAGGATATCATTCGTTCTCCTTGAATGGTGGGGTTTGGAAAATAATCAATTTTTAGGGACTTGTGAAGCCCATGAATGCAAATGAACACGAGAGGCCCGACACAGAAACATCAATTCTAACTTCTCTGCCTTCACCAAATTCCATGATTGCTGTCATGCCAAGGCAGTGCTTCCACGAAGTTACTTTCTGAATCTGTACATGTTGAGGGTCTGGGACTCTGGATGTAGATAATTTTGATACAGTACATGGGCTAGAGTATCAAGCCATAGCTTGATGATGATGGTAAATGGATGGTCAAACCTCGTGGAGTTTAAGGTTGATGACACGAAGCAACCCTTTCACTTCTTCGATTTAGTCGTGAAGAACATTATGCACAGAACTAACAACAAGAACGCATTGTATGAGAGCTCAAGATGGTATAAAACAATTCAGAAATCAATTTGGATTCTTGGTGTGTAATAAAATTGTGGCTGCATATCAATGAAGCTAATAGCCTAATATCAGCAGGATTTAACTTAAAAGAAAAAAACATCAAATACAACAAGCAAACTCCACACAAGTTGGCAAAGACAGAAGACCAGAAGCCTTCAATTTCTACATCCACAACAACAAACTCACAGATTTTACCCCAAGGCCTTACGGATGCAAATGAGCAGGAATACCCCATACCTCCAATAGCTCAATATTGCAAGATGGACGTCCAGTCTCCCTTCAACTGCGGAAAGTAATAAAGAAATAATTTCTCACTGTTCCTTCAATGAACCAGTTCTAGACCTCTTCAACTCCCATGGTGGTAAACAGCCCTTGTAGTGAGAATGCAGAAACAAGGATGACACTGATACTTCCTTCTGATGCATGGATATTGATGACAGGCAGCTGAAGACGCTCCTCAGTTTCTTCTTTTCATTGTCATCTTCTTGGAAGTCAGGGTCATGGCATACAGTGGTAGATTTAAGGGCCTCAGGGAGTATGCAGTTGCACAGTGAACCTACAAGGAAGACACAAGAATGAACTACGGTCACCTTCACATGAATGTGTGGAAACTAATATCGAGGGAACTAATGCAGTAACAAGGCATACAACTCAATGAATATCATGTTAAACCTCCATTTTATTTTATTTTGTTTCCAGAAAAGTAAGTGCTCCCGGTTCTTTCAATCAGTGCTTGGAAGATGAAATCCAAGCATATATCTAATGAACAAGGTAACTTATTTGATCAAAGTCATGCATAAAGTATTCTTTATTTTTTAATAGCCTAAGTTTGTTCACATGTTACATGCGTGCCTCGTGCTCTATATAAACCTCATCAGCCTTAAACGAGGAAATTGTTGCATAATACAAAAATCTGAGTTAAACCATGATAGTCAATTGATACAAGAAGCATTCAGGCCTTGAGCTACCAAGATAGTTAGAGCCAAAAGTTCAAGCAAACTTTCTCACTCTTTTTTTTCCAAGTAAAAGGTAGAATAAAGGTAAAGAACAAAGTAATCAAACAAAAGCAAAATCTGAAAGTAAAATATACTGCATGATAAACAAGATGCATATAACCTACCTATTCTTGCAAGTCTGTTTACCCATCTTGGCATTCGGTTACCAGTCAGCTTGTAACATATATCCTCACAGAAATGATTGCAGTTCTTAGCAATCAAGTGATATGTATCACCATTATAGTTTGCTGACTGGCTCTCCATGAACTCTCTAACCTGGACAGGATCTAAGCATGTTGTCCCCATATATATTGACTTTCTAAACTTGAAGCCAGGGCACTGCCGAGGTTCAACCTCAAAGACACCGCTTGTTGGGTAGTCATGAGCTCCAAATGCATATTCAATCCCCTGAACTGAAAATGCAACAGGGACAATCAGAAAACGGTTGTGTCATCCAGAGAATACCATAATTTAAGAAGAGAAAGAAGATGACATGAAAGTAACAATTGACATATATGAACATTCATATTTGCATGCATACAAGGGAGAATCCAGGAATTTATCCTTGGGCAAGTGGAAGGGGGGGTGGACGTTGAGAGGAGAGAAGGCAAATCATATACTCTACCAAGGATTGAGGCTTTACAGAAATGTGCAAAAACCTTTTGGGTACTTTTACATGAACATCTGACATGCAGCAACTTTATTTAGCATTTTGATCACATGTACTCATTCCCTACTATATTTTTACATTAATGAAATGTTTGAACTGAATGAATCATGTGCCACTGCAATTTATGATGTAGATTCTTTCCCCTCTCCTCCTTACATCCCCTCACTTTTAATTCAGTCAAACAAAAGAACATCTTTTTGCAGAGTTTTTCCTATCATTTGGTCCATATGGCTTGAGAGGAGCGTTGTCTAGCTGGGTCCAGTTCAATCAAGAAGGTTAATTTTTCCACTGTAAACATAGTGGCATAGACCAAACCATTACAAAGATTAAAGGCGCTGTCCCTTCCTCAGTAATTTTATAACTGTTCTAATTCAGTTATCAACTCATACTCTCACCATTGACAGTAATATATAGCCAGATAATTCCGGGTAGAAACTCAATGAGAAGCACAACATGCTCTGGTACTATCATTTTCAGAGGAACCAGAAGTAATTTAAAGCATCATTAATGGATATTTATGATAAAATTAACTAACCTTCCACTCCAGAATGAAAGATACCCAGGCCTGCCCAATAGACATAGCCATTTACAGGTGTCAAATCGTACACATTCAGATAGACAGGTGAATTGCCTGGACTATATCTTGTTGACTTCACTTTTGGGAATATGCAGAAGCGTGTGGCCGATTTGCCTCCGAAACAAGGAGGCATAATAGAATGCCAGCCATCCTTTGGTCCTGATTTCATGATTTAAGGGTGAAACTAGGAATCCATCAACGCCTGGTTCCGACCTGTAGAAAGTGGAATAACAACATCAACTATCCATGTTAAACTGCAAAAAGTGACCACTACGGCCATGTTTGGATACAGAAACAGTTTCATCTCATTTCATCATTACATATTTTCTAAATTCTCACATAAAATATAATAAACAATTCAATTTTTTCAAATCTCAAAACGATAATAATATTAAAAAATAATATTCTAACAATATTTTATTCTAACTTTTATCTAAAATCATCTCATTTCATCTCACTATCCAAACGGGCCTAAGAGCTGTATGACGCGAATGATTTTATTCTAAATTCTAATAGTTCTTAATTGAGGCATAGCACTGTGTGATATTAAAACAAAAGGAAATATCTTCCGTCAATCGAATTTTCACCTTTCTTACATACGTGCAAAGTAGACAAATCTGAAGATCTGAGCGTTAACAATAACAACAATGTCGTTTCTCATTTTTGTCCAAGACCTATTTTTTGCAAGCATTTTAGTAATTTATTTCTTCCGTCAAGTTCTTTCTGCGTATCTTTCATCCACTTTACGTAACTCTCTCTCTCTCTCTCTCTCTCTAATTGGATACGGAAGCAGATCAGATTCATAAGGAAACAAAACAATATAGCAGCAGCAGATGTTATCCAAACAACAATAACTACATCGGAAATTTAGAACATTTGGTGCGTAAAACCAATCAAGAAACCAAAAAACTCGAGAAAATAAAGAAAACCCATTGGAGGAAAGTGATAATCAAAGAGACCCACTAACCTCTATGCCGAGACCACCCATTAGAAAGCGAAGGAAATGCGACCACCAAAATATAAGGCGGCCATTTTCAGAGCAGGGGGGAGGGCTCCTGAAAATGAAGCAATGTGTGTGCCCGAAACCCACACATCGTATTTTGTTTACCTGACAAATGAAACGAAGGCTCGGGGAAGCAAAGAAAATATAGTACTTTTTGAAGCCAAATGAGGAGAGAGAATAACACAGAAAGAAGAATAATAGAGGTTAATACGTCTTGCAGCTAAAGGTAAAAGTGAAACCATGAAAGACATGTTGTCTCTTCGTACAATTTGACCGGCTGGCTTTATCATGAGTCGCCAGGTCTGGTCTCCTGCTAATTTAAGTTGTCTTTAATAGGATTTAAGGTGCTTAGAAAACAAGAAAAAATAAACAGAAAAAAATATTGCGATTTTTTACCATTTTTTATTTTTTTTTTAAATTCACAACATCAATAAAAATATATTTACTTAATTATTAACCATTAAGTAAAAAAATCAGCCGGGATCCCAGTTGAAAATACCCGGTTGTGATTTTAGTACTTTTTTTATCAAATCACAAAAAAATCAAAACTATTCTATATAATCTCATCATCCAAATTACATTTTTTTTTTTTACAAATGATCTCATTTCATTTTAATTCAAAAAATTTTATTATTATTTAAAATATATCATCTCATCTTATTTGAACTATACATGGATGGCCTGACCAATTTGTTAGGACTAAAAAATCAAGTAAAGGCTATTGTGAAAAAGATTTACAAATTCTTCAACTTTATTATTTTAGGATAATTATTATCAAAATTAAAGGCGTAGATGAATTTTATGAAAAAAAAAATACACAAGTGATCTATGCAATAACAAAGTTAATTACAAAGACTACCCACATCATAGTTACACTTCATATGCTATAAAATTAACAATGTTGTTAAGACAAGACAAAAGGAATATTGGCCTCTCTGTAATTACCTTTTTTTAAGGAAAAAAACAAGAGGAGATTGGATTCATTATTTGTAGAATCATGAATTTAAACAAAAATCCAAATCTTAAAATACTTAAATTCCACGGAGTGACAGCATAGCTTTTGATGTAAATTATTATTATTATTGTTTTTTTATAGGTAGTATTATTGGTTTCCTTTGTATTTATATGCAACAAAACGTCAAAAAGTAGAGCTTCTCTGAAGAGAGTGGAAGGTTTTGATAAATATATAATCATTCGACTTCTGAAAAGGTTCAGGAAGCCCGTTTTCAAAAGATGCATTAGATGACAAATAAAGTATCGTTTTAGAAGATACATCTTTTTAAAATGTGCAATAAATAGGTAATTTTAAGATGATTTGAGCAACCATGTGAAAACTTGAAATGAACACTCATTGATTTAGAATCGAGTCATTGAAAAAGGTGGACCCAGCACCCATTACAATCTCATCAAAAGTGAAAGAAGAAAGAAAAGAATGTATGTATAAATAGGAGACTGTTTCTTTGATCAACACAACTTCTACAGACAGGTTCTGGACGGAAATGATTTGCAAGAGAGACCCGAAATGGGAGCAATCATGAGTTGAAAGGAAATATCCCTTTCATCACTCCAAATTGAGCCCGCAATTTAAATCCGCACTCAAGTTTCTCCATAAAACCCACTTTCGAATCAGCAGCAAACCAACCATTTTATCATTGCAAACGCTCCTTTACAGCATCTATAGTTGACAGTCCTACATAATAATAATTTAGCAAGAACCATCTATAACTCAAGCGCCTGTCTTGCAATCCGTTATATAGAAATTTGAAAAAGTTGTAATGATGAGATGAGATGAGATAAATTGAGAGTGTTTATGTATCCAAACGGGGCCTTAGTGGCAAGCATTTGCTCTCTCTTTTTTCCCTTTCTGAGCTCACAAACATATGCTAAATAGCATCATGTAGCATCGTAGAACAAATTTCGTAAAAATTGTTCAAGTTTGAGTTACTGGCTACATATCAAACAGCCAGAACATGAGGGAGCTTGTTTCAATACATCTTGCTAGAAGGGAAAAGTTCAACTAAAGGAGTTAAAAAAAAGTAAAAAACACGGGCTTTGGAACATCTATACAACATTTCATCATAACTTGCTAAGCAAATAAATGTTAAATGTATTTCAGAGAACAGAAACAGGTTACCAATCTGAACCATCAGGGAAGGGCTCCAGGGCATCCTGCTTTCCACGAACATAAAATTCCACTATAGCTTTCATACGAGGAAGCTTATCAGGGTGGTAATTTACATGAACAATTACTGGTTTGAACTTGCTCAGTTTAGCATCTCTCCTCACAGTCTTGAAGAGAACTTTGCTATTCATGAAAAGATAGAAATCCATAGTTCTCCTGGCAGCATGAAGCCCATCATACCCAGGATGTGAAGGGAAAAAGAGCTCCTCGTTAAAAACTGCCTGGTCCCAAGAGTTTGGCTCCCTAGAAAGACGACTGGCTACACGATCTAGAAGCTCAATTGATGGGATTGTCGGTCTGATATAGAAGAAACCAGAGTTATAAACCCACATCCGCATGGTATGGGCATATCGAGCCCACCCCATTGCAGGTTCATCAAAGACATCATTATAACCATAAGCCGTCCCATTATCGTGACCATCAGTCATGGACTCCACATCAGAATCACGATAAAGATAAGGAAAAGGATTCTGCAAATAAACAATATCAACATCCGATAGAAGGACACTATATCCTAGCTGCAAGAACTCCCTGAGAATACGAAATTTCAACCCTGAAACAGCATGGTTCCCTCCGGTCCTTGCAACTGAATCAATACCTTCATCCGAGTCTCTTTTATACTCCGGGACATCCTTTGACTTACAGAACCTTGAAATCTCCTCATCCAAAGCAACAACCAGATAATTGGGTATACCTATTCTCTTAATATTAGTGAACCAGACCTCCAGCATGTCCTTCACATTTGAGTTTGCAAGAGCAACTATGAGCTCTCTTTCAACAGCAACTTTCTCTAATATCTTAGCCAGTCTTGTATTCACAGATTCATCAGGGACAACAGTAGGGAAGGTTCTTAATCCCTTCACAGTACCAAAACCTCCAGCTTTCTGTTGTTTACCCAACACAAGAACCTGCTTCTGCGCCTGATCTTTCCTTTGTTCAGCTAATATAAGTTTTTCAGTAAGCTCCCTGATTTGTTTTTTCAACTCGGCATTTTTCTCTGATGCTGCCACAAACTCTGATTTCAGCATGTCCACCCGTTCGGACGATTCACATGAGGCTGAACCAACCTAGTCAGTAAACAACTAGAAAATGAATACTATTTCCATAGACCCAAATTTGTTAGAAAATGAATACTAGTTCCATAGACCTAAATTCCTTCCTTAAAATCTACCTAATTGTCGACTCAGTTCCGGGTGAACTCCATACACACCATACCCATGGCCACAAAATGAAAAAAATTAGCAAAACTGTAGAAGATGCTAGACTATATGACATGTATTAATGCATATAAAATGAACTTCTTCTCATATCAATGGGTTTTCCGTCAAATGGTTACCATATTACTTTAAAATTTCTATAGGCTAATAATCTGTGTGAAACACCCCACGGAAAAGTACAAAGTGTGCAAATTTATATGTATGTATAAATGATTTTGCTCGTTTCAATTTGTCGTTATAATATCGTCGAACATACCATATTTTAGAATCCCAAAACAGCAATAACGATTCCACACCCAAAAATTAAGAAAAACTTCTCTTTTTAAAAATAACCGGGCATGGAAATCGGAACCTGTGCATTGTCAGATTTGGAGTGGCGGTGAGTGATAATAGGGGCTGAGAGGAAGAGACCATGAGGGAACAAGAAGGCGAAGACGCAACCAAAGAGGATTCCCACTCCGATGGCTACGCCGATTGTGACCCTCGATTTGGGGAGCGAATGCGTCGTGTTTCGCATCGAGAACCCATCTCTCCGGCCAATCATTTGTGGGGGCGTTGCGAGAATGGAGTCTGGACGATCTAAACCGAACCAGAAAGGGGGAGAGAGGAGAGACAGACGTGGGTGAAAATGACTCTCACCACTCCCGGTCCCGCTCCCGGTCTCGTTACATTTTTTTTTATTTTTTTAATATATTTTTTTTTATTTAATGATTAAGTAAATATTTTTTAATAATATTATTTTTTTTTATTTTTTTAAAAAATATTTTATAGTATTAAAAAATATATATATATAAAAAAATAAAATAAAAAAACACTACATTTTACACTGAGCGGGACTGAGAGCGGGAGAGGGAGCGGGGGCTGTAGCACGGTTCGGTGAAAATTATTTTGACCTGTCACCTAATAGGCTAATATCATTTCATTAAAATTATTTACGTAATAAAGAGATGATTTTGCCGCGATAATGACGCAATTATGCTTATTTCCATTGTACGTGATGGTAGGCAGTCGCTTTGAAGCTGTAAAAAAAACCTCTCTCTCTCTCTCAAAAGTCCCCAAAACTCATCTGTGTTTTTCGCAGAAGAGAAGCCGCCGCGTCCTCCTTCTCTTCTTTCACCATCTATCACTTTGTTTATAAAGTTAGTTCTTCATTCCTAGATGGTTTGTTTCCTAAGGTTAAAAAAATAGATTTATAATTTTTCACCAACATTCAAGAGACACATACAGCACAAAAAGTCTCTTAGAATGAAAATCGTTCGGAGAGAAGTGACCGTCCTGCAAAAATTGCCGCGCATAAGCCTCACGCGCCACCAACAATTGCGCATGTGCC
Source organism: Juglans regia (assembly GCF_001411555.2). Lineage (NCBI taxonomy): Eukaryota > Viridiplantae > Streptophyta > Magnoliopsida > Fagales > Juglandaceae > Juglans > Juglans regia. Next base: position 5,025,368 of record NC_049913.1, read on the forward strand.
TCACTCATCACCCCCTCTGGGAGCTTTTATCACAACAAGCGCTAAACTAACGGACTCGCCATCATCAGATAATTTAGATCTAACTGTTGTGGCTGCAAAGAGACACGTGCATGGGCCTCACGCATCTTCACAAATTCTAGAGTTTATCGAAATTGATCAAAATTGTAATTCGTCCATTTTCTTCTCTATCTTATTGATTTTTTCAAATTTTGCTATGATATTCTTATATGTAAAGAGTTTAGTAAAATATTCGAATCATTGGCGCCCAACGATCACCGCCTCCTATTTGGTCCTTTGGCAGTCTCTCTCCACCCCAACCCACGAGTCCCACTTTTTTTATTTTTGTCTTCAGTACAAGAATCACATGTACTCTTTCAAGAGAGTGTGGAGTTTTACGATAACGTATAACGTAATAGAATTTGGGTTATTTAACTAGTTTTTTATTATAAGAGTTGTCTTATTTGATCATAGGATTGTGAATATGAGGCAATGGACTTCTTCAATAGCCGGTTCAAGACAAAATGCAGTCATTATAATCATTATGGCCTACAATCATGGAATTAAAATATCCTCCCGAATTGTATAAAAACTACCACTTTGTACAGCTCTCTCCTAACATAGAAAACATTTATTTATTTTTAAGGCTCATTTATTTATTATTTTTTATATAGTGTTGCATTGGTTAAGAAATTGTAATTATCGAAGTCTCCATACCTCTTATTCATGTATTATAATATATCGAGCTTGGTTAGAAGAAGAAGAACCAAAAATAAATAAAAACAGTCGCTTTTAAATAATTAAGCCCCCTCTTCCTCATATTTCCCACTGTTTTTCTTTTAATCCAAACACATTTCTCCGTTGCAAGTTAGGTGGGCTTCAGATAAGTGAAGGCCTGAAGGGTACCTGACACTTGGGTCGTCGAATCTTTGCTTGCAACGTGTCCAACCGCAACAGAAGCGACATGGCCATATCTTTCGACTTTCATCTTCGCTCGCTCCGAAGCCATGACGGGCATGTTTGCCCTCAGCAGAATTGGGCATTATCCAGCCGCAACAAATCCATCATCATCGTGTCCTGCTCTTCCACTTTTTCATGGCTTCTCTCCTGCCTCTCTTGCAAGTGAAGTACTCTCACTGTATGTAGCCAGCGATGAAAGTTTAAGGTTGTGTTTTTAGGTTGAACTGAATTAACTTAAATTGAATTGACTTAAAATGAGTTGAGTGAAAATGATAAAATATTATTAAAATATTAATTTTTAATATTATTATTTTTTTAAAATTTAAAAAAATTAAATTATTTATTATATTTTGTATTAAAATTTAAAAAAATTATAATAATGAGATGAATTTAGAAACTAAACTAAACTTAAAGGATTCGTTTAAATAGTAAAAAAGTTTCAGCTTAAAGGATTTGTTTGAATAGTAAAAATGTTTCATATCATATCATCATTATAATTTTTTTAAATTTTTACATAAAATATAATAAATAATTTAATTTTTTAAATTTTAAAATAATAATAATATTAAAAAATAATATTTTATTTAACTTTTAATTTTATCTAAAATTATCTTATCTCATCTCATTTTATTATCAAAATGGAACTTACGAGGATGAGAAAAGGATTAGGTTCATGTGGCAGTAAATAAGAGGTGATGATAAAGAACAGGATTTTGATGCGATTTGTACAGTGAATTGAAATGAAAATAAAAATTTAAAATATTAGTAAAATATTATTTTTTAATAATATTATTATTTTTAAATTTAAAAAATTTATTATATTTTATATCATAATTTTAAAAAATCATAAAATAAAATAAAATGAATCATTTTATATCCAAACCGGACCAACTCTCCTTCTTCGATTTTCTGTGAGACACAGACCGTAGTTATCTGTATCACTAATTACAAACTCTCAGATCAACATCTGGAGTTTTGGACTCCTTCTATCTCGGTTTGGGCAGGCATGGGTTTGACTAGGCCCGATTATAATTTGGACTGAGCTTCGACTTAACCCGGAATAAGCCCATTACTAACAGATAGCTGTTCTCGATTTTTTTATAAGAAAAATTATATTCATTATCTTTATATTATACATTACAGATAATTTTTTTATTTTTTATCTTATAAAATATGTGATATATAGATGATGAACAGATGCACTTAATTAGTTTAAAAAACATAAAAAAAAAAGTATAATATATAAGAATAATGAATAGTAAAACTTTTTCGACAATGAATATTTATCTTTCAAAAACTTTCTACATCTTATTCTCTATCCATTTTCTATTATAATAAAATAATATTTTTCTATTATTTCTTTATTACTTTTTTCTTTCACTTTCATTTACAAATTTAACTACTCAATATTTTTTATTATGTTTTGAACTATTACTCTAATGAATATTTTAAATAAAAATTTAAATTTTTTTTTATATTTTCATAATTATTTAAATTATTTTTAAAACTATAACAAATATGAGTATGAGAGAAAGTGTAGATGATTGGAATAATAATTAATTTAATTAAAATGAATAAAATGTTGATAAAAGTGATTTAGGAGATGAATAATGGTTTCTCAAATATGAGAAACTACTATTCATTTCCTAAAATAGGGATTTGAATGGAGGAAGGTTTTGAAAGTATTTTTTAAATTTTTCTTCAAATTATAAGAAAAAATAGGTTATAAAAAACTCAATGAAAATGCTCTAAAAAGGTTATACCCAGAAAATTAAAATAAATTATAAGTGGCAGATTTTTCCATTCAATCAAAGGCAACACATTTTACTCAACATTGACAAGTACTAAAAGCAGGTAATTGGTCCTATTATTGATGGTATTTTCGTAAAGTAGTGTTATTTTTATATGATAATTTACAATAATATCTCTCATTTTAAAACTTAAAAAAGAAATTGTTAAAAATGAATTGTAAAATTATCACTTATTTTAGAAGTTTAAACTGATGGGAAGAGATATACTTTATTATTTATTTTATATTTTAACACTCTCTTTCACTTGTGAGCCAGACTCTCCATTAATAGATGGCCCAACACGTATAATATTTAATTAAATGAGATAGAGTGTAAAATCTGGATTCGAACTCAAATCATCTACTTTGATACTATGTGAAAATTCAAGAATATAACTCATTTCATAAAATCGATTCTGTAAAAGAATATTGGTAATTTCTTATAAACATATTCAATATTTTATTAACAGATAATATTAAATTATTACTTAATATTATTAAAATATAAAATAAATAATAAATTCAACATTCTACACGAAGTACTATTACATAATGGATCACGTGGAAGTGTCAGACTCAAAATAAAGAGCCGCAAACAGAGATTTCCTTTACGTACTGTAGATAATTATGAGCAGCATTACTTTTTATAAGTGCAAATTAAAGACCTTAATTCTCATGCGGTAACGATCGAGAAACACAATCATTTTATAATTAATTGTTCTACAACTCTATTTTCAATATTAAATCATTTTTCTTTTGTACAGTATATATAATTATTCTTTTTTATAAAAATATCTGCTGTTGACAACAAAATAAAAAAAGATATATAATTAAAATTTATATATCCGTCATTATTATATGTAAAAGTACCGTTTATTAAAAAAATAAAAATGATATTTACACCCGAGAGGAGTACCCTCTGCGTACCCGGGGTTACACGTGAGATTAGTGAAACGGTGCGTTCGTATTGTAGAGTCTAGAAAGATCTTCGGTCAATGTTTCTTCTCTGGATTTCTCAAGCTTCAAGGAATGATTTCAGCTTTTATACCAGATAACATTGGTGATTTCATTTCTTATGCTTATTTATTTTCTCTTTCAAGCAATAAATTCAAAAACGAATTGGAGGATACCTGCATCAATTTGCAATGCAGCATACCTCCAAGTTCTAGATCTGTTTTATTTCATCTATTTTTTTTCCAACCACATGCACACGGAAACACCCACACGAAGCTGACGAACAGAGATGCACGTTCATCCATCGAATCTCATATTTGTAGGATATTCTATTGTGATTTTTCTCTATTTTCTCGGTAACCAAACAGACTGTTACAGACTATTGCATGATTTTTCTCTATTTTCTTGGCAACCAATCACACTGTTACGGACTATTGCGTGATTTTTTTCTGTTTTTTCGACAACCAAACACATTGTTACGGAAAATTGCGTGATTTCCCTCTGTTTTCTCGACAACCAAACTAACTATTACAGAATGTTGCGTGATTTTCTTTTGTTTTCTCGGCAACCAAACACTGTTGTAGGAACTTATTATTGTCCGGATGAAGAAGCAGCGCGAACCTGCGGGACAGTTTCTTGTCCATGGCTTTTGGGTGGTTTCAAATACTAGGCGAAGATAATAAAAAAAAAAAGAAAAAAAATAATAAAACTTACAAAAGAGAAGTGATGGAAGATTTGCCTTTGAGATCCCATTTTTCTAGGATGGAGAATTTGTAGAACCCATTTTGATGCTGTGTAAAGTTGAAATTGTCTTTTTTTATTTTTTTTTAATAATATCAGCTGACTAACCACGTCAGCCGATTCCCCAACAGTTATCCAACGCCAGGTACCTGTGTAGCAGAACTGATAAAATAAATTCTAAAAAAATTGTATCTCTATCGCTATGGCCCATGGGCCGAAGGGTTCCTCCACATAGTGGTGATAAGGTTGATTGAAAAAATGAGCCACGTGTTGCTCAGCAAAGCATGCAGCCGTCCATAGTGTCCATTGGCCATCGATCCAAAACGAGCCTTACATACCACCTAACACTGTATGACTATGGCCTGGACGAATGATTGCCAGCGTGAGAACTTTAATTAAAAAAAGGTATAAGAAAAATGCAAAGGTTATTCATTAAAAAAAAAGAAAAGGCCAAAGAAGTCACTATAATAATTGGTCAGTACGTCAAAATCTTTCAGCAGATCATGATGATGTATCTCAGCTAGTTAGTGGTCAGCTAGTTAGTGGTCCCAGTCATAGAGTCCAAGTTTAGTTCCTAACGTGTGATTTGGCTTTTAGATGGGTCCGAGTTCAATTTCCAGATGATAACTCTACCTATATAAGGGATTACAAAAACAAAACTTATAAATTATTGTGATTTTATAAAATCTATTAAATATATATTATAATAAAAATAATTTTACAATCTTACGTATCACATCAAGTCACATCAATTTATAAATTTATTTTTATATAATCTTTATATGACTAAAATATTTTCTTTTTCAGATTAAAAACAAACGTTCTCACTCACTAATCGTTTTCTTTTCTTTTTTCTTCTCGACAAAATAGGAGATTTATAGATAAATTAGCAGTTACAAGATACAAGATTTAATAGGATCAGAGTCTCCTACAGCCTTCCCAAACTAACATATTACAACACTCAAAAAAATATATATATATATATCTAGAGCTAAAAGTATAACTCCCACCTATTTTCCACAAAAGAATATTGTTTGGTGACAATTTTTATATAGTTTGATAAACAGATTATAGAACTGCAACTAGAAGCCGCATTATAGGGTTGCGTGCTACTACTTGCTGGTTTGGGCTGGCTGGAAAAAACTTTTACGTCTACTTTCTCTTGATCTTTAGTTAGGAAAATTAGGAACATAACATAACAACCGAAAATTGTGATGAATCGTCAGCGGAGGGGCTATTACTGGCGGTGGCAGTGCGTGCAGGCTACGCGCCACAACTGGAGTGAAGAGAACAATCAAATCTAGAAATAGTCGAGGCCTTGGTCTCGAAACTGTCACGCGTGCTAGCAAAACTTTCTAAGATGTAACGGTGCGTGAATCTCACGTGCTGCATAAGTCACGTGTGAGGCTTACGCGCTGTACTTATAAGCGTACTTCTTCTGCCTTCTAAACAATCGGCACTTGGAGAAGCTCTTGGAAGGGGGCGTGTCAGCCCTAAGCCGTAGAAAAACAACATATCGACAAAGTTAAATGGTGCTAATGAAATATATATATATATATATATAGATAAAGATGAATTGAAATAAATAAGGTCGTGGCTGGAATAAATAAGGTCGTGGGAAACCCGGCCTATTTTTGGGTGGGGCGATTGAGAGTCTAAAAAAATAATAATAAAAAAAAAATAAAGAAGGTCCCATCTCCTATCACCTGTCGTTTTTCACTTTTCATAATAATTATTTTGAAATTAATGCATGGAATTAGCATAAAAAAGTGACCATAAAATTAATGCGTCCAGTTTTAGATTGCGTTTGGATAGTGAGTTAAGTTGAGTTGAGTTGAGATGATAAAATATTGTTAGAATATTATTTTTTAATATTATTATTATTTTAAGATTTGAAAAAGTTGAATTGTTTATTATATTTTATGTTAAAATTTAAAAAAATTATAATGATAAGTTGAGATGAGTTGAGAGATATTTATCATCCAATTAAACTTGAAATGAAAAAAAGTTAGAAATTTGTATCATTTATTTATAAATTATTTGTAGTTGCACGATTGTCGGACGTAGCGATGGCAACGTTTGGAAAATTGGAAATGTTATAGCCACAAAATAAATAAATTAAATGATAAATTAAATTAATTTATAAAAAAAATTTATAATTTTTTTTTTATGAATGTAATAGTATCTTGAAAAATTCAAAGGCACGAGAGCTAGACCAATGACTTCCTACAAGATAGCACGTGGACCCATTGTTGGCTAGATGCTGCTTTTTCCAGCTTGTCCTGTGAAAGAGAGTAGTGACTTAGTTCAGTACGTCTCCAACCACCCACTCACTTTTAACAAGTTATAATTTTATTTGTAAACCTATTCGTTTTCAATTTCTTTGTGCTCACTTTATGTCCGTCGTTGACGTTTCAATATTAATTTTTATTAAATTTAAAAATATAAAATAATTTAAATTAAGATATTTTATAAAAGAATTATTTAAATATAATTATTATTTTTAAATATCCTCATCTCCTTATAGATATAAATAGATATATTTAACAAGTGTAGTCATCTACAATTTACTGTTAGGTTAAAATGATTTTTTATTAATATTTTTTTATTATTTTAGAATTTTTTAAAAAATATAAAAAAATTAATGTACTAATAATTACTTTGTTAACTATTAAATAAAAAAATTAGAATACATAAAATATCAATTAAATGAATAAAGTAATATTTTTTATTTAAAAATTACAAATAACAAGTTGTATAACAAGTTGGTAATTATAATAGGCGTTACCGGCGTGCGTGCCTTCGTTAACTTTTCGTTTGGATAAATACAAATAACAAGTTGCGGGAAAGGGAGCCAGCTGCAATCAGGATAAACCCAGGAACAACCAATACGAACCGTCACGAAGTCCAAGCTCAAAGGAGCTCTGAATCCAATGAATCTGCAATGCACCCAAAAGGATTTGCCATGATCTAGCTAGATAGGATAGATACGACAATATATAAAATGCCAAATGGGTAATAAAGCTCGCAATATTATAATTAATTACCTCTATTAAAATCTGTGTTAGCCTGTTATTATCGTAAAGTTTTGGTGGCATTTTTCTTAGGGTGTTTATTTAATATTATCATAAGTCAAGGATCAATATGTCACGTAGCAAGAAAAAGCCTACACTGCAGCCGCTCAAGAAAAATAATTTTAAATGCATTAATGTATTTTTTATATATATTAAAAAAATAAAAATAAAAATAAAAACTCATAAAGTATTATACGTCAAACCGAGCGGGCTACTCCTCCACGTAGCAAACTACCCAACGTACCAATCTCCCCCCATCACGTATTTCTGGCGTCAGATTGTGGACTCATATGAGTCAAACAATTCAGTCTGAGATATTCAACTTTCTTGCATCATGATTTGTTTGGAACGGATCAAAGAAACAAATATCTACACAGATATCTACACAGATGCATATAGAAAGGACTAGATATCTACACCCAAATTCATACTCTTGTATATATATATATATGTATATAATAAGAGAAATTATATTAATTGTAGTCTTAATGTGTGTAATTAATTCTAGCATTTCATTTTAAAAAAGTGAGTAAATTTCGAATTTTTGTGAATTTTTTTTTTTTTTTTAATAATAGACTCAAATTAAAAAAAAATACAATATACAAGCTTTACACATCTATTAACTATATATAATTAGTAATTGCTATGATAAAGATAGGAGAACGCGGATAAGCACAAATATATGATAACCCATATATATAAGAAGAAATAAATAGTACTATAGGGTATTAGAGCATTTTCAATGGATTAGTTAAAAGTTAAATTCATTCAGTGTTTAGTTATTAGAGAGTAAAAGATCCTCATAATGGATTAGCTAAATTTCAATTATTTAGAATTTAGCTACAGTGACTTTCAAAAATTTTTCTAAATTTAAAAGTTATTTTACATATATCAAATACATATTTTATCAATCATTTCTCTCCCTTTCTTTCTATAACATATTTTATCACAATTGATATATTAATTTGAGTTAGTGATATACTATTTTAATTAGAATAAGATTATTAATTAATATATAATAGGTAGAATAGTAAAATATGATAAAATTAAATAAATTAATAATTAAAAAAATTAAATATTTTTTAAATTATTAGTTACTCATTACTATATAATGAATAAGTATATAATTTAATATGAAGATTTGATGTGAATAACCAAAATCAAATTTATTTTATATTATTTTATTATTATATAATAAAAAAATAACTACTCTAATATAGAGATTTATGTAAATTGAATAGTTAAAAGTTAAAATTTTCTTATATTCATAAAAAATATCATTTAACTTTAAATAATCTGTCGAAGATACTCGTTTCGTTGGGAAGTTAAGCTCATCTCAACTCATCTTAATTCATCATTATAATTTTTTCAAATCTCAACAGAAAATATAATAAATAATTTAATTTTTTCAAATCTCAAAATAATAATAATAATAAATAATAATATTATAATAATATTTTATCATCTCAATTCAACTCACTTCAGCATCCAAACCCACTCTAAGTACCTCTAAAACGAATCTTGGACCCAATACTGATGATGAGCTTGCACGTTCACCCTTGCAAATAATTGATCCCTAATTCAATGGGAGGAATCCAGTTAGTACTTTTAATTCATTTCAAATCACAGATCCTGATATGTTAATTAAACCTAACTAGCCGATCAGAATGGCATATACGCGTGTGAGCGCGTAATTTTTTCAACATTGTTGACATTAAGGTCCCGTTTAGAATTTAGACGGAATTGGAATCGATTTCCTTCCGTATAATTTTAAATTAAATCTAACATCTAAATACTCAATTTTCAAATCATCTCAATTTAACTCAACAAATATTTATCTTAATATCTAAATACATGTAAGCTCATTTTAGATAGATTCTATAAAACTCATTATTTCATCTCAACTTATTATTATTCATAAAGAATTTAAATCATCTCAATTTAACTCAACATCTTGACATAATTTGTAATTAGTTGTCACTCATTTGTTTATGAATCAAATGGCTAACATTGTTTTATATTTTTCAATAATTCTCTGACGTCCCCTTAAATATTGAACCTTTGACATCATATATAAATATATATATATATATATATATGAGAAATGATAATTACAATCATGAATGTGTAAGTACTGTATAGTCGTTTTGAAAAAAATAAATAAATATAAAAATGACATGAAAATAAAATAATTTTTTAATAATAAATTATATTCTTTTTTAAAATGACTGTACAGTATTTATATATTTCATAATTATATATAACATTATTTTATATATATATATATATATTATATACACCCTTGACTGCCATAAAAGATTTTCATGGTCACATCTCAACAATGCAGGATCATTTTATGTATATTCTACATGCAAGTAGAAAAAAGGTAATTATAATTGGCAGAACTAGTGATCAGCTATAATTGAAGAATGAAGATGATGGGGCATTTGAGGGGCTGAAAATCTCTTATAAAAAGCTTCAAAGTGGGGTCCTTTCTTTGTCTGATAGATCAGCCCATCTTTGTTGACCCAGGAAATGTGAACACAGTTTGTCACTGCTAGAATTGACGATCGATCGACATGCATGTACATGTTCCTGTGGTTGTGGATTAAGCATATCCCTCTACTTTTTGCTGAAACTTCAATTATGTGTTCCTTATATCGAGGGGCCATGACCAACCTGCAATATGTGGACAGATTTCTCGGAAATTATAAAAAGAAAAAGAGATTTGGTGGCCGATGTCTTCAGCGTATTTGTATTAAAAAGTTTACAAATTAATTATTTCTGTAAACTTCCTCTCAAATGTTTTTCAATCATTACGAACTGATCAGCAGCATTTATAGATCATAGCAAGAATAATATTTCTCATTTGAGCATTCATTAATTTACAATATAATGATTTTAAAGAGCTACTAATTTTATTAACTCCAGCTTTTAAAATAATATATATATATATATTAGTTATTAACTCCATTTTAGCCCACAAAAAAGTGCAAGCAGCAACAGTACTAACACACAAGCCAATATATGGATCCACTAGTCTTCCATAAATGACTAATATATATGTTGCTTTTAAAAGCTGGAGTTAATATATGATTTTAAAGAGCATGGATGCAAATCGTGCAAATTAATAACACCGTTCGGCGAGCTAAAGCTCTTTTTCTTGCTCTATGGCCCACACGGTGACGCACGCGACTGTCTATTTAAACAGGCTCTCTGAAACTAAACACTCGGAAATGGCCACTTAATTCCTCTGCCAAATTCCCACCGCGACAAGCCAGTACTACTCGATCCCCTCCTCTGTTTGAGACTTCTCGCTCGCTCCATCTCTGTAACTAACCGACCGATATGGCTGACCTGAGATATCAAAATAATGTCATTTTAGCTGGCCAACCCCCGAAATCTCTGGAGGATTTTGATCCTCCAAAGAAACCCGGAAGGAACATGTACGCTATTGCTTGTGCTACTTTGGCCTCCATGACTTCCGTCTTACTGGGTTATGGTCAGTGATTCTGCACTTGTTGAAGGATGATTATAAGCCTATTTTTAAGTTTACTTTTGCGTTTGTTTTCATTGAGGTTTCGTTAACAAAGTGGCATACTCCTAAAGAAACGAGTTTCCATTTTCTAGATCTCCAATTTTCTTGGAAGTAATTTTCTCTGATGTTTGGAAATTAGTTTTCTAAATATGTACGTCCGCTTATGTTGTTTCAGATATTGGAGTAATGAGTGGAGCAATAATTTACATCCAAAAAGATCTCAAGATTTCGGACTTGCAGGTCGAAGTCCTCGCCGGGATACTTAACCTCTACTGCCTCATCGGTTCCTGCGCCGCTGGCAGAACCTCCGACTGGATAGGCCGCCGCTACACCATCGTGGTAGCCCAAGTCATCTTTTTCATCGGAGCTATCTTCATGGGCTTGGCCACTAACTACGCCTTTCTCATGGTTGGCCGTTTCGTTGCCGGCGTCGGCGTCGGTTTCGCCCTCATGATCGCCCCAGTCTACACCGCGGAGGTCTCTCCGGCATCCACTCGTGGTTTCCTCACCTCCTTCCCTGAGGTACGTATGGAGCACGATAATTATCTCAAAGATATTCCTTCGTTGCATTCCAAAGTTTTTTTTTTTGTTCCAACGTACTTTTAAACCGTATCTAATCATCTAAATGCATCAATGGACACTGAATCTCTTTCACATAAACTTTTCTACAGAACATTGACGAGATTCTCTCGACGTGTTTTTGTACAGGTCTTCATCAATCTTGGGATATTGCTGGGGTACGTTTCGAACTACGGTTTCTCTAAGCTCCCAACTAATTTGGGTTGGCGGCTGATGCTGGGCGTGGGTGTAGTCCCCTCTGTTATACTCGGTATCGTCGTTTTAGGCATGCCAGAGTCACCAAGGTGGCTGGTTATGCAGGGTCGACTCGGTGACGCGAAGAAAGTCCTTGATAAAACCTCAGACTCCAGAGAGGAGGCCGATACAAGACTAGCAGACATTAAAGGAGCAGCTGGTATTCCTGAAAATTGCACAGATGACATCGTTCCGGTGCCTAAACAGAACCATGGTGAGGATGTGTGGAAAGAATTATTTCTCCATCCTACACCGGCGGTTCGCCACGCCTTAATCGCAGGTGTAGGAATCCATTTCTTCCAACAAATAACGGGTATCGACTCTGTAGTTTTGTATGGCCCGAGAATCTTTGAGAAGGCTGGAATCGAGTCGACGGACCACAAGCTACTCGCGACGATGGCCGTTGGGTTCACCAAGACCATTTTCATCTTGGTGGCTACGTTTTTGCTGGACAGGATTGGACGGAGACCCTTACTCCTCAGCAGTGTTGCTGGTATGATTTTTTCTCTTGCAATGCTCGGAACGGGCATGACGATCGTCGAACACTCGGATACAAAATTAACGTGGGCAGTGGCTCTATGCATTGCCATGGTTCTAGCATTCGTTGCACTCTTCTCCATCGGGATGGGGCCCATCACGTGGGTATACAGCTCAGAGATCTTCCCGTTGAGGCTACGAGCGCAGGGCACTAGTATCGGAGTGGCGGTGAATCGGGTGACGAGTGGGGTCATCTCCATGACTTTCCTATCGCTGAGCCGTGGAATCACCTTCGGTGGGGCATTCTTTCTCTACGCGTCGATTGCCACGGTATCATGGTTCTTCTTTTACTTCATGCTACCGGAGACACAAGGTCGAACCCTCGAGGACATGGAGGGGTTGTTCGGAAATTTCGGATGGAAGTTTGCTGAATTCAAGAAGGAGAAGAAGCATCAAAATCATGACCTGAACAAGGAATTCAGGAGTACTGGTAATGGGAATGATAGAGGTCAAATTCAGTTAAGTACTAATGGGCAGATGTAATTATATTAAAAGGACAAGTAAAAATGTTTCGTTACAGAATTTAGATATTACCAGTAATGGCATTGAGTAATGCTACATACAGTCGTGGAATGCGCAAATGCCGTGCAGTCGCTTTGAAAAGAGTGGGGTCTACTATTAAAAAATTAATTTCTTTTCAGGTGGGTCCCTTATTTATTCATTTTTTTCAAAGCGACTGCACGGCGACTGCACGCTCACGACTGCAAGTATCATTTCTCAATGGGATTAATGCTGGAGAAATAATATTTGAATTATGGAGTGTTTAAATTTCGTGTAATCTCTTTACAAAAAATGAATAAATATAAAATTTATGTAAAATAAAAAATCTAACAATAAACTTCACTTTGTTTTTTAAAACAGTGGCCGTGAGTCCGTGACACTAACTCACTCAACATGCATAGCATTTAAAGATATGGAGAAGGCTACTGAAAGTTTATGGCGAATTATATATAGGGAAAAGCTTGTGGCCGGATGGGTTTAAAACCAAATTTCACACCGGCCAATTATATCTTGACACGTAAGCCATCCAAACAGAGGCTTGCTGCATCTCAAAGCAGGCGATTCCCTCCCTTCTCCACACGTAATTCTACCGTTCTCTCCATTCTCCCATTCTCGCTGCACTGCACCGCACCTGCATCAACCCTTCTCCAGACGAACAACCCAGACGTAAATCGTCCGTTCTCTCCAAGCCATAAGCCTCTCCGTTCCCATCAGCACCTGCACCAACCCTTCTCTCCCTCTCAAATGAAAGACTCATCTTTCATCTCTGAGCTTGAAATCTCATCTTGTTCTTCCCATCCCTCTCCAATACCAAGTCTGCACTCCCAAATTCATAAGTGTTAGTCACAGAATCCTCAATGTATAAGATTTTTAGAAAGAAAACGAAGATTCACAAATAACAAAATTGCAATAGTAATCACGGTTTGGTTTCAATAAATAAATAAAATTGATAAATTTAAAGCTTATTTATGCTTTCATTCTAAATATTTAAAAAGAAAATTAAATGAAGGGCACAAATAACTGTAGAACAAAAATAATTTGACAGAAATTCGAACAGGCTATCTAATTAATTTCCTCTGTTCAAGCCCCAAACAATAATCAACAGTATAACCCTTCATTTTCCAATTCTGTAACCTCTGGTTTTGCAGTAGCCAAATAGAGAGAACAAAAAATCAGAAGAAACCCAAGAGAAGGTTGCCCAACAATGAAGAACCCAGAACCAGAATCAATAACAAATAAAAAAAAAAACAATTAAAATCAGAGGGAGAGTGAATACCTTGAGGTTTACAAACTGGAAGTTTTTCAAAGAGAGAAAGGGAGAGCTGTTTATGAGCAACACCAATATCAAACAAAATGAGCCTTGAAGATGGATCGTTAACAATGATATCCTTAACCGGAAGCCATAGAAAGAGTTCTTCCTGAGACAAGCCCAACGTGTGGAGAAGGAAATAGATGGGAGGGAATCGCCTGCTTTGAGATGCAGCAAGTCTTTGTTTAGATGGCTTACGTGTCAAAATACAATTGATCGGTGTGAAATTTAATTTTAAACCCATCCGGTCCCAAGCTTTTCCCTTATATATAGGTGCAATTAAAAAGGAACACAGATGCAAGCATGCATTAATGACTGAATGGGAAAGGAATTTATTACATTATCGTTCTTATTTTGGTATCTTGAATTAATGGGTTGGATGTTTGGCCTTTAATATGAATTATGAGGAGTGGCCGATGTCTGTCATGGGGGGTGGGTAATTAATTAAACAAGAACAATGCTATTCATCAGCTTGCAGTTACAGCATATCTCACGTAATTTTTTTTTTTTTTTTTAACATCCAATGCATTAGTGTGCTGCGGCTATAGGCTGAAGTAAATATTTTTCCATTAAACAATGCTCGATGTAGATATGCACCTTAGAACAAGTGGTCCTATTTTGGTCATGGCCAAAAAAAAGGGTCCTCGCGCGATTACATTTTTTTTCTGTGTTTTTTGTTTTTCCATCTTCGACTTTACGATATACTAGGTGGGTAATTTTCCAATAGCTCGACCTCTGTACGTTACACTTAGCTAGTTTTTCAAGTAATGATGATGTGATCGCAAAGATAATAGTTCAGCAGCGTTGTTTAGATTAAGAAAAAATTTATTCATTATTTTTTTTCATTATTTCATATTAGATAATTAATTTATAATTAAAATATAACAACTAATCTATAATTATCTAATACAACGTGATTTAAAAAAAAAATAAAAAAAATTGAAACGATGGGGCGTAACATTACTCATGGAGTAGATTTTTCTAGTCATTGGAAAAACGATAGGAAAAATTGCGCATCGGTACGAAATAGGTCGCATTCAGACTTTTCATATTAAAATATTGGTATCTTTTCGTGTAATTCTTTAAGTTTGAAGGGCTGAAATTGTACGCCTTTGACTTGGGCTGATAATTAACTTGTGAAATATTCACCACCTGTCACGACTCACGACACAATTCTAGTTTATTTTTATAATTCCTTTAAATTCATATTATATAATTATTATAATTTTTTTAAATTATTATATAAAATAAAATGAAATAAAAAATTTTTAAAATTTTAAATCTTAAAATAAAAACAATATAAAAAAATATATTTTAATAATATTTTATTTAATTTTTTCACAGAAAGCGTACGTTGGACCAAATATATATTGATCTCGTGATCTGCGTATCTATTATAATTGTTTTTGAAAAATCTACACCTATGGTCTGAAATTTTCAATCTAATTAACTAGCTATGTCAGTGATTTATAAATATAACCAACTGCTATACTATTTCCGGCCTCCCGTGCCTCAATGAAATATATACAACACATTATATAATATTTTATATAATAATATTATAAAATAAATATATTGTCTTAAAATAATATAAAAATATTTTTTATTTAAAATATAATTATGTAAATTATTATATATAAAATATTTTTCATTAATCATATATGGAAGTCAAACAAACTGCTTAGTATAGTATCATAATATAACATAATATTTTACCGTATTGCATGGGTGGCAACTCGGTCGTGGAAACTGAGATAAAAATTCGTTTTTACTGGATTTTTAATACCATGCGTAGAATGATAAATCCAGCGTGGATAAGTGTATGGATGATAATCGCTCGCATGGTTCTACATATCCATCTAAAATCGAGAGATCGATCGTTGTGCATGCCTTTGTGGCATTTTCGTCCTTTCCAGCATTTCTTTATTTTATTTCAATAATTGGATGTTGGCCATGAGTTGATGATAATGATGACTAGCATTCTTTTGTTTTCTTAAATCACTCTGATCTTTAGCTCAACACAGAACTGACAGTAGTAGAGCAGAGCTAGCTTGCTTGGTTCATGGCCACTTTCTTGAATACTTTGCAAATATTCCCAACAGAACGGCCCCTCTAATTATACAAACCTCTCGATCCATCCCTGATCTCGATCCTGCCAGCTAAATGATCGGGATGGCTGACCGGAAAACTGAAAATAATGCCATTTCCGAACCCCAGAAGAGTAATATTGTGGATTTTGATCCGCCAAAGAAACCAAAGAATAACAGTTATGTTATTGCTTGTGCTGTTTCGGCCTCCATGACTTCCGTCTTACTGGGCTACGGTAACTTTCACGGCCTCTTGCTGCTTTTATTTATACTTTGTATTTATTTTTCTGGTTGATTAAATTAAGAAGTTTTTGTCGGAAATAAATTTGTTTCATTTTTCTTTGATAAAAGAAAGAGAAAGAAATGGAGACTGAGGTGTTGTTTCGAGTTGAGATGCGATAAATTAAAATTAAAAGTGAATAAAATATTATTTTTTAATATTATTATTATTTTAAAATTTTAAAAAATAAATTATTTATTATATTTAATATAAAACTTTAAAAAAATTATAATAATGTGATAATACATCTTTTTACTATCCAATCTTTTGTTGTTTCAGATTTTGGAGTAATTAGCGGAGCAATATTATACATAAAAGAAGACCTGAAAATCACCGACGTACAGGTCGAAATCCTCGTCGGAATCCTTAACCTCTACTGCCTCATTGGCTCATTTGCCGCCGGCCGAACCTCTGACTGGATTGGCCGCCGCTACACCATCGTGGTAGCCCAAGCTATCTTCTTCGCCGGAGCTATCCTCATGGGCTTTGCCACCAGCTATGCCTTTCTCATGGTCGGTCGCTTTGTTGCCGGTATCGCTGTTGGCTACGGGCTCATGGTTGCTCCGGTCTATACTGCTGAAATCTCTCCAACCTCGTCTCGTGGTTTCCTAACCTCGTTCACCGAGGTTCGCTTGTAGTATACTAATTATCTCAAAGATATATGCTCATCTATTGTTTTCCAAGGAACAAAAATACAAATAGCTATATATTGATAATTACTTTAAAGAAAAGCACTTCTAAACAAATGCAATCATTGTAATTTGGTTCCTGCGCGCTTTCGATATTATGTTTTAAATTCATGAAAAGTAACCACCGTACAACATATTACCACGAAAATTTTCAGATAACCATTTCATTGATGATATATGGCTTTCCAAAACATTCACATGATTATTTCGACGTGATTTTTTAGGTCTTCATCAATGGTGGGATATTGTTGGGATACGTTTCGAACTATGCTTTCTCTAAGCTCCCAACTCACTTGGGTTGGCGAATGATGCTCGGAGCAGGTGCTATCCCCGCCATTATAATCGGCCTCCTTGCTTTAGGCATGCCTGAGTCACCAAGGTGGTTAGTCATGCAGGGTCGACTTGGCGACGCAAAGCTAGTCCTTGATAAAATCTCAGACTCTAAAGAGGAGGCGGAGATAAGACTAGCCGGTATCAAAAGAGTCGCCGGCATTTCTGAGGATTGCATTGACAACGTCGTTCCTGTGCCGAAACAAAGTGACGGCAAGTACTTGTGGAAAGACCTGATTCTCCACCCCACACCGTCCGTTCGCCACGCCTTAATCGCAGCTGTCGGTATCCATTTCTTCCAGCAAGTATCAGGTATTGCTTCTATCGTTCTATACAGCCCACGAATATTTGAGAAGGCCGGAATCACGTCGACGAACGACAAGCTATTAGCGACAGTGGCCGTGGGATTCGCCAAGACCATGTTCATCTTGGTTGGCACGTTCCTATTAGACAAGATCGGACGCCGTCCGTTGCTTCTAAGCAGCATAACAGGCATGATTATCTCACTAGCAACCCTCGGAATCGGGTTGACGATCATCGAAAAGTCAGACCAAAAGTTGATGTGGGCGGTGGCTCTGTGCATTGCCACGGTTCTAGCATACGTGTCATTTTTTTCAATAGGAGTGGGGCCCGTCACCTGGGTATACAGCTCGGAGATCTTACCGCTGAGGCTAAGGTCCCATGGAGTGAGCATCGCAGTGGCTGTGAGTACGTCTACGAGTGCTGTAATCTCCATGACCTTTCTCTCACTGGGCAAATGGATCACAACTGGCGGGGCCTTCTTCCTCTACACGTCGTTCGCTATAGTATCTTGTTTCTTTTTTTATTTCATGTTACCAGAAACACAAGGCAGGACCTTAGAAGACATGGAGGGGTTGTTTGGTAATTTGGGGTGGAAGTTATCCAAATTGATGAAGAAGAAGCAAAATGAGGGAGCAGCTATGTAAGCAAAACTGGTTTAATAACAAAAAATAGTGTCCTTATAAGATATTATAAAAAATTCTACTCATAATCTTGAACTATAGACTGACCGACGTACTTGCTATATATTCGTTCTTTTTTTTCCTCTTTTAAGGTAAGTCTATACTACTTATTGAGAGGGGGCTGATGCTTCGGAGAATTTAGTTGTTGCTGGGTTGGATGTCTCTTTTCCTCCGATTACTCACTTACCAAAGCACTAATTTACATGGTATGTACATGTTGGATAAAAAGCTGGACCGCCTCGTTTTAGGCATTAGATTAATGTTTTTCTTTCTCTTATTTGTCATATAGTCTATTATAATTTTTTAATTTTAGTTTCAGGAGAGAGATTTCAATATTTAAATAGGATGTCGTCCTCGTGATAGTAAAAAATAATAAGAAATTGTCTGGGCATTTGTGGCCCGTTTTCATCCTTCCAAGCTGTTTCAACCAGTTCTTTGTCAATTGGGCATTAGAAAAATAATTGGATGTTGAATGTTACTCATTGATAAAACCTCAGACTCCAAAGAGGAGGCCAATACAAGACTAGCAGACATTAAAGGAGCAGCTAGTATTCTTGAAAATTGCACAGACGACATCGTTTCGGTGCCTAAACATAACCATAGTGAGGATGTGTGGAAAGAATTATTTCTCCATCCTACACCGTCGGTTCGCCACGCCTTAATTGCAGGTGTAGGACTCCATTTCTTCCAACAAATAACGGGTATCGACTCTGTAGTTTTGTATAGCTCGAGAATCTTGGCGAAGGCTGGGATCGAGTCGACGGACCACAAGCTACTCGCGACGATGGCCGTTGGGTTCACTAAGACCATTTTCATCTTGGTGGCTACGTTCTTACTGGACAGGATCGGACGGAGACCCTTACTCCTCAACAGTGTCGCTGGTAAGATTTTTTCTCTCGCAATGCTCGGAACGGGCATGACGATCGTCGAACACTCGGATACAAAATTAACGTGGGCAGTGGCTCTATGCATTGCCATGGTTCTAGCATTCGTTGCACTATTCTCCATCGGGATGGGGCCCATCACGTGGGTATAAAGCTCGGAGATCTTCCCGTTGAGGCTACGAGCGCAGGGCACCAGTATCGGAGTGGCGGTGAATCGGGTGACGAGTGGGGTCATCTCCTTGACTTTCCTCTCGCTGAGCCGCGGAATCACCTTAGGTGGGGCATTCTTTCTGTACGCGTCGATTACCACGATATCATGGTTCTTCTTTTACTTCATGTTACCGGAGACACAAGGTCGAACCCTCGAGGGCTTGGAGGGGTTGTTCGGAGATTTCGGATGAAAGTTTGCTGAATTCAAGAAGAAGAAGAAGCATCAAAATCATGAACTGAACAAGGAAGTCAGGGGTACTGGTAATGGTGGGAACGATATAGGTCAAATTCAGTTAGGTACTAACGGGCAGATGTAATTAGATTAAAAGGACAAGTAAAAATGTTTCATTACAGAATTTAGATATTACCAGTAATGGCATTAATGGTGGAGAAATAATATTTGAACTATGGAGTGTTTAAATCTCGTACAATCTCTTTAACAAAATTGAACAAATATAAAATTTATGTAAAATAAAAAATCTAACAATAAACTTCACTTTGTTTTTTAAAACGGTGGTCGTGACTCGTGACACTAACTCACTCAACATGCATAGCATTTAAAGATATGGAGAAGGCTACTGAAAGTTTATGGCGAATTATATATAGGTGCAATTACAAAGGAACACAGATGCGAGCTAGCATTAATGACTGAATGGGAAAGGAATTTATTACATTGTTATAATTTATTATTATTATTATATAAAATAAAATAAAATAAATAATTTAAAATTTTTAAATCTTAAAATAAAAATAATATAAAAATATATATTTTAATAGTATTTTATTTAACTTTTTTACATAAAGCATACGTTGGACCAAATATATATTGATCTTGTGATCTGCGTATCTATTATAATTGTTTTTGAAAAATCTACACCTATGGTCTGAGTTTTTCTATCTAATTAACTAGCTATGCAGTGATTTATAAATATAACCAACTACTATACTACTCTTTCCGGCCTTCCCATGCCTCAATGAAATACATACAATATATTATATAATAATATTATAAAATAAATATATTTTTATAAAAATATTTTTTATTTAAAATATAATTATATAAAATATTATATAAAATATTATATGTAAATTATTTTCCATTAACCATATATCGAAGTCAAACAAACTGCTTAGTATAGTATCATTATATAACATAATATTTTACCGTATTGCATGGGTGGCAACTCGGTCGTGGAAACTGAGATAAAAACTCGTTTTGACTGGATTTTTAATACCATGCGTAGAATGATAAATCCAGCGTGGATAAGTGTATGGATGATAATCGCTCGCATGGTGCTAAATATCCATCTAAAATCGAGAGATCGATCGTTGTGCATGCCTTTGTGGCATTTTCGTCCTTTCCAGCATTTCTTTCTTTTATTTCAATAATTGGATGTTGGCCATGAGTTGATGATAATGATGACTAGCATTCTTTTGTTTTCTTAAATCACTCTGATCTTTAGCTCAACACAGAACTGACAGTAGTAGAGCAGAGCTAGCTTGCTTGGTTCATGGCCACTTTCTTGAATACTTTGCAAATATTCCCAACAGAACGGCCCCTCTAATTATACAAACCTCTCGATCCATCCCTGATCTCGATCCTGCCAGCTAACTGATCGGGATGGCTGACCGGAAAACTGAAAATAATGCCATTTCTGAACCCCAGAAGAGTACGATTGTGGATTTTGATCCGCCAAAGAAACCAAAGAATAACAGTTATGCTATTGCTTGTGCTGTTTTGGCCTCCATGACTTCCGTCTTACTGGGCTACGGTAACTTTCACGGCCTCTTGCTGCTTTTATTTATAGCATCCCTTTAAATTTGTATTTATTTCTCTGGTTGATTAAATTAAGAAGTTTTTGTCGGAAATAAATTTGTTTCATTTTTCTTTGATAAAAGAAAGAGAAAGAAATGGAGACTGAGGTGTTGTTTCGAGTCGTGATAGATAAATTAAAATTAAAATTAAATAAAATATTATTTTTATTTATTATATTTAATATAAAAATTTTAAAAATTTATAATAATGAGATAATACATACTTTTACTATCCAATCTTTTGTTGTTTCAGATTTTGGAGTAATAAGCGGAGCAATATTATACATAAAAGAAGACCTGAAAATCACCGACGTAGAGGTCGAAATCCTCGTCGGAATCCTTAACCTCTACTGCCTCATTGGCTCATTTGCCGCCGGCCGAACCTCTGACTGGATTGGCCGCCGCTACACCATCGTGGTAGCCCAAGCCATCTTCTTCGCCGGAGCTATCCTCATGGGCTTTGCCACCAGCTATGCCTTTCTCATGGTCGGTCGCTTTGTTGCCGGTATCGCTGTTGGCTACGGGCTCATGGTTGCTCCGGTCTATACTGCTGAAATCTCTCCAACCTCGTCTCGTGGTTTCCTCACCTCGTTCACCGAGGTTCGCTTGTAGTATACTAATTATCTCAAAGATATATGCTCATCTATTGTTTTCCAAGGAACAAAAATATAAATAGCTATATATTGATAATTACTTTAAAGAAAAGCACTTCTAAACAAATGCAATCATTGTAATTTGGTTCCTGCGCGCTTTCGATATTATGTTTTAAATTCATGAAAAGTAACCACCGTACAACATATTACCACGAAAATTTTCAGATAACCATTTCATTGATGATATATGGCTTTCCAAAACATTCACATGATTATTTCGACGTTATTTTTTAGGTCTTCATCAATGGTGGGATATTGTTGGGATACGTTTCGAACTATGCTTTCTCTAAGCTCCCAACTCACTTGGGTTGGCGAATGATGCTCGGAGCAGGTGCTATCCCCGCCATTATAATCGGCCTCCTTGCTTTAGGCATGCCTGAGTCGCCAAGGTGGTTAGTCATGCAGGGTCGACTTGGCGACGCAAAGCTAGTCCTTGATAAAATCTCAGACTCTAAAGAGGAGGCGGAGATAAGACTAGCCGGTATCAAAAGAGTCGCCGGCATTTCTGAGGATTGCATTGACAACGTCGTTCCTGTGCCGAAACAAAGTGACGGCAAGTACTTGTGGAAAGACCTGATTCTCCACCCCACACCGTCCGTTCGCCACGCCTTAATCGCAGCTGTCGGTATCCATTTCTTCCAGCAAGTATCAGGTATTGATTCTATCGTTCTATACAGCCCACGAATATTCGAGAAGGCCGGAATCACGTCGACGAACGACAAGCTATTAGCGACAGTGGCCGTGGGATTCGCCAAGACCCTGCTCATCTTGGTAGCCACGTTCCTATTAGACAAGATCGGACGCCGTCCGTTGCTTCTAAGCAGCATAACAGGCATGATTATCTCACTAGCAACCCTCGGAATCGGGCTGACGATCATCGAAAAGTCAGACCAAAAGTTGATGTGGGCGGTGGCTCTGTGCATTGCCATGGTTCTAGCATACGTGTCATTTTTCTCAATAGGAGTGGGGCCCGTCACATGGGTATACAGCTCGGAGATCTTACCGCTGAGGCTAAGGTCCCATGGAGTGAGCATCGCAGTGGCTGTGAGTAGGTTAACGAGTGCTGTAATCTCCATGACCTTTCTCTCACTGGGCAAATGGATCACAACTGGTGGGGCCTTCTTCCTCTATACGTCGTTCGCTATAGTATCTTGTTTCTTTTTTTATTTCATGTTACCAGAAACACAAGGCAGGACCTTAGAAGACATGGAGGGGTTGTTTGGTAATTTGGGGTGGAAGTTATCCAAAGTGATGAAGAAGAAGCAAAATGAGGGAGCAGCTATGTAAGCAAAACTGGTTTAATAACAAAAAATAGTGTCCTTATAAGATATTATAAAAAGTTCTACTCATAATCTTGAACTATAGACTGACCGACGTACTTGCTATATATTCGTTCTTTTTTTTCCTCTTTTAAGGTAAGTCTATACTACTTATTGAGAGGGGGCTGATGCTTCGGAGAATTTAGTTGTTGCTGGGTTGGGTGTCTCTTTTCCTCCGATTGCTCACTTACCAAAGCACTAATTTACATGGTATGTACATGTTGGATAAAAAGCTGGACCGCCTCGTTTTAGGCATTAGATTAATGTTTTTCTTTCTCTTATTTGTCATATAGTCTATTATAATTTTTTAATTTTAGTTTCAGGAGAGAGATTTCAATATTTAAATAGGATGTCGTCCTCGTGATAGTAAAAAATAATAAGAAATTGTCTATGCATCTGTGGCCCGTTTTCATCCTCCCAAGCTGTTTCAACCAGTTCTTTGTCAATTGGGTATTAGAAAAATAATTGGATGTTGAATGTTATTCATTGATTTTGTTTATAAATAAACCTCCTGCGTTGAGCATAGAACAACAACCAGTACTACTGCCTGGTTCGAATTACTCCGCAAGCTAGTATTCCCAGCCGAATCAAAACCTGGCCTTTTGATAAAAGCCCCTCGCTAGCTCCATATATCTTTAGTCTCTCTGGCTAACCGATTGAGATGGCTGACCGGGAAGTTGAAAATAATGCCATTTCCGACCAACCCCAAATAAGTACTATTGTGGATTTTGATCCTCCAAAGAAACCCAAGAGGAATATGTATGCTATTGCTTGTTCTGTTTTGGCCTCCATGACTTCCGTCTTACTGGGTTATGGTTAGTTTTTTTTTTTTTTTTTTTTACACTTATGGTTAGTTAATTATACCCTTCACCTCTTACTGTATATTTATAATATCCCTTTTAATTTGTTTATGCTTTTCCATTCATCACTGCCACTGGTACTGGTTGATTACAACTTACATGAAGGAGTTTTTGTTGGAAATAAATTTGTTTCCTTTTTTACGGAGAGATATAAATGGAGGTCAATAGTATATCCAAAATTAAACACGTACAAGTAACTCTTCAGGGAATTTTTTTTTATCATATTTAATTCCCACATGGAATCTTACCGGATTTTCTACGGAAAATGTTGTCTAGGAAGGTTTGTGTTTAGGATGCTTTCTCAACAGGTCCTCATTTGTTGCTTCAGATTTTGGAGTAATAAGCGGAGCAATAATCTACATAAAAGAGGACCTGAAAATCACTGACGTCGAGGTGGAAATCCTCGTCGGGATCCTTAACCTTCACTGCCTCATTGGCTCGTTCGCCGCCGGCCGAACCTCCGATTGGATAGGCCGACGCTACACCATCATGGTAGCCCAAGTCATCTTCTTTGTCGGAGCTATCCTCATGGGCCTTGCCACCAACTATGCCTTTCTCATGGTCGGTCGGTTCGTTGTCGGTGTCGCCGTCGGCTTCGGACTCATGATCGCTCCGGTTTATACCGCCGAGGTCTCTCCAGCCTCGTCTCGTGGCTTCCTCACCTCGTTCACCGAGGTTGGCGCGTAGCACAATAATTATCTCGAAGATATTCTGTTTCTTTTTTTTTAAAAAAAAAACATATAGCGTTTGATAGTTATTATATATAAAGAAGAAAACAGATACTTACAAACAGAGCAACCATTGATTGGTTCCTATTTTCAAACTATATATTTCAAATTCAACAACAGTACAAGAAATCATCATGAATTTTTCAGATAGTCATTGATGCTCCTTTTTTCCAAGTATTAACATGATTATGTTGATCACGTTTTCCGTAGGTCTTCATTAATGGCGGGATATTGCTGGGGTACGTTTCGAACTACGCTTTCTCTAAGCTCCCAACTCACTTGGGTTGGCGTTTGATGCTTGGAGCGGGTGCTATCCCTGCCGTTATAATTGGTCTCGTTGTCTTAGCCCTACCTGAGTCACCAAGGTGGCTGGTCATGCAGGGTCGACTTGGCGACGCTAAGCAAGTCCTCGCTAAAATCTCTGCCTCTAAAGAGGAGGCCGAGATAAGACTAGCCGATATCAAAAGAGTCGCTGGTATTTCTGAAGATTGCACTGACGACGTGGTTCTGGTGCCGAAACAAAATCATGGCGAGGACGTGTGGAAAGACCTAGTTCTCCATCCCACAGCGTCTGTTCGCCACGCCTTAATTGCAGCCGTCGGTATCCATTTCTTCCAACAATCATCAGGTATTGATTCGGTCGTTCTATACAGCCCAAGAATCTTTGAGAAGGCCGGTATCACGTCAACGAACGACAAGTTACTAGCAACGGTGGCCGTAGGATTCACCAAGACCATATTCATCTTAGTGGCCACATTCCTATTAGACAGGATCGGACGCCGACCGTTGCTTCTCACTAGCGTAGCAGGCATGATCCTCTCACTCGCAACCCTTGCAATTGGTCTGACTATCATTGACCACTCAGACCAGAAGCTAACTTGGGCAGTGGCTCTGTGCATTGCCATGGTGCTAGCATACGTGGCGATTTACTCTATAGGGTTGGGGCCCATCACGTGGGTGTACAGCTCAGAGATCTTACCGTTGCGGCTAAGGGCGCAAGGAGTGAGCATCGGAGTGGCGGTGAGTAGGTTGACAAGTGCGGCAATCTCCATGACCTTTCTCACCCTAAGCAAAGGGATCACCATTGGTGGGGCCTTCTTTCTCTATGCGTCGATCGCCACTTTGTCTTGGTTCTTCTTTTATTTCATGCTACCAGAAACACAAGATAGAACCTTGGAGGGCATGGAGGGGTTGTTTGGTAATTTCGGGTGGAAGCTCACTAAATTTAGGAAGAAGAATGACGAAGTTACATAAGAAATGAATGAAAACAGAAAATAAATTTAATACAATCTTCTTGTTATAGTGTTACGTCTAGTTTATTTTTACAATTCCTCTCATTTTATCTTATTTAATAATTATAATTTTTTTTAAATTTTTATATAAAATAAAATAAAAAATTAATTTTTTTATATTTTAAAATAAAAATAATATTAAAAAAATATATTCTAATAATATTTTATTTAATTTTTAATTTTAATCTTAAGTCAATTCATTTTATATGTGAAAACAAATTAAGCTGTTTAATAAACTCGCTGTATTTAATCGGTTTATATTGATTAATGATATATATATTGAAATAAAATATCACTGACAATATATCAATCGATAGAAGACAGTAAAAAGTTTTTAAAAAAAAAAAAAAAAAATTTCTCTTTATTTTTATTTTTTATTTTTTGTTGATAAAAAGATCACTTATCATTCATAAAAAAGACATATAAATATGACTTAAAAAAGTCAAATACAAACGTTAAAGCTTCCTAACATACTACAGTTTACAGTGGTTGACATGGTCTAGTCCAGACGACATATCACTAAAGATCGAAGTCTAAAGGATCTGCCGCACACATCTCTATCCTCGATAGAAAAAATGTAACCAGGTGACAAAATCTATACTCCAATTAAGTGGAGTAGGGTGCTCCAACCCCACACACTACCAAAGCAGAGAGGGGACAACACATCATTGGGACGAATGGACAAATTTTATTTTTTTATTTTTTTATTATTAACATATAAAAATACAAGACACTAAATAAAATATAAAAAAACTATAGAAACACTAGAAAAGGACTGCTGGACTGCTATGGTGGCTGCAATGGCGCGTGCAGCACACGCGCCACCCCGGAAGAAATCCGCCATCTCTTTGTTATCACATGCCAAAAAGATTCGAAATCATGATAAGATCGGCGGGGATGACCATTAATAATGGTGAGAAAACGTCAAAATCACTTGAGGAATTAGCCCCACCAACACATGGAATTGCATGCATGAACCCAAAAGCAAAAGAAAGGGAAGCAAGGAGTCAGTAATTTTAATTATCAAAAAATCTTCACAACTTCTTAACATTTCACACTCTATATTATTTTTAATTTTTATTATTATTATTTTTTATTAAATATTTATTATATAAATAATGAATAAAAAATTTGAAATAATATAAAAAGAATAATGACCAGTTGTGTAGCAATGCTCTTTAATTATTAGGTGAGGGAAAGTTGAAATTAATGACCAGTTGAGAACGATGTTTAGCATTGATTGGTTCTTCGTACGAATGTGTAGTGTGACTATTGTCTGTTGGTGAAGCTCTAGCATCCTGGCTAGATTCCTAGCTACATCATCATTTTTCTACTGCATTTATAACATTTTATTTTCGTATAAATTCTTCCGTTGCAAACTTGCACCAGCTTAATTTGGAGGATTAATGACTTCACTTGGACTGAGTTGAGACTAGATAAAATAAAATATAAAAATATTATTAGAATAAATTTTTTAATATTATTTTTATCTTAAAATTTAAAAAAATTAAATTATTTATTATATTTTATTTAAAAATTTGAAATTTTTTTAATGATTAGACATCAATTCATTATCTAAACAACTCCTAAGTTTTTGTTTGACTTCCTCCAATAAGTAACTTCAAACTTCTTGTAGTTTGTAGTTTGAACGACCATTCAACTCAGTTTCAGAGAGAGAGAGAGAGAGGGAGAGAGAGGGTTTTGGGTCAAACTGCTCAAGTCTTCATACCGTACGTGTATACGTATTGGGCCATGCTCTCTAGCCCAAAAGTGGAAAGAAAAGAAGGTGAGCAAGATTACAGAGTCAATCTCTGTACAATAAACAGGAACGATTTTGTTTGAGCAAAACCCATTAAAGTGAGTTTGGGCCAACCATCCTGCTTTGAGGGTAATGATTTTGGTGGATCTCTTGGACCAGCTCTGGCTTTGATTGGGAGTGTGAAATCATTTTGGTCCAGCTCGTGCTACGTTGCCCGAGTCACTCGGTACTACTACTATGAGTAATGTAGATACAATCTTAAGGTATGTAAGTTTTGTATAATTTTTTTGAAATTTTTCATGTGAATGTTAGATTTATTCAAGTGGAGTATGAGAGACTTGCACACCTTAAGACTGTAAATCTCATTTTTCAAATAATATTAATACAAATGAAAATCACGATATAGAAAAGAAAGAAAATGTTGGTCAGGATTCAAGAATCCTAAGACGTACACCTCCAAACTCAAATTAACAAGAAAAATGTTAGGTTGTCCTTCCAAAGTGACCGCTCACTTTGACCACTAGTATAAAAGTGTGTTTTTTTAACATTAAAAAGAATTGCACAAAGTGAGTGGTTACATTGGAGGTAAAGTAGCACCACCCAATTAAATAAACCAAAAGGGGAATCTAATTTAATGTCCACACTTGTAGGAAGGAATGAAGGAAGAACAAAAATAACACACACACGAGAGAGAGAGAGAGCTCTGCAACTTGGTCACACATAATCCTACCCTCTTCTTCGAGATGCTTGCCTGGATGTGCAACTGTGCCCCCAACCCAATATCCATTTTTCTAGATCTCCTCAGATCCCACTTTCTCACTTTGTCGACACATAACTCTCCGTTGAGCATGAAGGTAATTTCATATTTGGACTCTCTCAAAATTATAGTCTGTCATGATCATGAAGGTTAAAAGCTTAACCAAATTAGTATCCAAAATTTTTTGGACTTTTGGATCAATAGTTGAGTCTTTAATAATTAGTATTAGAGCAAAGACCACGTCACAAGTTCAAGTCAAGGAGGGGAGCGACCTACAAGTTGATTAAAATGTTTTGGTACTATGTATGAACATGGTGTTAACTCATTGAATATTGATAGATGAGTGAAGTAGTCAAAAGGGAAAGGGTTACCACCAAGTCAGTGTCGATAGAGTGGGGCATCGTGGACGTCTAATTCGAAAGTGTAGTGGAATATTATGATCCTGAGAATTAAATACTTAACCAAAATTAGTATTCAACAATCCTAAAACTTTTGAATTAATAATTGGATCTTTAACATAGCCATTATATCATCTTTATCGCAAAATGATCATAGTTTTCATGTTTGAAAGTTTGGACCACATTGACAAGGGCATGCATGCAGACTTCCAGTACCTTAGGTCATTGGGATTACTTCGGACCGAGCGTCTATGTTTTCAACTTGAGTGGGCCGGACTAGGTGTGCATCGAGTTATATGTGTGGGTGACTTTAGTATGTCACATAATTTTTGGAAAGGAAATAGGTTAGTCCTAATGCAAGATATTAACTCATAATTCTTACGACCAAGATGATTAATATTTCTAACCCAAATAAAAAACAAATAAGGAGTATGTGAGATTTCTTAAATAAAAAGTAGAAATCCAAGAAAATGTTTGGTATAATTAGATCACAAGAGACGGGGAGATAGCTATTGAAGTCATTTGTGTTAAAAAATGAAGAATTAACATGGTGCTTTCTCAAAATGATAACAATTCTATTAGGGTGTTTGTCCCACAACTTGATGATGGACAACAGAATGGTACACACTCAAATTGTGCACAAATGATCTCTATATATAGACTACATAACATTGGTTGGCAAATGACACAACCATTTGTAGGGAGCATAATCGTTTGACTAAATCAAATGGTTGTATCACTTGACATTTCCTCAACCAACAACTCCTATAGGAACCATCGACATAAAGATGTTGTAAATCTAAAGGGTACTATACCGTTTGGTGTGTGATCACAACCCTTAAATCTACAATTTGTGATGATTTAAAAGTCATATACATCATTTACCAGCACAAAGTCTATTTGTGACTTTTTGTTACTGTATATCTAGAATATCAAAATTTTCATTGACCGATAAATATCAATTGCATCTAATTTTTCATCCAATTAAGAAATTAAGTTATATAAAAGCTTTACAAGAAACTTGCACGCCCTCGTCCCCCCTTCACAGACATGTTCATCATAGGTGGGAGAACTTAAAAAAAATTATATAAACATAATTTTCGCTTTATTATTCCTACAAATCTACTTTGATGTGGACATAGAATGATCTTGAATTCATAAATATTTGTTAGAACTATTGTTAGAAAGGATTTGCATGCACCAACTATTTAGCTAGCTAGGTTTATTCATAATATTTACAAACTTCAATAAAAATTTAGGGTGATATACATGTGTATATATGCTTTAATTTTTGCATATACGTGATACTTATTTAACTTGGGTAATAGCAGTGATAAATACTTCCCCTCTTGGGTGAGTTAGCAAGCTGAACTGAAAAACAAGTTATAATTTTAATGTTATGGCATCATGGTTGTAATACCTGGGCCTAGGGCCCAAGCCCAAACCTAGGCACAGGCCCACGGCAAGCCCAGCCCTTGAGCCTCTACAAGATGTCGTTCGATGAGTTTTCTTCTTCCCACTTTCATTCTCTTCCCTGACGGTTTTTCCAGTTCAGTTTTCTACATCCCGAAATTCCCTCCACCCCGATACCAAAACCCCCACGTCTCTACAGTTTTCTTTTACTCTTTTCCTCACATCAAAACTTCTCTCTACAAACCACTTTTTCTCTCTATGTGCCGATCTCTATCTCTCTCCCTCTCATACAAATTTCTATGAGTGTGGGTGTTACGGTGCATGGATCTCCTTGGATTGGTGTCGCTGTCGAGTCTCCTCACCAAAAGTGTTGAACGACGGTAAGCCCTTCTCTCACTCACTCTCACACGCACCCACATTAATTTCCACTCACGAACTCCTTCATAGATCACTCATCCAAACTGTGTCGTGTTGTCGCAGCGAGTCGCGTCATCACAGGTGGACTTTCCTTTCACCGATAAGCCCACGTCTCTCTCTCTCTCTCTCTCTCTCTCTCTCTCTCTCTCTCTCTCTATGTTCATCGTTCCACCCGAAATGGTTGCATTTGATTTTACTTTAATTTATTTGATTTAATTATTTCAACCTTACCAATTATATAGTCGCGCGGCACTCTTATGTCCATGTGTATTCAATTACTACCAATGCCTCCATATTCTTCCCTTTTCACTATACACGAACTCAAACATTGGTAAGGCCCTTTGCTGTCTTGAATTGTAGTTTGTTGCCCTCTGTGATTTATTTTCCCTTTGTCACACAATATTCCCTCACTATCCCTTGGATTTTATTTCTTACTCACGCAACACATACTTTTGTTAGAACTATAATAGACCAGTCCTTAATAGCACATTTTCGCCATCATTCTAGTTGTATCAATTACACAAGAATTTAGTATGGTATTCAAGCACTAGCGAGATGAATTTTCTGTTAGCTACACATTTTATATATATGGTATATTTTGGAAGTTATGTCGTCTCTTTTGGCATGTTAGAAATGGTAGAATTGGGTTTTTGTTGGTTGAGCCGAAGTGTGGACAGATTATACTTGTGGTGCGTTGGCTGAATTACTGTGATTGTTTAGGTTGACTTTCGGCTGTTTGGAGATGGAGTTACATGCCTGTATTGAGTTATATGCTGGCGGTATTGAGATTTATATATGGTGGATTGGAGTTGACTTGATTGTTTGGGTCAAATGTGATCGTTAGAGTTGATGAAAGATTGACTTGAATCTTAGATTGTTGCTTTTGGGTTGATGTTGGTTATGGAAAAATGATGTATCTGCTGTCTTTGTCGGACACATTGTGATGGTGTGATGTGAGTGCTTAATAAACAGCTTTGGAATCGAGTGGGGGCTAGTTAATGTAAACTAACTAGTTAGGGGCTTGTGTTTTGTTAGTGTAAGCTTGTAAAAATTTTATTGATAAGTTTTGTGCGGGTATTAATGTTTACTTATGAGAGACTAGAATGTTATTTCGGTTACTGTGATACGGCTAGAATGCGGACTCAATACGTAGATAATACACGAAAGTCAGGTAAGCGGCGTTCCTATACTAGACTTTCCATAAAAGAAAATGACTGAGGTTGATTTTAGAAAATATGCATGTTTTGTTATGAAATGAAATGTGAAAACAACCTCATATATATGTTTTGCATACTCATAAAATTTGTATAAAGATGAAGTATTTTTGTCATGACTGTGTAGACATGATCAAACTTATTTTTGGCATTCTACTTTTGAACTGTGCAAAAAGAGCGAGTATGAAATTTGAAATTTTTTGCATGTGATGTAAAGATGTTCTGAATCTATTTTTAGAATATGAGAAATGATCTGAATCTATTCAATAATCAAATTTGATATGATGTGGCATCTGAAAAACCTTTGGCATGACTTTCTGATTCCGTGTCTGGTTATATTCCTATTTTGTTCCGTTAAGGCCCCTCCACGGGTGATATAGTGGTATACGACTCCGTTACGAGTAATAGTAATTGTATGTGGCCCCGCCACGAGTAATAATAGTGGTATACGATCCTGTCATGGATAACAGTAATGGTATACGACCCTGTCACATGTGATAATAATGGTATACGATTTTGTCACGAGTTATAATAGTAGTCTCTGTTTGAGTGTACACCATTTAGTGACAGAGTGAGTTATGTTATGTTTGGCTATCTACAGATGCACAACCCTACCACAAAGGGTTAAATATGACCTATGTTCCGATATGATGCTTGTTCTGCATCCTGAATTATGTAAATGTTCATGTTTATATATTAGTATATGTTATCTGCTTACTGAGTTATTGATAACTCACCCTTCATAT
Source organism: Juglans regia (assembly GCF_001411555.2). Taxonomy (NCBI): domain Eukaryota; kingdom Viridiplantae; phylum Streptophyta; class Magnoliopsida; order Fagales; family Juglandaceae; genus Juglans; species Juglans regia. The sequence continues at coordinate 5,058,415 of NC_049913.1, forward strand.
TCATAATATTTCAGATGATTTTGATGGTTCAGCTGATGATCAGTAATAGAGTGCATTGGCAACATTAGTTGAGGATAGTAGTTGGGCACCTCATGGTACTATTTTTGTTGAGAGATTTATTTTATTCAGTAGATGGATTTTAGTATGTTTTGATGATTTATGGAGACTTATGTAAACTCAGGTCCTTTTTACTATGTTATTTGAGATATGCGAAGCTGTTGATCTATTTTATTTGATTTATTGTATTAAAGATATGATAAATGAGTATGTGTAGTTAATCAAATTGAAGAAATTTATGTTTGATTTGGAGTCCTTGGAATTATATATTTAGATATGGAGTATATATTAGCATTATTGAAATTAATTATCAAATAATAGTAGTTTACTCCTGGACCTCCACGATCGGGACATTACAATGGTTGCTTCTATGTAATGACATTGAGATTCCCCACTATATTCAAGAACCTCATATACATGAATGATCTTTTTTATTATTTTTTTGAATATTTGATTTTTCAGAAACAAAATCGCCCTAATTTTCACATATATTTTTATCAACAAGTTATAAAATTTAAATTTGAACTAACAACAACTGCATGCAAGACATGATTAGAATAATTCCATTATGGAAGATTATAAACTAATTGGAGGCCGGATTACGAGCCAAATTGAAAAGACAAAGCAACTAGATAGATCTGCATCCAGAGATGATCATCAAAAGCCCGGCAGAAAGAAACGAAATTAACATAGGAAAATAACTTCAAAGAACAGGCCAAGATGATGATCTTTATCGATCAAAAGGTCCACTAAGATCGAGTTGTTTACATAATCCAAGATAAGTGAGATAAAGAACTCGATCCTTAGCACCCGTCCTGTGATTCTTGGTGTGCTTGCAGAAATACTTCAATTGCTCAAGCGTGCAGCAACCAAGCATTTGTCCCAGAAGCAAAAACAGCCAGTTTATCGCCTTCTTCTTCTGCGAGATAATCGGCTTCGCGCTGTTTTCTTGACCGCAGAACTCGCACTTTGGAAGAACCGGATTCATCCATTTGCTCGGCGCCCTGTCATGCATGCTGTTCTTGTTCTCCGCGATATAATGCCCAACTTCGTTAAACGTTTTCTCCAGATTATACCCCATCTCGTACTGACGCTCGCACCGCTTGCATTGGACGAAGCCCGTAATGGTATCGATTTGCTTGGACAGCAGGCATTCGAGACTGTAGACCGTGGCTCGACGTGTTGTGGCCCACGGGAACGGAGCTATGACGGTGTCGGACTTTCCCTCGCGCAGCACCCGTGACTGGTTTCGACGAGCGCGTATGGGGCGAGAGGGGCCGCCTTCTGGACCGCACATAATCAGGGGGGTACTTGAACTCGAGGATTCCGGCACGAATGGTACTATTGGCACCGCGTATAGATGGTGGGGTACTTGAAGTGATATTGATTGAGTCAGTGGCGGAGGGGGAGATGTCGGCGGCGGAGGAAGTGGCTGATCTACCGGCACAGAACGCTTGGGAGGACGATAAAAAAGAGTAAGAGCAAGCTTCAAATCATCATCTTCTTCGTCGTGCTCTTGTTGAAGCTCGGTTGTGAGTATGTATTGATCTGGGCTATTGTTGTTTCTCAAATCTGGGCTACGGCTATGGCTATTGTTCTTTCTCTTCTTTAGTTCATCACGGTCTTCCTTATTCATGTTCATGATGCAGACTTGGAATAAAGAAGAGAAAAGACAAGACCTAGAAGAAGCAGACGTTGTGCAGATAGAATAGAGTTGTATCTCAAATTTATAGGAGATCAGGAGTCCAGGACTATTCAAATTCTTGTTTAATACTGATTTCCCTTTACCATTGTTGACTGGGTCATACCATATTCCGGAGAAATTACCACATGCGTGAATGTCTCCTGTCTACATGCAGCTGTTAATTAAATTTCGGAATGCATGCCAATATTCTTTTCTTTTTCTTTTTTTCTCGAGAAATTAGATGCCAATATTCTTTGTACATTATATTAACTAGAACATGGCACGGTCCATGAACTGCATCAACATTAATTATCATATATATATACACACACATAATTTCTTTAATAATATACATCAATTAATAATTTCAAATCAAATTGTTGGGATTCTCTAGAATTTTTTTATATACCACTTTCTAATTTGAAATCCGAATTTAGATAAGTTATACTTTTAATTAGTGCAGATCGATGATATATAGGATATTGAAGAATTTGAGGAAATTTGTCCTTGATAAAACACTATTTCTGTTATGTTTTAATTAGTGATAGAATTTCAAAAAATAATAAAGAAGACGTAGTTCAAATGCTAGTCATACTCTTTATTTTTTCAGGATCGAGGGAGGGAGTGAGTGAGTGAGTGAGTTCTATTCAAATTCCAGTGTGTCCAAAGTGATCCGATATAATCGAAATGATAGACTCGACCAATAACTAATTTCTCTTGAATTTCGTAGAGTTCATTAATTTAAATTGACTTAATTTAATTACTATCCTTTTTCCCCCCCTTTTCAATCCAGTGCATGCATTTACACGTGGATTTGTTCTCAAAAATTAAGTAATTGTGTGAATTCTTGGAGACGTGCAAATACAACATTTATTTGTGTCCACGCAAGAATATTATTTTGAACTTAATTTCACACGTTTCTTTTCCAAAGGTAAGGATCGGCGCCTATGGAAGAAAATTTAGGGATATATGATAAATTATCATATATAAACGGAAAATGTGCAAATTTGAAACTCGTGTAAAAATATTTATAGTATTTTTTAATTTCAAATAAGTTAAAGAGTACTACGTTTAGCAAAAAGTATTATTCAAATTTTAAAAAAATTATCACTATACAATTAGTTTAAGATAATTACAATTTTTAAATTTTAAAAAATATGATCATTATCTTTAAAAAATCAAATAATCATTATTTTTATTTCAAAAAGTACTTTTTAAATCTGTTTCCAAACAAATTGATTTAAACACATGGTTCCCAGATAACTTTTTAAGAACTTATTATATACTATAAGTTACAAACTTTAAAACTATTAATTATATTTTCTATTACAATCTCTAGCATACGGCTTGACATGACTCAACGTTTATTTATTATTGCAAGGAAAGAAGACATTTGCGGGGTTAGATGATCTAACCCCATTATTAATTTACTATATCATCCCTTTTGTAGTTGTAAAGGAAAAACATACAAATTGAACTATAACGGAATTGAGAGAGACCATGGTCTACGGCACCCGTTAGCTAGTTGGCTTAAACGAGGGGACTGCCCTTCATTTGGCCACGAGAGAGCTTGATTAAGGGAGACGTGGATAGACCAAAATAATTATTGAGCAGTCACAAATTAGATATACACGATAGTCTCATTTTATGATAATTAAAAATTATTGTTTATATAAACAAATTTAATAGTATGATATAATATAAGAATTCTACTACATATAATTATTTTTACCTATTTTTTGTACGTGATGGTCTAAAGTAATTATTTTATATTAAAAAAATAATATAAATAATCACATTAATAAAATATGTAAGAATACGTAAAAATGAGTACACATAAATTTTTTGATAATATAATGTTATAGATTAAAAGTAGCATGCCATTCATATTTTTATACTACTTAAAGGGCTATGACTCCATGACCCTTTCTAGATAGTAGGTCCGTGCATGAACATTGGTAATTAATTATTCAAATTTACATTATCTCAGTTTTGAAAAAATAAATTTACATCAATTATGCCGGAGCAAGCATATTTGTTTATTAATTAATAAGTAACGATACAGCCACGACTCTTATTTACTACTCGTTTCTTAATTAATCAAGACAAACGTACAATTTCATTAATAATTAAATTTCAATTTTATAATCTATAAAAAAAAATCAATTTTATAAAACTATAATACATTCAACGTAGAATTCTAAAAAAATAATGAGAGCTGTTTAATTATTTTCCTTGATCAATTCAAGATGTGAAATGCTTTGGATCGGTCCATCCGAAAATAATGCTTTAACAGCGTCTAATAATACTCTACCCCGTCATCAATTTCATAAAAATTACAATAGACTCGTTACACTGAATAATGAAACACATCTACACATCTCTCCATTCAAAAATTAATTTGAACCCCGTTAAATCGAAGAACACCATCTCCCCCATCGCCCACTGTCACATGACACCATTACCAGTCCATCAACACCATTAGTAATAAAAAAAGAAAAGAAACCTAATTTTTCAAGAGAAAAAAAGCCACTTTCGAATCAGAAACACAAAACATAGGGATATATGATAAATTATCATATATAAATGGAAAATGTACAAATTTGAAACTCGTGTAAAAATATTTATATTATTTTTTAATCTCAAATAAGTTAAAGAATACGTTTAAAAAAAAGTATTATTCAAATTTTAAAAAAAATTTCAATTGACGAAAATATCCATACAATTAGTTTAAGATAATTACAACTTTTAAATTTTAAAAGATATGATCATTATCTTTAAAAAATCAAATAACCATTATTTCTATTTCAAAAAGTACTTTTGAAATCTGCTTCCAAACAAATTGATTTAAAAACATGGTTACCAAATAACTTTTTAAGAACTTATTAGAGCATTATCAATGGCCTAGCCATTGCCAAATCTAAAATTTAGCTAGAATCTTACATTTTAGCTATAGTATTAACTTTTAGCTATCTGTGTCCACATTAGACTAGCCATTTTAAAGTCAAAATAATAATATTATATTATTATTTTAATAATATTTGACATTTTTTTTTTCATATTTTACAAATACATTTCATATATTTTAATAATATTTGATAAAAAAACCCTATGCACCCAAATTTTTACATACATTCATAATGTATATACACTTCACATACACTTGAATGTTTTTTGTTTTTTTCCATATTTTGCACCCAGATTGCTACATACATTCATCGGTTTGAGAGATTCACAAACAAACCCAATCCACAAGCTTCTTAACCATACACATACATTCATCACTTTTTCATATTCACATACATTCCAGAACACATCTCAAACCCAATCCACAAGCTTCTTAACCATACACATACATTCATCGCTTTTTCATATTCACATACATTCCAAAACAGTCCACAAATTAGTCACATACAAGAGTCCCGCAAATAAATAGCTAGCCACATATTTACAATTCTGGTTCTGTTTTGCAAAGAAAAACAGCAACATAATAAACTCTGTGTTCTTGTTTGCTCATCTGTTATGCAAAGATGTTAATGTTCTCTGTTTTATTCCTCATCTGTTATGCAAAGAACAGCAAACTCATCTCTGTTTTTGGTTGGAGCAGTTGATGTTAATGTTCTACTCAATCTAAATAAATATTATCTAAACAATAATAGGCATGCTCACAAATCAATATTATAAGTGTCTTAACAATTGTAACGAATAATATATGTGGTGTTTTCGGGATCAAATAGTATTGAAAGCAACCATCGATCAAGATAGCCACAAACGTTAATGTAGCGCCCAAGCCATTACCCACATAAATATACTACTACATACACACATAAATACACCCTAAAGCATGCTTACATGAAATGAGAACTTAAATTAGGGAAAATTTGTTGATGAGATGCATTGAATCAGCCCAAAATCCTTACAATAGCTTCATTATGGAATGCATCAATACCAAGATCAAAGGCACTAATACATGAACCATGTGGAATGCATCAATACCAAGATCAAAGGCACTAATACATGAACCATGTGGATCGGTGGGCAGTTTTAAAACAACTACAATGAGAAGAATTCAAATTCTAAAGGTCACTTGAGAAGAAAACAACTATTCAACTTCATGGCTTCAATGCCGTAGGGACATTGTCATCCTAAGATTATGGAAGCATTACAAAAGCAGACAGAAGGGCTTACCCTCAGCTCTCGAGCCTTTTACAGAACCAAACAGAACCAAAAGATGAGGTAGAGTCTCAGGACAGTTATGCTTTTTGAGAAAACAACAACAACTTCAGAAAACAAACTGACAGCAACAACAATACAGAACCAAGCAACCAACTTCAGAAAACAGCAACACCAACTCTAATAACTACAACGGATTGTAGTTACTGAAAAAAAAAAAAATATGGACCCTCAGCTCTAAGAATCTGAGAGGAGGTTTGGCTGGACACGAATTTATACTCAAAATACTCAATAAAAATCAGCAATACCAACTGTAGAAAAATCACAATTTCGATAATAACCTTCTGTCCCACAAATTCATACACATTTTACAAATTCACAAATTCATCAATAGCAATCAGCAATACCAACTGTAGACAAAACAGCAACGATAATAACCTTTTGTCCCACGAATTCAAAGTCATTTCACAATTTCACAAATTCATACTCAAAATCGACAATGAAAAGCTTACCCAAATAAAGTTTCGGTAGTCTTACCAACCCAAACCGAGAGAGAGTGTCGCGTTCTTGAGCCAAGCCGACAGAGACGTGGGGGCGAGACCAGGGAGGGGCGAGACCAGGGGGCGAGATGGGTGCGAGACCAGGGGGCGAGAACAGGGAGGGGCAAGACCAAGGCGAGAACCAGGGGGCGAGACGGCTGCGAGACCAGGGAAAGAGATGAGGGGGCGAGACCAGGGGGCGAAACGGGTGCGAGACCAGGGAAGGGCGAGACGGGTGCGAGACCAGGGAGGGGCGAGACCAGGGCGAGAACCTGGGAAATAGACGAGGGGGCGAGACGAGGAAATACGAGGGAAATGGAAAACACGAGGGAAAGAGAGAAATAATAAAATACATCTTTGCTCCTTCAACAGTTACTTGCCAAGTATGACGAGTGTGGTAATTTTACTGTAGTTAAAGTTAGAAAAATATGTATTTGCCGAGTTCAATGCCAGAAATTTTAGCTAAAAATCAGATGCAAAATAGACTTGAATTTGGCAATGGCTAGTCCATTGCCATTGCTCTTATATACTATAAGTTACAAACTTTAAGAGTGTATTTAGATGTTGAAGTGAATTGAGTTGAGATGATAAAATATTATTAAAATATTATTTTTTAATATTATTATTATTTTAGAATTTGAAAAAATTAAATTGTTTATTAAATTTTATGTTAGAATTTAAAAAAATTATAATAATGAGTTTAGATGAGTTTGAGATCTAAACTCACCTTAAAACTATTAATTATATTTTCTATTGCAATCTCAAACGTACGGCTTGACATGACTCAACGTCTATTTATTATTGCAAGGGAAGAAGACATTTGCAGGGTTAGATCAACCCATTATTAATTTATTATATCCGACTCTCTAAATTTTTTCTTAAATTTTAGTTAAAAATGATACTCTCTATAATTTTATTCTAAATTTTACTCATTTTAAAAATAATTTCTACATCTCATTTCTTATTTTTTCTCTATTATATTAAAATAATATTCTTCTATTATTTCTTTATTACTTTTTTCTCTCACTTTCATTTACAAACTTAACTACTTAATATTTTTTCTTATGTTTTGAACTATTATTATAGTGAATATTTAAAACAAAAATTTAAATTATTTTTTTATGGGTTTAATAATATTTTTAAAATTATTATTTTTATATTTTAGTAATTATTTAAATTATTTTTAAAATTATTATTTAAAATTATAATAAATATGAGTATAAGAGAAAATGTAGTTGATTGAAAAAAGAATTTATTTTATTTATTCGAATAAAATATTAATAAAAAATAATTTAGGGAATGAACAATGGTTCCTTATATTTAGAGAACCACTGTTTATCCCCTAAATCAAAATTTTAAAATAGGAAATGAGATAGGAGGGAATTTTTGAACTTTTTTCTAAATTCTTTCTTATAATTTAGGAATAACAGTGATATGAGGCATGAGATGTGAATGCTCTTATACCATCCCTTTTGTAGTAGTAAAGGAAATACATACAAATTGAACTATAGCGCAATTGAGAGAGACCATGCGGTCTAAGGCACCCGTTAGCTAGTTGGCTTAAACGAGGGGACTGCCCTTCATTTGGCCGCGAGAGAGCTTGATTAAGGGAGAGGTAGATAGACCAAAATAATTATTGAGCAGTCACAAATTATATATACACGATATATAGTCTCATTTTATGATAATTAAACATTATTGTTTATATAAAAAAATTTAATGGTATGATATAATATAAGAGTTCTGTTACGTACAGTTATTTTTACGTATTCTTTATATATTTTACTGATGTGATCGTTTAAAATAATTATTTTATATTAAAAAAATAATATAAATAATTATATTAATAAAATATACAAAAATACGTAAAAATGAGTACACATAAATTTTTTGATAATATAATGTTATAGATTAATAGTAGCATGCCATTCATATTTTTATACTACTTAAAGGGCTATGACTCCATGACCCTTTCTAGATAGTAGGTCCGTGCATGAACATTGGTAATTAATTATTCAAATTTACATTATCTCAGTTTTGAAAAAATAAATTTACATCAATTATGCCGGAGCAAGCATATTTGTTTATTAATTAATAAGTAACGATACAGCCACGACTCTTATTTACTACTCGTTTCTTAATTAATCAAGACAAACGTACAATTTCATTAATAATTAAATTTCAATTTTATAATCTATAAAAAAAAATCAATTTTATAAAACTATAATACATTCAACGTAGAATTCTAAAAAAAATAATGAGAGCTGTTTAATTATTTTCCTTGATCAATTCAAGATATGTCACGTAAACACCTCATTGGTTGGCCCCTCGCTCATTAATTTTTAACCTTTTTGTTTTTCTTTCTCCGACTATGCTCTGTCCTTTTTTTTTTTTTTTTTGTCTCTCTTCTGGGTCTCTCTCTACCCGATGTCTTCACACAGAAACACACAACTCACCCCATATACTTAGGTCATCCCCAACCTCCAGCTAGCCCAAATCCCTTCCATTAACAAACTTGGGCGAGCTTTCTGGAGTTGGGAGCTACCCACCCTAGGTTACACACTTTTCAAAAAATTAAGATATTTTCTAAAGTTTCTCTATCACTCACACGCACAGATTCTAAAGTAAAAGCTTAATTTTTCTGTGGATAACTTGAATACTTTTGGATATGAATATTGAATGTGTGGACGAGTGTTTTGACGTTTTTTTTTTTTTTTTCAAGGTCAGAGGAGTGTCACATCAATTATCGGGCTCTCAGTTGGTACTGAGACAAACACAACGGGAAAGTTGTGTCGTCTTTTAAATTTTGGGATATTAGGTGCAATAATCTGAGCGCATATTTAATTCGAAATTACAGTTATTACGAATCTTAATAGATCTAGGATTCATACTACTAGACGTACTCGTTTTACTGTATAGATTGTCGATTAAGCCTTATGTTATTGTGTATTAACTGTGCTCTTAGTTCAAAATATCAGCAATTTCAACTGAAGAGTAAAAAAAATATATTATTTGGACAAAATTTTAACTTGCATGAAGCACACAGAGCATGTTTTCAATTCAAATGACACCCATGTCTATTAAACAAAAAGGGTTTTGTCCTGTTTAATTTCTCCTTGTAACTTCTCATGTACATAACTTTTTATTATTTTGTTGTAATCGTTGCTGTTAAGAAATTCTTTGTATTCTTTTATGATCTCAAGGGTTAAATGTTTAACTAAATATTTATCAAACAGTCTTAGGGATTTTGGTTCAATGGTTGAATCTTTAACAATTGGTACGAGAGCAGCCACCATATCACGTAGTTCAAGCCACAAAATGGGTGGCCTATAAGTTGGATTAAAATGCCTTGGTACTATGTATGGACATAGTGTTAAGTCATTGAATACTGATAGGTGAAAGTCACTTTTAGACCAATGGTTGAGTCTTTAACATATTCGTAGGTTCATGTAGAATTATATGTTGCTTGCCAAACTATTCATTTATATGAGAATAACATGTGTAAGGAGTTATTTTGATGGTTCGCCACATAGAATCACACTCTATTCACTTTGAGTTTAAATTTCAGTATTTGGTAGGATTTTATTGTCATCCGGGATATTATTATTATTCAAATTGAATAGTGCAATGTTAGTGACAGAAATTGTATGTTTTATTTTGTTATCGACCAGCATTTACGAAACCTTAATAGGCTTCTATCTTCATCTTCCATATCCATAAACAATTTCCTCAAAATACAACCAATTCTTGGTGCTGTTGGAAATGGTCACTTTACCTAAAACCACTAACAAATTTGTGCGGTACTGCACTTTTCATATTTAATTCGGTGTTAGTTTCTTCTGATTACTGAGTTCCTCGCAGTTAATTGTTTTTGTACTAGCCTGGGAGCCCAAAAATGGACAACATGGTAGATTCTCTGAACAATGCATATGATCAGGAGTTTGTTGTTGCAGTAGCTAATGTACTTGAAGCCAAGGAGGTTTTTGGTGCTCAGAAAACAGCAGCCACAGATGCTGCTCTAGAAAATTTTAAGCAGAGGTGGGAGTTGTTCAGAGTGGCTTGTGACCAAGCGGAGGAGTTTGTGGAGTCTGTGAAGCAAAGGATAGGATCAGAGTGCCTCGTGGATGAAGCAACTGGCTCACTGGCTGGGAAGCCTGGGCAAGCTGCTACTACTGGTCTTCCACCCATTAGTGCAGTCCGGTTGGAACAGATGCGTAAGGCTGTCGGATGGCTTGTGATTGAACTATAACATGGTTCTGGAACTGGTGCTTCCCATTCCCATCCTCCTGCTCATTTTGATGCTAGGTTCTCTGAAGATGCAGCTCAATAGGTATATGAAGTATCCTGACAAAATAACTAATGCTTTTCTTGCTTTTTAATTTGTTTGAAAATGAATGGAGTTCTTCTTTCATCATCGGAGGCATTTATCTCATTGTCATTACCATTCACTAGATTCGTTATTTATCCTCTGCTTGCTTATCTCTACCTCTAAGAAATATTTTCTGTGCCTCGCAAAATAATTTTTTGCAAATAGCTTCTTAAAGATTGTTTATTCTTCATGGTATTGCTGTACTAGTTTTGCAGCTCCACTGGAATTTTCTTGAACGTCCATTAATTAAAGAGATCCCACTTATCTACAACCCAGATCTTCCATTAGCTTCCAAGAGCAAGCTCACAATAAATTCAAATGCACTTTTTTTTAAGGACCTAGTGATTTTTTAACGAGACTAATGATACTGGCACATCCCCCCATATGCTGTATAAATAGGTGGATAGGAGCAATGTGCATGTACAATAGGCACCTGGTATGTGCAAGTGCCAACTTTATCTATTAGAGCCAAAACTCTGAAAGAAGTTTGTTGTGCATTGTGGTTTTTGTTTTATGCTCAGAGAGTGCTGGGGAAATAAACACTATCAAAGCACATGGGGGAAGCATGGCCTGGGGATTTTATTTTCCGGTGATCTGTTCTGCAAAGACTGAGGATATAAGGGTGCACCATTAAGGCTCTTTTATATACAGTTGCCGACAATTTTATCGTAGAGCTGCAAACTGTATTACACAATACACATGAAGCCCAAAGTCAAGTTGCAAAAGCCGAAAGACAAGCTGCAAGTCGTCTACCTCTCACAGCCACTACAAGTTACTTAGCTACAACAGAGAAATGGTAAAGGATGATTGATCATTATATTAGATTCCATCTGTATATTTACTTTTCCATTGTCTTTAGTAAATATTTCCTCAATTAGCTGTTATTCATTCGATTTCTGGGTAATGCACAGTAAAGTTTTCCAGCCCTTTCATGCATCATGCTCTCTGCATTTTAGTTTTCTTCTCCATCTTATCTGTTCCTTACAGTTTAACTGTGGGCAAGACTAACAATCTTGTGGAAATGACAAGTTCACATATGCGTGGGAGCCTTTATTTTCTATGGAATCTTAACCCTGCCTGCGGATTTAATGTGTTTTGGGTGTATAACATTTCATTTGCAATTTGTGGTTTTGCTAGCAAGTAAAACAATGCTGTATTGTTCAAATTGTGGTTATATGTACCTTTTGTTTTTGGTCCATTAAAGTTATTTAATCTATTTATTAATTAAGGGGTTTTGATTTGGAATTCAAGTTGAAGTTGTGACGAGTCCACTCACACTATTCGCTCGAGTCCTGGGTGAGAGAAAAATCTACTTCCGACTCGAATTTATTAAACATATTGCCAATCCGACCTGCTTCCGAGTGAGTTTATTATTTATTTTTATTTTAATCAAGATTTAACAATGAGGTTTAACATATTTTTCGGATAATAAAATGTAGATAATTGGGTATCGGCTCAGTTAGTTTGATGACTTTTAGAGATAGAATAAAACTTTTTCCCAATTTTCTCAAAAAAAAAAAAACTTTTTCCCATTCCAACTCGTTTCTTATTGGGCCGGATATATTTTGATTCGAGTATTCTTATTGGTTTAGATAAAGTTTTAGGCAAATTTAAGTAATATGTCACTTTTGAACTTTTGATTAACTACTCAAAATTTGAACTATACATCGGATTAATCATCTCACTTTTATAATAATAAAATAATATTATTTTTAAAATTCTTTTATCTACTTATTTATTGCATTATTTATTTTTTAAATACTTTTTTATTTTTATTTTCATAATTTTCAACAGTCTATATATTAAAATACATAAAAATCCATCTATCAAGTTTCAACCTAAATTAACTTCATTTTCAAATACAAAATATATTCACAAATAAGTGAGAAATAATATAAAATTCATCTGGCTAAGTTGCTGTAACTCAAATACTCTAACTCCTAATCAAATTTACATACCAATGCCTAATACAATTTGGGACTTTTAGAGTACTAGTAGTGTCCTAACTAGAATTTGACCAAATTTTAACTAAAAAATTTATTTTTATAAATTTAGCTAGTCAATTTTCAATAACTTCAAGTAACAAATTCTCCAAATCTATTACTATTTTATTAAAATATTGATTTTGACATTTTCATTTATTTTAATTTTAATTGTAATATTTATTCTATTAAAATAAGAAACTCTCCAAATTTCATTGGAATATAAATCCTTGCTCGATTATTATTATGTTCACTTGCAAATTTTACATCCTAGGAACACTTGTTTGTGGATTTTTTCGGAATGGTGTGAATTTTTTACGGTTTTTGTTTGCTGTGTGATGAAGATTTACTAAGAAGGAATATTTTCTGTCTAAAATATAATTTGGCCAGCAATTTATTCGGCCAGTGACTTAGGTGTTGGTTAAATATATTGTAAATTTATTGAGTTTGGTGTTAATAGAATTTATGCACTTTAGTTAAATTTTAGCCAAATTTTAACTATAACCATCTCACTGTTAGTATTTTTAAGAGTATTGGTATTAGACTCATCAAATGAGTCAAATGTTTAAAATTTGATGAATTTGACTTAAAAATCACTGTATTGGATTCACCCTACTTCAAAATATGAAACTATGAGTTACAATATATTTCAATTTATTTTCAAATTTGAAGACCCACTATTCATTACTATCCATATTATTTTATTAGCAAAATTACAGTATTTTGCAAGGTTTTAAATTTTATTTCTTACCAGTTGATACTATCGAAATATACCATACATAAATAAGGATATAATTTCGTATTGGTCAGAATTTTGACCATATTAATTGATACTGGCCAATATTTCGAATTTTGATATTTATTTAGTTTTTCTTATTTTCAACTCCTAATTCAAATCAGACTATTTATAATTTATATAATTTATTTACATATAAATTATTAATTTAAAATTAAAATATAATTTATATATTTATAAAACGATATCCGAAACGATTCGATATCGAAATATCTCGTCAATCGTCGGTCTCCTTCGCCCTTGAAATCGTTGCTTTTTCCCCCCTCTTCCTCTCCCAACAGCCCAAAATCCCCAAATCCCCTATCTCTTCCCTCCCAACAGCCCGTGAAATCGATTCCCTTTCTTCCTCTCCGTCTCTTCACTCCGTTTCCTCTCCGTTTTTTTCGCCAAGCTATTACGATCCCTTTGCCGTGAGTCACCAGTTCATCTTCGTCCGCCGTGAGGCACCAGTTCAAGTTGCTGCCGTGTGTTTCAGCTTCACGGACCTCCATCACCTCCATAGGCGCACTGTCAAATCTCCGCTCCGACCGTTCTCTATCTCCGTGAGTTCACTCTCTCCCGTCTTTATATATTCATCATATACGAATGTATGAGAAACTTTGCACTCCATGTATGCTTATGTATGTATGTTTGTGTAGTATGTATTTATGGCCTTTCTTGGATGTGCTTTTACTTAGTCTGATTTCAATTCCAGTGCATGCAATGCGCCCCAAAGAGAGATGGAAACTCCTATATCTGTCTCTCTCAATTCTCTCTTGCTCGCTCGCTCGCTCAAATCTCTTCTCTAAATGGCTATCTGTATATAAAAGGGTTGGGTTTTTTTACCGTTGTGGCAGCGGACAATATTTTTCGGATTTATTTTTTAAAATTCAAAGGGGATGGCATCCGTCTGCCGTGAGGCACCAATTGAGAGAGACAGAGAGTGCATAGAGATTTGGAGACAGAGAGTGCATCTGTCTGTATTAAGAATAATACAATCACAAAGTAAGAGAAGAAGTTGCTGCCTTGAGCTAGTGCAGAGCACAGCAACGTAACAGAATGCAGAGAGCAAGAATTGGACGTGGAGAATTCTTCAGTATTCTCTTATTGCTTTTAGTTGTTATGTACAGTTACTATTTATAGTATAAGTGACCGAAATAACAGAATAACAATAAATGAATGATTCTGTACAGCTCATCACATGCAAATATTCTTCTTGTTACGTCTAGTCTGGTGGCCTTTCAAGAGCACGAGAATTTGCTTCCTTTAACTTTAACACCCCCCGCAAGATGGAGAGTACACATTGATGACTCCCATCTTGAGCAGCAGTCGAGTAAAAACTGGTGAGTGCAAGGGCTTGGTGAGCAAGTCTGCTAATTGGGCAGAGGAAAATACATGCATAGTTTTGACTTGTCCCGCTGCAATCTTGTCACGAACTAGATGGCAATCTAGTTCAATGTGCTTCGTGCGTTCGTGGAATACTGGGTTTGCCGCAATGTGCATGGCAGCGAGGTTGTCACAGTACAGAGTAGCAGGTGCTTCAATGGTGATGCGTAAATCTGTAAGGAGGTAGCGAATCCAAGTAAGCTCACAAACGACAGCCGCCATACCTCTGTATTCCGATTCAGCAGACGATCGCGAAATGGTGTTCTGTTTTTTTGATTTCCATGAAACTAGAGAATTGCCGATGAAGACACAAAATCCTGTGGTGGAGCGCCGAATGTCGGGGCAATTTGCCCAATTTGCGTCTGAATATGCAACCAGTTCCATGGCTGAATTAGCAGAAAAAAAAATGCCTTGCCCTGGAGTTCCCTTGATGTACTTGAGAATTTTAATAACGGCATCATAATGTGGCACTCTCGGGTTGTCCATAAACTGACTTAACAAATTTACGCTATAGCTCAAGTCAGGTCGCGTGTGAGTCAAATAAAGTAATTTTCCAACCAATTTTCTGTAAAGTGCTGGGTCATGAAATATGTCACCTTCATCCCTTCTAAGTTTGATGTTCGGTTCCATTGGTAATGGAGATGGCTTGGCTGCTAAAAGGCCAGTTTCAGCAATAATATCTAACGCGTACTTGCGCTGGCGTATCTGGATTCCAGCATGTGTTCGACCTATTTCCATGCCAAGGAAATACCTCAATGCACCTAGATTTTTGATGCGGAATTTGGTCGCCAAAAATTGTTTAACAGCATTGCTTGCACTGGTGTCCGAGCTCATGAGGATAATATCATCGACATACACGAGTAGTGCGATGAATGAAGTGGGAGTGTATTTGGTGAAAAGGCTATAATCAGCCTTGGATTGGATAAAACCGAACTCAGCTAGAGAGGAAACCAGTTTGGTATTCCATTGGCGGGAGGCCTGTCGAAGGCCATACAAGCTTTTTTGTAATCGGCAAACTTGAGGAGTTTTGGCTGCAAAATGACCGGGTGGTGGCTTCATGTAAATTTCCTCATCTAGCTCGCCATACAAGAAGGCGTTATTGACATCGAGCTGTTGTAGTTCCCACCCTTTGATGGCAGCAATGGCTAAGAGGCAACGAATGGAAACAATTTTAGCAACTGGTGAAAAAGTATCGTGAAAGTCGATACCTTCGCGTTGAGTAAATCCTTTAGCAACCAACCGAGCGTTAGCTCTTTCAACCGAACCATCAGCTTTGAATTTTAACTTGTAAATCCATTTGCATTCAATTGGTCTCTTGCCGGGAGGTAAATCCACTATGGTCCAAGTCCTATTAAGCTCGAGTGCAGCAAGTTCTTGATCCATGCCCTCATGCCAGATTGGCTGTTGAATGGCTTGAGTATATGATGTTGGTTCAGTGTTGATGGAAACTGACGTGGTGAATGCCCGAAATTGAGGAGACAAGGATGCATAAGATAAAACAGCGGAAATGGGAAAAGAGACATGTATACCTGATGGAGAGGATGATCCAGAGGCTGTCATTGTGGATGCTGATTGGTGAGGGCCAGTGGCAGAGACTTGTTGACAATGGTACTCACGGAGGAAGGCAGGGGCTTTTCTTTGTCGTGTAGATTTTCGAAGGACTTGGGTGGGTTCATTATGGTTTGAGGTAGGTGTTGTTGTGGTGGTATGATCATTTGAGGTGTGTGAGGATAATGGTGTTGGATTATTTGTAGAGTCATAAGTGGATGGTGAGTTTGAGTTGTCTGTAGGGGTAGTGGGATTGGGATTGGGATTAGATGATGGTGTTGCATCATGAGGTGTGTCAATATGTTGAGTGTGTAGGTGAGGGTCGAAAATTGGAGATGAGAATGATGGTGTCTGGATAAGGGTGGGCAATTTAGGTGTAGGTTTGTTTGGTTGTTTGAGGGGAAATATTTCTTCATGGAAGGTGACATCTCGATAGATGAATATTTGCTGAGTTGTGAGGTCCAGTAATTTGTAGCCTTTGACTCCGTATGGATAGCCAAGAAACACGCATTTTCGAGCTCGGGGTTCAAACTTGTATCGAGCATGTGAAAGCGTGGAGGCAAAGCAGAGGCATCCGAAAGTTTTCAAGTGGGAGTAGGAAGGCTTGGTTTGATAAAGAAGTTCAAATGGGGTTTTGTAGTTGAGTGTGGGGGTAGGTGTCCGATTGATTAAGTATACGGCAGTAGTGACAAAATCAGACCAATATTGAAGGATAATCCAGACTGAAATTTGAGAGCACGAGCTACGTTAAGAGTGTGGGGGTAGGTGTCCGATTGATTAAGTATACGGCAGTAGTGACAAAATCAGACCAATATTGAAGAGATAATCCAGACTGAAATTTGAGAGCACGAGCTACGTTAAGTATATGTTGGTGTTTGCGTTCGGCAAGTGCATTTTGTTGAGGTGTGGCGATGCATGTGGTTTGATGGACAACACCTTTGGAATTATAGAAATCTGGCATTTGAAATTCAATGCCGTTATCGGATCGAATGGTTTTGATTTTGGTGCTGAACTGAGTTTCGATGAGAAAGAAAAAATTTAAAATGGAGGTCCGAGCTTCAGATTTTGCTTGCAGTAGATAAAGCCAGGTGCACCTTGTGAATTGGTCGACAATGGTGAGAAAGTATTTAGCACCATTGTATGAAGGCGTCTGGTTAGGTCCCCAAATGTCCATTGAAACAACATCAAACGCTTTGGTGACTTTGGATTCTGCATCCGGAAATGGTAGTCTGTGTTGTTTTGCAAGAGGGCATATATCACAAATGAATTTCGATTGATCCGAATGATTAGAACTGGAATGATCATCATGCAATATATATTGAACCATGGAGCTATGTCCAAGTCTATAATGCCATAATGCAAATTTATCCAACTTGAAAGCAGTAGTGTGATTGACTGAAATTGAAGGAAATAATGAATGAAAATGGTTTTGCAGAGTTTCTGGTTTTGGTCTGGACAGTTGTAGGTGATACAAGCCATCATGCACCGTCCCCACTCCAATCGTCATCCATAATGAAAGGTCCTGAATATAGCAAGAATTTGAGAAAAATAACAGACAGCAATTAGAGTGATGTGTTAAGGATTTGGCAGAAATTAAATGGAAAGAAAAATCAGGTACATATAAAACACGGCGAAGAATTAAGTGAGGTGATAGTTGCACATCACCAATTTGTGTAGCAGTAGTGGTAGATCCATTGGGAAGCTTGATGATGCGGGAAATGGAATCGATGTTATGAGTGAAGAATTTGGGGCTACAGATCATATGATCTGTGGCACCCGTGTCAATAATCCAAGATGTTGGTCCTTTTAATGTTGAGTTGTGTGTGTGCATGACAGTGGAATGAAAATTACCAGAGACAGGAGGTGAATTGGTATGGGTGGTATTTGCAGCAGGCGTGTTTGCAGTAGAGATTGTAGCATCACCACAAGGAGGATGGAGTAAGGCAAGGATATGGTTATACTGCTCTCGAGTAATAGGTGGACCATTGATAATTTCCTCCTGCGCAAGGGAAGATTGATTAGCTGAGGATTTAAATTTGGAACTAGACTTGTGGCCGGGAGGGAATCCATGCAATCTGTAGCATTTGTCCTTGGTATGACCAGGTATGCGACAGTGTGAGCACACGGGTAAATTCGGATTTGCTTAGAAGCAACGCTCCGGAGAGTGGCCTGGTACGTTGCAGTGTGTGCAAAAAAGACGAT
This sequence comes from Juglans regia, assembly GCF_001411555.2. Taxonomy (NCBI): domain Eukaryota; kingdom Viridiplantae; phylum Streptophyta; class Magnoliopsida; order Fagales; family Juglandaceae; genus Juglans; species Juglans regia. The sequence continues at coordinate 5,077,130 of NC_049913.1, forward strand.
CTCTGCGATTGGTGCTGCGAGGATCGGGTCCCTTAGCCATCATGGCTAGTGGTGAAGGTACTGAATGGAGTTGGCGTCGTCGTTCCTCTTGTTGAACGAGAGAGAGAACTCGGTTGAGAGCTGGGAGTGGTTCATGGAGTAAGATTTGCGCACGGACTGAGTCATAAGAATCATCAAGTCCAACAAGAAATTGCATCACCTTGTTGCGATGGTTGTATCCCAGCATGGTTGTGATAGCTCCACAGTTGCAGGTAGGCATAGGCTCGTAAATCTCCAGTTCATCCCAAAAAACTTTGAGTTTGTTGTAATATTGACTGACAGAATCATTTGCCTGTGTTGATGATGAAATTGATTTGGTAATTTGGAAGATTCGAGGAGCGTTTTGGATAGAGAATCGCTCTCGAAGATCACACCAAACACTCTCGGCAGTGTCTGCATGCGCAATGCTCGAGCGATGTTCTGAGCTAACCGAGTGCTGAATCCATGCTATGAGCATGTCATTGCAGCGCTCCCATGGTGCGAAAAGGGGATCAGAAATAAGTGTGGGCTTGGTGATTGTACCATCAATGAATCCAAGCTTATTTTTGATGTTGAGAGCTCGACGCATCGTTCTTGCCCAGGTTACATAGTTCTCGGTGGTAAGTAAGTCAGGAACCAAAGGAGATGATGCTCCTTCTCCCGGTTGAATGTAATAAGGGCTAGCAGGATGATGAGGGTTGTTCTCATTTTTGGAGTGCTTGGATGATTCAGTGTTTTCTGTCATTGCTCTGGTACCATATTAAGAATGATACAATCACAAAGTAAGAGAAGAAGTTGCTGCCTTGAGCTAGTGCAGAGCACAGCAACGTAACAGAATGCAGAGAGCAAGAATTGGACGTGGAGAATTCTTCAGTATTCTCTTATTGCTTTTAGTTGTTATGTACAGTTACTATTTATAGTATAAGTGACCGAAATAACAGAATAACAATAAATGAATGATTCTGTACAGCTCATCACATGCAAATATTCTTCTTGTTACATCTAGTCTGGTGGCCTTTCAAGAGCACGAGAATTTGCTTCCTTTAACTTTAACAGTCTGTAGTACTCTTCTCCATTTCTTTGTGATCCATTTCCCTGATTTTCCAACGGATCAAAGAGAATTGGAGCCACAACCCTACCGGTCTGACCCAGTGCAAAATCTTCCAACATTAACTCGCCATTGTTGAGTATATCCCTCACATAACCTACTTCCCAGTTGCTTGATCCCATAAAACCCATAAGACTGAATGTTCTACTTACATGCTTTCTGCTCATATCCATTGTAGACACGGAAGAGGCTGAGTCAGATAATTCAATCTCACCTCCCACTTGTAGAGATTCATTTGTGGAGTGCAATTAGATGATTCTTGAGCTTGCTCCGGTAAATACTTTGTGCTCTCTGAAAAAAGGTATATGTCGTGGTTAAAACATTCATTTGGTCAAAAGGCAACAAAACATTGTTCTCAGAGTCATTTATATACTACCAAATTAAATTATTCATCATTTTCTCATACTACCTTACACAATGAAAGTAATTTAAATCATGCAAAACTCCACTAGCTGGTACATATTCTCCGATTGCTTAAATTCTTTCCCCATTGCGTGACAACTTACATCCCTGAGACAATAGTTTTTATTTTCTTTCCTTGGACATCACTTCCTTATGCACAATAGGTTCCTGGCTGTTTTTCTGAGAGTTTTCAAGATTAGTTTTGAGAATAAGATTAACTTATCAAAAAAAAAAAAAAAGTTTTGAGAATAAGATTAATTCACATGACCGAATTATGCTCTGATCTCATATGTATCGTTATCACGTGTAGTGAAAGAAAAATAAGACTAAATTTACCAATGGTACTCTGGCTATTATCTGGGACACTTTCACTGACAAAAGAGTGTTCAAAACTTGAAGCAGGACTGGGGTTTAGACAATCAAGATCTTCTCCAGTTGCACTGTTGTTACTGCAGCTGCTATGCACTTCCATCCATTCAGATCCCTGAAACTGTTGAAGAGAACATGAGAGCTTGCAACTAATATTTCAAGCATATGTTCAATGTACGAAAAATAATTTGAAATCATAAATGGAAAAAAATATCCAGAAAATTGACAAAGGAAATCCCACTAAAATACGCTATGGAAATTCAAATATTGTTAGTTATGATTATGATTCACTTGTTGGCATGTATGGATGAAATTTAATGGTGCCAATAGCTGACATAGGAACTTTGCAGTAAACTGTGACTTCCAGAGTATGAACTTGTACTAGTAAGAGCAAGTGTCTGGACTTGCACATAAGATGGACATGATGCAACAGCAATACTTTAACTAACTATAAGAATCAAATTTACAGCAACCATCCTGAGATTATAGTAACAATAGTAAAAATCATGGACATTTTACCATCCTCACATTAAAATAAACATTTTTTTTTTCTTTTTGCCTAAGTACTACATCTCAGAGAATCATACTTAACTCAGAAAGGTGCTCCTAAAATAGATAAGTAATTACAGAAAATGCCTAACTTTTGTACAGTTGGGTGGTTGAACCAAAGAGAGGTTGGAGATGGGAAGTTTATATAAAAGCTCAAAAAGTTGTGGGTTTGTTTGTGGGCTTATTTGTTAGTTCCCACTTGCCACCAGTTCAAACCTAAGGCTTCTATCCGAGGCACTAGTTTCTCCTAATAAATTAGTGTTCAAAATTATTATTAAGGATGATGGATTTTGGACCCTTTCTGGTGGGATGAAAGGATCTAATTATTGGTATTGGTTTGTTAGGATAAGTATAAGTCGAAGAGGCATATTTGATTTATTTATTCCAAGCACTTTATGGATCACTATTAACCTTTTATTTCCATTTTTAAAAAATATTTAAGTCTGTTTTTTTCTTTTGTTACTTTAATTAGTTTTCTTCATGAATAATTATGGGCAGCAAGGACTACTCCATCTCCATGCATGCATCGCTCTAGAACCTAGTCAGTCTGCAATAGTCATGAATTATATATGAAGGTGTGTACTGTATAGTCTCAGTTGAATTGGGCATGCTCGTACGCTTGAATAATTGCTGCTATATATGCTATATATCGTAATGTTTAAGTTGGCAGACAAGGCAGCACATATGTCACGTAACTTCGTAAGCACCTCATTGGTTGCCCCCTCGCTCACATTAATTTTCAACCTTTTTGTTTTTCTTTCTCCGTCTCTGCTCTGTCCTCTTTTTTTCTCTCTTCTGTGTCTGTCTTTTTGCCCGACGTCTTCACACAGAAACACACAACCCACCCCATATACTTGGGTCATCCCCCACCTCTGGCCAGCCCAAATCCCTTCCATCACGAGTTCAAGTCACGGAGGGGGCGGCCTATAGGTTGGATTAAAATGCCTTGGTACTATGTATGGATATAGTATTAAGTCATTAAATACTGATAGATGAGAGTCATAGAGCTTTTGGATCAATGATTGAGTCTTTAACATAGGTTCATGTAGAATTAGATGTTGTTCGCAAACTATTCATTTATATGAGAATAACATGTGTAAGGAGTTATTTTGATGGTTCGCCGTGTAGAATCACACTCTATTCACTTTGAGTTTAAATTTCAGTATTTGGTAGGATTTTATTGTCATCTGGGATATTATTATTATTCAAATTGAATAGTGTAATGTTAGTGATAGAAATTGTATGTTTTATTTTGTTATCGACCAGCATTTACGAAACCTTAATAGGCTTCTATCTTCATCTTCCATATCCATAAACAATTTCCTCAAAATACAACCAATTCTTGGTGCTGTTGGAAATGGTTACTTTACCTAAAACCACTAACAAATTTGTGCGGTACTGCACTTTTCATATTTAATTCGGTGTTAGTTTCTTCTGATTACTGAGTCCTCGCAGTTAATTGTTTTTGTACTAGCCTGGGAGCCCCAAAATGGACAACATGGTAGATTCTCTGAACAATGCATATCAGGAGTTTGTTGTTGCAGCAGCTAATGTACTTGAAGCCAAGGAGGTTTCTGGTGCCCAGAAAACAGCAGCCACAGATGCTGCTCTAGAAAATTTTAAGCAGAGGTGGGAGTTGTTCAGAGTGGCTTGTGACCAAGCGGAGGAGTTTGTGGAGTCTGTGAAGCAAAGGATAGGATCAGAGTGCCTTGTGGATGAAGCAACTGGCTCACTGGCTGGGAAGCCTGGGCAAGCTGCTACTACTGGTCTTCCACCCATTAGTGCAGTCCGGTTGGAACAGATGAGTAAGGCTGTCCGATGGCTTGTGATTGAACTACAGCATGGTTCTGGAACTGGTGCTTCCCATTCCCATCCTCCTGCTCCTTTTGATGCTAGGTTCTCTGAAGATGCAGCTCAATAGGTATATGATGTATCCTGACAAAATAAGTCATGCTTTTCTTGCTTTTTAATTTGTTTGAAAATAAATGTAGTTCTTGTTTCATCATCGGAGGCATTTATCTCATTGCCATTACCATTCACTAGATTCGTTATTTATCCTCTGCTTGCTTATCTCTATCTCTAAGAAATATTTTCTGTGCCTTGCAAAATAATTTTTTGCAAATAGCTTCTTAAAGATTGTTTATTCTTCATGCTATTGCTGTACTAGTTTTGCAGCTCCACTGAAATTTTCTTGAACGGCCATTAATTAAAGAGATTCCACTTATCTACAACCCAGATCTTCCATTAGCTTCCAAGAGCAATCTCACAATAAATTCAAATGCACTTTTTTTAAAGGACCTATTGATTTTTTAACGAGACTCCCCCCCCCATATGTTGTATAAATAGGTGGATAGGAGCAATGTGCATATACAATAGGCGCATGGTATGTGCAAGTGCCAACTTTATATATTAGAGCCAAAGCTCTGAAAGAAGTTTGTTGTGCATTGTGGTTTTTGTTTTATGCTCAGAGAGTGCTGGGGAAATACACACTATCAAAGCACATGGGGGAAGCATGGCCTGGGGATTTTATTTTTCGATGATCTGTTCTGCAAAGACTGAGGATACAAGGGTGCACCATTAAGGCTCTTTTATATACAGTTGCCGACAATTTTATCGTAGAGCTGCATACTGTGGGCAAGACTAACAATCTTGTGGAAATGACAAGTTCACATATGCGTGGGGAGTCTTTATTTTCTATGGAATTTTAACCCTGCCTTCCGATTTAATGTGTTTTGGTGTGTAACATTTCATCTGTAATTTGTGGTTATGCTAGCAAGTAAAATAATACTGGATTGTTCAATTTGTGGTTTTGTGTACCTTTTGTTTTGGGTTCATTAAAGTTATTTAATCTATTTATTAACTAAGGGGTTTGGATTTGGGAATTCAAGTTGAAGTTGTGACGAGTGCACTCAGCCTATTTGTCCCAGGCCTGAGGGAATTTATTTATGTTTATTTTTACTTCCGACCCGACCCGAAAATAAAATGCCAACCCGTCCTGCTTCTGAGTTTGTTTATTATTTATTTTAATCAAGATTTAACAATGTGGTTTAACATATATTTTTGGATAATAAAATGTAGATAATTGGGTATCGGGTCATGTCAGCTGGATGACTTTTAGGCCTTGTTTGTTTTTCAAAAACATCTCATCTCACCTCATCATTACAATTTTTTCAAATCCCCACACAAAATAAAATAAACAATTTAACTTTTTCAAATCCCAAAACAACAATAATATTAAAAAATATATTTTAACAATATTTTATTCAACTTTTTAACTTTAATCTCAACTCATCTCATCTCATCTCTGAAAACAAACGGGCCCGTTTTAGAAATAGAATAAGGCTCGATGAGAAATATTTTTAATCTATTTTATTTTATTATTATAATTTTTATCAATTTTTATATAATAAATAATTTAATTTTTTTATTGGGCTGGTTATATTTCAATCCGGGTCGATTTGGGTATGGGTCTTTATTATACTTTATTGTACACTCCAAGAGCATTCTTATTAGTTTAGACAAAATTTTAGATAAATTTGGTTAATATGTCATTTTTTAACTTTTAACAAACCGCTCAAAATTTAAACTATCGGATTAGTCATCTCATTTTTTATAATAAAAAAATATTATTATTTTTAAAATTCTCTTATCTACTTATTTAATGCATTATTTATTTTTATTTTCATAATTTTCAACATTCTACATATTAAAATACATAAAAACTCATCTATCAACCTAAACTCACTTCATTTTCAAATATAAAATATTAAAATATATAAAAATTTATTTACAAATGAGTGATAAATAATATAAAATTTATTTGGCTAAGTTACTGTAGCGCAACATATTTATTGAGTTACTGTAACTCATAATCAAAATTACTGTAGCTCAACATATTAGTGCGCTCGTAATGACGTAACTAAAATTTGACCAAATTTTAATTAAAAATTTTATTTTTATAAATTTAATTAATCACTTTTTAATAATATTAAAAAACAAACTTTTCAAATTTATTACAATTCTATTAAAATATTAATTTTAACATTTTTAATCTTCTCTCGAAATTTTCAGATCTATTTATTTTCCTTTAAAAGGACTAGAAACTAATATTTTTAATTTCGTACCGTACCGGCCGGTACGGCAGAAATTTTTCGTTTCGGCCGTCCGGCCGGTACAGGTACTAGATATATACTGTACCGGCCAAAATACCGGCCGTTTCGGCTGTTATATTTCGGCCGGCACGATATTCACTGTGTTTTTTTTTTTTTTTTTTTTCAAACTACAAGTTTATTTTTTGACCCCCAATTTAGATTAGACTATTTATAATATATATGTATGTATGTATTTATATATAATTTATTCATATATAACTATTATTTTAGAATATAATTGTTATATATATTTATATATATAATTTATTCATATATCGATTATCTCGAAACGATATATGAAACCGTACCGATATCGAAATATTTCATTTCAGTGTCTTGACCGGTACGTCTTCCGGTACTGTATTCAAAATATTGCTAGAAACTCCCTTCTGGAATATGCACATGACCTTTGTTCGACATAGAGCCCTGCCACCGCATTATCACCGTACTAAATAATAAATTCTTTAAATTTATTATAATTATATTAAAATATTAATTTTAACATTCTCTCTCTTCTCTCGACGTTTCCAGGTCTGTTTATTTCCTTCTAAAAAGGCTAGAAACTCTATGCTGGAATATGCACACAACCTTTGTTCGACCAAGGAGCCTCGCCACCGCATCTAGTCTCGTCGGCAACAATGCCACCGCACCAGTGCACCACCGCACTCCAACTCCAAGCACTGAAAATCGCGTGGGGCAAAAGAACCAAAACCCCCTCTTTCTCTCGCCGAATCTGCCCCTGCTTTCGGTTCCTTTTCCTCTAATCTCTTTATTCTCCGTCCTCATGTCGATGCTCCTCTTCCTTTTTCCCTGAAGGTCTACATCCAATCTCAGCTCTTGTTTTTCTTTGGATTTGCTTTTTTCATAGTAGTGGGTTTTGATTTTACATGAGTTGTTACCGAGTTTTTACATGAGTTTTTTTTCATAGTAGTGGGTTTTGTTACTGAATTCTTGCATGAGTTGTTACGGGGTTTTTCATAGTAGTGGGTTTTGATTTTTCATGGATTTGCTTTTACATGAATTTTTTTCATCGGTAGACTCCGTCTTTGTTTATGTGACTGTGTGAATAAACGCCGCTGCTTTTGGTTGGTTGGCATTTGGAAGTCCCTTTTTGCTTTTCGAGTCTATAAGAACTAAAGATTTCATTCTCAAATCCTAGTTAAGATTTGGATCAAAGACTCTGCATAATAAATAACTATATAATCACCTCCATAATACTTACAGTTTAGAAATCAGACCAACTTACATTCATAATCACACTGGAACGGGATTTTCTTCGAGGATTTCTGTCCCCGTAATGCCATCCTTAAGTTTTGAAATATACATTGTAATCCTTCTCTGGTGGCGGGTTTTCCTGTGAAATGTTCGCTAAATGGAATGACATTTTTAACCTGCAGAAGACACAAAAGTACCCAATAAAATCCAAATCTACAATTAGAAAGGGACCAAAAACATACCTTGGGCAGCTGTGTTCACAAGTATAACTCGTTTAAGCTCAAGAGTAAATAAGAGAGCATCACAACCTTAGATATTCTCACACTTTCAGTTCATGTCATAAACAGTACATGAGTGTGTATATATGTCTACATCCACATCTTCATCCACACCTTTTGGAGGGAAGTAACCGTTTGGCACTCCTACTCTTTTATTTGTTGTCTCCTACTCTTTTATTTGTTGTAAATGCACATTAATGTAGTTAGATGGTAGACTCTAAAATTCTGATTTTAGTGGCTGCCTAGCCATATATGCTGGAAATACATGTGGCTGGACAACCACTATTGATGTTTTTTGTGGATGTATTTTGGCATAGTTGTTCAAGGACAGCTCGGATGCTGAACCGATTTAATTTTGTTTAAAATACTTGGGAAGTTGGCTGTATAATGGATAATGTTTTAAGTCATCTATTGCTTTGCATTTACTTCAAATCGGTCAGAAGTTGACAAATTGGGAGTAAATTCTTAATAAAAGTTGGCTTTATTTACGCATATTCCCCACTGAGAAGCAGCTTTTACTTTCCTTACCTCATAGTTTTGATGACATATATAAAAGATCCAATCTGGGGTTCTTTCAAGCTGACCCTCCTATTAATTAATCCCTACATCTGTTCCTCTGTTTATCTATGTAATGCAGATGTTGAGGTGGACAAGATTACTAATTTGGGGTTATTTCAAGCGGACCCTCCACTTGAATCTGTGAACTTTGCAATGTTTTGGTAAAGCTCCAAATATGCAAATTTTAGATATGATTACTAATTAATTAGAATATGATTACAAATTAACATATAATAGGAAGAATGGTAAAATATGATAAAATTAAATAAATTAATAATTAAAAAAATTAAATTAATATTATTTTATTATTATATAATGAATAAATAGATAATTCAATATGAAAATTAGACACGAATGGAATAAATAAAGTGAAATTGATTTTATATTATTTTATTATTATATAATGAATACATGAATAATCTAACGTAGAAATTTGATGTAAATAGAATAGTTAAAATTAAATTTATCTCATATTATCTAAAATTTGAGTTTCTTTGGTTATTCCAATAATAGTTTAACTAAGTCTCGTTTGGTTTCGTAGGACATCTCAGGTCATCTCAGCTCATCTCAACTCATCTCACTACTATTCAACAATTTTAACTCACAAATCTCACTACTATTCACAACTCATTTCATTACTATTCACAATCCATCTCAACTCATCTCAACTCATCTTCGAATCCAAACGTAATCTAAATTTTACCTAAAGTTGGAGTATTAGGCCAATGAAATGCTCCACACTCCTTAGCCCAACGAGGAAGCCTCTTTAAAACATTCAGGCTTCGTTTGGTTTCCAAATCCATCTCAACTCATCTCAATTCATCATTACAACTTTTTTAAATTCCAATACAAAATATAATAAATAATTCAACTTTTTCAAATCTCAAAATAATAATAATATTAAAAAATAATATTCTAATAATATTTTATCATCTCAATTCAATTCAACTCAACTCACTTCAACATCCAAACACTACCTCAGTTTTCGTGCATGTGGGCCAAGGACAATTGGCTTTAGTATTATGAGTTACGCTGCTTCAGAAAATTGCTGAGAAACCTAATTTAGTACATTTTTAAAATTGTGAAACTTTTTATTATTATTGATGTGGCAAAAGCACGGTATTAAAAAGTTGTAAAAATGGTTAAATATAAGTCATTTTTCTATTATACAACTTATTCTTACAATTATTTATATAATCATGTTTTAAAATAAGCCTATTTATGTAAAATAGTGTTATTTTTATAATTTATTTTATAAAATATCCTCTCATTTAAAATATAATTATTCTATAAAAAAAATATAGTTTAATAAAATGTTATAAAAAAAATATTTTCCTTAATTAAATATGAGTTGAGAAATATTTTAATTACAAAAAAATCTCACGAGAATAAATTTACAAATTTGATATTATACGTTAAATTATAAAATTATTTAATATATTATATCAAATTAGGTCAAATTATAAAATCTTTTTATTACCAAGCGTTCCAATTGAGAACATTAATAAATATCAGGATTATTTCTGGAAAAAAATATACACGCAATTTCGGGGACACACCGATGCTGTGCTTTTTCCACGCCAATAATAATAAAAGAGTGATGCTAGAGCCACCGCTGGTGGCTCCCGCTGGAAGCCACCGCTGGCTCTAGTATGAGTTTTTTTATGTGTTTTTTTTATAATTATTTTTATATAGATGTTTTTAATAATTTTAAATATTTAAAAAAAAAATAAATTTATAATATAATTAAAAAGCACTTCTTTAATCATGAAGTAAAAAAAATTATTAAAAAATACTTCCTTAATCACGAAGTAAAATAAAAAAATAATTTTTTTTTTACTTCATAATTAAGGAAGTATTTTTTAATCATATTATAATTTTATTTATTTATTTTTTAATATTTAAAATTATTAAAAATATCTATATAAAATTAATTATAAAAAAAACACATAAAAAAATACATGATAGAGCCCAGTGGTGACTCCCAACGGGAGCCACCAGCGGTGGCTCTGTCATTTTCCATAATAAAAAGTTTCGGCATTCAAATAATCCATTTTCCCGAAAATCAAAATCCATTGTTTTAAGAGCAATGCTAGATACAGTCCCCATTTGGGGACTACAATGCAAGTTTAGGCAATTTTATCTTTAATTTTTTTAAAAATTACAAAACTATCCCTCCTGAAATGATGCTTTTTCTCATTTAAACTGGCCAAAGGAAAACGCTATTTAGCGCAGCGCATTATTCTACAATCATTTGGACTGTTTTTTTTTTTTTCATTTCAAACGTTTTATGAAGAAAAGTTCAGTTAAAAAATAATTTAAAAAAGTTCAGTTAGGAAAAGAAAATAAAAAATGAGGTAGTTGGGCAAAAATGGAGGCTGAGTAGCATAACTGCAGGGTCCACGGCGAAAATCCGTTCTTTCCTTCCGAGCTAAAAAGCTAATTAAACTTGAGCCCAGAACTCTCACCAATTAGATGTATTCAAGGCCAAGCGGTGAAGAATACGAAGAGATTTAAAGGAAAAGTGACGGCTTTGGTTGAGGGCATCAGCGATTCAGCATAGCCAAACGCTTCGACTTGGTAGGAGTCTACATTATTGTATGTTCTTGGAAAAATGTTTGTGGGTTCGGAAATCTTGAATTTTTTAGTTTCTTATTTGTCGTCCTTTTACGCTTGATTTCGTCTGGGATATCTATTCTTGCCAAATCTCGGTGTTTTTCTCCCTTAATACACTGTCATTGGATTATATCTGATTGGATTAGCTAAGGAATAATTTTATGGTTTTGAGTACAGTACCAAGCACCTACCAGTCAAACCGCCCTCTCTCTTTTCCCATTTTCTCTTTTTTGGCCCAATTTTCCTTGTTTCTCTCCCTCCTCTCCATAACTTTTATCTTACCTCTTCGCCATTTTCTCTCCGTGTTTGCTTCCAGAAATTTGTTTGTCGTTTCCTTACTGGTGGTTGTCGTCCCAGGTGCTTGAGATTTCATTTTCCCTCTCTGATTTTTCGTTTTCCTTGCTGGGCTGACTCTCTCTCTCGGTAGCAAGTGTCCTTGGGTAAAATTTCGTGCTTCTCATTTTTCATTTACTGGTAAAATGTCGACCCGAAAACCCCTGTGATTTCATTGTGTTTGGCGCCCTGAGTGCATTTACAGAGTATTTCTCAATTTAGCTTCTTACCTTTTTAGCAACCTAGCAGAACATTACTGGTGAGAACGTGATATTCTCACTGAAAATTGTTACATTTTTTTCGGTGGGAGTACTTAACGTAGTCTTCCAAATATGAACATTTTTACGGTTAATTCTTCAGTACGTATGATGCAGTTCCTATGTGGAATTATTAGGTATTGTTATTTTCAAATCGTTAGTTTTGTTTGAATATAGGTCTTTTGATGTGGACGGGTTGGGGATTGAAATAATATCATTAGAATTTCACAGCTTAAGTTGTATCATTTTTCTTTGCTCGAAGCAGGGTCGGCATGTTGAGAACTCTGGGCGGTGTAGCTCATTGACGCCATGGCCCATTTGATTTGAGAATTAATATATGTGTATCATGCGGTCTTATTATATGGATATGCATGAGATTTATATCCAAATATCGCTAGTTGATTTTATTAAGGGCAGGACTATCTGGTGGTCTTATTGTGCTTGTTTGTTCTTCTGGTTTGTTTTTTTTTTTTTTATAAGAAATTTCATTGATCGAATAAGACTAGGCAAAGCCCATGTACACAGGAACGTGCTTCTGGTTTGTGTGTAGGATGTGTATATGTGATTTTCTTGGGATTAACTGGAGAAGTGGATTGATCATTGTTTGCATTGATGAGACTGTGTTGCTGTAAATATACCATAAGAAATTATCTTGCTGTAAATATACCAGAAGAAATTATCCAGTTTGTTCCCTTGAATCTTTAATGGTTTATACATTCCTGAAACTGGATTGATGTGTGTACTGTCTTGCTGTCTTGGCAAACCTTAACCTCAAGTCCATTGTTTCATAATGCTAATGTGATATTGCTCATGAGAAGAACAAATCTGGTTTCCATTTAGGCTAAAATTACCAATAGAAGCAGATTATTAAATTACAAAATGAATTTAATCAGGTTTTTCCACTCAAGTCCTGGGTTACGTTCATTGACACACAAAATACCAACAGGAATGTAATCATGGAATTTTAGATGTGTTTAATAAAAAATTTGTAGTTATTAGCGTTAAATGACCATTTAAAACAATAATTTAATTAGAGTATGATTATTAATTAACATATGATTGGTAGAAATGCAAAATATGACAAAAATAAATTATATAAAGAAATAATAAAATATATTAAATTAATAATATTTTATTATTATATAAAGAGTAGGTGGATAATCCAACATGGGAATAGGCAAAAGGCAAAACATGTAATATTAACAAAATTGTGTCTTTGCCTTTACCTATTCCAATGCTAATGCTCAGTGTTTGAGGTTTCTCTGTGCGTCCCACATCCCTCTGTCATTGAAGTGTTGGGTGTTGTTTGTCATGTGTCAATTGCACAATAAAGGAAGAAGCTCATAAACAAGACTCTTCAAGTGAGATATGAAAGCATAAATTGATATTTCGCTTATAATTTCTACTTATAAAAAAAATATTTCGCATATGATTTCTGCTCTGGAAGGTGGACAAGTTCAACAACTAGGTTTGGGTGGATTAACTACGTTCATGATGGATGTCTTGATACTAGAGGACTCTGTAAATATCAGTTGATAGTATACAATACACAGAAGTTTATCTTTCTTAATAGGGAAATTTTCTTTTGGACATGAGTCAGCAGCACAATGTGTATTTGGTTCTCTTTGAACGAATAAATGAAAAATCCTCTCTTCGGCTTTCGTTTCATTCAATCAATGGGCTGCTAGATCCGACAAAAATGATTCTACAAACTGCCTCTAAGTTATTATTTTTTATTTTTATTTTTTCTGTTTTTCATTTTTACCCCTGCATTCCACCCTGGCCTGACTCCCCTTCCCATCCCTCCAGACCGGAGCTCACGCTAGCTTCGTCACTAGTTCCCGTCAACAGCATTGACACTGACGTTGCTGCCAGTCCACTTCTGCACTGCCAGGTATTTTATTGACACAGCCATCTCTTCTTATCTTTCATCTCTCTCTCTCTCTCTCTCCCGATTCCACTACTCCTAATTCCTAGACCCATCTGATCTTTTTGCCTCTGAGCTCATCACCAGTTCCTAAAAGGTAAGTCTTTTTCTTTCCCAGATTTTGTTTTTTGTTTTGTTTTATTTTTTATGAAAATGAAAGTGTTTTTTGGAGGGTGGGTGAATTTGCTTTGGATCCAAAGATTCGTGGATTGCGTGAATTTCCTAGCTTCGTTGTCGGAAAACTGGCTTCGAGAATGGTCGCTCCACAATCAGGAATATTGAATCAGAAACATTTTGATATGGTTGCAGAGACAGAGTAGGAAAATTGTGTCTTTTCCAAACCTTTGATATTTTATTGATTGGGGACCCGAGAAAGCAAAAAAAGACCTCCACTTGGCAAAACCCAATTCAACTGCTTTAGCTTATTTGTCTTACTTACCCACTGCTTTCTGGATAGCCAAACAGCAGGTCAAAGAATCCAGAAAGTATCAACCTTTAGACCTTTCTAAATTACTGAGAAATGCAAAATAATATGCCAACTGGCAGCGAGATGGTACAGCGCTGATGGGGGTTGGGGGTTTGGGAATGCAGGGAGACATGGGGAGCAGGGGGGCTCTGTTGGGAACAGAGGAAACGTGGGGCTGGGGGGAGGGGGAGAGAGAGAAATTGGAAAAAAAAAAAGTAGAAGATGTGGCACTGTGCTACGTTAGTTTGTCTCTAGCAGTTTTCTTCAAAGAATCGATTCATTTTCTTTTCATTAATTCCCCTTTTGCATAAGCTATTTTTTGAACTGAGACAATTCTACCGTGATCTGACCCTGAAAATTTGGAGGTTAACATGCAGGAAATCATATTTGAGAAAGCTTGTTCTCTCTCCCCCTCCCCCCCTTCATTTTTCTAATTGCTTCTTTCTGAATTTATGTTCCTTTTACTATTTGCGCATTTGGGTTTGATGGGTTTTCTTTTTATTTTATTATGAAATTTTCAGACTAATGGACTCTCGAGAAGAAATGCAGAAGGCGAAACGTTCGATTGCTCAAGTAAGATGCCAAGAGCATGAGCTTCTTGTTTGGTGCAATTTATTTACTAGGTATTTTTTAGGGTAAATGCACCTTCACCCCTGTTCTTTAATGCAGTCCTACTGATATCCTTGGCTTTATGATGGATTCGTGGAGAAAAGTATTAAATTATTGCATGGATTGGGATCATTGTTCAAATTGATAAATAAAAATATTTGTATCAGTACTTATTGTTATAGTTGCATTTCTTTTTACATAGAAAAGAATGGGATTAATTCAATTATGATATACTGGGAAATTACTTCCATCTGGCAAGAAGAAGGAAAAAAAAAAAAAAAATAGAAATCCCACAACACATTTGAAATGAAGAATAGGTGAGGGTGTAGTCTAGAACTGGTGAATAGGGAGGGTATAAAAATCAGCCCCTTCTGGGCATAAAAAACGTGACTCATTATGCTTGTTAAAGGGTTACAGTTGTAATATTGCTGGTTGAGGAGAGTAGGCTCAGAAAAAGATGATTTTAAGGATGAATCTGATTGACCTTTTTGATCCATGCCATGCACTTCTCTTCAAATGAAATACGATGTTTATTCTGGTTTCTAAGGCTGGTGCAGATTGGCAGTTTTGGGCTTCAATTCCTGTGGTGTATTCTGCATTTTATTGTCAGCATATGGTACTTTCTGTTGGAGGTAACTCATGTGGTCGAAAGTACCCTTATTTCTAGTGGACTACTGAAGAACTACAAAGCCCTTGATTTAGGCAAGCTCCGGTACCTCGCCATTGTGGTAGGAAGTGAAGAAGCTTACCAAACTGCTAAGGTCACTAAACTTTTACAGTGGCTGGAAGCAATTGGCATGAAGCATGTGTGCCTTTATGATATGGAAGGTAAGGACCCATGTGTTTAACAAGGTGGAAATTCTGGAACAATTGCTGAGTGATGATGCAAAGGTTTGTATGCAACTATTTTAATGTAAATGATGTGTATTATACCATCTTTGATGTTATAGGAGTATTAAAGAAATCAAAAGAAGCCATCTTGGAGAAAATGAGCAATACAACAGTATTTCAGGTATTATTTTCTATCTCCACAGTAAAGTTACACTTTATCCTCAGTTTGCCCCTGTTTAGTGATGGAAGTTACTCACCATATTATGATCAATATGGTTTTGATAACTTTTCTTGCCATATAAATCTTCATTTAATGCTTACTACAGCAACAGTGGGTAATTCCTAGCTTGTTTTGAAATACTTAACATAATTGTTTATTGAAAAATTTTGATGTGCATGTATGTGTATGCGCACGTATGGTGTGTATATTATTCACTAGACTGTAAATAACTTTTACCTGTTCTTTTGAATATTTAAAAGAAAAAAAAAAACCATTTTTGTGGTTATTCATTCTTGTCATGATGAAGGATAAATATATATGCATAGACATACATATAGATACAGCCCCCCTATATATATGCACGTTATAAACATAGTCAGCATTATTTGTGCCCTCAGAAAGCGTTCTCACCAAATTTAGCATTTATTGCCTACAGGAAGCTGATGAAAATGATAAGCTACTTGACCAAAAACATATGACGCTAGAATTTGCTTCATACTCTGATGGAAAGGAAGCAGTGGCTAAAGCAGCTAACTTACTTTTTGCCAAGTATTTACAATCAGCTAATTCTGGTGGAGATCCGGATGAAGAAAGAATATTTAATGAACCTCACATGAATGAGGCGCTAAGAGCTGTTGGTTTGTTCTACTTTTCAGATGTGTTCAATGGTTTAGAGGATTGATTCTATTTCGGTTTTAATTTACGAACTTTTAGTATTTATGTTTACGGACTATCAGGTAGTGGAGGACCAGAACCTGACCTCCTCTTGGTATATGGACCTGCAAGATGCCACCTAGGTTTTCCTGCATGGAGGATTCGATATACCGAGATTGTGTGAGTATTATTTCTTGTTGTAGTGTATTTTCTTTTCTGGGAGCGAATTGTGACCATTTCTGTGTTGCAGACACATGGGATCATTGAAGTCCATGAGATATGGTTCCCTAATAAAGGCCATTTACAAGTTTACCATGGTGCGCCAGAACTATGGTAAGTGGCTTTTCCTTGTGTTGTGCAATATCTATTTGAACTTAATAATATGAATGAGAACTAATGGTCAAACAAATTATTTCAAAATTTTGTTGTAAAAACTTGCACGGTTAATTTAAATTTGAACTTCTTCCACTTTGATCTGGGATAGCAATATTTTCATACAGTTTTCTAAGTGAGCTTTCTTAAATTATAAATAAATAAATAAATAAAATGACTTTGCAGTGAAGTATTTATATTTGTGAAGTTATAGAATATGATAATCCTTACTTCCTTTATTATCATAAGTTCACCAATTTATTTCATTCAGATTGGATCTGAGTAAGTACGCTGGATTGCTTTTGTTTCTGTAATATGGTCATGTGCCTTTTTTTCCCGTATTCACTATTGGTTCTTGGAATGGGGGCGGAACAGTAAAAATAGAACCATCTATTGAGTTTTATGGTGCTGGTATGTATAATTGTGTGATCTTCTTTTCTTGTTACAGGTAAGTGAGAAACTGTAGTTGGAGGTCATCATCTTGAATAAGTGGTGCCATTGAATACTGCAGGGATTCTCAAGTTTGTCCGCTTTGTATCAACTTTTGTCTTGTACATGTTGGCTGTTTTGGACACAGGATCCCATAAGTGGATATTAACATACCTTAATGCTGCTGAGAAAAAATAATATCTCTACAGCTGAACACCTCCTACACCCCCCCGCTCATGCCTGCATCATGAATAATGAGTCATCATCTTGTATTTATTTATACTACTACTCTACACTTCGTTTCTAATTCCCTATTTTTCTCTGAGGATTTTTACTATTTGTGAATAATAAAGTTACAACTATCTGATGTTATTTTTTGTGGATTTTTTTATTATTATTATTTTTTTATATTTAAACTAAGCAAAACCTATTGGTGCTGATGTGATGATGTCGGCTTTAAGTAATTGTTGTTGCCTATCTTTCATATGCTACGTGTGAGCAAACAGAGTCCAAACCTTTTGTACATAAAGTCCACTTCCAAGTGCGTGACTTTCACCACACAAATTACGAACAAGAAGCTGGAAATTAATCACCACCATAAGCTTATATTAAGGAAAAAAGAAACATGTACTATCACAGTACAGAAGCGCAAGGTCCACTATGTTACAGGTTATTGACCTTTATTCGACATCTACACAAGATACAGGAAGCAGAGCTACCCTTAGTCTAGATAGAGGCTGTTGCTGGTGTTGGTGATGGAACCCAAACAAGATGATATACCGGGAGGAAATGGCATATTGGAGAAGTCGAGCCGGGCTTGATCCCAAGTTGGCGAAAGAGAATGTGATCAGGGTCCCAATCAGACGTGTCCATGTGGCATACAGCAACTGCTTCCACCTTATGTTCATTCTCACCCCCTAGTAAAACCTTGAATATTTTGCTCCTTTCTATGAAGTGGCAGTAGAATACTTTGTAAGGGTACTGCAAGGGATGACAAGCTACCCATTTAGGAGCATAAATTTCCTCTGAAATTCTTAGAACAGAGTAATTCTGTTCCGAGACAGTTGCCACTGTGGGGTGGGTGATTGTTAGGACATCCAGGTTCGCCCATGAGCCCATGATGTTGTGTACAAAACCAAGCATGGACTCTAAAGAGGTAGCACAGTGCTTGATCTCCCCCTTGGTGGGTAGAGATTCGCACTGTTGGAGTGTGTTTTCCATGGCCTGGGCACTGGGAGAACCTGGAAGGATTGAGTAAAGTTGAAGAACGTTTGAGAGTTGGGCCATTGAGAAAGGAATGGAATCGGCTTCTTCTCTTGGCAAGAAGTGGGGAAACTCTTGGATGGGAAAGCGGAGGGGCATTGTCTTCCCCACAAATAGATCATCCATGGTGAAAAAGCCTGACTTGAATGCTTCCGAGCGATCCAGTTGGGATGATGGCTTTGCTGCCATATGATTTTCATGCACCATGCTCGACTCTTTAGAGTCTTTCCCATCTCCATATGAACTAATGTAATCTAACTCTTTCACGTCTTGCGCACTTCTATAGCCAGCAATGTAAGGGCCCTGATCACTCTTCCCTGTGTATCCAGCAATGTAATTGTCTTTTGCATACTGCCTGTTTCCGTCCCCATACTGTTTGTTTCCGTAACCAGCCCCATACTGTCTGTTTCCGTAACCAGCCTCATACTGTCTGTAACCAGCTATGTAAGGTTGGTTCATCTCTTTTTCTTGTGCCACTTCCACTTGTTGCAAGTTTTGATCGGCTACGTCCTTCACATCATTATCAATCTGGCCACACTGCAAACAAGATTACAAATTTTGATCAATTTTTTTAAGAAAACATAAACTCTTAAGTAGTGTAATGTGCAGACACGAAACAAAAACTAACATGCTTTTTGTACTGCATCCCAGAGTTTTTCAATGCTTCTTTAGCTGTTATGTAATTGTCTTTTGCATCTTTCCTGGTTCGATAACCAGCTATATACTGCCTGTTTCTGTAGCCAACTATATAGTACTGTTTGTTTCTATAACCAGCTATGTACCGTTCGTTCATCTCTTTTTGGTTATCCGCCTCCACTTTTTCCAAGTGTTTTTCAGCTACATCATTCATTCCATGAGCATGGTTCTGCTGCAAACAAAAACTCAAAGATCAGTGGTCACACTGCAATGAATCCAAATTAAGATCAACGTATTGAAGGTGCAAACTTCCAAAATGAAGCGTTATCGCAGATGCTGGAACAAAAACTTACCTGCTTTTTATTCTTCATCCCAGAGTCTTTGGAGTCTTCTTTTGTACCATAATTAGCTAGGTAAGTTTCTTCCCCATCTTGTCTGGTTCGGTAGGCAGTAATGTAATTTGCTTGTTTGCTTGTGTACCCAGCAATGTAGGGTTGGTTCATCTCTTTTTGGTTTGCCACCTCCTCTTGTTTCAAGTGTTGTTCATCTACGTCCTTCACTTCATTAGCAGGGTTCTGCTGCAAACAAAAAACTCAAAAGATCAATATATGGCCACACTGCAGGGAAATTAAGATCAACTTTAGATAACATGTAAACTTTCAAATTAATAAAGTGTGATAATCAGTTCTTGGGAATCACTAACATCCTGGGGAACGTCCTCCATCTCTGCGTATTTCGCGTCTAGATCTTTAGTATCATAAGCAGTGATGTAATTAGTGTCTTTCGCATCTTTTTTTTTTTGGTAAGCAGCTGCATAACCTGAAGCGTAACCAGACTGATCTTCCAAAATCTCTTTGGAACCGTAAGCAGATTCATAAGAATCTTTTGCAACCTTTTGAGTCCGGTAAGCAGCTGCATAACCTGACGCGTAACCCGACTGATCTTTCAAATTCTCTTTGGTACCGTAAGCAGATTCATAAGAATCTTTTGCAACATCCCTCGCTCCACTGATGTGGTCACACTGCATGCAAACAATTGATGCATAGGTAAAAACTTAAGAAATGCTTAACTTCATGATGTGAAGCTCGAGATTATGGTACAAAACACTACATGCATGCTTGCTGTCGTGAGAAATTAAGTATAAGGATTTACCCTTAAGAGCAACAGACAAAAGAGGAGGACCCCATATGCAAACCGAAGAGCCATATTCTTCCTACGAAACTGATGTCTCCACTCTCTTAGTTCAGTGTGCGAATTCTCAAGGAAACTATGCTAGCTTTTATAGCCATCTGATGGCTTTTCAAGTTGATTAAAATAGATTAAAATAACTCATCAGAATGCTGAGAGAGAGAGAGAGAGAGAGAGAGAGAATATTTTAATGACGTAGGTTTATACATACCCATGTGCCTAGAAAGGCCAAAATTGATGGTTAAAGTTAGGCATGATAATACATGACACGTCTTATTAATCTAACATTAATACTAACACGATCACGAATACAATATAATAATAACGAGTTTGGATTTAGTTTTAACGGATTTGGATCAAAATGAATTGATTCGTTAAGAAAGTTAAAATTATAATTATACCCTTATACTTAAAAGTAAAATTGTTGAGATTTTAATTTCGATATTTTTATTATTTAGATTATAATTTTGAATTTATAGTTAGTTTTATATTTTTTTTTTTATAGATATTGTGATTTTAGCATTTATAGAAAATTATGCTAAATTTAATTAGGTCAAACGGGTTAATTTCGGGTCTGTTCAACCTCTTTATATAAATGGATTAGAACGAATCGAGTCGTGTTAATCTATTTTGTTTCACTTACGGATCAAAACGAGTTGACACGACATAATTCATTATGTTAATAGGTCGTATTAAGGTTTGAGATTTTAACAGGATAAAATTAACGAGTCGTGTTCATATCTTAACACGACACATATACAACTCGATAACACGATTTGAAATCTCTAATTATAAACTTTAAAATTACTAATTGCCAGTAGACAATATTAATGTCAAAACGAGATAATTGGTACAACGTACGAGGTAACTTGGTAGAATCCCATACACTCGGCCACTTGCCCAATAATCAGAGTATTCATTCCCCTTTTCTTTTATTTTATTTTTTCCTTTTCTTTTCTTTTAAGAAGATTCATATTCCTCGATCCGAATAAAGCATCTCAAGTTGTAAAAAAAAATTGTTTTTTAACCAAAATCGAATAAAGTTGACGTAGAAAATAATATATAATTTCGCATGTGTGAATATTCTATCCACCAAATATATATGAGCAGCAAACTCTTACATATTTTATTTAATAAACAATATTTACAAAATGTACAATTTACGGGAAATGTACAATTTACTAGAAGACCGCAACCATGCATGCCCATTAATTGAGAAGGGGCGGTTACTTGCATGCATGACACCTTGTATGGGTAGATGTAATTGGGAAGAGTCGAGCCGGTTTTTGATTTGTCGAGTTCAATTTGACTCAAAATACTTGAATTTGAATTTGAGTTCGAAATTTTTATTTATTCTTTATTTGAACTTGACTCGATAAACTAAATTCTCAACTCGAACTCGAACTCGAATTATTATTTTTTTTTAATTTTTTGAATAAGATTTAATAATTAATAAATTAGATAAAATAAAATAAAAAACCTAATATTGAATTTGCACAACTAACAAATAGAACCTATATTAAATTATAAAATTTTAAAAATTTATAAATAATTAATATCTAACTAGTTGATATTTATCCATAATAATAATAATATATTATATACCTACATATATTATTAATACATACGTATAATATGATAGTATATATTTATTTCATATGTAATTCCTACATAATAGTATATGAAATTATTAAATCCTATCGACTAATTATTATGTAAATTATAAAATATAACTACCAAATATATTCAATATATAGACATAAATAATTTACTTACATATTATATATTTAATTATAAAAAAACCTTAAATCGTCTGACATCATTATATAAATTGCTAAAAAGACCTTAAAAAAACTAAATCTACATAAGTTTGGATAGTGAAATAAGAATTTCTTATTTTAGATAAAAGTTTAAAATATTATTTTTTAATATTATTAATTTATTATTATTTTGAGATTTAAAAATTTTGAATTAAAATTTAAAAAAATTAAATTTTATATAAAAATTTTAAAAAAATTATAATAATAAGATAAAATAAAAAAATAATTTTGTGTCTCACTCTGCTGGCCAAACCTGCCCATACATTGGAAGAAATTAACGGCCCGGCCTGCGAATGATCTACATAGCTCAGAGACGTGTGCCGTCCGCTATACGGCATGCTCACCCCATGAGAAACAGTGATCGACGGCTACACAGCTCTTCGATCGAACGCATATGCGTAGCTAGCTAGACGAGCGGCGCCACTCAAGCATGCATGAAAAACCGTACCACACATTATTTAATTAGGTCAAAATGATAACAAATTATTATTATTATTATATAATTGCTTAATAAACATTCATTTTGTGACCAATATTATTAATTAGGATGTGTTTAGGAACGTAACTGTTTTGAGGATTTATTTATAAATAATTTTTTATTATTTACAAATTATTTATTATTATTTATAAATTATTCTATTATTATTCACGGATGATCTGAAATACTATTAAAATTCAAACGAAACCTTAAAATCATAAAAAGATACATATAAATTGATCTATTTAATATATATAGTGTTAATAATATAACATAAATAATTAAATTTATCTTTATATTCTTTAGAAAAAGTAATAATTTCACATATGGCTGGCTGGCTAGCTAGCTAGCTATTATCAAAGGACTTAGGAGATGCATGCCTCTTTTACTAAATTTTATTTGTTTGTTGGTCGAGTACCATGCATGGCAGTAGTGAATTTAGCTGCAATCATCATATATATCATGACTCCTCTAGTTAAATTATTTACCGGGAAAATTAAGAAAAGTCCAAGCGAATGATGCTGAATCTTGGATCAAACAAATTTCAGATTAGTTTAATTGAAAGATAAAACAAAAAGATTAACATGATCGATCATGATTTCATTGATCTGTTGAATGAATCTTATCCACGGCAACGGAAAGTCAGAGACTTTTTTTATTCCTTTTCTTTTCTATTTTTAAATTAATAGCTAGATCAAACCTTATCATTACATTTTTCCAAATAAATTTAAGTGTCTACAAAATTCAAATGATTCGTTGAAGACCTTAGAAGATGTCGACGTATAACCTGCAACCACGACAAATTACTCTGTGAAGATGAACATGAACCAAGTTATATACCTCGGAATTAGAGTTAATAAATATATATATATTTTTTTTTAAATTTTTATCTTAAATTTTGTTATCCCTAATCATGCTATGCTAACTAATGTATCATATTTTTAGCATTTTTTATTTTATTTACAACAATTAACTTATAAAACAGTACAAATTAATTAATGTGTCATATCATCAATGATTGTGATTTAAAATGATAAAAGAATTAAGGATGATGACATTGATGAGTAGCATTATTTAACTAATTAATAATTGATATCAAATGATCAAATGGACGTATGAATAGTACTTAATTAATAATCTGCATGGCGTTGAGATCTCATGTATACCTGATCAACCTTTAAGAAAAACGAACCTCAGTGATATAATAGCCTTCTATCCTCCATTAATCATAATTTCAAACTGACCTCTCAAATTTGACTTTTATATAATCTTCCCCCTAAAGATATCAAGAAATAAGATAATACGTGCTTGCTGCTGAGCTCATAACCTGTTTGAAATCACAAGCTCAGCTTTCAGCTGATCACAACTAGTATGGCTGAGTCGCTATATATATATATATATGTTATATTATTATATTTGGCATACATTCAGGAGTAACCATTAGGTAATCTCGGAGTATGGATACATGGTAGTCTCATCCTACCATAGAATACCATATATATCATGAATCAAATTAATGTTTATGTAATTTTAATTACATGGCATGTTGTGATAGGATGTGAATATAATTACAACATTCATATCCATACAACTCGAAGAGTACCTAATATTTCAACACTGAACCTCTAGTTTAAATTTTTAATTGAGAGCTATTGATCGTCAATTACCTTAATTTATCATTATTAAGAATTAGTGTTCCTTGTTTATGGCGCTAGCTCTTCGAACAAGAAATTGTCTTAGTCCGTTTCGTTTGGATGATAAGTGTATCTCGGATCATTTATGAATATTAATAAAATAATTTATAAATAATAATAAATAATTTATAGATAATAGTAAATTGTTTATGAATAATAATAAAGTAGTATGAAAATATATAAAAACAATTGTATTTCTAAACAAACCTTAAAACTCGCTGACAGTTGTTTGGATCGAAGGACTGTACGTATGGGTAGCTTTGAGAGCTGCCATGGAGAGTTAAGAATTGAGAAGCCTTTGGCTTCAAGCATGCACAAGCTTGATCGTGTTTTGCAAAACAGTGTCGGGAAATGTCGCTTTTGCGAAAGCATTGCAGGATCCTAAACCCCGATTCTTAGGAGATGTGACATAAAACCATAATAAATAAATAGGAATGCTTGAGATATAAGCTACAAGTTTTATTATATAAGCTTTATAAACTTGTGTGTCATAAAAAAAAAAGAAAAAAAAAAGGTAAGTCAAAACTATATATATTATATAGTGATGTAACACCAATTATATGACCGATTAATTAGTCATACATAAATCAATGTAATTAAAGAATAAGAATGCTCTAGGCCCTCTAGCCTCTAGGTACTGTTTTTTAGCTTACTTATTGAGTTTTTTTTATGAGTAATATACTTTTACAGTTATTTATGTAATTTTATTTT
The DNA here is from genome assembly GCF_001411555.2 of Juglans regia. NCBI lineage: Eukaryota > Viridiplantae > Streptophyta > Magnoliopsida > Fagales > Juglandaceae > Juglans > Juglans regia. The sequence continues at coordinate 5,102,282 of NC_049913.1, forward strand.
AGTGGAGGATAATTATGTAAGATTTTAAATTCCAATAATATTTTTCAATATTTCTAATGAAATGACATTATCACATGAGTTCTCCTACTAGGTCATCTGAAATTTCTCGCTCAGATGATCCTCTTGACATGGCACCATCATATGATTTATTTAAAAAAAAAAATTAAAACAAGGGTGTCAAAAAATACAAAAGAAAAAGGCTGAAATTCTAAATTCTCTGTACTATTTTTGTGTTTGTATTTTTTTTCTTAATAAATCACGTGGCGCCACATGGTGGTATCACGTCAAGAAAACCATCTAAGCGGTAAACTTTAGATGGTCCAATAAGAATTTTCTATCATATTAATTAATTATAAAATAAGGTGTAATATATTATTATTATGTTTTATTGTTAGGCACTCAACATCTTTGGGCATATGTAACAACTTATAACCAGTCTATTTAAAAAGTTTCCATCTTCTAAGAAGAAAAGTCATAGGCCGGAATGGATATTATTAATTTTGCCCAAGTACAAGAACAGCGAGATCCTCCCCATTCCATCAAAGGATCCCTAGGTGGTTTTGTAATGTGTTGTTATAGTTTAAGCAGTCGTCCTTATCTCTTATTGTAATTTCTAATTGTGATTTTCCTTTTTTTTTTTTTTTTTTTTAAACCCACGACTTTTGAGGTAAACTCTTATCTACAATTTACCTATTTATTTGTTAATTTCTTCTAATTCCCTAGAGGCTAGAGATGTAGGAAGAGCTTAAAAAAATTATCTTAGATGATAGGGAGTTGAATTTATAATCTTCTTCTTCTTTTTCTTTTAATAAAAGGTTTATAATCTTGACAAGAAAAACAAATTGATATGCTTTCTTTCTTTTCAACGATTCGATAGAAAAGATATAGGGAGATATTTAAACTGATGGACAATCGATTAAGATAATAGAGTTACTGTATAATTATCATTAGTCCCACATTGTTTCCTTTATGTATAATTAAACCTACAAAAAGATCTCACAAAAATAAATTCATAAAAATAACTTAATAATTTAACATACCATATCAAGCCACTTTGTGAGTTTACAGTTTACTTTTATGAGATTTTTTTATAGCTAAAGTATTTCTTGTGAAACAAATTTCCTAGTACACAAAGATCAATAATTATGAAAAATTATTTTCTTCGCCTAGTATAGATTACACGCTGATCATTTAAGATGTTGGAGTTCTCAATTTCTCGAGGGTTATGACATCTGCTTAGACCAAGATCCGTAACAACACAAGCTGTTCTATGTTAATATAAAGCAATAGATAGCAACTTCACCCAGAAGAATCAAGAATGAAAACCCAAAACAGCCAGCCTTTGAAGATCAGAGCTTAATTTAATTGAGATAAGAAATACAAGCGCCGCTTGACATGTATCATTTGATGAAATATCATATGCAAACTTGAGGCAACCTGAGGATATCTGTTTGATAAAAAATTGAACTCTGATGTTCCCAAGACATGAATGGTTAGGAAAAATGTCGGAATTCAATATTCAGTTTCTAGCACGCCATCGATTAGTCCAAACTCCATAGCCTGCAATTAGAGGCAGCAACCGCAAGAAAACGGTTAGTTTTGGTGGAGAACATGTACTGGAGCAGCAAGGGTCCAGGAAAGTTGGGATAAGAAAAAAAAAAATTAGGAGCAGAGAATGGAATCTCTTTCATTGTACTGGGCTTCGAATCTCAAATCTTGAGTATGCAGGGTCTACACTCATTACGTCTCAAAAGCAATATCTTCATGAGGTACCGCTTAATTGGCCTATAAAGTTCTAGCGATGCAGACAGCTTAAATTTCCCTTGGCCATTTCCTTAACTCATCCGAATGATACGCAAGTAAATAAGACATAGATTAAATAGGAAAACCGGCCGAGCAACATTACCTCAGAAACAGACAAGAAACGGTCCCTTTCAGTGTATTGTTGCACTTTCTCAAGAGATTGACCAGTAAAAGCAGCATACATTTTGTCAATTTTCTGCATAATATTCCCACACAAAAAAGAAAAGTACAGTTATGTTCTGTAACAGATATTCTAGAAATTGGAAAATTCATTTGGGGTGGAGAATGGAAAATAATCCTAATCTCAATTGTTATGGAAATTGTAAAATGCACTAACGCTATATTGATATTTTCTGTCAAAGCTCTGGAAATCATGCAAGTTTCAGATCATAGGCTTTTACTAAAGGCAAGAATGCAGCAAAAGAACGTAGGTTCCTTGTTAAACATTCAACACTTCTTATGATGATCAAGTCAGTTGTATTTACTAGTCCAACGAAGGATTAGCCTGGTTTTTCTAACAATCATGATGCATATCTCTATTGTCACCTTCAGTGGAGGGCAGAGTGAAATTAATCTGAACAGTCCAGCCCAGTACAACGGTAAACCTAATTTTCAGTTTCTCGAATGCTCAAAACTTATATTCAAGTTATGAGTCATGTTCTTCATTTTTTATTCAAATTGGAGAGAATATAAGAGGCATCATTTGAACCACATTCTAACTGTCCAGAGATAATTCAGAGCATGCAACTGAGAGGAAAAGGGAGACTAACATGGCGAGATTGAACTGCTTCGTTCACTTGGCGCCTCACATCTTCCACATGACCCTGTAAGCAAATATATCTTAGCAAAAGAATCATGCCACATCTACCACCATCTGAAATTAGCTGTATCACAAATGCCAGTGAGAAGACATTTATGGATTTAGTTACACAGAGGGACCACTTCACCCAGCCATACTCATATTGTCAGGACATGAGATGGTTAAGAATGGAACTTCATTGAAAAGCAAAAGAATCTGATACTAGGGCTTGTAACCAAACCCGATACCAAATCCCAAATCCATTTCATATGATACTATTGTGATTTTCTATTATCAAATCACTGTAGATAGGAAAAACTAACGTAAACATTAACTTTCTAATCTCAAACACCAGCAAAATTATAAAACAGCAAAAGGACAAAAACAAAAGGCAAACATAAAAGAGGAAATGAAATTGGATTGGAAAAATGGTATATCCTGTGACAAGCATCTCCTTCTCATAAAATGCCATAAAATACACTAAAAGGCAATTCATACCCCACATCCACCCTGTGGTTGATGTATCATAATACGTGCATTTGGCATTGCATAGCGCATTCCCTTTTCTCCACCAGCAAGAAGAAGTGCGCCCTGGCTTGCTGCTACTCCAAAACATACTGTGCCAACCTTGGGCTTTATCTGAATATATGAGTTAATATATGCTCTCAAAGTGAGAAATCAAGGACTTTTCTTTTACTTTTATTTTTCAAAGAAAAACAAGAATGATAGTTGTATACACAGTAATGCCATTTGCAAATGGGGTATCTTGCAATACATGCTTTTACTTACAAGTAACACAAAACATCTAATGACCGCATAATCCATTCTGATCATCTAATGCCAAATAGATAATCAGATGAACAGTTTAGCATGCTAGCCTGAGTGCTTAACAGGATCGTATGAGTACATGGGAAGCAACTGTAAATATCCAGTGACAGTCTGGTAACTTGCTCTTACAATTTAAAGGAAGATGATCCTTCTGTTTGTAATCTATAAACTACGGTTTGCATGAGCATGGGGAAAAAAAGCCCAATCACAGAAACGTTATCAGTTGTTCCCCTGTTTGTCTGGAATGTCCCTTATAAAAACTAATAACTACCTAAATGAAATAAAAGAAATCAGACAGAGAGAGAGAGGGACCTATCTTTTTGTTTCCTTAGCAATCTTCTTCCTTTAGTTTCCGTTCTCCATAAGTGCTTTTTCTTACATTCAAGTTAGGTATTTTGGTCAGTAAAATGGTCAAGCCACCTTTTGGAATTAGCAAGCATGAAATTCACATACATTGCCATGTTACTTACCTTTGTGCTCCTCATTTGATCTATTTTCTCCTTTTAGATCTCCTCCAATCATTTCAGTCACTTAGACAACAGTTTAATTCATCATTATTGCTTTCAAATTGAGGATTATTGGGAAAAAAAAGAGTTCTTAATTTGCACTTAACAACTTTATGTGGGATTTCTAAGACATAATATCACAACCATTGCATATAAGGAGATACGCCAATACAGTGTTTATGATTAATCAAAATTTTCTCAGCTTTTAATAGGTCATTACAATACCAGAGTACCAAGAAAAAGTTAATATTCTGCTAGAGGTAGCAAATACTAATAATTTTTCAATTACTAAAGGTGGCAAAAACTAATTAAGAAAAAGGGAGCAGAGAAATGCAACAGTTTTCTTTTTAATCTTACCCAAGACATGCAATCATATATGGCCAGCACAGAGTATGTACTTCCACCAGGGCAGTTCAAATACACCTGACAAGGTACAGGACTAGCTCATAAGCTGTAAAGAGTTATCTTTATAAATAAAAATAAACTAAAACAAAACATGCTGTAGAAAATTGAGTTTACATTCCCAATGCATCAATTCAAATATTACTATCAACACAACCACACCAGAATATCTGCATCCTCATCAACAGTTGCCAGAGTTACAAGCTGCGATATGACTCGTTGAGCCACCTGTGAGGTGACTGGCTGCCCAATGAAGATTATGCGATTCCTGAATAACACAGACGAGAGATCTAAAGGCCCTCCTGGGGTCATCACAGCTGGCATTATGGGTGGATTCCCCGTTTTGGCTTCTATTGCATCATAACTGCATTTCAAATGCAGTTTAAATGGCTTATTTTTCCATCAAATAGTTAATTAGAGAAGGAGAGAACACGGAACCAGACCAAACATCTACCATTATAGGATCTAAAAAGATTGCTTAATAGATCATAGGCATATGTAACATGTTTCCTATTAATATCGTGAAGATAGATCAAAACAAACAAGGCTTGGATGCAATGCTTTTTCCTCAACCCAATTCCAACACATGCTTATTCATTTCTCTGATGTAATTTTCTATCAGATGGATGTAACGGTGGCACTGTTGTAACACACTCCATTATAAGTAAAGAAAACCTCTAAGTGCAACAACATACTATTCAAATGAAATAATCACTTGAAAATTCATGTGTAGTCGATACAAAAGATGTACAGACCACCATTATATAACAGATACGCATACATACAAGTGTTTGTAGCTTGTACATATGCCTATATACATGTGCGCATGTGTAAATATTACCAAAAACAAAAAAACAAAAGAGGATAACATTGAGCACTTTAAGCAAAAAGGGAATAAGTCACACACCTTTTACCAACATCATGAAAATCCTTCTCTGCATGCTTACGAGGTAACCCACAAGTTTTACTGGATAAGCCTGAGCACCATGATACATATATTAGAACTATCTTTTTATGCAAAAATGCAAAAGTTAATGCATTGGCCATCACGGAGGCATTTATGTATCTTTACAAGATTTGGGACTAACCAAACATATTCAGTAGCTCAACAAATAATCAATAAGCATTAATGGGAATTTTCAATTAACAAACCAGCGAGAACTGGCTCTGACCATGACAAATTTTTGGATGAAATGAAAGACCTACCCTCAAAGTCCAAGCTATGGCAATCCCTAGGGGTTGGCTCAAGTGGTAAAGGCCTTGGTCGTGGTGGTATGCTCCCTCTAGGTCTAATGTTTGAATCCTCTTGAGTGCAAATAATTCCTAGGGGGAATCGGATGGGGGGATTTTTCCCTTGAATTGCCCGATGTGCACTTGCGGGAAACTCCTTGCCGAAAGCTTGTGCACCCTTGGGATTATATGGGACGCTGTTCTCGGACACCAGTGCCAATAAAAAAAAAAAATCCAAGCTATGGGAAATGACCACAATTGAACTCATGAGCACTTCCTCTGTTACCAAAAGGTTACCACTTGTAAATTTTGATACCAAAGGCAAACCATTATTCTAAGTAACTCTAAAAAAATGTTTTCACCTAAACTACTTATCACAAAAAAGTAACTTCAATAAACTGCTTCTTAGCACAAATTAGCTCAAAAAAGACAACTCGATCGTCCCAAAATCAAGTTGTAGCATATACTCAACCACTGAGAATGAGATAAAAAAAAAAAAACAAAAAGGAACTCTTACACTACATTAATTATAAAAGTAGTTCCAAATTTTCGAATTGTAAAAGATACCAGATGTTAAAGAATCTCGGTAGGGACTTGGCAAGGCGCAGACTATCGACCTCCTTGAGTTTCTGAAAGAAATCCAACAATTGACACCATAAAGCAAAATCAAAATTTCCCAACTGACTGAAACTATGCAATTGATATGTTTGTGCGTGTTTGCGCACATATCTACCTGCGGGAAAATAAAGGAATGGACGAGTCTCTGTCACAAGAAGCGATTGAGAAGTTTAAACGCACGGAGATAGCTGAAGCTACCATCTTGCACTCGGCGAGAGAAGAGAGAGAGAGATCGAGACAGTAGCGATGGCGTCGTTGGGATAGATAACAAGTTCTATTTTTTGGTTGGAAAGTATAAACCGCGAAGTTGCTGTTAATTAATGTTATGAACCCTACTTTTTTCTTTTCAAATTTTTTTTTCATGTATTATCGTTTCTTTAAAAACCAAAGCAATGTTTTTGTAATTTCTCATGATATATTTTAAATCATTTTATTAATTAATTTTTTTTGTAATTTCTGTTGATATATTTTAAATATTTTTTAAAATATACGGATCTCAAAATAAAAAAGAAAACACAGATAAAATTAACAACACCAGTTTGAATGGCCATATATTTCCTTGCGAATGAGATTATAAATGCCTGTATGAAAAATTAATGCAATCAAATAACTTTTCTTAATTGAAAAAAAAAAAGGACTTTAATTAATATGATAAACTAATTGTTGGAGTACGGCCCAAAATAAAACAAGGACGACCAATCATTCTGGGCTGGGCTGGGCTGGGCTTGGACAAGGAAACTCCGTGGGCGAGTGGAGTCTTCAGGATATTTTCCACCGAAAGGAGCTGATTTGTCATTTTTATTATTTTATTTAAATACATACACATAAATATATATCTAAATAATAACGTATATTTTCATCATTTATAACAAAAAAAAGTTTAGATTTTCAGAATTTTTCTATAATTAATGCCTCTAAAAGCATTACACCAGCGCCGTCGTTGGCCTGAATTTACGACTTCTTAACTTGAAAGTCCACTTCATTGGACACCTATGCATACGCATTATTACATAAACAGTTCGATATGTATATTGAAGCACAAGGGCTTCAATATAATCTAAGCTGACATGATGGGCACCCAAATTATATTGCCTGCAGGAAAGAAATGGCACACGGGAGAGCTTCCAGGTTCAACTCCGAGCACACGAAATGACACGTGTTCAGGATCCCACTGAGAGGTATCCATGTGGCAAATAGCAGCTGCTTGCACTGTCTCTCCATTGTCACCATCTAGTGAAACTTCAAACAGCCTATTCTCATTCTCTTGGCCATGGCAGTAGAAAACTGCATAAGGGTAAGGCATAGGATGACAAGCTATCATTTTGGGTGCTGAAATCTCCTTCACTCCCAAAAAGGTATAGTTCTGTTGAAGTACTGTTGAGTTTCTGAGATCAGTAGCGGTTATAACTTTTAGATGACTATCCAATCCAAAGAAGCTACGTGGCAAATCAAGCAAGGACTCAAAGGAGGTAGCACAGAACTTGGTCTCTCCTTTAATGGGTTCAAGCTCACATTGTCCCAGTGTGTATTCCATAGCCTTGGCTCGGGGTGACTCCTTGGAGAAGGAGAAGAATTCAAGAAGGTGTGGAAGCTGTGTTGATGAGAAAGGAATGGAATCAACTTCTTATCTGGGAAGCAATTTAGGAGACATTGAAGGATCCTTTCTCGGAAAATAAATTGGCATTAATTTCCCAACTTTTAGATCATCTATAGCCAAATAAATATTTAGCGCGGGGTCCATGTGATCCATGTGCATTTCTGGATGAGCATGCGCATGCTTCTTTAGGATCCTTTCATTACCATTCTCCTCATGTACCTCTTCGCCTATATGCTTACGATTGATCTCTATATGACCACCATTGCTCTGCTCAGAATCGTCTCGAAGGCTTAGATGGCCATCCATGGCATGTTGATGTATATCAAATTCCTTCTTCATGTTAACATCTTTTCCATATCCTGTAACCAGCTTCCTTGCATTACTCTCTTGTGCAGTCTGCCATAATATCATTAGCAGAAGATAACAAGTCGTCGAAATTATAAATACCAAAGAAAAATGGAGTAAATTGAGGTTTTAAGAATTTTGAAGTTTTTGCTCAAAGGCAACAGCTAATTATCAGGAATTGAGAAGGATGACCAGATTAGTAAGGTACTATGGTTAGGAGCATTTCAATCATGTGAATCGGTGGAAATTCAGTGATGTGAGAGATAACAGGACAAAGAGCTTACCAATAGAACAACTAGTGCGTAAACAATGACGCCACATGTACAAGAAGCAATCCGGAGACGCATTTTTCCCTGATCTTCTTTTCTTAGGAAGTCTAATTTTTCTTGTCTTCTCTGCTATCTGGGTATCAATCTGTAAGCTGCAAGTAACATCAGATATAGCACTGGGGTTTATTTATTTTAATGATTACATCTTGACTTAGGTATTTTTAATCCACAGAGCTAAAGTTTGTTGAGTGTATAAACAATTGGAACATTAATATTGTAAATAAATGGGACACAGGTGGTAGTGGAGGCCGGAAAGCAAAACCCACTGTAGTCGGCAGCAGACTTAAGCTTGGGCATGAGTGCTTAGTCCAAAGTGGTGTCATTTGATTCAGATATATAAGCTGTTCCTATTGATTTTTCCTTGAAAATTCCTGCCCTAAGTCAACAGTTGTTATCTTGATGAATTGGTTTTTTCCAGAAAGATGGTTTGTAAGTTGACTCTAAAGTTGATTCCTTCGGAAATGGGGCTCAACCAAACTGATCAACTTAATTTCTCTCTCTTTTCTTTATAAAGGTGGACCCTTAATTAAAATTAAGGTTCAGAATTTTACAGAAGGTTGTACTACATCTGGAGAAGCCATGTAATTCTGCAGATTGTCAGTCCTTGCAAAGAAAATTGAGGGATTCTTCCATGCCATTGAATGGCTACGAAACATGGCTAAAACACAGGCCATCTTCATAGAAATGATTGAAGCATCCGAATAGTAGTAGCATGACTATAAATATTTCCCATGAGTGAATTATCTTTCCTAGACAGGCCAGTTCTTAGATGGACTTCCTCTTAAGCTGGGATTGTTTCCTTGAGTTCGGTGTAGATTTAGATATTTTTTAACAACTAAACACTCAATTTTTAAATTATTAAATTCATCTCAACTTAAAATCTCTTTATACGTGAGATGCATAATTTTTTTTAACTCAATACTTATTTATACATAGAATTCACAATTTTTTCTAATTTTTTATAAATATATCTAAATTCATTTTAATATTTAAACACATTTAAATTTATCATATGTCACAAAACTCATTTTATTATTTTAACTTATTACTATTAAAAAAAAATACTTAACTCAATTTAATTCAGCACAATCTTAAAATAGAAACAACAATAAAGTGATATGAATCTCGGCAATAGTTTGCTACAATATAGATTTTAGTACAGCTAAAAGTTGTACGTTCTGCGGAAGTCCAATTATTAGTACAGCTGAAACATACGTGTTTTGGCCATTCAATATGGATTTGGTCACAATCCAGTAGTACTGTAGATTAAGACATTGAAATGGGCATCATTAAACTATTCAAGATGACAAACTCTGTCATATGAATTTGCGTGCGTGGAAAAATACTATTTTACCTCCTATTTTGACCACTCAAAATGGCTGTTTGATTTTTATATTTAATAATTAAAAAAATAATTTTAATATATTTTTTTAAATATTTAAAAATATTAAAAAATAAATAAACTTAAAAAACACTATTGGTCACTTTAAGCGGACTACTCTAGAGTAGCCCCACTCATTTGCGTGGCCATCTGCTCACCAATTGCAACCTCAAAGCAGAAGTCAACGAAGGATTATCATCATATCAAATCTAGAAGAGATCTACAATATCACTTCCATCGAAATCTAACAACAGTACTTCAACTTCTTCCCCACGTCTGTTTCCATTGCATCAAATGATCTACGTCATGCCACCACCATTGCACTTCTCAGTTGCATATATAGCAAGAGAAAGTAATACTAGTGTCAGCCATGACTGCACAGCCAATATTCCGATCACCAATCCAGTAGCAGTTTAGTCGTTTACTTTGGGCTAATTGTCACTAGAAACTATAATTATGAAGCCCTAGAGAGCTAAACGCACAGCCAACCCATGATGCACCCAATCGGCCAAACCCCATGATGCACCCTACGAAGTTGACTTCTGCAGACAAAGACAGCCCAGTCTGCCTTATATCTAGAACAACTTCTTTATTTTTGGGGATAAAGCAAACTCCATCTACAGGTAGACATTTCATATTTTGATGCACGTTTCAAGTTGACTTTTAGCCAACATAACCGGTTTCATGCTGTTTTCATCTCCTGAATCCGCTAATCTTGTCTCACATGATTATCGGTTGAAGTTTGCATTTTGTCCTTCATTAGTTTTGTCTCGCAGCCACTGAGCCGGAATCTTCTTTCCTATTTCCCGCAAGTCAGCTGAAGATCAATGGTGCATGCACTCGGGACGAAACCAGGGGGTACGCGCGCTCCCCGGTCCATAGTCGGGAGAAATAAATAAATTAACAGCCTTTTTTTTACGTCTTTTGCATTTAAAAAATAGAAAATTTTAGGATTTTTTTTAATATCTTACTAATAAGTACAGTTTCCTCAAGGAAAATACGAATTTCACCCACTTCTTGGATTTAAATCTAGGTTTGATTGAATCCTGGCTGCATGCAATCACTAATATTAATATACCGTACAACTAGTACTGCCTTTTCCATTTTAATTATTCTTGACGAGAAAATATATGAGAAAGGATGATGTAATGTAGAATAAATTGGACATATGATATTCGAAATAATTTTATTTATCCATCATCATAATTTTAATTTTGATACCATAGCTAGCCTAATTGCCTTTATAAAGGAAGCTAGAGTACTAATCATGATCACTTGACATGCATGTGATAAAAAGTAAACTTCTGCCAAGACAATTTAAAAAAATAAAAAAAATAAATAAAAATATGTTTTTTATGTTTAATAAAATTATTAAAAACTGTTCAGATATTTTGTCTTTCAGCAGTCTTGTTTTTTTTCTTCCTATGCGAAAAATAAGAGCCAATTAAACAGGTGATCAGCTTTACTTATATATCTTGCATCGGCAAATACAAGTACACAACGTCCATGCCCCCAAAGTAGCTCGACTCATAAAATAAAGAGAATTTACTCTAGTAATTATTTAAAAGTAATTTTACAAATCGATATAATTTGATGTAGTTTGTCAAATTATAAAATTATTTTTATTATAAAATAGATCGACAAATCACATAAATTTACATCAGTTTATAAAATTATTAATATTGTATAATTTTTTTATGACTGTAGAACTCATTCGTAAAATCATTTTTCTAGCTATTAGCCATGCATCAAGAAGTAATTGGTGGAGGGAATCATCTAGGCCACCTGCTCACCAAGGCCTCACAAAAATGCAAGTTATGCAACTTGTTAATTAATACTTACAGCAAGTAGTGTTAAAATTAAGCTGGAAATGTTACGTACTAAGAATAAATAAAATTATATTAGAGTTTAATTATGAGCATCTTTCTTTTTGTTCTTTATAGGCATCCAAGCTGTCTGTAAATAAATAAATAAAAATAATTAAATTTACATCAATTACAGTCACGCATGCAGATCATCATCGTTCCCATATAATAATAAGCTATCGTTTTAGGTCAACCTATAACATGTGGGTTCGACGTTATTAATCTTCGGGAAATTTCTAATATCATCATAATAATAAAAAGAAGAAAAAAAAATAGAGAAGAAGGTGACCCTCGAGCATGACATGCTCCCTAGCTAGTTATATGACATCTCAGGAAAACACATCTGAATAAAAGATAATATATTTTGACAAGAGGTAGTATATATGAAGATGTAAGTTCTATGCATTTTATTTAAAAAATAGCGAGATCACCATTAAAAGAGAAACTTTTACGTAGATTTGAAATTTATTAATTATTTTAAGAAAAATAAAAAGGTGAAATTCACGTATTTTAAAACTATGCAAAATATTTTTCCAAGTAATTATTAATAAGTAATAGGAAAAAGTTACTCTTTTTGCTGATAGTTCTCGTTGGTTTTTTTATTTATTTAATAAATAAATGAATATTTGTTAATAATATTATAAAAATTTTAAAAAAATATTACAATATATATATGTACAAAAAAAGAAAAATAAATAAAAAATAAATTAGCAGGAGCCTCAACAGACGCTCCATGATGAATGTAGAGTCACCCATAAGTAATATTCATGTTGCATGTCATGATATAAATTAGAAAAATGTTAATATTTTGTCTGATTTTATTTACTTATTTTGGTTGTTTATGTATTTAAATTTTTTTAATTTTTAATTTTTTTAAAATATTTAAAAATATTAAAAGAATATAAACATAAAAAAAAAAAGAGATTCGTGGTATGGGGCACGCACTGCCCTATGAATTAATGCGCCAGAAATTACGGCAGTCGTGTGTTCATATTGCAGAGGACAGACCGACCGTTGACCATGTACTTGGTCCGCAATTAAATTAAAAATAAAAATACTAATTGGATTTATATATATATATATAGGCTAGAAAAATACTATATATCATATTATTTAGCAATAATATATAATACAATATTATTGAACAGTAGTTGCACATTTTTCCGTTGAATTTAAACCTTATCTGTTTATATAAACACACATACATAATACTGGAGCCAGCAGGAAGCTAGCCGTGAATATCTCAAATAATTCTACTGATGGAATTTAAACCTTATCTGTTTATATAAACACACATACATAATACTGGAGCCAGCAGGAAGCTAGCCGTGAATATCTCAAATAATTCTACTGATCTTGTTACATTTTTTTTTTTATAACAATCTTGTTGCATTAGTAGAACTGCGCACTCTGAGATTTCGAGCTGCCCATGGTGCAAGTATATATCCTCATCGTGGACGAGTATATATCTAGCCGCCATATCATCAGTGGTGCTACTTTGCCGTGTGCTACCTAATATAAATTATATATATTTTTTAAAAATATTTTTTAAATATTTTTAAAAAATAAAAAAATACCAATACATTAATAATCACTTCTTTAACAATAAATAAATTAAAAATTAAAAAAAATTAAATATATGAACTTTATGAAGAACCAAAATGAAGCCAAATATTAATATTATTCTTATAATGTTTCACGTGAATTTGTGCTTATATTTTGAATAGAAAACTACTTTTTTTTTTCGATTAGTCACATCGACATGTCAAATTTTAAATAATTTTTTATTTAAATAATTTGTAAAAAAATATTTTAAAAACCTTACACTAACCGATATAATTTAATATAAATATAAAAATTAAGATAAAAAATAATGACTCTTTTAAGGATTTTTTTTTTTCGTTTTTAATGCTTGAAATGAAGTGTATTAAAATAATAAAATTGGCGTTTTCTTCTTGAATGGCCTATAAAAGGTGTTAGTCATACGTTGATGAGCGTACCATTCAAAAATAACAAATCTGAGCGTGTGCCAACAATTAAGCTACACCAAAGCTAGCTAGAGATGAGGTCTGGGATCTTTGCTTTCTTGCTTCTGATCTTGTCCCTCCTCTTGGTGAGCTTTTCATTACTTGCAACATTGATTTCCCCTTTTAGCAGTGATTTACTCTGTTAATTGCATCTATCTAGTCTCCTGATTCATCTGAGCTAACTGGGAATTCACCATGACATTAATTATATCCAACCAGATCAAATTACAAGTAAATTGGCTTAATAATTTTATTTCCCATAAACATGCAATGATGTCTAGCTAGCTAGAATTCTTCAAGCATGTTGATCTTTTCATTGATTTTCTCATTATGCATCTGTACATGCATTCTTCTTTTGCTAAGTACTCGTGTTTTCTTCGTTGTAGTTTGTTAACCTCAACGATGCCAGAGAAGAGCCAGGAGATTACTGGAAGAGCATAATGAAAGACCAACCAATACCAGAAGCAATCAAAACCCTCTTTCATCGAGATTCCCCACATCTCTCTGAATCAATAAAAAAAGACCATTTCCTTAGAGATTTTGATGTCACACCTAATGCTATTATCTATCATGCCCGTGTGGAGGGGAAAGAAGAGAAGAAGCCTTGTGTCCAGGACTTGGAAACAAAGCGGGACACAGAGCTGATGCAGGGCTGAAGCTTCCGAAATCTACTATATATATGTTCATGATGCTGTCATATGCAATATGATTTAGACGAATCATGAAACAAATTAAGTAGCTCATGTCTTTACAATTTCATGTTAGCGTGTTCTCAGTTGTTGAAGCTTGTCTTGAAGGCGAACGAGTGGTGTAAAAATCTCTCTTATGTTGTTGAAATATTGGAAGTAGTTTCTCTCTATGGCCCATTTAATTATTTGGCAAAGTCTGTTTGGAGGTTTAAAGTCCTCCATTCAAGATCGTTGAAAATAGTTTCTATTTATGGTGCCCCCTCATTAAAATTGCGAAAACCATGCGATTCTTCTTAGTCAAACTTCTGTTCTATAGAGTGTTCGTGCCTAGCTAGAGATCATTTGCAAGCTTAATTAGGATGAATTTCTCGCTCCATCATTCCCAGATCGACTCCCCAGGGCCAGGGATACGATCATAAACCCAACATACTCCACACCCCTATACTGCTGCTGAACAAATTCAAAAGAGATGCTATTGCCACAAATCGGGGGAACAAATTGATATTCGGACGTCCAGTTATCTTTTCTGGTTTTTTTTTTTTTTTTGGTACTTTCTCGGTGAAACTCCGGTTATCAACTACCATAGCAACTCATGCTATGGCAAAAGATTAAAAGAATGTACACTGACATATATCGTAGAGATGTAGACATGCATCTCTCAAAGCGCTGGAATCCATTCTCGATGACCAGCCCACAACCTTTTTTTTTAGTGCTTTGCGTGTTTCTTGTTGCAAGTTCTCGTTTACCAAATCCACTAACTATGAATTAAATGGATGCTGAAATGATGACGCTGGAAAACTTAGAAAGAGATGGTCACTGTTGGGGAATCTCATTGTTAAATACAAGCTCAGAGTCCGACGTGTGCTAGTGCTTACTCAAATGCATGCTCTGGCGCGGACGCTAAACTCAAAAGTGGTTATAGCGTATCAAATAAAACTTAGGATGTATCTTACTTTACGTGATTAGTTGCCCAACTATTGTCATGAACAGAGCAGCCCATTTCATTTTGCTGGACAGGCTTTAGAATAGATAGTCAATTTACTCAATTGTATTTCGGAGTTTGTTGAGAAGTTTCACACGACTTAGGAATAAATTCATCCTGGTCTTTATAAAAAATTATCCCACTCTTCCTATTAAGCTTTTTAGGAGAAGAAATTAATATTTTTATATAATATCAGAGTAGGTTAATTATTAGAAATACCAGCCCACACGTGAGGGGACGTGTTGAAAAGTCTCACATGACTTAGGAACAAACTCATTCTAATATTTATAAGAAGTTATCACACTCCTCCTATTAAACTTTTTATGGAGAGAAATTAGTGTTTCGATAGAGCTAAATTTTTCCTTGTTTTTATGAAAGGTAGTTCAAATGATGAAAACTTGAGAATAACTAGGCAAAATATCAACTTTTACTTTAGGCCTCCACGTAAGAGCCTAAACTGTGCCCCTTTGTAGCTGTAGAAGCCAATTGAATTCAGAATTCTGTCTTGATCGCCGTCTGTTTTAGAGGGATTTTAAAACCACAGATTCCAGATCGATCCTTACCAACCTAGAAGAGGTGGGCAAGAGTTACTGTGAACTCGGGGGAAATGAAAGCAGAGGAGCATAAATGATCCTGTCATATTGGTTGGGAAATGCACACGGGATGTAATAAACGTAGAAGCCAAAGGTGGGAACTTGTTACACAGCAACACTTTTTTCTTCATTGATGCAACGCCAGCTATAAAATATTTCTCTTACATGAACGACCTTAGTGCAAATATATTAACACCTCCCAGGCTCCTGTTCCCCACTAGTATTTATTAGGACTAAAACTTGAACAAACACGTTGCAATTGGACTACTAAACCGGTACAGGTGTTGGAACCCACACGAGATTGTCTGCTGGGAAGAAATGGCAGACGTTGGAGGTCCCTGGCTTGACCCCAAGCACGCGAAATGACACGTGATCGGGGCTCCATTGAGAGGTATCCGTGTGGCAAACAGCAATGGCTTCCACCCTATCTCCATTCTCACCACCTAGGGTAACCTTGAATCCCTTGTTTTTACTTTCTTGGCCGTGGCAATAGAAAACTGCGTAAGGGTAAGGCATAGTATGACATGCAACCATCTTGGGAGCTGAAATTTCCTGTGGCATGCTTAGGAAAGTGTAGTTCTGGAAAAGGGTGCTTGACTTGGTCAGATGGGAAGTGGTCAGAAGTTGGAAACGGGAATTCAGACCCACCATGCCACGTGCAAAATCAAGCATGGATTCCAAGGAGGTGGCACAGAGCTTGGTCTCTCCTTTGATGGGCTCAATCTCACATTGTCTGAGTGTATCTTCCATGGCTTTGGCTTGGTGAGAGTCTGGGGAGAAAGAGAAAATTTCAAGAAGGCGTGGGAGTTCGTTTAATGAGAAGGGTATCGAGTCAGCTTCTTCTCTAGGCAAGAAACGTGGAGAAGTTGAAGGATCTCTCTTTGGGAAATAGACTGGCATTGTTTTTCCTACCTTTAAATCCTTCATGGTGAAGAATATCATTGAAGAAGGGTCCATGTGATCCATGTGGGACGAATGGTGAGAATGAAATACATGCTCTCTATGTAGGCCTTGATGGGCATCATGGTCTAGCTTAGCTTGATTGTCCATGTCATGGTGGTGGGAATAATACAGCCTTATGTGGACATCAGTACGAACCTTGCTATGATCACTGTCCATGCCAGGTACATGCACATCATCATCATGCGCTGAAGATACTGAATTGCTGCTTGTTTCTTTCCGGTGACTATCATCATGATCAGTAAGATATCCCAAAATGATCTTGCGTTTGGGTTCTTGCAACTCTCCATGCTTGCTTGCATGAGGAGTATGTTCTATAAGCTCTTCCGGGTGCTTTTTGGTGATCAACTCTCTCGATCCACTTCCATGAGCACACTGCAGAAAATTTATTGACATAGACTGCTAAAGATTTACAATAAATTCCGAATCAAGAACTTCAAAAACTGAAAAATATTAAATATTCAAGAGTTGCAATGAATTGCTAACCATTCTTCCATGCCTGTATAATTCAATATTAAAGAGCAAAGTACAATTTCGAGATTACCATTGTAAGTAGAAGATGAAGGAAGAGGCTGATCCAAGATGCAAAGTACCCAATACCCATTGATCTTTCTTCTTTTTTAAGATCTCCAATTTTGTTTATCGTTTCCTATTGACGAGAGAAGGTAGAAGCAACAAGAATAAACGTTTATCGTTTCCTATTGATGTGAAATCCTTCTTCGCGTACAAATGCATAGATGGCCCCCATAAAATACTCCAAGTGCCCTTTTCGAAATTCCATTCTTGTTCACACATATTGGCATATTGCCTTGTAGGGGCATGTATAGGCAATCAATTACCTTCATAGTCACCTTGGAATTTGCCAGTTGGCAACTTGGCATTGACTTCATAGGAAAATCACTCGAAGATTCAAAAGAAAGTTGAAAAACAGGAAAATGACAAAAGGTTTTATTCAAGAGAAGTGCTACTAGTACTACCTCCTCAATTTGTCCACTGAGTATCCCCTACTATTGCACTTTTTTTTTAAAAATAATTTTTAAACGTGTTTAAATATTTTTCAAAAAATAAAAATATATATATATAAACAATGAAAATGAAAATGAAAATAGACATAATAGCATTATTTTTTATTTAAATATTGGGCCACGATTTTCACAAGCTCATGGATTTGACAAAGGTTTTATTTACTTATTTTTCTCTTGGGCCAATAGATATATACAAAATTTAGCAGGCGTGAAACTTGTCGGAGGCAAAAGTTTTAGCAATAAATTACAATATAATATTCAAATAAGAGGGGCTAGATGTAAGAGTTTTATTAAAAGTATATATCTCACGCACCCATATCTTAATAAGTTTAGATTAATTTAAATATTATTACTTAATTAATAGGTCATAGTGATAGTGGGATAAGAATACCTCTATTTTAGTCATATTGGGACACAAATGTTTCTAGATTTCATGATGGTTAGAAATCTATAAATGACACTGAAGGGTTAAGGGTTCTCACCTATAATATTATTACATTATTGTGCCTCTAGTGATCGAGAGACACACGGAGGTAGAGTTACTAGGGTGATATTTCTCTCATAGTCAGGTTAGATTATTTATCAATATGAGATGGAGTGAGGTATGCTTTCTAATTATTAATTATTATCGTTGATCATAGAAAATCGAATATCTTAATATTTTATGTTTCATGTTAAAATATATAACATATGGTATCAAAGCAACATGTTACAGATATTTTATGATCCTGATAAAATATACATTAAATAAATGTCTATTTGATTTTATATGTGCCTCAGTGTGTCTCTCTCTATTTTTATCATGTTGTGGTTGACTGAAAACAATGTGTGACCTTTCGATCTCAAAAATACATTTACGATGGTGTTTGAGAGTTTCAAGTGACTGATTTTGATTCTCAAATGAAAATTTTCGCAATGATATTCATGCATATGTTTCAATTTTTTGCTTGAGTTTATTTTCCTCTCCTTTTGTTTGTACTATGTTTGTGTGGGTTGAAGAGACAGTTGAGGTAAGGGTCGCCGTATGCGTTAGCAGTGGGCAGCGTGGAGGTGGTCGGATTTCCCTTGTTGGTACTCTGGGATGGAAGAACGTTGCCACCGCTGTAAAGACCATCTCGGTTTGGTGGCTCGATCCATCTCTAAGTTGAGTTTTTGGAAAATATGAGGTACAATGTTTAGCGCTGCGAGAAGGCTGAGAATCTCCTCGTCGATTCCTCTGTGATGGTGGTGCATAGGGCTTTAAAGCCCAGTGATTGCGGCGGTATTTTGGTAAACTAACAAAGAAAGGACGTGGACAAAGGCGGCAAGGGATGCCATGCCGACCTCTCCTCGCCGACGACGCCCACAGTTGTGCCAAATCAGTGGTTGGAAAACTAACAGGTGCGGCGATTGCTTGAGGGAATAAGAAAGGTGAAATGGGTAGGATTTTCTTAACCCGTTAAGGATCATGGGGCGATTGTGGGCCGTTGGGTTTTGGCCCAATCCAAGAAAATAAAGAGGGAAATCATGTATACAGGCTAGCATAATGGGCCAAAAAATTGGCCCAACCCAATGACAAAAACAAGAAAATAAAAAGCGGCTAAATGGGTTGCGGGCCAGCACAGTGCGGAAGTAAAACCAAAAAAAAAAAAAAAGAAAGAGGGGCCAAAGAGTTAGGCCTGTATAGTAGGCTCGACCCAGATCAAAGGGTCATGTGTGACCCAACCCACGGTATCACAAATGAACTGGGTTTTGACCCAAGTTACTAAACCGTTCCAGTCCGGACCTGAACCAATTAGATTATAATATAATAATATTATTTTATAATATTATTTTTTAAAAAAAAAGAAAAAAATAGTTCTTTATTTCTCTTCTCTCTCAAAGCATGTGCTTTATTGTTTATTAAATGTATAAATTATTTAAAGTTGAATTATGGCTATTAGTTATAAACTTCTCAATTATTGTTTTTTATGAATTTTATTCTATGGTAGGCCATATAAATATATGAATTATTTGCACTTGAATTATGACTATATGTTATAAAAATTCTTAATTATTGCTTTCTATGAATTTTATTGTATGGTAGGCCATATAAATGTATGAGTTATTTGAACTTGAATTATGGCTATTAGTTATAACATTCTCAATTATTAACTTCTTTTCATTGATTTTAGTGTATGTCTGGCCATATATATATATATATATATAATTGTTTATCTTATATGGGGTAAATGGTTTGCATTAAAATTAAGAAAAAAATTAGTTGCCCAAAGGTACAAGACATTTCTTAATTTTGGATAGAAAAACCATTAAACTCCATAGTAAATATGGGTATGATGAAATAAACAATTTTGTGTATCAAGATCTAATCTCAAAGGAGGACTTTGATAACACTACTAGTTCATCCATCAAAGTAAAACTGGAGTGAACAATTTGTGTGTCAAGATCTACTCTCAAATGAGGATTTTGATGACACTACTCGTTCATCCATCAAAGTAAAATTGAAGTAAACAATTTGTATGTTAAGATCTACTCCCAAAAGAGAATTTTGATGACACTTCTAGTTTATCCATCAAAGTAAAGTTGGAGTGAACAATTTGTATGCCAAAGTTTACTCCCAAAAGAGAATTATGGTAATACAACTAGTTCATCCACATAATTTAAGGTTGGAGCAAACACGTTGTATGTCAGAATTTACTCCCAAATAAAAATTTTGATGATACTGTTAGTTCATCCATAGAATTTAAAACTGGAAGAAACATTTTGTGTGTTCGAGTTCACTCTCAAACGAGGGATCTCGATGATACTATTAGTTAATCCATAATGATTTAAATTCTGTTATTGTTTGTGAGTATCGAACTCAAAACATTAATGTGATTAAAATGTTTTTCTTGCAGTAAGTATACAAATATATTTACAAGGTTTCATGTACATAATGGAATCTAATTTAGATAAATATGAGCATCTCAAATTTACACTAAGAGTTTTAGACCCTGGTAAGTCTAACATAAATTATTATTTAGAATAATGATAAGGGTAAGAAAAGTACAATGTTTAAGAAGATCGAATTAATTGCTATATATCAAACTATAGAGATTTCTTAATTTTGTGCATAATAGTTTACTCTAGGGGCATTATTGTTTCATTAAAGTAATAAGATATAAACAAGTTGGTAGCATAGTTGTTAGCTAGATATAAATTTATTTTGCTAATTTGTATGAAAAATAACTGTATCTTTTGAAAAATCAAGGAAATGATGGTCACAAAAGTGTAAGAGCTGTGTTGATTGAATTTTGAAATAAATAAGGGCATATGAAGATTTATGTGTCCTAAACATAAGACTTGATTCGAAGGAAATGGTAGACTTTTTTTTTCTGTATAAGTTTCAAATAAGATCTTATATATATTTTTAGATTAAACTCAAGTGCAAATGTTCATCTTTATTTTGTCTGTATAAATTTCAAGTCAAACTCTATAAATGTTCATACTTATTTTGGTGGTTGAACTTGAGCACAAATGTTCAAACTTCAATTTGTTTTAAAGTGTCATTTATGTTGGTTTCATTTATCTTCCAATAAGACTTTTATTTTTTATGCCTTCATAATAATATTTTTCTTAAAAGTTTTTCCTTTTTACTCATAAGGCATGTATTGAAATCAAATGAAAAATGATTTATGAAAATTTTTTACAATTTTTGGCATAGAATTTGAAACATAATTTGTAACATAAAAGTTTGGAGAATATCTCCAAGAATAATTGTAGAGGTTAGTAAATAAAATATTATTCATATTTAGATTTTCTAATCTTAGAATGTGTGTTGATTTATATAAAAAGAAAACAAATCAAATATATCAAGAAAAAATAGTACAAGAAATAGAGAGTTTATTGAGGTAGTGCATATAGACGCACGTAAACATTTTTCTCTATAATGTTTGATAGATAGAAATATTTTATTATTTTTATAGATGATTTTCATGATATGAATATATCTATTTGCTACATGAGTAGTCTCAAGCTATTAGTAATTATTGTGATACTTCTCATGGAGAGGAATTGCAGTTAGATAGAAATGTGAAAATCATTAAATTGAATTGAAGTAGTGTCATGAAAAAATATTAAGAGTTGAGTCATAACCCTAACCTATTTCGTTAACTTGAAAAATTGTGTAGCAAGATTTTTAAAGACAAATGTATATATCTTAGATTGTGTTTCTAATAAGTAGTTTTAGATTTATTTTGAGTTGTGAAATGATAGGATACCTGATTTAAGGCATATACATGTAAGAATAGTCAATCTAAAGTAAGACTTTACAATCCAAATGAAAAAAAGTTAGATCATATAACAATTAATGGGTACATTATTGATTACTCAGGGAGATTCAAATGATTTATAATATATTGTCTCTATTCATAGTTTGAATTTTGACGAAATTGAAATGTCAAATTTCTTATGGTTGACAAAATCAGTGGGAGTATAGAAACTAGAGATGTGATTTTTATAAAGTGCATTCTTGTATTTTGAAAATGATTGTAGTTCATTTTTCTGATTATCTCAATGATAACATGGAACAACAAGCAAATGATCATCTACCTCATCAAAGAAACACTACTGAAGAATTGGCCATGGAGACATCAGAACAGGTAACCTCATATAATCTTCTTGATTTACTATTTGATTAGGCTGCGTGGTATATTTTCAAAATTTGAATTTGATATAAAAATAAATGAAAATTTACATATGTTTTCACAAGTTATAGAAATAAGTGATTCTATAAAAGATCGATGCATAAAAGAGTAATTGAAATCCATAAATCAATGTAAAATTTGTAATTTCGTCTAAATTGTCTGGAATGTATAAAAATTTGAATTTAAATGGGTCTTAGAGACAAAACCCTAACTTTTGAATGATATAAAGTTAGACTTGTAATTAAGAATTTTACCTAGAAATGAGCATTGATCAGAAATAGAGATTTCCTATTATACCTAAAAGGATTCATTCAGGATTACTATAACATTAGTAACTCATTACAATTTAGAGTTACTTCAACTGGATGTGAAAACAATTGTAAAGTAAGAATTTAAAATCTACAAGAAACGAATAAAATGATTACTTAGAAAAAATAAAAGAATTTTTAAAAATGGTATATAAAATTTAATAATACCAATACTATTTTTGAATTTATTGTTAATGTATATACCCGAAAGTTAGTAGGAGTATGTTTGCATTTATGGTCATGTATGTATATAACTTTTTAGCATGTATAAATCATGGTTTATAGTGTGGTATTATAGTTACGTTTTTAAAGAATTTTAAAAATGAAATTTATGAATTCTCTCATTAGTAATTGGGATTGAATTTTAACACTAAAACGAAAATAGTTAGGATTGTCTCCATATATTTGGATAGAGTTTTGAAAGACTTTGCAGACTTGTTGGTCAATAGATGCTTTAAAAACAAAATATGACATACTCAGTATTTTACAGCTTCCTCGAATTGATTATGTTGTTAAAGAAATTATGTATATGATTTTTATAATGAATTTGATGATTGCACAAATTTGTATAATGTTAAATATCAGTTTTTCAGTTGGCATTCTTGGTTGTTGCTAAAGTAACCCAATGATATTTGACCCAAAAGCTGTGAAAAGAGTACAAAGTTATTTGCAACAAATTAAAGATCATATTGTTGCCTAAAAAATAACTGATGCTCTTGAGGTAATTGGACATTCAGGCTCTATTTTGTGAGATCACTCTATTGATGAAAAATGCAGTTATGGTTGTGTATTTTACTATCTAGTAGATTTATTTTATGGAAAAATATGAGATAAATCTCTTACTGCTTCATATGCAATACGGACTAAGCTTGTGGTATGCTTTGAGGCCACAATGTATGGTATCTGACTAAAGAAAATTATCTTAAGACTTAGAATTGTCGACTTATAGCTAAGCCGCTAAGAATGTATGGCAAAAATTCTTCAAGAGTATTTTTCTCCGAATGATGAGAATTTAATGAGATTTTAAATACTTAAGTGTTAAGAAGAAAGTACAGAAACAAATATGTTCATATCAATAATGCATTAATGATTATACTTTAAGAACATGTTGAAAAGATGGGTTTTATGTTGATACTCATTATGTGAACATGTTAAATAGATCATTGATATGCTAAATATTTTGTTACTGGACATTGAGAGATATCTATTATGATTGTTTCTGTTTTCTTGTTTTTTCACTTTATATGTATATTAAATTGTGTAAATGAATTATGACAAGATAATGTCTGAAATAGACATGAATTGAAACCTAAGGCATTAAAATATTCGCCTTAATTGTCCCAATTGAAGATCGTGTTAAATTAAGTTATTAGTGTTGTGGTACATGGAAATAAATTTGTTAGTTATATAACAGAGGACCACCATGACTCACATTGGTAGCTGATTTTACGTGGATATTACAGAACTCATGTAATGTATTTTTAGCTAGGAAAGTTTTATGGAAATGAACATGTGCAGTGTGATTAATTTCTTGCAATAAATCCATGAACGAAAAATATTATTTTATGGGCGTATGGGCCAAGTAAGAGAATGTAAGAGTTTTATTAAAACTTTATGTCTCACACACTCATATCCTAATGGGTTTAGATTAGTTCAAATGTTATCATTTAATTAATGAGTCACAGTGGGGCAAGAATACTTCTATTCTAGTTATAGTACGACACAAATGTATCTAGATTTTATAATGACCAAAAGTCTATAAATAACACTGAAGGGTTAAGGGTTCTTACCTATAACATTATTGTGCCTCTAGCCATTGGGAGATACTCGAGGTAAAGTTCCTAGAGTGATCATTCTTTCATAGTCAAATCAGATTCTTTATCAATCTGAGATGAAGGGAGGTACGCTCTTTAACTATTAATTATTATTTATTATCGTGGATCATAAAAAATTGAAGATCCTTATATTTAATGTTTCATATTAAAATATTTAACACTAGATGCATAAAGTGATCACATAAAAATAAATTGATAAACTGATCGTATGACTTCATATGATATGTTAAATCTACTTAATAATAAAAATAGTTTTATAATCTAACGTACTATATCAAATCACGTCAGTTTATAAATTTATTTTTATACGTAAAATTTCTTTGTGGTTAAAGGATTTCTCTATCCAAATGCACATTATATCATTTTATTAAAAATCAGTGCTCACATAAGTAATTTTTTTAATATAAAATTTTATAATAAAATATGAAGAGTAAATATTTTTTGAAAAATTATTGTTTAACTTTAATATCTCACAATAATTGATGCGTGCTGTAGAAACTGATCAACGTTATTTAGTATAGAAAAATTTTATTTACAGTTTCTACTTGAAGATTTATGTGTAGCCTTTTATTAAATGAGACAAAATATCATTTTAGTTGAAATATTTTTATAATTTTAAAAAATTTTAAACATAAAATTATCTAAATTTATATTATAATCTTTAAATAGAGATTATACGTAGCATTACTCTTTAACATATGTGCCATGTACATAATTGAGGACATTCCATGTGTTTTATATGCTACAAAACAAAGTAATTATTGCGTTCATTATGTAGATATCTCCTCTGAAAATCCAGCTTTCTGCCAATTTTTATAACTCGAAATCAGTTTTTAAAGAAGGGCCGGGCCCCCCCATTATCAAAAGTTGGGATCACTACCATCAATTATTGAATTATTTTATTGTCCAAGTTAATTATAAGGTTCTTGACTCAAACATGATTAGATTTTGAAAAACCATTTCGATCGAAGGGTCTTTACTTGATCTTGATGTTACTACTAATTTAGTAATTGAATAGATTGAGTTTGATTTTACTGTCGGCCTGTGGATCGGGTTCGGCCAGATATATATGGCCTTGAGACTCTCTCTCTGTCTCTCTCTCAACTTTTATGAGAAGCTGAGTGAGAATGTCCCTACACTACGGGAATAACTATAAAAAAAAAAAAAAATTAGATGAGAAATAATGCAATCCAACATGAGAGTCTTGTTGTATATTTGTCTAATTGGTTTTTGTTTGATTCTCTAATCTCTATCGATTATAGATCATAATGATGTCAACCACTAACTGTAGCGACACCCTTCCTTTATTTTGAGCAATGTACGTACGGGAATCAAGTCTTTGTGTTTCGGGACCTGCAAACACAATTTGGATGATTTTATTGCGTAATTTATCATTCCCAGATCACTTTCCTAGAGTGGGAACTCGGATGATTAATTTTAATGACTGATTTCCTAAACGCCATCTAATCAGATGTAAATCTCAAAGCTGGTTCATAGATCATCACACTGCAAACTGTAGATTATATATATATATATATATATATTACATGAAATGATCACCTTGGCCTTCATAGATTAACATTATTCTACTAGCTAGGCTCATGCGTCCCAGTATTGTTTATTAGGACTAAAACAACCACATATATATCAGATATATAATAAAATACTAAATCGACATGGGTTTTGGAACCCAGACAAGATTATCTGCAGGGAAGAAATGGCAAACGTTGGGCGTCCCTGGCTTAATCCCAAGCACGCGAAATGACGCATGATCATGGCTCCAGCGAGAGGTATCCGTGTGGCAAACAGCAACAGCTTCCACCATGTCTCCATTCTCACCACCAAGGGCAACCTTAAACACTTTGGTCTCTTTTGCTTGGCTGTGGCAATAGAAAACTGCGTACGGGTAGGGCATATTATGACATGCTACCATCTTGGGAGCTGGGATTTCCTCGGGCATATTCAGGAAAGTGTAGTTTTGGAAAAGGGTGTTTGATTTGGTGAGGTGGGAAGTGGTCAGAACTTGGAAATGGGAATTCGACCCCAGTATCCCACGTGTAAAATCAAGCAGGGATTCCATGGAAGTGGCACAGATTTTGGTCTCTCCTTTGATGGGTTCAGTCTCACATTGTCGGAGGGTATATTCCATGGATTTGGCTTGGGGAGAGTCTGGAGAGAATGAGAAGAACTCAAGAAGGTTTGGAAGTTGTTTTAATGAGAAGGGAATGGAGTCGGCTTCTTCTCTAGGCAGCAAGCGAGGAGAAGTTGAAAAATCTCGCTTACGGAAATATATAGGCATTGTTTCTCCAACCATTTGATCCTTCATGGTGAAGAAGACCTTTGAGGAAGGGTCCATGACATCCATGTGGGAAGAAGGATGAGCATGAACATGCTCTCTCTGTGTTCCTTGATCTTGATCATGAATATCATGGTCTTGCTTAACGGGATGATCATCCATTGCATGAATCTCTTCTGAGTACTGTTTTCTGGTCAATTCCCCGACTCCACTTCCATGAACACACTGCAGAAAATTTTGTGACATAAAACGGAAGTGCTCAACTATATACCAATCTTCTGATCAAAGATATTGTCACTACTACAAATTAATATTGTGACTATCAATCGGCTCATCTTTTTAATTGTAAAAAGAATAAAGCATAAATTTTTAGATTACCATAAAGATTAGTAGATGGATCAAGAAGAGGCTCCAAGATGCAAACCCAATACCCATCTTTCTTCTTTGCTGCTTCTCTTTTTCCTATGGAAGAGAGAAAATTAGAACCATCACATGCTTATTTTAAGAGCAGAACAGAAGCTTCACATAATAAAACGTAAAACACAGTTAGCATAATTAATCTTGAAAATTTCAGATACCATCTTAGATCATCCTAATCTTACCTTCTCAGAAACCAGCAATTAAAGTAATCAATTAGGAACAAATGAAAGAAGGACGAGATGGGGTGAAAGTGAAACCTTTGTTAAAGAAATATATATTGTCCTCTTTTGCTAGCCAGGCTCGCTAACAGTACTAGTGTTCAAGGTTATGATGGATACGTACAATACTAAAAAGATAAGCCAGGATACAATATATAATATGAATTCGAAAACGTGATTTTACTTGAGCATAGCTCGAGATCCTTTACTCAATTAAAGTTGCTGATCTTAACGCACCCTTTTCATACCTTCGATGATTTCGTATCAGTTTGAAATTCTAGTGATTTATCCACCTTTTAAATAGACAACTTTTGTGTATACTCTTTATAAAAAAGTATAGTCACAATGAAAAGGTGCAAAAAAAAATTTTTTTTGTAGGATCCACATTTTACAAATGACTTTGTAGGACTTGTATTTTTAAAAATTGTACCTAACATTAATCTTAAGTTAAAGATTCAAAAACAAATTTTAAAAAGCAGAACATGACTTGTCTTTTCAAAATGAGAAATAATTTATATAAGAGAAATTATAGTTGTAATACTGCGTAAATGTCGTACAATCACTTTAAAAAAATAAATAAATACGAGACTCATATGAAAAGAAATTAATTTTTAATAATAGACTCTACTCTTTTTCAATATGACTGTATGGCGCTTGCGTACTCTACGACTATATATAGCATTACTTTTTATATAAATTCTAAATAGATAAATCTCGCAAATTTTCTTTATATATAAAAGTATGGATTACGTTATAAAGTATTAAAAAAAACTATTTTCTCTAAAGAAACTCACAAAAATAAAAAATCAGAAAATTTATCTATTTAAAACTTGATTACTCCATCCAAAATTAAAGTGTGATAAGGATGATGATAACAAAGTTGGGTGCTCGCTTTAGTCAAACTTCATTCATTCTTATCCCAAAGTCCATCAAATTTACCAAGCGAGCATGCACCCAACTTTGTTGCCATGGGTTTTGGACCCAGTGATTACCAAGTGGTGTTTTGGGTGATCAGAGCAATATTGACCATGACGAGAATGTTATGGAATAAAAAGAAGACATCAAGAACTATAATGGAGGAAATTACCAAGTGATAGAATTAAAGGAGCATGATAAAGGTATATTGAGTGATTGGTTTCTTACTAATTGTCTTATTCATTAACCATTTTAGAGAGGTTAGAACTTTCGAGTCACCTCCATTTGTGTGTTATAACCAAATCTTTCAGATCCATATTTAATTGGGAGAAGTCATTCATCCATCAAAATAACTCTTAATTCATAATTGAATTCCATGATTAAAAAAAAATCCCATGATTAATATTGATATTGATTTTTTTTTAGTTGGTTGGTGTCTTTTGGGAAAATTCCGACAACAAATAATTTGAGGAAGTGCAGTATAATTTGCTTAGACTGGTATTATTTGTGCAAGAAAGATAAGTAGTCGATGGATAGTTTGTTTCTGCATTTCAAAGACTCTTTGAGATGAGATTTTCAGTAAGTCAAGCTTGGGTGATGCCCAAGATAGGGGTATGCAACCGGATCTGGATATCCGACCATAACTAAATCTGGATCCAAATTCTAAAAACTGGGTGGTTATCTGCCCGGATTAATCCAGACGGATAACCGGATTCAATCCGGATTTGAATCTAGATATTTAGATTTTTTTTCCTTTTTTTGGCTATAAATCCGGATATCCGAATTGTAATCGTGTTTAATCCGGATTTATTCATATCATTTTAAGTAAAAAAATTGTTTAAAATTTTAAAAAAATTTCTATAGCACTTTTTTTTTTAAATGAATAAATTATGATATCATGTTTAAATTGCCCATATTTGTTTAAAGAAATAATTTAAACACTTTTTAAAAGTTTTTTTTAAATAAATAAATAAAAATGTAAAATAAATAATATTATTGTTACATCACAATACAAAATATTAATTTACAAATAATAAAATAAATAATAATACATAATAACTAATTAGACTAATACACAATAAATAATTTTGAAATTTGAAAAAATTAAATTATTTTTTGTATTTTTTTAAAATAAGACCCGGTTACATAACCGGATCCGATGGATCCGGGTTCATCTTACCCACCCAGGTCCAATTCGGGCTTATAACTGTCCAGATTCACCCGGATTTCCAAGTTCTAGATCTGATCAAGAAAAAAATTCGACCCGATTGCATACCCCTAGCCCAAGAGAGTGAGAACTCTCGGCAATCATCGTATTGCTGATATTTAGAAGATGATTCCTCTATGCTTAATGTTGTGTCAATGGCCGGAAAGGAATGGATACTATTTTGATGATAGTGAACACTCATTGAGAGAACATAAGAGTTTTTCTTTCGAACTGTCTTTCTCTAAAATTATTGTATTGAAAGGAGATAATTTAAAACATTTTTCTTTCAGACTACTAATTCTTAGTTCATAAGCCATAGCTTGTATTGAAGTGTTTCCACTTGTATACTTCCTATGTACTTGAACTATGCCTATTTACTTTGCATTAATAAAATCCCTTATTAGTTATAAAGAAAAAGATTAATATTTAAATCTTATAAAGACAGTAATATCCCTATTATATTACTCGAGATGAAGATAATACTACTTGCTGAACCGACTAGGCACCTTGAAATCATTCCAAGATTTAAAAGATCCAAGACACCCTTTTTTCTCTTTTGGGGTGCATTCAGATGATTGCTTTTTATTAGATAAAATGCAGACATCAATACAATGTTTGAACATTCTGTGGGAAGCCATAGACTAGCTGACGCATGGTAATAACCTCCATAAATAGTGTAACTTGATGAAATAAAGCAGTACTTGCACAAAGGCAACAAACAACCACATCCAACTAACATTAGTGGACCAATTTGTTTCACACAAACTATTGCACAGCATATATAGCCTCATACATACCAATAAGGATGGCTTAACGGGACCAAATTGTTTCCAGAACTTCTAAAGATAATTTATTTTTACTGGAAAAAAATTGGGCCATATATATTTAGCATTCACAACCAGTTGACCGCTGCTGACTGCTGCTTGCAACATCGATGGTGTCTGGCAAGTATCTAATTCACAGTGTGGAAAATCCCCACCGGAAGAACAAGGATCCAAAGAGAAATTAGTATCCTATGTAATTGTCTAGAAAAATATGTTACGATCTAAACAACTGCAGAATAAGTACAATTTGAAGTGTTCAATATTGGTAATCATGTGATCCTTGAAATAAGTACAATTTGCAAAGGTACCATTCAGATTGCAACAAATCGAAACTATAACAACTGAATTAAAATCAGCATTTGGAATGAAGATATCATTTGTCCATATAGATTTCCTTTAGTGATTTCTGATAGCTGATCTGCTATGTTTTGTTAGTCGTGTTTTATTGGCAGCTAGTTTCACTGCTTGTGATACTGTTACTACTGATTTGCAGATCTTTGGCATTTACAGTTTGGTTGAATGAAAATTCTTAATCCTGCAAAGAAAATGGGTGTCATGCAAAACCAGTTTTGACCATTTAGGAGGTTCTTGAAGCTTTTATCTGAAATTTTATAATGGTAAAGGAACAACTAAAGTACTAAACCGAGGGTGATCTGCAAGTGCCCACCATAATAAAAAATGACCAAGCAATGAGAAAACTGTAGTAAATAATTTTTAAGGGATGTTTTCTGGAGGCCACATAATCACTATGCAGCAAATATCTTAACCCCAAAAATATGTAGCAAATAAATGTTCCGACCAATTCTCACAAACTAATTTTGTCAGCATATCGAATCTAAGAGGAAACAGAGAGGCCAATGATATGATAAGAGAACATTTCTAAATAATATGAAG
Organism: Juglans regia; assembly: GCF_001411555.2. Classification (NCBI taxonomy): domain Eukaryota; kingdom Viridiplantae; phylum Streptophyta; class Magnoliopsida; order Fagales; family Juglandaceae; genus Juglans; species Juglans regia. Next base: position 5,133,842 of record NC_049913.1, read on the forward strand.
GACAAAAACTGGAGAATGTGCAAGTGAATATAGAGAGCTTGTGTTTTATGCTTACATCTCTTCCTCTTCACCACTCTTCAGGGCATTCTTAGCTATGCACTGGAAGGCTTCTTCCACATTAATACCCTCCTTGGCAGATGTCTCAAAGTATGGAATATTTCCTTTTGATGCACACCAGGCTCGAGCCTTTTTCTCTGAAACCTGGAAAATTAACAAAAAGCTACATGTTGAATTCGAGCAAAGGTATCAACATCACATGAGAGAGAAAAACGGAAAGGGAAAACAAAATTTCAAGGAAATACATACCACTCTACTATTTCCACCATCTACATCAACCTTGTTTCCTAGAACAACAAATGGGAAATTTTCTGGATCTGAAGGACTTGCCTGCAGAAGGTTTCTCATATGATTTCAACTTTGTCTTTCATTTAAGAAACTGCAGGACAGTTTGTAAAGGACATAAATTTTCAAAAAATTTACTCCAACAAATGGATACCTGAATAAGGAATTCTTCCCTCCAGTTGTTAAGGTTGTCAAACGACTTCATTGAATTAACATCATACACAAGAACACAGCAATCAGCACCCCGATAGAAAGCAACGCCAAGGCTTTGGAATCTTTCCTGCCCAGCTGTATCCCAGATCTGTCAATGACAAAATAATGCACAGTGAATCCTCTCATTGAAGAAGCGCCTAAAGATTAACCAAGCGATATCTATGCTGGAAGCCAAACTACGAACATATTTGCACTTTAGTATATTATTGAATGTGATACGAAATTTGTTTCTGTTTGCATCAAATTATCATTTATAAAATTCGAATTTATGTATTGAATTATTGTACCATAAATGAGTGAAAAATGAACTCAGAAATTGCAGTCATAATCAGAAAATACTAGAAAACTAACCGTATTTTCAATTGATTGGAAAGTTTTTTAGTTCTTCGTCATCAAACAAATTTAAAAAGCATATTCAAAGCAACAGTATCAGTTCATTAGGGCTTGTTTGGATAGATAAACGATATAATCTCATCTCATCTCATCATTACAACTTTCCTAAATTCTCAAACAAAATATAATTAACAATTCAACTTTTTCAAATCTCAAAACAATAATATTATTAAAAAATAATATTCTAATAATATTTTATTCAACTCATCTAAAACTATCTCATCTCATCTCACTATCCAAACGAGCCCTAAATGTTCACACAGAAATGTACAGGTGATGAATCCACTTTTTACACCAATAAGTAGAAACAATAGATACATAACCAACCACTATTCATCTTTTCTTTTTCCAAGTTCTTTTTGCGTTTAGTCAGCCATTTTTTGATAAGTAGAGCTTAGTCACCCAAGTGAGAAGCAAAATATTGAACAAATAACAAAGAACGGCAATGCAGACATAATCATGATAAATAAGTAGGAATTCCCAAAATTAAGACGTTCAAACTAAACAAATCCAACTCAAAAAAATATACAAGTAAAGAACAAAAATGAGTGTGTAGGAAAATAGAGACTTCCTCCTATTTAAAAAAATTAATGACATAATCAGTATATCAGGAACCTGTAAGGTGAAAAGCCTATCTTCAAAGTGCACTTCTTTTGTCAAAAAATCGGCTCCAATTGTTGCCTTGTATTGATTGCTAAACTTCCTATTTACATATCTGTTAGAAATATGTCAAGGAAAAAAAACAGCACTAAAATCCCGTAGAAGAGACTGCTTTTCTCTAAGCTATAACACATTATTTATATGAAATGTGAAATGCAAAAGAAAATCTCAAATAGCTGATTTAATATTCCAGCGGACAAGGATACTGATTCATCAAGGAGGTCTTTCCTACCCTGTCAAACACAGATTAAAGAAACTCTATTAAGTTAATTGTCGTAAACAACTTGAACGATAAATCCAAGTTTGAATAACAAAGCTTATAGAATCCATTGAAGCTGACTAAAAATACAAGACTGAACTAAAAATTGCTCAATTCGAATTTCCATAACTAATAAAAAAGGAAAAATAGATTTACTTAGGCCTCAAAATGCCATAAGAACAGTATTTAACACCTACAACTAGATCGAACTTCATTTAAGCAAGCAATCGAATTCGTCAGCAGAGTACCAAAAAATTCCTACTGTTCCAGATCAGTCCGTGCAAAATAAACAAGATCTCGACAAAGATCAGACAAACATCTCCGTCTAAAACCCTAGAATAGAAAAATCAAAGCTCACACACACACGAATATATAGATGCATATAAATTGAGAGAGAGAGAGAGAGAGAGAGAGGGAGACCCGCTGTCGCCGAGGATGATGACCTTCAAGAGGGTTCTTCTACGGGAAGGCATCGTGCGTTTATGGGATCGGATTCGATCAGAGCAAGAGAGAGTTTAGGGGGCTTTTACAAAGAAGACTGGAGGTCGGTTTCTCGGCTGGTCGGAGCTTTCTAGTGTGGTGAGGAAAGCTAATATTCTCAGTATCCAAACGCCTAATTCTCGGCTGGTCGGAGATTTCTAGTTTGGTGAGGAAAGCTAATATAGTAATTCCTATTTTATTTATTAATTAATTAATTTATTGTTAGCTTCGTTAGTTTCATTTTAGAACAGAAGATTACACAAAGCACCATGTGCAGCACAATGCAAGACCAGTGCCTCGTGCCAGCTCATTTCTACAGTACTCACTATATCAAAAGTTATATAATATTAATAGAAACAAATAATTATAACCGTGAATTGTACTATTATTGTGTAATTATTTTAAAAAAATAAATAAAATATGATTTACATAAAAAAAATTAATTTTTTAATAATATATTTTATTTTTTTTTAAAACGATTACGTGACATTTACACTATATAAAATTACTCATATTAATAATATTATTAGTTTCATAAATTACTCGATCCGACTTCTTCCCATTTTTTCTAGCTAATAATAACGTATAATTGTCGATAGAGATTCCCTAAAATTCTCAACGTTGTATTCTTTTCATTATTAAGAATCAAGATGAACACAATGATTTACAACTCCACAATAAAATATTAAATCTTTATTTTAATGTACTAAAATTAAAGTAATAGTCAACAAATTTTTTTTAAATATAATATTTTATGAGATTGATGTTGTTTGGAATGGTATATTAGATTATGAGATTAATAATCAATAATTTTATAAAATTAAGTTTATAAACTGATGTGGTATGTCGTTATAAAATTATTTTTATTATAAATAAATCTATAATACTATATGAAATTATGTCAATTTGTGAGTTTAATTTTATAAAATTTCTTTATAATTATAGTATTTCTTATCATATATACTTGAGTCTCTATCATTTTATTTATTTTTTAAGATGTTTTTGTCTGTCTCTTTTTTGTACATGCTATTACCATTTCTACTTTTTTTTTTTTTTTTGGAACTCCCTCGTTAATGATAAATTTTAAATCACCACCCCTGATCTCTACAATTCTCTTAATTGCAATCATTTCCGGGTCTACAGATCATTGGTTACTAAGTTACTAACCGATCAATAAAAAGGAAAACCACCTTAAAAACAACGAAATTTGATTTTAAAAAAAAGGAATATAATTAGTTAAAGAACAAAATAAGTTATAGTTAACGATTATTCCTACAACACAACGCTCGTTGACATATATATGACGCATTAACAACCTTTGTCAATTCCCTTAAGCTCACATGAGAAGCATCATTCTATTTTATTATTTTTTTTTTTTTTTAGAAAATGCTAGTCCTATCAAGAATATTCGCCGTGAATGGATACCGAGAATATTTAAAAATAATTTTATGAATATTTTTAATATTTAAGAAATTTAAAAATATGTTTACAAAAACTTACAGGTTCGGTTAGACGGGAATTATCAGTGGACATATATAGCTGTCCCCTTTTTGTTTTATCAACAGCCTACCTAGCTACTAGAATTCTCTAAAACCTGAACGATTCAAAAGATCAACAAAATTTTCAAGAAATGGATCGAAATAATAAAGATGTTAGAACTGGTCGTGACATAATTTGTTAGGCCATTTACAGGTATAGAGCAGGAAAATGTTCCAAATGAATTCACCGGTTTTGAATGGGTCAAATTAAATATTGTTCCTAATTAATTAACTCTTAACCGGATAATAAACAAATAAATCAAACAACTGATCTTGACCAGGAACGACCGGTGGTTTGTTTTAACAGAAGAGGAAGGTAATTTCTTTCCAAGATTGACCATGACCTGACATTTTTACTAGCAATAAATAAATACATCATCATTTGTTTTAGATGCAAATAGCGTACATATATTGGTAACATATCGATCCGGTCTACTAATTTGTTTTGGTTTTTACTTTTTTAATAAAAAATTATATTTACCGTCATAAAATATATACATGTCACGTACTCTTTTGAGAGGAGTAAGTAAATATAGAACTTATATATATATAAAAAAATTCTATTTACAGTCTCTACTTGAAGATTATATGTGCAGACTTTTTATTAAATGAAAAAAAAATATTATTTTAAGAATGATATTTTTATAATTTTAAAAACATTTAAAAATAAAATTATTTAAATTTGTATTGTAATCTTTAAATGGTGACTATATATAATATTGCTCATTTTTTTATACTTATTTTTTTTATTAATAAATCTCATTTTAAAAATAAAAAATGTATGATACTTACCCGACCCATATATAAAAATAGCAAAAGATAAGAACCCTTAAATTGCTTAAAAATAGACAGAAGGTTCCCTAGTCAGTAGGAGGCCGTGATCGGGGGAGGAACGGAACTATTACCATGCAACGTCGTTTTTCTGTCCTCCCTTCGATCAGAATGCTCCTGCCCTTCTCCCTTAGGTACGCGGCCTCCTTCTTTTTTTTTCTCTCTCTATCTTTCTTTTCGTGGAAAACATAACCTAAGCTGCTGGAAGTAAATTATATTCATGACCAATGACTTCGATTAAATTATATATCGTTGTTTCTTCCAAGGCTAGGATGATGCTGTTTTATGTTATTCATGGTATTCGAGTACTTTCATACTTGGCTTCGTTAATCAATTTTCTTTTGTTTTCTTCGCTAATGAATATTTGATTCAGAGGTCATCCATCGTTTGGAGGAGCGGTGGGGTTTAACCGGCACATTTTGAGGATAATTTAGGTTGAAGACTCAAAACAAATGGCTTCTGAATCCTCGCCGGCGCCAACAAATTCTCCACCTGCACCAGCTACTCCTCCTCCTTCGTTGTCATCACCCCCACCGGCTTCATCAACCCCACCACCAACGTCGACGTCGTCGCCGCCACCATCTTTACCAGTACCTCCAGTACCACCAGCCTCGTCACCGCCGCCGTCTAAGGAATCTCCACCACCACCAACAGCAACATCCCCACCACCTCAGAATTCACCGTCGCCACCACCCCCTCAAGATTCCAACTCTTCTCCTCCTCCCCCTTCCTCTTCTGGAACACCTTCATCACCTCCTCCTCCTTCGTCCAGTGGGATCGGAGGAGGTGGTAATGATGATTTGCCTTCTCCACCGCCACCGCACAACGCATCTAGTCGTTCATCGCCGTCACCTCCCTTGCAACAACTCTCACCACCAAGTCGATCGTCACCAAACTCCTCGTCTGGTTCCGATACGTCGACATCTACAGATGGTACTTCATCTTCACAGTCGACGACACTTCCTTTAATAATTGGAGTTGCGGCTGGGGCAGGGTTGTTAATGCTTCTCGTCATAATTGCTCTATACTTCTCATGCACTAGAAAGAAGAAGAAACGAGATCAACATCAATACTACCCTTCCCATCCAACCAAAGGTATGTATTTAATGTTATAATTCTTTTTAAGTCATTAATTTTCTGCTAAATTTTTTATGAGCTAGGAATGATATTCCTAACAACTCTTCTATAATCTAATCTATTTCACAACCAATTAATTAGGTAAGCATATGTACATTGTTACTTCAATTTATTTCCAATTTTATAGAACTGCCCTTATCTAATATAAAGCTGTAATCGAAATAGTCGATTCTTAAAACTAAAGACATATTTTTGCAGTTATTGCTAAAACTAGGTTTTTTATAATTTGATTAGCTAGCTAGCTGTTTGCCGACTCAATTCTATTTCGAGTAATGATAGGGACAAGATGTAAAAGTTTTGCTCAAGCCTTTTGTAAAAAAGGGAATCCCACCAAAAAAATGTGAGCTTTTTTGCACTAATTTTTTTTTTTAATTTTTTATGGTGGGATTTATTTTTATATATATAAAAAAAAAACTTGTGTGAGACTTGTATATTTGGGACGTGTATATATTATTATTATTCTTCTCTTTAACTTGAAGTCTCTCGATTTTAGTGTTTATAAATAAAGGTAGAAGATAATTAAAATAAGGGAATGAATAAAAAATATTCATGTTCTCTTGCGATTATATTTTTATGTGCATGCAGTAGTGATAACTGATAAGAAAGGCATGTAATATAGAAAAGAGTGTAAAACTAATGTATTAGTTGATCATGAATTGTAGCTTAACTAGTATATCTCCCCCTATAGTAATAAATTAGGTGACGGTACTGGGGTTGAAGGGGTTTAGTTAATTCCCACATAGATGCCCTTTATTTGTAAATTAAACACTAACGAGGTTTTTTAGTACGGTCAGTGATCTTGAGAATGCAGGGAGGATTATCGATTTATCCATTGCATGATTTTCTTTTCTATTTATTGTTTATGCTATTATTTATTTATTAAAAGAAAAAAGTAAAGCACTCGAGAGGGATAATCAATTGCGAAAAGGAAATTAATAGACTAGCCAGATCATACATATTAAATCATATAATGTCTTCTTTAATTTATATGATATTTTGAGATTATAATCAATGACGACTCGTCTAATTAGCTTTCATCAGAATTTTACGTCAAAAATTAAGTCCAAAAAACTCAAGAAAAAGAACTTTTTGAATATCATGTGCAGGAGGCGAATATTACACGGATTCCAGATGGAAAAACGGACCTGAACCCAATAATGGTCATATTAATGTGAATATACCTCCACCTTTAGCTGGGAGCAATGGAGCTTGGGCAGCACCAGTTTCAACTTCGCCGCCGCCGCCGATCAATAGTAGTGACCTTAGCACCAACTCTGGTAATTCCCATGGTACTACTGCCTTGCCACCCCCACACCCTAACGTGTCTCTTGGGTTCGGGAAGAGCACCTTCACCTATGAAGAGCTAGCTGCTGCAACTGCGGGCTTCTCTCAAGCAAACATATTGGGTCAAGGAGGGTTCGGTTACGTGCATAAAGGGGTGTTGCCAAACGGAAAGGAAATTGCGGTGAAAAGTCTCAAAGCCGGCAGCGGGCAAGGAGAGCGCGAGTTCCAAGCCGAGGTTGAGATTATTAGTCGTGTCCATCATCGCCACCTTGTGTCACTTGTTGGGTATTGTATTGCAGGAGGAGGGAGAAGGATGTTGGTCTATGAATATCTTCCCAATAAAACCCTTGAATTCCACCTTCATGGTTTGTTTTATACTCTCATGGTTGTCTATGTTGCTTAAAATATCATAAGCAGTTTTTATCATTAGAAATACAATGTGCTCACGAGTGCATTGATGAGTTTTTGAGATTTTACACACAATTAATCTATATTTGATGCATTGCCCAGGAAAGACAATTTGCACCTTGTCACTTCAAATAACTTGATCGTTTGTTGAAATAATCTGCAGGAAAAGATCGTCCAACCATGGACTGGTCTACCAGGCTCAAGATCGCAATGGGATCAGCCAAAGGGCTTGCATACCTGCATGAAGACTGTTAGTGATTTTTAAATTAATTTCTCTCTCTCTCTCTCTCTCTCTCTCTCACTCACACACGACTTATAATTCGTTTGATATTTGTAGGTCACCCTCGCATCATTCATCGGGATATTAAAGGTGCAAATATTCTACTTGACTGCAGTTTTGAAGCCAAGGTATAATGTGCAATATTATTATTATATATCATGAGATGCATGCAATTATACCTTATAATATGAATAAAATTCGTCTGCAAACAAATAAGAAAAGGCTTATAATGAAGATATATTGTCGTTCATGTTAATTACATCTTCAATTTCTTCTGCGTATTTAGGTGGCTGATTTCGGGTTGGCAAAGCTAAATCAAGACAACTTCACTCATGTGTCTACTCGCGTCATGGGAACATTTGGGTACGTAATAAGAACTAATTATAAGCTAATTTCCTTTCATGCATGCTAGCTATCAATATAAGAAAATTTATTAAAGATCTACATGATATTCATTTTGGAAAATGAAATTTGATGGGAAGTGTTTATTTGGGTTAACATTTATCCAACAAATGCTAGGTACTTGGCTCCTGAGTATGCATCAAGCGGCAAGCTAACCGAAAAATCTGATGTTTTCTCATTTGGTGTTATGCTTTTGGAACTGATAACTGGACGGCGCCCTGTGGATCCCTCTGGTGACTTGGACGACAGCTTAGTAGATTGGGTTTGACCCAGCTTTGAACACTCAATTTAATTAATCTCATTTTCATTTGCTCTTTATACAAGACGTAGGCGTTATATTGTAATGGAATGAAAAATCAAATTAATCGACTGATTCGTGAATCAACAGGCTAGACCTCTTTGTGCGCGGGCAATAGAGGAGGGGAACTACGACAAGCTGGTAGATCCACGCTTGGATAACAATTATGCCCCCCATGAGATGGCACGAATGGTGGCATGTGCTGGTGCAAGTGTAAGGCATTCTGCTGGAAGGCGACCCAAAATGAGCCAGGTATAGGAATATTGCCAATTACGATGGTCCATTATAACAAATATCACCTAATAAAAAGAGCTAGCAAAAGTGTAACTAGTAGAAGATATTACTTGATGTGGTATAGTTTTGAAATTAACTTCTATTAAAAGGAGTACAGGGATTGATCATGAGGTACTTTATTTATGGAACAGATTGTACGTGCCTTGGAAGGTGATGTCTCACTGGATGACTTGAACGAGGTGATGAAACCTGGCCAAAGTTCCAACTTTGGCTCTAGTAGCTCCGAGTATGATGCCAGCTTGTACAGTGCTAACATGAAGAAGTTTAGGAAGATTGCATTGGATAGCCAGGAATATGGAAGCAGTGAATATGGAGCCACAAGCGAATATGGGCTCAACCCATCCTCCACGAGCAGTAGTGATAACTCTCGGGAGTTGAGCAGGAAAGCGAGCCGGAAGTAAGGTGGTCACTCATGAGCAAACTCAGTACTACCTCTCCAAAACAAGAGATCATGAGAACTTATCCTTTTTCGGAGCAGGAACTTATGATCTTTAGAATTTAGGTTACGAGTACTATATGCCACTCGATCTGTTAAGACGATGGTAAAGTGGCAAAACTGTGCTTGCGTTACGGCATTTAACATTGTCGTCCAATATATCTTGGGTGGTGCTCATGAGTGGTACGGTAAAGTCGTTTAATTAGGATGTCAATTTGTATTGCAAGCATTGCTGTGTTTTCTTAATTAATTGAGACGATCCTTGATCGATTTATGTTGTATAGTGCTTTTGGGATTTGAGAGTATATATAATTATTAATTTATGTGTTCTAGTACTAATGTTTATATATATGTTATATGTTTGGATGTAGCTTATTAATTTCAAAAATTCTATATGCAGTCATTTTTACGTGTTCTTTGTGCACTTCATTAATGTGATTGATTACGTCATTTTTTTAATATAAATAACTGCTTTAGCCAATAACATCAATTGAATGTGCAAAGAGTATATAAGTAAAAGTAATTATATGTAATAAAACTCAATTAATTTATCTACAAAGATAAAATCTTTGAACGCCATAAATGCGGTTCCAAATTTAAGAGCAATATTAATCTTTATCCATTTGAATTGATATATATATATATATATATATATATCCATTTGGTGGTAAACCCTTTGCCTATTCATCAACCTCAAACTGCCTCAAAAACTTTTTGGATAGAAACAACCTCATTGATCTCAAATCCTCAAGTCCTAAATACACTTGGTCAAACAATAGGCATGGGGCTTTTAACATTCGGGAGAAATTGGATCGTGCTGTCACAAAACTAGATTGGAATACTCTTTTTCCAGATGCATCTATTTTGAACCTAACATGTGTTACATCTAATCACTTACCAGTCGTTCTCAACACTTCCAATCTAGAAAATAAGAAAAAAATATTCAAATTTGAGAAATTTTGGACCAGGGATCCCTCTTGTTTTGATACCATCAAACATGCCTGGAACGAACCCCAAGTTTCATCTTGATTAAAAAACTCAATTCAACAAAATGTGCACTAAGACTTTGGAACAAAACTTCATTTGGCCATATCCAAACTGAAATCAAAACACTTTCAAATTCCCTCAATCAAATCCAGTCAAAAGATCCTTCACCCGACACCATCTTATTAGAAGAAACTTTAAAAGAAAATCTTAATGAACAACTTCGCCGTGAAGAATCTCTTTGTTGTCAAAAATCCCGAGTCGCTTAGCTCACTTCTTCGGACCTAAATACCAAATTCTTTCACACCTCAACCTCAATTCGAAGAAGGAATAACGCCATTGACACTCTTAAAAAACCAAACGGTGTGTGGATTACGAACCCCAACGAAATCTCCACCTTGTTTCTTGATCATTTCACTAATATCTTCAAATCCACCAATCCCGAACCTCCTCTGGACCTTGAGGGACTTTTCCCTCATAAAATCACATCACAAGAAAATGAAGATCTCTGCCAAATCCCAACAGTGGAGGAAATCCTCAATATCATCAATCAAACTCCTCCCACAAAAGCGCCTGATCCAGATGGTTTCACTGGACTGTTTTACAAATCCTACTGGGAATTGATCAAAATGGACCTTATTGTAGCCATCCAAAATTTCTTTCAACAAGGAAAACTTTTATAGGAAATGAATCATACAAACATAGCCCTTGTCCCCAAAATTGATCGTCCAAATATTGTCCATCATTTTCGCCCAATCAGTCTCGCAAACGTCATATACAAAATCATTGCAAAAATCCTAGCCAATAGACTCAAAAAACTCTTGCCAAATATCATATCCCCCAATCAAATTGCTTTTGTTCCGGGAAGACTCATCCAAGAGAGCACCATCCTTGCCCAAGAAATTGTCCATCGTTTAAAAAAGAAAAGAGGAAAGCAAGGACTCATGGCCGCAAAGATTGATATGGAAAAAGCTTTTAACTGCTTAGAATGATATTTTATTCTTAACATCTTCAAAAGCTTGGGATTCAGTCATACTTTGATAAACTTGATAAAAGAATGCCTCTCGACTGTCTCCTACTCCATCCTTCTCAATGGATCCCCTACTGGCATGATTCACCCTTCCCGTGGAATCCGTCAAGGCGATCTCCTTTCCCCTTTCCTCTTTATCCTTGCAAGCGAAGTTCTTTCAAGACTTACTCATAGGGAGGAATCTTTAAACAACTTAGAGGGCATAAATATCACGAGAGGAGGTCCAAAAATTTCCCACCTCCTATTTGCGGATGATCTCATTTTCTTTGGAAAAACATCTCTATCCACTGCCTCAGCTTTTGCTCGATGCATAGCCACTTATACTCAATGGTCTGGGCAGAAAATCAATCAAAGCAAATCCACAATCCATTTCAGCAATAACACTCTCCCTGTCACCAAAAAAGAGATAAAAGACCTCCTCAACTTCAAAACCTGCCCAACAAAACTTAGATACCTTGGTTTGCCTCTCTTCATTGGTCACTCCAAAAAGGAAATTTTCAAAGATGCTTTAGGTAAAATTGAATCAAAACTCCAGGCATGGAAATCAAAGCTCCTCTCTCAAGCTAGTAGAACTATCTTAATCAGAACGGTGGCATCTTTCATTTCCACTTATATCATGACCACTTGCAAAATGCCAAAAGCTGTCTCCTCAAAAATTGATACACTTTTCAGAAATTTCTGGTGGAACAAAGACACAACCAAGAAAAATGGTTTCTTTACAAAATCTTGGGATTCTTTGTGCTTACCAAAGTCTTTAGGTGGTCTAGGTCTTAAGCAATGCTCCCTTTTCAATACAGCCTTAATCTCAAAATTCGCTTGGTCCATCATAAATGACTCCAACAGCTTTTGGAAACATTACTTAACTGGAAAATACCTTAAAAACTCCAGCTTCTTTGATGTCCAAATGAGACCAACTGACTCTTGGTTCAGAAAATGTCTCCTCAAACAAAGAGATTTTCTTAAAACCAGTTTCTGTTACCAAATAAACTATGAAATTTCAACAAGAGTCTGGGAAGACCCGTGGGTCCCAACCCTTCCTTCTCACATCTCTCAACCGAATCCAAATATAAACTGGACTGAGCCAAACCTGAGAGTTGCTGAACTCACACTTGAAGAACCAAGGAGATGAAATACCCTCCTCCTTCAAACTCTTTTCTCATCAGATTCGACTAAAGAAATTTCCAAAATCCCGTTGTCCAGCCATAACTTTTCCACAATTGAGGACAAAATCAATTGGAAACATCATTATTCTGGTATCTTCTCGATAAAATCTGCTTATGCAGCCATTCTCCTTCCTAATGATAATCTTGTTCCCAACACTTATTGGAATAAATTATGGAAACTCCAAATCCAGGATAGATTAAAGCTTTTCCTTTGAAAGGTATCACAAAATATCCTACCCACTAGAGCACTCTTGAAAAGAATTGCTAACCTGGATGAGGATCAAACTCTTTGCCCTCTATGTCACTCTGAAGAAGAAACCATCTCTCATCTCACTCTCAGTTGTTGCTATACTAGAACTCTTTGGAGACAATCCAATTGGCCTATAGACACCACAAAATTCACCTCACACCCAATCTCAGAATGGATTAGCGTCATCTTATCTCCCACTACATCCTTGAATATACCTGAGGATGAGTCTCAATCATTCCAAATTTTTGCAGCACTGGCCATTGACAACATCTGGTTTCTCCGTAATAAAGTCATCCATGAGTCTGTTAATCCCTCTCACACTTGGTTAATCACAAAAGTTTCAAAATCACTCATAGATCACAAAACAGTTTGGAAAGAAAAAAAAATTGGACCTGTCTGTGGGAAGGCAAAACAAGCTTGCAGGCTACTACATGATTCAGTTTGACATAACAGTCAGATCTGAAGGCACAACCACGGCAACCACTTGCTGCTCAGACCAAGGTGACCTCCTCTTTGCAATTACAAGTCTAATTTCTAGCAAGAATCCGAATATTGGGGAGGCCACAGCTGCACTGACAGGAATCAAATAAGCAAAATCTTATGCACTCAGGAAAATTCACATTGAAGGAGTCTCGCTACAAACAATCCATGCAATTCTTGGAAAAAATCAACCAACAGATTGGGAAATAGAAGCAGTCACCAATGACATCAAATTCACTCTTACAGATTTTGCAGCTTGGTCAGAAAAAAAATTTATCGATCCAAAAATTGATGCACGCATAACTTAACGCAATGGGCAGCATCCAACCATCTTTATGGAAGCTTACCCATCTCCACTATCACACCCTGCATTTTACAATTCCATAGTGGTAAAGACCCCCCCGTGTAATTAAGTTTGTATTTTATCAAACAATATATATCTATTTCTTTATTAATGTTATTTACCTTGCTGGAAAAAAAATATATATATATATATATATCACACAAGTTACTCTATTTGTAGAGAAAAATTATTCTCATCAGCTATTATTCACTATTTCATATTTTACACTCTATAAAAAAAATTATAAATATAAAATATAAAAATAAATAATGTTGATGCATAAAATTCATTATTTATGGATCTATATAGAAGTAGACTCACAGCCAGAGAAGGGTGGTCATGCCAGCCATCATCAAGGTATCTCACGTTGACATGACCACACAATAGAGTATTAAAACTCTAACCATGAGTTTAATGAATGATGACATTTTCAAAGTAAAAAGTAAATCTTTTTATAATTTTGTTTATGTAAAGTTTTTATTAACATTTATGTACTGAATTAAAAATATGTGAAAGAAATTTACCTTGATGTGTCATATTGAAAGCTCATTAATTATTTTAATCAGGTAAGATCACATGCTAAGATAATATCCTAGTTAGTCAAAAGGTAGAGTAATACTCCTCGTCGTAACACCCCATCAACATAATACGTACCCACGTAATATTATTGATATAACATATATCCTTTAATCATTACTCGCATGTAAATGTTCAAAAATGAACCACCCAAAATGTTGATTTCTTGTAATTATCATTTCCACACACCACGCATTAGACTTATTATTTTTTTTATAATTTTTTTGTAATGCATAGATGATAAGTAAAATAATTTAATTATTTTAATAAAAATAAAATAAATTAAAATATAATAAAAAATAATTTTAAAATATATAAAATATGTGATATGAGATGAGTAATACTGTAATAGCATCTATCTTCTCGTAAAATGACACCATGAGACATTTCAGACTTCGGATAAATATGGGCCGGTCTATCAAAGGAGGACAATACAGTCATTTCAATTCTAGAAACATTGTGCCCTTCCATGCTGTTGGATCTTCGAAGGTATTTTCTCCCATGGGCCGAAATTAAACTGTTATCCATGACGTGCAACACTTCAACTAGGTGCGTACATTATACTTTTAAGTATCAGCTACTTTTGCCCGCAGGAGATCCTCGCCCAATAATAGCGTCTTGCCTTTGTGCGTTAGACAACATCGTCGTCTCGTTCACCTCCGAGCCCTCTTCAAAAACTAATATCAGTGCTCTCGTGTGTGTGTGTATATATATATATATAGAGAGAGAGAGAGAGAGGGGGAGAGCTCTGATTGTTCCTTCAATTTCTCAGAAATTCATAAAATTCAGTGATGGCCCAGCCACTAGTGAAGAAGGACGATGATCGTGACGACGAAGGTATTTCTTGCACTGCTTCAAATACATGTTCTCCCCAATTGATAATCAAGTTTAATTTTTCTGTATTTTGTTCTAAAAATTCTTTCAATTTTGTATGCTATAACGGCCAGATCAGTATTTAGGTTCCAGATCCGTTCGTGCATTGCTACTTTGTTTCAATCACAAATCTGTTTTGTTTGTAGTTTTGTCGATCTGGCTTAGTCTTAGTTGATCTGATTACTTTCATTTGGTTTTAGATTTTGTTGATTTATCGCCGCGCTTAAATCGCGATTTGCGTCGTGAAAATTTACCATTGTTACGTTCGTTCACTCTGATGCTGATGGTTTAGTAATTTAGATCTTGTAACTTCACCTTTCATTGGGTGCGATTCAATTCCAAATGCGTTCGTTCTTGTAAATTACAAGTTCATAAAGGAACCATTGATGCTTATTCTGTAATACATTGGTTGCAGCGGACTACTCTCCGTTTCTGGGGATTGAGAAGGGTGCCGTTCTACAGGAAGCTAGGGTTTTCAATGACCCTCAGCTAGATCCTAGGAGGTGCTCTCAGGTTTTTCCTTTGCACGGCCAACCTCTTTATCTACATTTTTAAATTTCTTCTTGGTGGGTCAGGAAATGATTCTAAATGGTTTTGGGTTGTATGGTTTTCAGGTTATAACAAAGCTTTTGTACCTGCTTAATCAGGGGGAGACATTCACAAAGGTCCCGTTTCTTCTTTTTATAATTGTTTCTTGGTTTTTATTCCTCTGAAGTCCGTGCTTCTTTTACACATGGGCAATTTAGAATATCTGTATCTTTTCACTGACTTCTTTTGGGGGTTGAATATATAGATTGAATTGAATTATGCAATTGTGTGCTCAAACCTTTTCTGACGATTTGTACATAGAATTTATAGATTGAAGCCACAGAAGTCTTCTTTGCTGTGACGAAGCTTTTCCAATCAAGAGATATAGGGTTAAGGAGAATGGTGTATGTGATGATAAAGGAGCTTTCTCCTTCTGCAGATGAGGTTACTCTCCCTACAGATTTATTTCAGTTACTTCATGTTACACCCTTGTGTTTAAGAATAGGTACTAACAGGTTTATCACTTTTCTATGAAAAGGTGATTATTGTCACAAGCTCCCTTATGAAGGACATGACTAGCAAGACCGACATGTATCGGGCAAATGCTATTCGTGTGCTTTGCCGGATAACAGAAGGAACCCTTCTGACCCAAATTGAGCGTTACTTGAAACAAGCAATTGTTGATAAAAATCCAGTTGTTGCAAGTGCAGCCTTAGTTAGTGGGATTCATTTGCTCCAGGTATCATCGCATTGTTCCTGGCCTTCAGTTTTATATGGATTTTTTATCCTACATTGTACTCCAAATTTTATTTTGGACAGACAAACCCAGAAATTGTGAAGAGGTGGAGTAATGAGGTTCAAGAAGCAGTTCAATCAAGGGCGGCCCTTGTACAATTTCATGCTTTGGCCTTGCTCCATCAGGTATGCTGGATTTTTTATTTGATTAAAATCAAATGTTAATGATTTGTTCACAATTTTATCAGAGGAAATACTTGCGTTATAGTTGTGCAAGATGTGTATCATATACTGCCTATTTACGAGAATCGTTCATTTTCCAATGAGCTTTTTTTTTTTCCGTCGAAATTTAAGTTCATTTGATAAATGGTTGGAGTTATGAATTATTTAGATTTTTATTTGTTTGTGCATGTCTAGAGCAGATATGTTTTTTTTTTTTTTTTTTATAGGTATGTCTAGAGTAGATATGTGCCAGTGTTAAATGCTTTTTCATTGTTGTTTTTGGACTCTATAGGCATGGCCTTGTTCATGATTACTATTTCTGACCTTTAAGATCCAATAGGTGTTGATAACCATTTCAAACTTGCAGATCAGACAGAATGATCGGCTAGCTGTAAGCAAGTTGGTTACCAGCTTGACAAAAGGAACCGTTCGTTCTCCTTTGGCCCAAAGCCTTTTGATTCGTTATACTAGTCAGGTGTGTATCTGCTCTATCATATAGTTCACTGTAAGGGTTACTTTTTTTGTGTTTCATCTTTGTTAAGTTTTCTGTGTCCAGGTTATTCGTGAGTCAGCCACAAACATACAAACAGGGGATCGTCCTTTCTATGATTTTCTTGAGGGTTGTTTGCGCCACAAGGCAGAAATGGTGATTTTTGAGGCTGCCAGAGCAATCACAGAACTCAGTGGAGTTACAACTAGAGAACTAACTCCTGCAATTACCGTTCTTCAGCTCTTTTTAAGCTCTTCCAAGCCAGTGTTGAGATTTGCTGCTGTCCGGACGTTGAATAAGGTTAACTGCTTTTCCATACTACTACAAATTGTTCTTCTGCACTATTAAAATATTATGTTTTTTCTCTAATTTATTTTTGTTTATTGTTTTTATAAGTGATATATTTTTTGTTGATAAAGCGAATGCAAAAATACTGACTTGCTGCATTAAGAGGCGGTGGTGTTTTTATGTGTGGTTTTATTGGTGGAATACCATAGTATCTGTAAAAGATACTTGAACTTACATTCTGATATTAATCAGCTGGAAGAGACGTTGATATTTGATAATGAGACATACTAATCTTGCTTTTCTCATCATGTATAACATTTCTATGGTGTTTTCTCATCATGTATAACATTTCTATGGTGTTAAACCTGTTGGATCCCTTTTCTCAATGCAAGATTTTAAGCTTACTTATAAAAAAAATATTTTAAGCTTGAAATTTTCTCAGGTGGCAATGACACATCCAATGGCTGTCACTAACTGCAACATTGATATGGAGAGTTTAATTTCTGATCAGAACAGAAGCATTGCCACACTTGCCATCACCACACTTTTGAAGACAGGAAATGAGTCAAGCGTGGATCGTCTGATGAAGCAGATAACAAATTTCATGTCAGATATTGCTGATGAGTTCAAAATTGTTGTTGTGGAAGCCATAAGATCTCTGTGTTTGAAGTTTCCGCTGAAGTACAGATCTCTGTGAGTGATATGTTAACTTGCTTTATGTTACTTTTGGGAAATTTGTATTTTATTTTATGCATCTTTTCTATGAACATTCCGCTCTGCCTCTTTCTTCAGTAAAATGGCCCTTTTCTTTTTCTTGAAGGATGAACTTCCTAAGCAATATTCTTAGAGAGGAGGGTGGGTTTGAATACAAAAAGGCAATCATAGATTCGATTGTTATCCTCATAAGAGATATCCCTGAAGCAAAAGAGAGTGGGTTGCTTCATCTCTGCGAATTTATTGAAGACTGTGAATTCACCTATCTTTCCACACAGGTGGCGTTTTACTCCAGTTTTCATCTGCTGCACAATGAGCTCTTGACTTTTCTTTGTTTGTCCTCTCACTTAAGAAAATTACGTTTGATCTTACATTTATTAGATTCTCCACTTCCTGGGGATTGAAGGGCCAAAAACCTCAGATCCTAGCAAATATATACGGTACATATACAACCGAGTGCATCTTGAAAATGCAACTGTTCGGGCGAGTGCTGTGAGCACATTGGCAAAGTTTGGTGCTATGGTTGATTCATTAAAGGTAATGTTCAACTTTTCTTTTGCTCATAAACAACTTTTTTCTTTTTTTTTTTTTTAATGTCGAGGAACCTCTCTAAGGTAGGGCCCTTCGGACCCATCCCTGCAAAGTAAATTCCGGTCCCGTGCACCACACCCTCGGAAGTTTCTCTACACAGAACTGATTAAATCGCTGGCTTTTCACCAGTGGGTGTGGCCCCAAAGAATTGTTTGCACCCATAAGGTGTTGGACCTTGGACCTTGAAGGGAATGATACCCCAAGACCAAGGCCTTCACCACTTGGGCCAACCCCTTGGGGTTGCTCATAAACAACTTATATTGGTTGGAATGTTACTGATGTTTTTTTTTTATAAGGAATGTTACAGATGATTGTTTGAAATATTCATTTTGGTCTTTGTTTCAGCCTCGCATTTTTGTGCTGTTGAGACGATGTCTTTTTGACAGCGATGATGAGGTGAGTTATCTAATATATTTTAATTTCCTAGGTTTTGCTTTATTGTGGTCATCTCCAACTTGTTTGTATGAACATTCATAGGTGTTTTATCAGTCTTGTTTTCTTCATTCATTATTTGTGCTTATAAATATCAATATAGTCTCTATGTCAATTTCTTCGTCCCTTTTTACCTTGCCAAGAATTAAAGTCTCTGTTCTATCTCATTTCGTACCATATCAACTCTTTCAAAACTTTTATCAAGCATCTATGCATGTTGCTTTTTCTGCAGGTTCGTGATAGGGCAACACTCTATCTGAATACTCTTGGTGGTGATGGTTCAGTTGTTGAAACCGATAATGATGTGAAGGAATTCCTCTTTGGATCACTGGATCTCCCACTTGTCAATTTGGAGACAAGTTTGAAAAATTATGTATGACTTCTCCAGTTGCTTTTTGCCTTCTGTGCTGATAAATTTCACCATAATGTCAGAATTTAATGTGTTTAATATGTATACAGGAGCCTTCAGAAGAACCTTTTGACATTAGTTCTGTGCCCAGGGAAGTTAAGACCCAGCCACTTGCCGAGAAGAAGGGCCCAAGTAAAAAGCCAACAGGGCTGGCTGCTCCACCAAGTGTCCCTGTATCCACTGTTGATGCTTATGAAAAGCTGCTTTCCTCTATTCCGGAGTTTGCGGACTTTGGGAAGCTTTTCAAGGTACCATGACCCAGTGTTTTTTTTTTTTTTTTTTATCAATTCTTTATCAGTATTTGTTCCAGGGTTTCTGATTGGCAATTATGCGCTTTTATTGTTCTTACCAGTCTTCAGCACCTGTGGAGCTTACAGAAGCAGAAACAGAATACTCAGTGAATGCCGTAAAGCATATCTTTGATGGGCATGTTGTGTTCCAGTACAACTGCACCAATACAATTCCTGAGCAATTACTAGAACACGTAATGGCCATTTTATTGAAAGCAGAAGTTCATGTAATCAATCCTACTTGAGACTTCCCTTGTAATTATTTCTGCTCCTGCCAGGTCACTGTTGTTGTGGATGCTTCAGAAGCAGAGGAATTCTCTCAAGTTATATCCAAGCCTCTTAAAGCTCTCCCTTATGACACACCTGGACAGATCTTTGTGGCATTTGAAAAGCCAGAAGGTGTCCCAGCTGTGGGAAAATTTTCAAACATGTTGAGGTTCACTGTTAAAGAGGTACTGGTATTCCCTTTATCTTCGTGAAAATGCTCTCTCTCTCTCTAGCCCTCCATCCATTTCTTGTTGCTTTTTGGCAGCTGTTACTGTTGATCTCTACTCTCCATATCTGACTTAAGTTTGTTTTAAACAGAACCACTTGCACATTATCTAAGTTTGTTTTCATCCATATATTCTTAAATGGCATCTTCCGAAAGATAAAAACACAAAGTTAATTGCATGTCTCAAAGAAATGGAATAACTTCTAAGCAAGTGTGAAAGATAAGGGGTATCTGGAGTTTATGCTAATCATTAGCATATCCTACTTGGCTTTCACATCTTACATATTTGATGATCCTACCAGGTTGATCCAACCACTGGTGAGGCAGAGGATGATGGAGTTGAAGATGAATACCAGCTAGAGGACCTGGAGGTTGTAGCAGCTGATTACATGTTGAAAGTGGGGGTCTCAAATTTCCGAAATGCGTGGGAAAGCATGGGTGCAGATTGTGAGAGGGTAGATGAATATGGCCTTGGTCCAAGGGAGAGTTTGGCTGAAGCTGTAAGTGCTGTGCTCAACCTTCTTGGCCTGCAGCCCTGTGAGGTATGTAAATTGTTTGGATTTTGTACTTGCAAGACTTGCCAATGGTGGTATATTTTAAGTATGCAGATATAATCATTATTATGCGATTACTTGATTATATGAGTTTAGACTGATAGGCTGAAACTTCTGTTTTTTGGAGCTTGCTAGAGGACATATATGTACCTAACTCTAATGGATCAAATGACAATTTCATGTTCATGTGAAAGTTCTTTGTTTATTTTTGTTTTTAATTTGCATTTGGTTTATTGGACAGCATCATAATGAAGTTGCGAGTTTTACCCACAATAATGGTTGTGCCACATCTTTAGAACATGGGTAGGCAAATAATAAAATTTAATGGCCATCGAGCTTTAACTACGTCGTCTTAAAGTTGGCTAAAATTTTGCTTTCCCTGCAGTCCCATCAGGGTGTAAGTCTGTCCCTGAAGAAAGGAAAAGTTTGTACTAAAGCGTGTTATATTATGAGCTTAGTTGACTGCAATCTCTCTGGAAGCTGATTTAATAATCTTCCATTTATCTCTGGTGTTGTTCAGGGCACGGAGGTTGTCCCAAGCAATTCGAGATCACACACTTGTCTGTTATCCGGTGTATATATAGGCAATGCGAGGGTTCTTGTGCGCATATCTTTTGGTATTGATGGTCCAAAGGAAGTCGCAATGAAACTGGCTGTCAGATCTGAGGATGAAACTGTCAGTGATGCCATTCACGAGATTGTGGCAAGCGGCTAGAATGGTATTGAGGAATGCTTCACTCGACGCTTCCTTGTAGTTTTTTTTTTTTTCCTCCCGAGAATTGAGATTAGAGGTGGATTGCTGCAAACAGATTACTTGTAGAGGAGACTTTGAAGAAACGCTAGGTTTTAAAGTTAAAGTTTGCTGGGATATTCATTTGCACCATTTTGAGCATTTTCCGCGATTATCATGTCAGGCTCATTGGATGAAGAATTTTGAGGCACTGTATACGTTTAATCTCGGCGTGTAATACTTAAATTGTTTGAATGTTGTACTCAAACCGAATGCTGCAAATTGAATTTTTAGATTCCTCAGGCCGTATTGAATGGATTTCTCAGCAAGAGTGATCCTTGCACTTATTTGTTAATTCAATTCTCTTCGCCCTCTGCGTCTCCCACTTTGATGAATGTATTAGGAACTTCAACCATATTTTTTCTTCATGATCATCCGTGCCGCGGGCACGGATTATCATCATATAACCACGTCTTCGTTACTCCAACCGATCTCGGTCTGACTTGAGCGCCCCCTTCGAATTCAGTTGCTCCAAGATTCGTTCCTCCACCTGATCCACTTTGATGCGCGTACTCTTTCATTTTTCAAAAAAAATCTTTTAGAACTTCTGATTTTTTAAAATAA
The DNA here is from genome assembly GCF_001411555.2 of Juglans regia. Taxonomy (NCBI): domain Eukaryota; kingdom Viridiplantae; phylum Streptophyta; class Magnoliopsida; order Fagales; family Juglandaceae; genus Juglans; species Juglans regia. The sequence goes on from NC_049913.1 coordinate 5,155,896, forward strand.
AAATTATTTTAACCTGTTAGCCTCCATTTGAATTGAGAAACCATCTCAAATCATCTCATCTCATTATTAAAATTCTATCAAATTTTCACACAAAACACAATAAATAATTCAACTTTTTAAAATCTTATTTTAACTTTTTAAAATTTCAAAATAATAATAATATTAAAAAGTAATATTCTAATAATATCTCAAGGATCGACGTTTCTTGTAATGCATGTATTTATAGAAGTTCTATGCAGGTTCCCTCGAGACAATAACAATTTATGAATAACAATTTGGCAGCCAACCTATTTATCTACACGTACAAGAACCAACCAGGACCACATCAAGTACAAATTGTTATTTGCCTGAAGCGGTTTTGACGGATTTTCAGACTGCCAAAATTGGCAGCGAGATATCATACATTGCTTCCCAGCATCCAAAGGAAAGAACATATATAAATGATTGAATGTACAAGGTACACCACCCATCAGCAATTATGGTTTAATGAATTGTCAGTTTTATGCAGCCTGCAGATAAAAATAAGTACCTCCAGCTCAAGTTCTCAAGCCAAATATTTTTCTTTTTTCTCCAATATTCCAACTGTCACTTTTTATGAATTACAATGAACATTACAGGATTATGGTTTCTCAAACCCTACCAACATACTGGAAATACAAACGCATTTTAGCAAAAAGATGCAATGCTAAGACGGCTATGAAAACCGGATGCAAGTCAGCCTTTTCTCTTCGATCAGATTACCCTTCTATGCCCTCCAAAAGCCCATATCTGACACACAGTGTAACGAAAAATGGCTCAAATTTTATTTAATCGCAGCCAAGACAAATGAATAGAAGTGAAGGAAAACTATCCTCACTAAATAAAATGTAAAATACTCCCTACTTAAAGAAAGGAACACACTAGGACAACAACAGGAATGATCAAATTTTAGTACATGGCAAGAGTAGACTGCATGAGATAATCATTACTTATTGTTTAAATTATTTAATTTCATGTAGCATAGAACTAGAGCAAGTATACACAAGCTTGTAGAATTTTCTTTACCTTGTTTTTAGCATGTTTATGGATTAGATATAGAAAGTAGAAAATGAAGTATTAAACCATCTACTAGTCAATATTAGTTAGCAAACATGGTTCTTGAATTATATCCAGGAAATCTAGAGGTCCAACATGTAAAAAATAAACAATTCCACGTGTCATCGAACAGCAGATCAAAAGGGATGGCTTTGTAGATTGGATTCCAGAATCAAAAGAGAAACTTTGAATCGCATCCTTCATTTTTTAACCTTTTTCATTTGCATGTATTTATGGAGTACAAGGTGAGCTGAGGCAAAAAGATTAACAATACATTGGAAACAAAGGATAAGTTCTCTCATGCTGTCCTGCACATTATGCAGTCTAAATAAAAGATAACACAAGCCAGGTTTAGATGCAGACTAACCTTTAGGTTTGTGTCCGAACTTCCAGTACATAAGGCACTTCCATCAGCTGATAAACCCAAACAGCTTATCCGGGCCTCATGTGAGTTTTGCAGAGATCCCAAGTTCAAAACCACCTATCGCAAAATGAGTGATTAGATCCAATTAATTATTCAATTATTGATATGCCCTGCCATATCAACTTCATTTCACACTCCCATACACAAACCTGCACGCATACAAATTTTTGTTTGTTGTGTGTTGTTTTAGGCTTTGGAAAGTGTTGGAAGATCTCGCCATGACTTTTCTCCGACAGGTCTAGTCAATTCTTAAGCACCACTAAAGTAACTTATTTTTTAGTACTTATTAAAAAAAAGTAATTTATTTTTAGTTTCTGCTGGACAGGTACTTTGTAAAAAGGGCTAAAGTAGAAAACTCAGATCCTACATTCTTAGCAATTCTGAACACACATGGCCAAGGTTGAAATATGACCAGCCAAAAGAAAACAAATACCTTTGCCAATAAGGTGTCCCACACATAGCAATCGCCATTCGAATATCCGGCAAAGAGAAGTCTTCCTGATATGGAGAATACAATGGAGGTCACATGTGGGACATCATTATCACCATGCTGCTGATAGTATACTTGGAGTTGGTGCCCAGTTCTGATATCAAATAACCTGCAAGTTCCATCATCTGAGCCAGTTCCAAATCTGTTGCCATCTGGAAAGAATCTTACAGTGTTCACATCCCCCTCATGTCCATGAAATGTCCGTACTGCTCGACTTGCAACACGAGTGTCCCACAATCGGGCAGTTGCATCACAGGAACCAGATACAAACATTCTTGAGTTTGATCCATTAATTGAGACGCTGAGAATCCAAAAGACTAACGAAGTTAAAGAAAACTAACAGTGGATCATTTTTGGTAGGTAAACACAACTCAGTACCGAGACACATGGCAAATTCACATGAAGCATTTTTTTTTAGAAGTACATGAAGCAAATTCTTAGAGCTCAGTTTACAGAGTAATTGACTTACGCAGATGCATCAAGTTTTGAAGCTTTGAAAATTATTTTAAAATATTATCTCATTCTATAATAGGATGAGAACAAAATCCTTTCTTTACCATTGTTTATACCTATAAAAAAAAGGATAGGGTGAGAACACAAATTAGCTTAACTGCATTTGCAAAATCACCTATACCTTAGTACATCTGCAGTGTGTCCAGACTGAAATTCACCTCCAAAAACAGAAGTTCTAAGCCCTGTAGTAATATCCCATAAAATGCATGTGTGATCACCAGAACTGGTGATTAAGTGAGTGTCCTCGTCTGGTACATACTGACAGGACGAAACATACCCCTTATGCCCACTAAGCATTCTCGACACCGGTAGATCTACATCCTTGTCCATGGGGGAATTAAGGTTAAAGATAGAGCAGACACTATCAAGACCACCACAGGCTACAGACTGACCAGTCGGTGAGAAAGCACAAGTCATCACCCATGCACAAGGTAGTTTTATTGTATGAGTCTTCTGACTTGTTAAAGCATTCCACACTATCAACCGACCATCTTGAGATGCACTGACGATTCGATTCTTCTCAGGAGTCCAATCCAATGAATACACCTGCAAGTTTTTTAATCAGATTTATAGAAGTCGTGATTATAAATTCAGATCAACCCCATCTTCTTGAAGTGGCATCACAACATAGCAATCTATAAATAAAACATGTATTCTTACTCAGAAAGGCCAAATATAATGTAACTAGAAATTAACCAATTGTAACTAGCAAACAAGCATTGTGGGTAGCAGTTCGAAACTGGACAAAGGGTCATAAACGAAAAACCAATAGCAGAACTCTGAGTCACCAGAAAAATAAAAAGAATCATTAAATTGTCAAAGGACAGAAGCTACATTCTACCATGCAGCTTCAAGGGTTGACATGTATGCATTACAGCCTATGTTATCACTATTATTACATCATATCTTCTATATGAAAATACCAAATGCCCATCTCTTGTACAATGGTATCTCGCAACGCCCTCTTTAAGAAACCAACCAATCTACGTGTGTGTGTGTGGGCCTAGGCTCGGGGGCTTTTCAATTTCTTGGCTTTCCAAGGGCCACTCTTAAGATCCCACTTTGATGTCCATCAAGGAGCTCAAGACTTTCCTCTTTAATACATTCTACCACAGGATGACAGCCACTTTATCTCTCTAACTTTAGTTTCCAGGATTTTATTGCTCCTCTCTTACAAACTTACTGATGTGCCCCCATTCTGCTTGTTGATAAAACTTATCTTACTTATCAAAATAAATAGATAAGTGTATTAGTTGAGTGATGTCGTGTCCGGTGGTAGAACTGTTAGCATGCTGGAAGGGGCGGGGTAGTAATTATCATGGTGGGGCATTGTGGAAATGATCTCGATTTGCTTGATGTAGGATCACAGTTCCAAAAATAATACAAGGACTTTCAAGGATCTCAAGAATTTCTTTTTTTTATGCACTATACCATTGGATGCTGGCCAATTTGTGTCTTTCTAGTTTCAGTTTTCAGGATTTTCTTGGTCTCCTCTTTCTCTGACTAACGCCAGTTGTATATACCCCCATGTTACCACATACCTCTTTTTGTCGATCGTTAATCAAATATATCTTACCTATAAAAAAAAGTTATATTTTTTACTTTAACATGTAAGCAAGCATCGCAAAATGCGAGTATGATACAGCAACGCACCATCTTTCATTGGATTCAATTACAAGTCACAAAAAAACGTTCAAATTATATTTTTTTATAAGTAAAATTCTCAAATAACAATATGCGCTTGCCACAATTTAAAGATTAATATTCCAAATCATAATTATCAAACATTGAGAATATAAGTATCTTACCGACTTCCCATCAATGAGCTAACACACAATCCCGTTTTGAACACCTATTTTCATTCTCCTAACACTTTTAGAAACAAAAAGTCACGCTGAAGAAGTTCTAGCAATCAGATGTCTACCATTGTGACCCAAAATCATTTCCTTTACTAGACATATTTGCCCATTTACGAAATAGCTTGAACTTCTTTTGGTAGATATACTCATCATTTTCAGCAAAAGAGTAGACCAAAATAAATAAATAAATAAAACGAGTATATAAATACACACTTGAAAAACCTAGAATACCTTGCCTGTATGACCCTGCAGTGTTCTACAGCAAACCAGATCCGTGGGTCCGAAGCTGACCGGGGTCCTACCCTGCAACCTCGCGTACCCCGCAACTGCGAAATTCGCCACCAAAACCAAACAGATCCGAGAAATACCGAACTCCAAAAAATCCGAACCCCAAAAACTAAAGAATAAACAAAATAAATTTTGCAAGATTCCACATACCATCCGTGTCAAGCAGAGAGAGCCGCTTCTGCTTAAGGCGCTCTCTGAGAGAGTTCACCGTCTCCATGGCCGCCACGTGGCGCTCTTTGAGCTCCGCAACGGACATTCTCTCAGTAAAAAATGAAAAACTTACTAACGAAAAAAAGCCATTTTAAGATTACCCGATTTGAGCCCTAGCGTTCGTTGGGTGTTGAGAAAATGGAATTTTGGGAAATTCAGGAAAGGTTCGGAGGGAGACTGAGACTGTATTAGGGCTTTGATTGGGGAAGATTTTAGAACACAGAAACAACGTTGGAGTAGATTTGTACAGAGAGAGAAAGAGAGAGAGAGATGATGGAGTCTGAAGAATTCTCAGATGGCAGGAGAAGCTGACTGACGTAAGGCCGCCGGACCCATCTGGGTTCCACGTGTCGTTCACCTTAGACGTAGTGGGCACTTGGATGTGGACACGCTGTCACTTGTGCCCTGTGTGGGTCGTATAGGCCATATCTGGGACTTCGTCCTTTTTCTTTTTATTTTTTTCAATGGAGTTTTCTTTTTCGTTTTTTATACGCTATCTATTTTTAAGCAATTAAAAAATAATAATTGTGTATTGTGAATTTATTTATACTGATAAAAGATTATTGTATAAAAGAAGAAAACTTGATGAAATTAAAAACCTAATTTTACTTATTAAAATTCATCGCATTACGTGGAATATCAGAGTATTATAATACTTAAAACTGGTTGTGTGAACGCTGTTGCGTGTTTTTATTTATGTATTTTTTTTTATATTTTATCGATATAATTAATTAAAATAATTATTTTATATTATATAATTAATATAGTCAATTATATTAATAGGATGTATAAAAAATACATAAAAATTATTGCATATAAAATTTTTATTTTTTTATTTGTTAATACGGTAGTTATTGATGGATTTTTCTGGAATTGGGGTATTTTATAATATCTAATTCAGCTAATCTTACACGAGTATCAAGTTATTATTTCATGCAATACCATATTATTATATGTCTCAAGCTGCTCACTTTTTAAATTTTTATAAATATAGGAATACAAAAGGAAGAGACGGATTCCAAAAATCCATTACATATCTTCGACTAATATTAGATACAGTTATCATGTGTTGTATACCGAGTATTCTCTTTTTAAAAGAGTGAGATTCACCGTTATAAAATTAATTTTTTTTATATATATCTCATATTTATTGTTTTTTTTTAAATGAGTATATAACGTTTACACATTCTATAATTATAAATATTATTTCTCTACAAAGATACGGTGTAGTAATAAAAACAAATAACCGAGCAATGTATCTAATAAATTGAATCGAATCCATATTTTTTAACGGAGTCAAGGAGGAGACTGGTAAAGAAACAATCTTATATTCTGATTGATAGACATTTCAAATATGGTAGTTGGCCACAAGCGAAGAGGATTCACTACGTTTAACTATTCCAAAGTTGTTGTAGCTATGAAAATCTAAAACACACACACATGTATATATATATACAATTAGGAACAAAAGTCAAGGATCGGCAATGAGTCATTGTGGGCACACACAGCCATATTGATGTGTCGTGTGTGTGGGGGTGGAAATCTAGAAGAGATGGAAGTGTAAAGACAACGTTCCTTTCAGATTCGAAACCAATCATATTTTGTTAGTGACGCAGGGCAAATGGGGTGGACTCAATCAATATTTGATTCCACACGCTTATTATTGCTTTGGCCTTGGAAGCCCGGATATAATAATTAGAATAATATTAAATACAATCATGAATTATATAAATATCGACTCATTTTTTTAAAAAAAAATTTATAGAATTTATTATTAAAAAATTAATTTTTTAATATAAATTCTATGTATTTATTTTTTTAAAAAAAAAAGAATGAGGATTGTAAATATAATTTCACTGATAAATATTGGTTTACACAGCCTCCAGATTACTTCATAGGAACCAGTCCACTGGCATGTTTCAACAAGATTGGAAAGATCAGTTTTCTTAAGATCTTGTCTTTAAGTAGTATAGTATATATCAATTTTGTTAGGTAGAGGTAGACCTATCCAATCAACGGCCTTAATTTATAGAATCCAACGTTTCTGAGTTGATCTTGTATGTGTTATCAGAGCCATTCAGAGGCAAAACCATCGCGCCACTTCTTACAAAAGATGATGGCTCCTCTCATAGTTGGCAGCTAGTTATTTATTTCATTGGAAAAAAAAGGGGTAAAATTCCGTTGCCGGGAATCGAACCCGGGTCTCCTGGGTGAAAGCCAGATATCCTAACCGCTGGACGACAACGGATTACGAGTTATTAGTAAAATTTGTTTTTCATAACGACATCTACTTTCCGAGGCCTTTCTTCAGCCGTTCAGATCTAGAAGGCTTTTTGACGGATTCTTTTCCTCGAAAGAAGGCTGCCTTTGGAACCCAAATCGAGCAACTCGATTAATACCCAAAAGCGAATACAACCCGATTAGACCAACCGAGCCCAATCACAAATCCTCCATAGAAAGCAACAGGGATGGGGAACGGGGATAAGAAAAATACTACTTATCATCTTCATACTGCACATCAATATGTGATTTATCATTTTTGTCATTCTATTTAAACGTACATATTTACACATTGATTTGCGTGTGTTTAAATAAAAAAATAAAAATGACAAATCACATGTTAGTATGTAGTATAGAAGATGATAAGTAAAAATCTTTATCGATGAATTAATAATAGCCCCAGTAAAAGGTACTCATGTTAAGAAAAGCAATAAAATCATTGGATTTTTGAAGCATAGTTCTCATATAAGTGTGTATAGATGGACTAGGACTTGTCGTTGAAGATTGGGAAAAATTGAGCTCATGGGAGTAATCATGGACTATAATACCACACGAATTTATCCAACCAAACATAAGTTATATTTGATATTAAGCACTACTTCATAATAAGATGATGAAGATTAAAACTTACAAGTACGATAAGAAAGATCAAAATTACAAATCCATGATCACAGTAGGAAATTGATCAAAACAAGTAGTAATAGTAGCACACTGACATATCATTTGCAAACATGTTACGTTTATTTTCTTGGTATCTAGGATTCTAACTCATGAGATCATTACGCTGCTTTTCAGGTACATGCATCAACCAGGATAATTGCAAGCATTGTAACCTACATGAGTCAGAGAGAGAGAGATTAAAAATAACAAAGCTTGGTAATAGATGCACGATTAATGAATATTGGAAACGAGCTTACTAGGACTAATGGATGTGAGGGTTGCCGTCTGTGAGAAATCGCAGTTCCATGGATTCTTCCCAGCAGTTTGGTAATAGAGATTCATGGCATAGGAAGCATGTGAAAATAATGTGTTCGGTTCAAAGCAGGCGCCTCCTGGTTGGATCGGCCTGCAATCAATACCTTGGCTACAGGAATAGTCAAGATTTGCCTGCAGTTGAGCATCAGAAACGCCAGCCTTGGGAACGCACCAGCAGCTTGTTCCTCCCGTTTTTGGTGATGGAATCACTTCGGTTGGCGATGGAGTCTGATGATGATGATCAGGACATGAGACAAAAACTCAAACCAATATTAATATTGTTACATATATATAGTCTCACCTGGCTACTTTTCTTTGAAAGGCCAACATCATAGATCATGGTAAGATCAGGCAGCTTGTAAAGTCCAAAAGATCGTTCAGAGGGCGGTCCTGGTTTTAAATTCTCATCATACAGAGCACGGATATATGTATCCACTGATTTTCCAGGCATTAAAGGAGTCCCAGCCATTGATCTTAGGTGGGCAATCAAATTCCCATTGTAGGCCTTGGCATTCTCAACACTGGGTCCTGTTTCACTACCGTCCCCACTGTAAGGCCAACCGGTCTCAGCAATCGTAATCTCAGTATCCTTGAATCCCATCGCATTCAAAGCAGACCGTACAGCATCTAACTGCACGTTTGTCATATTACTTATGATATAAAACAATATGCTTTCCAGGACAAGTTAAGTATACAGAGAAATTTTATTTTTAATTTTAGAATTTATAAATTTTGTGCATTTTTTTTTGTAAAATTTATAAATATGAGTTCAAGTAAAAAAAAAAATTATTGTTTTAACAATAAATTCTATATTTTTCAAAAGCAGTTAATAAATCTTTAACATTTTAAAACTGTATTTAACATTAATCTTTTAATCAAAAAACAAAACAAACTAATCATAAGTGCACACAAAACCAAACTAAAAATACAAAATGTTTCAATTACAAAAAATAAATTCATAAATCGATATAATTCTATATGATATGTTAATAAATTTATTTAATAATAAAAATAATTTTATAATCTAATATATCACTTCAAATTATATAAATTTGTAAATATAACTCTACAGATCTATCTGAGGCTAAAAAATTTCTAAAACTTACAAAGTAACATACAATGTCTTTATCAAATGAGAAAATATACTATGATGTCTAAAGATCAGTATACTGTTGAGAATATATATATATTTTTTTTAGTGGTTAAAAAAATGATTTTAAATATATTAATATATTTTTTATTTTTTAAAAATATTAAAAAATAACTAACGATATAAACGAACAGTCCTGCACAGCGGCAGCACAGTACCGCTCTTATCAAATTGATGAAGGACTGTTTGTTCAGAATCATGTCAGGTTCCGAACAAATTTGCCACAATAATTAATTATTAGCAAGAAAAATGACGTACCGAGTATCACATTAATTACTATTACGACCCAGAGGCAAAAACTAATAAAATCCGACTAATTTAGGCACAACTCTTTAAAATTATTTGATCTTATTTTACCTCATTTTATCGCATCTTAACGTTTAAATATTATTAATCTTAAATTTTTAATATTTAAATTTAATCATTATAATTTTTTTAAATTTTAAATAAAATATAAAAAATAATTCAAATTTTAAAATAAAAATAATATTCTAACCCTCTTTTAATTTTATAATTTTTTTATTCAGTTTTTTGTTCTTTTATTTATCAAAATCTCATAAAAAATTTAATTCAAAATATTTTATTCCTATCCACAAGTTATTAGGCTACTAAACAATGCCTTAACGTTCATCTCAGCCATCTAAAGAGTCTCATACATGTTGCGTTTCATTTTTAAAAGGTCAGTCATAATGGTGTCAACAGTACCCGATGTTAATTACTCCATCCAACTCACTAGCAGATATAGACGACAAGCGAACTAAATAAACATAAAGTTTGAAAAAATAAAAAACGACTAGATTAATTAATATATATATATATATATATGGGCTATAGTCAAAAGATTGAGTTTTTTAGTTTATTTTTATAAATATGATGAAATGAGTTGAGATAAAAATTAAAAATTAAATAAAATATTATTAATTTTTTTTTAATACTATATTTATTTTAAATTTAAAAAAAATTAAAATTTTTTATTTTATTTTATTTAAAAATTTAAATAAATTATAATTATTAAACGAGATGAAATAATAAATTTTACAAAATTGAACGAGGTGAGACGATCGGTGGAAAGGAAATGAGAACCACTACGAGGCTACGTTAGAGCAAATTATCCTCCTTAGGTAGACCGTAGACTTGTGGACAGGCATCCATGATTGATTCAGAGGTCAACCTTATTACTAAGGCCCAGCACAGTAAAACTCACCTGAGCATCGAACATATTCACGTACGTGAGTCCAGTTCCCGAGTCGGTCTGTCCTGAGTTGGGCTGGAACAGGCAGAACGCAAGCATTTCGGGCCTGGGATCGCTCTTGTAGGCCAAGAAAGGGTAGGGGTTGATGGCGAAGGGGGAGCCATTCTCCCTCTGGAACTCCAACAAGCCCCTCATGGTGTCCTGGTAGACAGGATTGAAAGAACCGGACGAGGGAGGGTAGGACCGAGACAACACGGACATGGAGTGAACCGTCGATACCTTCACCTTACCGCCGAGTAAGACCGAGTTGAGGGCGTTCTGGACATTCTTCATGGCGGGAAGGAGCTGAGAGATCAAGTCCTGATCCGTGGAGGTTATGACCTCATTGCCCACAGTGATGAGGATGATGTTGCTGGCAGGGTAGTAGGGGAGGACGTACGAGTTAACCCACTGCATCGCTGCGTCGGGATTGGAGGCCAGCGCTGGAATCTCGCCGTTGGTGGTGCCGATAACTATGCCGATGCCGGTGTTGGAGAGGGCCTTGATGATGGCGGGGTCGGCGCCGTAGAGCCTGATCTTTCCGACGGTGGTGGACTTGAGGAGGTTCGCGGTGACCGTAGGAGGTGGAAGGTTGTTAGCGACTTGGCCGTAGTTGATGCCAATGAATGGCTGGGACTCTGAAACACACACACACACACACACACGGAGGTGAATTAGAGGTTAAGAAGGATTCAGCACTTTGCCAGCAATAATAATTCTGAAATAAACCAAAAATTGTAGAAAATATGCTAGTGTATGCGTGAGAGATCAGAGAGCTAACCTGCGAAGTTGAAAGCGGAGAAGATGAAGAGGGAGATCAGATAGAGAAACAGTGAAAGCGGTAAGACCGTTGGCATGGCGGCACACAGTAATTCGTTATTATGACGATGAATGATAAGATTTGTTAGAAAGACGAAGATCAAGAAAAAGGGATTAGCCAATAATGAATTAGGGAGGAAGGTGGTGGAATGGGGTATAAATAGCGGTAGGATCGTCAGAGCAGAGGGGCTGGGTGCAAGTTTTCGTGTTTGAAAAATCTTCAAACGACCATAGGCGGGGGGGGCCTTGAGGGGACTCGTGATGGAGTGGGACCTGGGTCTTGAGAGGACTAAGACTGTGGAGCACGATGAATATGTAGGAGAATTGGTAAGTTTTTAAGAAAGACAATAGGTGACACGATCTGTTAATTTAATATGAATATGATACGATAATAATGGGTTTAGATTTAGTTTTAACAGATTCGAGTCAAAATTGAATGACTCGTTAAGACACAATTGTTTAACGGGTCAACCCATTTCTGTCCGTTATGACCCCTTAAAGAAGTTAAAGTTATAATTATATTCTTATTCTTAAAAGTAAAATTGTTAGTTTTAATTTCGATATTTTTCTTATTTAGATTGTAATTTTAGACTTGTAGTTAGTTATATATATATTTTTTTAATAGATATTATGATTTTAACATTTATATAAAATTATACTAAATTAGGTCAAACGGATTAATTTCGGATCTGTTCAATCCATTTACATAAACGGGTTAAAACGAGTCGGGCCAGGCCAAGTCGTGTTAACCTATTTCATAGTAATTACTAATGGGTCAAAATGAGTTGACAAGATACGACAGTTATATTAATAGGTCGTATTAGAATTTGAGATTTTGATACGATAAGCTTAATAAATCATGTTCGAGTTGACTCATATAATATAATATATATGTCTTGACACGATACGAACACGACTCATTAACACGATTCAACACCCGTAGTTTCTACCACGTAAAATGAATAAAATATTGTGTTTTCAGGTGAAAATCATTTTTCAAAACAAATTATTGATTTTCTAATATTTGACTGACACTTTGCAAATTATATATATAAATAGTCGAGATCGAAAAATTTTGATATTTAGTTGCATTGAGCATTATGGTACTTATATGACAATATCATATATCAATAATTTTAATTCATAGTATTAGTGTATCCTAAAAGTTTTAGAAAATCAATCTAATAAGTATTAAAATGATATGATGTAATAATAAAATTCTTTTAACAAAATATTTCCTGTAAAAGTAGAATAAAGGAATTAAAGAAGCTTGGAGACCACGCATGCAAGGATACGAAATGGATCACGCCAAGATTTTTATTCTAAATTAAATAAGTGAGAATAAAACGGCAGGTAAAGGCCACGGAATTAAGTAGAAGGCCACATTTTTTATTTTTTCTTGTTAATTGTCAATATCCAATCTCTTACTGAAAAGTCCAAAACCCAACGCTGATCTTGACCAAATCCTAGTCTCTACGTACACTGAAACTAATGTCCAAAACCGACACAAATGAAGTCCAAATCACGCAGCAAGCCGAAAAGTCCGAATTACGTGCCAAGCTAACTAACAAGTGTTCGCCGTGAGCCAACTGCTGGAGGTAAGATTTGGAAATATGGAAAATGGAGTTTACAATATTCCCTTTACCAGAAGGCTCCTGATCAAGAAGAAGATGATCATCATGATAATAATAATCATTATTATTAGTATATAAGTAGTATGACTTTGCAATATCTAATTATCTGTTATCAAATGTACGTGGGAGCTCGATCAATTGTCTCCAAAATAACGTACCATGCATGCATGCATATATGCACATTCGTTCTCGTTGCACTTCTCTTGCCGTTTATAAGTTCATCATGATCAATTGATCAATGTGATTTTCATCATCCTATATAACTCTTTAATATATATATATATATATATATATATAATATGGGAGAAAAAAAAAAACAAAAGGTATATATATATATATATAGTAAATATAAACTGGGTTTAACCTGGTAAATCCATGCATATATATTCCATTAACCCATCTTGGAAATTTCATATGCAATCTTATAATTCGATCGAAGAATTCATATTCGATGTGACTTGAAGAATATATATTACGAAATATTGGAAATGGTATATATTTTATATTCCATTCCAGCGTGTGTATATAAAATATTTAAGTGTATATATATATATATATAATCACAATCCATTTTTTTATTTTTTAAAATAATTAATTATATTTAACGGTGTTGATTTGTCAATAGATAAAATATATAAGAATTGTTCAAATTTTCTTGTACGTAGTGTGTATTCACGAAAATATGAATACATTTTGACCCAGTCTATGATAAGTTAATGTAGCCGTACGTTCCCTCATGCTTCGTGACTCAAACTCTTCTAGAAAGTCGAAAGGTCTAACTACTTTTTATTTGTTTTTAGCAAAAGAAAAGAATGCAAAGTACAAGAAATTTCTGCGTCTGAACCTTTTCAGTCGGCAATAAAATCGTATGTGTAGTTACTTTTATATATTATTTATATATTTTATTAATATTATTGATTATGTTATTTTTTTAATAAAAAATAATTATTTTAATTAATCATATTAATAAAATATATAAAAATAATTATACGTAACATAACTCATTATGAAATGTTGTCGAATCGAGAAACCCAAATTCTGTATTTGTCAATACATATATATATATATACAAGCTGGGCTCCCAGAATGGCCTAATAATTAATTAATGTACACTATAAAACAAATACTTCATGCACCGGCCATTAGTATTTATGAACTAATTAGGAGTTCCCTTGAATCAGACACATTCAAAACACGAAGAAACCTAGCTAGGAAATTACTAGAGCTTCTGGTGTCCATACCAATCCATCCCGAATTTGATGGTTAAACTCTACTGCAGTGACGATATTGTAGAGGACTAGCTAAAACCGTGGAGATAGATGGTTGAGATCACTATAAATTATTAAAAGTAGGGAAGTTTCCAGCAACGACCTCATGTAGGGCCTAGCTTGTGAAATGTCCTGTAATTCAATGGTTCAATGGTAGAAGGTTTCCGACACCACTTGGCATAAACGACAAATTAAGGTTGAAGAAGACTCGGACTAGCTTCTACTTGCATGGGTCTCTCTTTTATCTTAAATAAAATGGCCCGATTATTTAATAAAAGTCCTGGTCGTCTTCTGGAAAATGCATTAAAAATTACTTGTATCTCACTCTCAACCACTTATAAATTCCTAGTTCCTTAATTTTGATCCCCCCACTTCCGGGAAGACTGCAGGGATTTTTCCGAGAGTCGAGTCACCACCAGCCTCCACTATATAGTTTATTAATGTGATTGGTTAAAAAAATTATTTTATATTAAAAAAATAATGAAACTAATTATATTAATAGTGTATAAATACGTAAAAGTCACTATACATTAAATTTTTATATATATAAATAAAATTTTAAATAAAAATATTACACCGCGCACCTTCAATACCAAATTAATATATAATTCATCATTTTTTCATTCTATTTAAGGCTGCACATACTACCGATCTGCCGGACAACTATGCGTTTGGAAAATGGTTAGTAACAAACTTCGGACGGGAGTGAATAATAATGCATACCTACTAAAGAAGACTTCCTTTTTGAATCAACGACCGAGACTTCCAATTTCTAAGTCACCGCCCAGCCTCGTTATTTCCAGATGGAAAATGACCGAATTAAATAAAATAAAAACAACAAGTTGGGCAATTACTTTTGAGAGAAATGGAATAAATAAATAAAAGTAGTGGTAAATGTTTGGTAATTAAGTCTGAACAATCTTTGCAGCTGAGTCCAACAAACTCCATATAAATATATATATATTAATTACTTCAAGATTCTTGTCCAAATTTTAAGACCTATAATAAGAGAAACACAATAAAATGAGTCATAATATTTTATTAACTATAAAATTCGATCGGACAGCCATAACTACCGTAGTCTGGACAGAACTCCAAACTCTAGAGAATTTAAATCCACTTATTACCGTAAGAAATCAAAGAAAATCAAAAACATGAATATAAGATACACGTCATTATTAATAATGAGAAACGTTATTATAATAAGACCTAATTTACACTATATACCATTCACGTGATTTACTTTTATTTGTAAAATTTAGATTTTAAAATTTATCTTCTATTTTTAAATTATATCATGTGAATAATATGCCATATAAGAGCAGTTATTAATCAATAATATGTTTGGTATATAAATAAAACGTACAAATTTTATGTCAAGCAAGCCTATTGGTACGAAATAATGGTCAACTCAAGTCAATATAATATGTCCTTATATCTGCATGCAGTGAGATGTAAAATTAATATTGCGGAGGAACAATCCACCATGAATTCGTTGTAACATGCCCCTCTTGAATTAATATAGAGAAAAGATAGTTACAATTATGAATATATAATTATCGTATAATTACTTTAAAATAAATAAATAAATATGAAATTCATATAAAAAGAAAATTAATTTTTTAATAATATATCTCACTATTTTTCAAAATAACTGCACGATACTTGTACAATTGTATATAGCATTCCTTAATTAGTAACTCTCGTGATTACAGAAGGCAAAAAGAAATTTCGTTCGTATAAATTATAAAGCAAATGACTACGAATAATTCCAATTAAAATACTTGTGCATCTGGCTACGTTGGATGTGAAGCGCTAGCTTTCTATATATCCATTTTACGTAACCAATATGTTTACATCCCCAAAGTTTTAACGCTTCTTCAAATTCCAGGACAACGTACTTAGACAAATACAACATAAATGATTAAGAAATTCTGGCAAAGCAAAACCTTACAGCACAAAGGCAGGTTTGGAAACCTCAGAAACAAATTCGTTCAGATACAAACTTCGCAAAAGAATCGAGCAGAAATTAGTGGTTTGATGACCCAACAGCTTAGCAAACAGATCACGAATGTGTAAAACTATATACCAACTGCAATTAAATCAAGAAAACAAGAAATAGAAGCCGCCTGTCCATCCAAGGAAAAAAAATATAAGACATTGGGTCCCGAATTCGCAACTCAAACTGTTTCAATTAACCTCCAGAGTGAGAAACTGGAGTAGTTTCGAAGTGGCCGTCTTTGAACACATGAATGAACTGTTGTGGCAACGCATGCTCTCCCTGTAACAGAACACAGGATAAGCCATTCAAAGTTAACTCGAGGAACTCAAAACTACTTTTTACTTCCCTTTCAGTTTTATTGAGACACTTAAAGTAGCATAGATGCCTCCTTTTCACTAGATGGTGTATTGAAAAGATATAAGGTGCTAGCAGACTACACAGTAATTAGTAACATAGTTCAGATACATTTCTATTTATGTTTTTTTGCAGGCTATAATATTTAGGCAAATAAAGCAAACATAGATTGTGAAGGATGTGTAGTAACTACTAATTTTAGTGCATCATAGCCTAGACTGATGGATACCAAGTTAATTAGACCCGGTGCTTAAGAGCAGTGTTTTTTCTCTAATGCCAGTTGACACCTTACAAATATATACCAACTCTAGCACCCTATTACCTAACCTACACTCCAGTAATCCTCACCGGCACCAGAGGGAAGGATGAAAAACTAGTGATTGTTTGAACATAATCAAGTCACCATTATTACTCATACCTCCTCTGCCTAGCATTAGTTCACCATGTATGAAAAGTCCTTTAGCAGGACCATCTCAAGAAATTTACTCCTATTAATTAATCCTTACGCTAACTACTTCTCATCCCTTAAACACCACCAATTTGACAACTAAACTCCTTAACAACGAGCCTATTATATTGACCAACAACCAATGCACCCGTGTCATTTCCCAGCACACTTGTGAAAAAGATTGGACAGTCTTTGGCAGAAAATGTCAGATTTCAGATTTATTATGTCATTCTAACTTTTCAAAATGTGGATTTGTGAGGTCAGACCAATTGATTGTTGGCCTTTACCTTCATATTCAAAAGTCATCAGTGAACAGATAATAAAAAAATTAAATTTCTAAAAACTAGTGTCAGCACTACTCTAGGAGGCATGCATGGAGCAATGCATGCTTAATGTTAAATTCTTTTTGATTCATATAGAAGAATGCTTAATGTGCAATTTCACCAGTCAATAATAATGAAACCATGAAAGCACAGATCAATGCCAATCTTCGGCAGTCCAACAAACAGACAAGCATCCACTTTAAAAACCAAATATCAAATACACACCAGCAATAGGCCAGTTCTACCAAACTCAGTCAAAATGAGAGAATAACTGCAGAGTCAAAAGTGAATAAGATTATGGGCCTGTTTGGGGTTGGGGTAGGAGTCTTAAAAAGTGTTTAAATAGCCTTAAAAGCTCTTAAATCAGTTGTTTGGGTGTTACATATTAAAGCATTTTCTAATCTCAAATAAGCTAAAAAGTAAGTTTGAGAAAAAACATCATTTTGATATTTTTCCTCAAACGTGCTTTTCCAGATAATGCAGAACATAATTCGAATTTTAAAAAGACTGTCAATGGATGAAAATACCCATACAACTTTTAGATAATTAGAACTTTCAATACTTACAAAAAAAAAAAAAAAAAAGATAATTAGAACTTTCAAACCTTCAAAGATATGGTCATAATTTTTAAAAAATCAAATAATCGTCATTTCTACCTCATAAAACACTTTAAATTTATTTTCAAACAAATGTAACATGTTTGAAAGTGCTTTAAACATATGGTTACCAAACAGTAAATAACTTTTTAATAGTAGAACTTCTTACTTAAGCTATAAGCTATATTTCCCAACACAATCCCAAACATGCACTATGTTTTAGGCATGGTATTCAACTAATAGATCACGAACCATGAACACCACCCTCCTTCAAGAATAAAAAAAGTATATCTATAAGCACATTGATAAGAGAGTGAAAAGGGAGAAGAACAACCAAGCATACATTTAAGAAGTCACACACAAGCACAAACTCACACGCAAGAGAAAAGAAACAAGGAAACATACCCAATCACCATCAGGCTCAGCACCTGGTACCAATACATTTATCTCACTTGACTTCGCTGTTGTTATAGATGCCCCAAGAGATTCCTTGCTTAGATATAATTGGCAGCCTGCCGTATTGTCAACTGAAATTGTTGGAGCTGAACCCTGTTATAGCCACAAGTAGGTAAAAAAACTCAGACCACATTACAAGTTTATGTATAAGGTATTGAGATCATCCTCAATCAAATTCTATTTTCTATGCCTAATTAGCATGAAATCTGGGACAATAACATCATCGGATTTTTCAATGAGACATCATAGAATCCTTTGTTTATTTTGGGCGTTTTAGGGGGTGGGGATAAGAAATTAAGAATACCTGGCATTGCACCTCAACACCATTGCAATTTACAATCTCACAAGCAGCTACGACATCCTGCATTTTCAAGAAACTTAACAATTTAATCAATAAACCTGATACACATTGCTTCCGTTACCCACAAAGTTGTTTTTTTTTTAAATATCGTACTAACCGCAAATACAACTCCCATCTTAGTGCACTTGTCAACTGTTATATTGTTGACTTTCCCTGAAAATTGCCCAAATTATAATAAGTTCCCTTGTGACTTTCTAAATAGGTAATAAAAGGCATAAGCATATTTCACAAGCCTGTAAGTCATAAAACTACCTTGAATCTGCAAGACAGAATCTTTGCATCCATACACATATACAGATTGTTTTGCATCACAGTCATCAATAATCAACTGTTTTTTCCCAATTTGATTCTCAACAACCCACCTGCCAGGAGATGCAAAATTGGTGAAAAAAGAGAAATCACAGACTGGCACCAATTCCTTATATAAAGTGAAACGCTATACTGAGGATGGGAACACTCACTTACGACCCATTTGAAGCTCTAACTTTGGTGGACCAGCTTTAGAAAAAGTAGGCGAGCTTGTACGACCTTTCTCACTAGCACCAACAACACCAGTTCTATCAGATCGGTTCTTTGTCTTCATATCATTGGTGACCTTTCTCAGACCTAGGATATCAAGTATCTAAATCATAACTTCCTTGAGTGGAGAGAGAGAGGGCCAAGAGAGGGGTTAAAATACACACCCGAAGTCACAGGCTTCCCTGAGCTAATTTCTTGAAAAACAGCAGCCATTCCTTCTTTTGGGCGTGATGATGAAGCCTGAGAAGATTCTGAACTGAAGAGAGAAGCTGGTGGAGGAGGTGGAGGGGCAGGGGCTGCTGCTGTAGGAGCTTTTGGTGGAGCAGCAGCAGGTTTTCCAGTAGGACTCCAAACTGGGCCCAAAGGATAGTTACTCTTAACATAATCTCTCAAGCCAGGTAAATACAGTTCCTTAATGGCTTTGGCCCACTCAACGTGATTTGGGTCTTTGCTTCTGTACTCTACAAGAATCTGACTTTCACAATGAGAAGTGTCAGCACCTAGCCACTGGTAACTTTAGCTCATAAATCCATTACATAACTACCACAGGGAAGAATGTGCTGTTGGGTCATATAATTTTGGACAACGATGCATTACCCACAGTGCAATGGCAGTATAAGACAAAGGAATGAAAGAAAAAAAATTTACATGTTATATTTCTGTTCTTAATTCCTTTCCTCTGTAATGAAACAGTATATACCACTCGAAGAATAACATAAGTAAGTAGTTATCCGTCCCCATCTGTTAAATTTACATGGCAGTTTATTATCCGTCCCCATCTGTTTCTATTTGACGAATAACATAATTAAGTAGTTCATGGGGGCACAAATTACTGGCTTCCCAAAAACACTAGATTACCTTGTTGTTGTAAAATTCAGCCATTTGCCAACTTTCTTCCACGTGTGCAATCGGCATGCTCATACCTTAAAAGAAATCAGAGAGAGAGTCGATGAACATTCCATGAAATGAAATCATCTGCTTCTGGAAAACAAAAATAATCAAAATTTTCCATTACCACACTCTTTGCCAGAATATGCAATCCATGCCAAAGCCGATAGACTGTCGGCAGCAGACTTCAAGTGGTTGAAGAAATCGGATCGCCTTCCTTCAGTTAATGCATTTGCTTTCATGATCACTTCATTCAATGGATGGAGAAATTCAGCCAACCCCTTAAGATCAGGTTTCTACAAAACGAGATGAAATCCATAAAACCGTGGCTGTTAACTCACTCATCAGCTGTAACACTGAGAAGATATGAAAACTATAGAGCAAAGCGCCTGCGCAACCTATCATTTTCTCCACAATTGTGAGGAGATATAGGTCTGAAATCAACACAGGAATCAAGCACTCACATCACCAAAAGATTTCCACTTGTGTTCCTAGAATGAAATGACCATATAGATATCAACTATCAAGTTACTGAACAAGATGGTAATATTCCACCGTGACAAACCATTAATCTCAAAAATTGATTTATCTTTTCTAGATTAATATAAAAAAAATCGCTGTGACTTTGGTTATGCTAATGTGGTTATTCTCAATGGGGTTTCTGGCCAGGTCACTGGCATTCTAAAACTGATCGTGGTTTCACCCTGGACTTGGAGCCAATCAACTTGATTCATCAATGGTTTTATGAACACTCAACGAACCAGATCCGCGTATGAAAGATCTATACAACTATTCGCTTTTTACTAACCCGCTTGGTTAGAATATCAGAACTGTAGCGATTATGCCATCGGAGAGCACGAAGCAAAATCAAGTTCACTCATCTTGACCATCTCATTCTCGAGTATCAAAGCCGAGTAATTCCATCAATGCTATAGGCTGATAATGATACAATTTGCAAAATACTGCCATTTCGTATGCACAAACCACGCACACCCATCCAATTATTTTCAGCGCCAAAAGCAACTAATCCAGATTGAAAATCTTGCATAATTCATAATTCGTAAAGCAATACAGGCTTAAAAATGCATCAATAAAATTTCTCATTTATTAACAAGATAACGGACCTGAGTTTGTTTGGCCTTGATGAGAAGCTCCCTCTGAACATTAAAAGCTTCTTGCAGTACCTTGGTGACCTCCAACACCTGTCCCCCAATCTTCTCAGCAGCGCTCAAAACCCTACCCAAATACTGCCCAATCAGATCATCGAAAGCCACAATCGACGGATCCAACGGCGTTTCTCCGCCAATTTCAGTTGCACCTCTCGAGGTGAACCCGGTCGATAGCGCCTCCAGCCGAGCCACCGCAGACTCCAGCCGAGCTAGCAGTTTATCCTCCATCACTCTCCCTCTATCTCTATGTCTCCCTCAGATTTTCTGTTCTAAACACAGACACAGTCTGCGTGAGGTGGAGCAAATATGGTGCGTGTGGTGGCTGTCAATTATGCTCCTTCTATTTGTTCCCCTCCCTTTTTTTATTATTTTTTTTTTATAACTCCTTTTTTTAATATATATATATATATATATATATATATATGAGACGCCGAAAGGAGAAAGAGAAATTGATATGGCGGTAGTGATCTGAGACTTCGGCGCGGGGCTTTAGGTTTAAAGGGAGGCAGATTGAAGGTAGTGCAGGATACACGTGTCCGTACGACAGGGAATCTGGGAGATTTGTGCGCTGTGGAGCACGTCTAACAAAGAAAACGGGACGGGGTTAAAGAGCGCAAGGGGTCCAATGATTTGGCGTGGAACCTAAGCTACAACCGTTTGATTTTTTTTCTTTTTTCTTCTCTTTTGGTTGTGAATAGTTAAATAAAAAATGCTGGGTGAAACCCCCACCTCTTTGTATCAAATAAATAAATAAATAAATCCCATCGAGTACAGTTCAATGTAAAAATTTACACCAATCAGCAAAACTTGGAATTAAGATGCACTAATTGAGTTTATTGAAGATAATTAGTGAATGGGAGGAAGATTTAGGTTGTGTTTGGATGTTGAATTGAATTAAATTGAGATATATTATGATAATATTATTTTTTAATATTATTATTATTTTAATATTTAAAAAAATTGAATTATTTATCATATTTTATATTAAAATTTAAAAAAATTATAACAATAAGTTGAGATGAATTTAAAATCTAAGCGCACGTAGATTTTGGTTGCGGTGTAAACTGTAAAAGTAAGAAAATTCCCACTGTTATCATAAAGCTTGCTGTGCCGATGGATTATGCTCATCATGATTGCGATCGATGCAAAAAGGAATTGACACAATTTCTTGTGTTCTTTTGATGCCAATTGCTATGAGATGGTCGGTCGGTCGGTTGGTCCTCGGGCGTGAGACTTTTTCAATAAAAATGAGGCATGAACAATAGCGTATAATATATGTGATGGAGAGATCCATTTAACACCAATTTCAAGCTGTAGTTTACTTTTTTAAGAAATGTTATTTATCATTCCCTACATCATTTATCAGCCATATTAATATGTATATTTAAATATAATGATAAAAATAATAAATAATATATTGATATATGGTGTAGAAAATAATAAATATAATTTTTTTACTCGTTTCAAAAAGTTTGTTTATGACAGCCTGAAAGTTTTGGGGCCCAAACGGATCTCCATGGGCCTGACTATAGAGTTCTAGGCGGGCTCGGGCTTAGACCCCAACCATTGAAGACCCAGTCCGATTAATCCCACGAATTTGGACGGAGTTTTGCTTCGCATTATGATCTTTCATTTAAAGAGAGAATCTCACCGTAGCCGCCCTTAGACAGAGGTGCACATGTGAGGTCCGCAATCACTGCCACAGAAGCAAAACATGTGGGCGAGAAGAGAAGTAAGCATGGCAGTTACTACGGTTGCATAGAGGTGGTTGATTCAGCAAGAGGAATGAGCTATTTCAACAAACACCGACGCAAGAATAGCCAGGACAACAACAATGGTCTGAGTCATTATAAGGTAGTCGGTGACTGTAAATTTTCAGAGCATTTTGTGTTCATGGAAAAAGCAACCAAAAAAAAAAAAAAAACCTGTAAAAAACTTAAAAGGAATATTGTGTTTACGTTGTTGCTTTTAGATTTATTTAAAAACAAGGGAAAAACCTTTGAAGTTTGGGCAGACAGAGTTGTACAAAGTACATATTTACCAGTGTCAGTGTAAAATTTCTACCATTCATCACTTGAAGGTACCACGTTGAGCATAACAGAAATTCGGGTAAAAATAGATATCTATGCACATCCAAGACTTATCTTCGCTGTGAATTAGTGTAAAATTTATAGTACAAAATAATCGGATCTCAGGGGCTAACATGACCATATCTTATATAGACAACGATCACCACCCCCACCATCCTTGGAAGGATGTGCAGTTTCAGTAGACGCATCTCTGCAAGGGGAGGAGGAAGGGGGTCTTTTTTTCTTAGAGTGGATGTATAACTCACACTACAAAACAATCTCACCTCAGAGACTAAAAGATGTATAATGTAGAAACTGATCATCTCCATCTTGATTTATCTATATCACCAACCCCGCCATTCTTGGATGTATGCTCAGTTTCAGTGGACGCATCTGCACCGGACGGGATGGGGTCTTTCTCCCGTGCCGATCGAATTTCCTTCAAAACAAGGAACAAACAACTAGAGTCGATGCAAAGAAATATTATTATCAAATATACAAGTTGCACATGCACTTGTATCCAGAACAAGTCACATATTTTAATATTAGCATGCCTAGTAGCACATTACAAGCTATTGTAGTAGTTACTTTAGTAATAAGCCTTGGTATGTGCTCTGTGTCTACCCCAAGTGCTGTGGTCCTCTAATACATGCGCACCAATTCTATACTACTACTGAAATAAAGGAATCAGCGTCATAACTACTATGGTAGTTAGTTGTGAATGTCATTTCATTTCATGTAATTGTTGTTTGGTGTTGGTTAGTTGCATAACAATGAAATATTAATTGCACTCTGATTTATGGAAAGCGACTCACATATTATAAAAATCTAGACTTCAGTGTGATGTGTGAATGGTATCCCTACAAAAACAACAGGTTGAGCACAAGCAATGCTGAAAGGATGTGTAGGGATACCATTCACACATCACACTGCAGTCTAGATTTTTATAACACAGACCAAATCACTATAATTCATAAGATCAAAATTTTCCCTATGCTGAAAGGATGCGTAATATGCTTGCCTTTTCCAAAATATGTGACTTCCTAATGCTTGATTCAATATCCAGACTCGATGCCACCACACTAGTGTGGTCTTGTCATCTTGCTCGTGAAAGTAACACAAATAGCTTAATAAAATGGATGAACGATGTCCATCATCAATTCAACATAAAATTGTAAAATTAGGTGAAGATTGTAGATCTAGCACAAGGCTTACCGAACGAAAAGGGAAGTCATCTGCCTCAAGCATATGAACAATTTGCCCCATCTTGGGACGCTTGTTGATATCCAAGTCTATACACCGGAGACAAACCAGCAATGCCCGCTTTAAACCTCTGGGAGGGGGCTGAACCTCAATCAAGGGGTCCACAAGCTCTTCTCCACGACGACTTGCTACCATCCCTTTAAACCAATCAACCAAGTTCATCTGAAACAAATTTTGTAGAAACAGGGTCATGACTTTTGACTAATGAAAATGGTAGACAAGGTTGCTCTAAGGATATCTTGGTTCACCTCTCCAGCTGGTCTTGAATAATCAATCGGGCTTCTTCCTGTAATTATCTCCATGAGTAAAACCCCAAAGCTATACACATCACTACCCTCACTAAGCATACCCGTGCTTGCATACTCGGGAGATACATATCTGCAGTAAAAGTATGGTAACTTAGCCAATATTACAGGGTAAAATCCGGAACTGGTTCACGTCAAAAATTGATTCAGGAAGTATGACAGAGAACAAACCCAAAGGTTCCCATTACACGAGTAGTCACATAGCTTGCCTCTGATCCCAAGAGCTTGGCCAGTCCAAAATCCGACACTTTGGGGTTCCATTTTCTATCTAGAAGAATGTTACTGGATTTTACATCGCGATGTACGACTTTGGGTTCTAATCCTTCGTGCAAATAGGATAGCCTGAACGGAAAAAAGCACCATAAAAAAGTTGATCCGTCATGGAAGAAACGAAATTAGTGAATAACATTGAACTAATTTGGATAACAGAACAGAAGTAACATGATAGCGCATTAAATTCCATATTCTGTGAACTAACTGTCTTTGGCACACTGTCCCGAGCATTGGTATAAGGCCAATTGAAAGCCCACAACTTTTTATGTTCGCTTTTGACCAGTTATAAGGAAATTCAACAGGAGAGCGGAGTATATACCCTTTTGCTGTGCCAATGGCAATCCTCATTCGAATGTCCCAGGTCAGTGGGCTAACTGAGCCAACATCACCATGCAACCACTGCTCCAAATTGCCATTATCAACGTACTCGTACACAAGCATCCTGAATGGCCATTAGAAGTTCCCACAGAAAATCTTAGAGGGAAAATAACGGACTTTCTATCTCTTTTTCTTTTCAAAATAAGAGGATAGGGTCAAGTGGGCGCATGGAAAGTACCTTTGCGCACCTTCAGCACAACAGCCGATTAGACCCACCAAGTTCTTATGCCTTACTTTCCCTATGGCTTCAACTTCCACCTTGAACTCCTTCTCTGCCTGACCCCTAAAACACATAACTCAGTGTCATTGAAAACAATCCAAATTTAAAGAATTTTCCAGTGCTGTGAAAAAAAGAAATTCATCGCCGAAATATTGGAAACAACGCCCAGCTACATTCATAAACGAACCAGCTTGCACCTGGTTTACACCAAATCGTAAAATCCTTTGTCAGCTGGAAGCAACTAAAGAATTCAACAAAGCCTTCATATCAGTGTACTGCTTCACATTCTCGATTTTCTTTCAATAAGTGAACAATTCAAAATTTCAAAGTGCAAAATTCGCTCGACGGTATCAATTGTTAGCAGCATGTTAATTATTATGTAATACGTATCAAATAGAAAGGAAAATTCAGAACTCTCGTTGGATTAGCTAAAAGCTAAATTCAATGAGTATTTAGCTATTAAATAATAAAATATGCTCATATTAGATTAGTCAAATTCTAAATATTTAGAATTTGGATACAGTGACTTTCAAAAATTTTTTTAAATTTAAAAGTTAGTGTACATACATCAAATACATATTTTATTAATTATTCTCTCTCCCTTTCTTTCTATCACATATTTTATCATAATTAATATATTAATTTGACTTAGTGATATATTAATTTAATAAGAACATGATTATTAATTAACATATAATAAGTAGAATAGTAAAATATGATAAAATTTAAATAATTAATAATTAAAAAAATTAAATATTTTTAAAATTATTAGTTATTCATTATCATATAATAAATAAATGTATAATCTAATGTGAAGATTTGATGTGAATAACCAAAACCAAATTTATCTTATATTATTTTATTATTATATAATAAAAAAATAACTATTCTAATGTAAAAATTTATATGAATAGAATAATTAAAAGTTAAATTTTTCTTATATTCATCAAAACTGTCCTTTACACGAGTATTAACAATGAAAATAATAGAACTAAGAAAGCGACATTTTTTTAACAAGAAAGTAGCAATTATTGATAGTAAAATATAGATGAGAAAGAACAAAGCGGATAAAGAAATAAAGAACAAAGTAACCATTTACTTTTCCTAGTACTCCGCAACGAAGACAGCCTATTACCGACACAGAACAAAACAGTCCAGATCGGAGGTGAACTAGTCGTAATTTATTTCCACTTGTTCTATGTGCAAGCAAAGAAATTTGACTTCGACAAACCAAAAAAAAAGATACTTATTTAACAAAACAGTAAATAACAAGAACGAGACAAAACGTACAGCTGGAACGATACTAAAATTTGGATCTAAGAAAAATAAAATAAACAGGGAAGTTAAAAACCACTTTTCAGTAAAAAATAATTGAGAACGGGAACTTTAGCGATATAACTTGGATCTAAAACGCATATTAGAGCAGGGAGATGTGAGATTTTTTTCATGGAAAATTCATACCGAGAAAAAGAAAATAACTTCAACTAAGGAAACATTCTTTAACTAATTACCTATGAAACCAATAGGGCCTAAAAATCTAAGATTGTACATACTTGTTGTTAAGAAGGTTCTTCACGGCCACCACCGACCCGTCCTGCAAGATTCCTCTGTAAACAATACCATAACCTCCCTCTCCGATCACGTTCTCCACCGCGAATCCACGTGTCGCCATCTCCAGCTCCTTCAAGCTGTACCAGCGGCCCCACCCGATGTTCTCAGGATCCACCGAAACGTCACTCCGGCTTCCCCCGGACACCTCACTCTCTCCGCTCCTTTTTCCTCCCTTAATCTCAACCTCAACCTCCGGCTCTTTCAAATCCGCATTACTAATTTTGACCTCCGCCTTCTCATAATTGACTTCGCGATTCAAGGACTTGATCTCCACGATCTCCTTGGAGACCAGCGGTATTAGCCCCGAGCTATGCTTCACACGCATTTTGCGCTTCCGATATTTTTTGTTCAGAGAAATATAGATAAAGATCACTAGGAAAACTGCGATCGCACAAAGCAAGAGAATTCCGATCACGAAGTACAGTTTCAGGCCGAGAAATGAGGTCTTGGAGTTGAGCTTGTGGGGGAGAGAGTCATCGGAGGCTTGGACTTCGCTGGAAACCGACATTGTACCCTGCGAAGTGAAGCGTGTGTGTGGGCCTTGAAACTTTTCTCTGGAACGTGGGAGAAAAACTGCGAGATAACAGAGAGACGTTGATGTTTAAGAATGTTTGGTAGAAGGGAAAACATTAAAATTTCTTCAGTTCTGAAATACTAGTGGCTTTAAGCGTTGAAAGGTTTCGAAGAGAGGGGTTTAATGGATACAAACTCCTTAGTAAAAAGGAGGCAAAAGAGTGACGGGAGACGTCGTTATTTTTTGGGTTTGCTCTGTTTGTACAATTACGTAAATGCCAGTGTGCAGTGGGTGACAGGTGATATGGCCGTTTGATACTAAATTGACCAAAATAACCTGGAAGAATCAAGATTAGTGGAAAGCCGGCAATGTTAATGTGCGTACTCGATAGTCAAGCTGTGCAGATAAGCAAGGGATTAATTGTAATACATACAAGTTTGAAAGATGCGCTGCTCCATTCATTAGCTGTGAAGGTGTGTGTTTAACAAAATTATCTTATTATTTATTTATAGGTATTGCAAAGCAAATATATATATATATGGGACTAAATATTAATTAATTATATGTATTTGCTACATTAAAAATATATGGGACAAAATTATCTTATTATTTATTTATAGGTATTTATTTATCGCTAAAAATAAGGCCACGAATTCGAGAAGAAGTCGATTAGAAATTAAGTATCTTTTCAATATCTAGACAATGGGATCTTGCCAAGCGTGAATAGGTAGAAACAGCTAACATCTCATTGTCACCGACTCACCAAGTTCCCTAATTTGAAAGACAAAAAAAAAATCTTTGAGCATTTGAACGAGACATGTTCGAGGTTTAAAATTCTAGGATTGGAGTCTCAACTACCACTTTTTTTTTTTCAAGTTTAAATTTGTTTTGGGGTTGGGAGGAGTCAATGAGCCATTACTTAGAACACAATCTATCCAATATAAATCACTTCATATTTGAAGGAATCGATTTGTCTTGACCAGGTTGCACGTGCATGGCTTTCTCACTCGTGTATTTGGGTACATCGACATGGCTTAAATACTTAAGCCATAAGAAAGTGGGTAATAAGAGAAAACGAGGGAGGTAGAGTCCAAATATTATATCTGGAAGAGCTAATGAAATAAAACGTAGAATTAGAATTCGAGTTGACGTATGCTAGAATTCCAAAACCGAACTTATTTTTGAATTTTGGATATTTATCCATTTAGATACGTTTGGACAATAAATACTTTCAATTTATTTATCTCATCTTATTATTATATAATAATTTAATATTTTCAAATTATAAAATAATATTAATATTAAAAATAATATTTTATTTAATTTATTTAAATTATTTCATTTCATCTTACTATTTAAATTAATCATAAAGTCCAATGGTCCCCAATCCACAAATAATCCCATCGAAAATAGAAAAAATATTTGGCTTGAGCTGGCAGTGTCACTCGAGGGCTATTAGTAATTTACATAAAAAACGAGGTGACGTGTTGTTGGAATGGGACAAGGAGTGGGGACATCAGATTGCACATTTATGAATAATTTGAAAAATTCGTGAGTCTGCGTTCACTGAAATTATTGTAACATACTGAATCTTGATGGAGAAGGAGCGTCTTGATGTGGATGCCTTTGTTTTTTGAGTTGGAAAAAATACTAGCAATGATCCTGACTCGTATTGAAATATTTCAACCCAATCAGGTTTTTAGGTTACGTGTATACCCACCGCCCGGGTTCTTTCTATTTTGCCTACAGTAATGGATACGGAATTAATTTGTACATCTGTCAGAAATCTCAGCACATTTAACCTATTGAGTAAAAAAAAAATTATATATATATGTGAAGTGTACTGTAACTTCCGACTGATACAGCAGTTCTGAATGGACACGAGGAACAGGGACAGTGATTAACCCCAAAAAAATCTGGTACGATCGGAAGTTACGTTGATATAGCCAGACTGATAGGAGTGATGTGCTGTTGGCGTGAACCGCTGGGCATTGGAAGCTGGGACCCCAAAACGGTGGATATTTGGGACCATGCTCTATTTTTTGGTGCCATCGTACACTTATAGCTGCTTCGACGTGGGGGACATTTTGATGCCCACCAGTGCTATTTGCTTTTTTGGTTCTTTTCTTCTTCTTTTTTCTTTCCTTAATTTTCTAAATTCAAGGTTTCTGTCTGTCTAGACTCTAGCTCATCATTTTCCTTCGGTTTTTGATTGACCATTGTTCCGTATTAATTTGTTTGTTGGCAGACCCAGAACGTGGCTTCATCATTCCACGTTGATTTTCTTGGTTTATCAACTATATAACTTTCTGGCTTGACACGATCGTTGCAAGTAGTTTTCAAGATTATTATTAGCATGCGAATGATCAAGAGGGGTCCATATTCCCCTAAATCATGCATTGTTGGTGGACATTCAACTAAGCAAAGTTCGCTTTGTGCGATTAAAAAGAGCAGATTTGCCATCTTTTTGGTTCCCATGGACGAGGATTGCGCCTTTCATTTGGATCAATTGCTGGCCATGGAGATAAACCGCATCTTTTAGCCATTATCATGCTTTAATAGTTCAATAAACACCTTTCCTTAATGTTTGTTGTGGTCAAATGTAGATATTATCAACATCAAAACACTTTGTCGAACTAAGATCGTGTTTCAATTTTTACACAAGTTGTTTGGTAATTTCATAATTTAAGCACTTTCTATAATCTAAAAAGAGATAAACACAATTCGTGAATCTCTCCTAATCAACACTATCTGACAATACATGTGGATGATATGATGAGGATAGAATCCGCATATTGTATGTATATTGTCTCCAAATTGTTGAATTTGTCTAACGTGTATGATATAGACTTCGCCTACTAGTTTGACCAAAAAGGGGTAAAAAAAAAAAAATTCAACATATATACGGGTAGTAAATACTAAACACTAGTTTTCATAAATTTAAGAGAAATGCTTTAGCCAATTCAATAGTAAATTTATAAATTGATATACTTTGATATATATTTTAAAATTATTTTTTATTGTAAAATAGATATAATGTATCATGTGAAATTATATAAGTTATATTTTTTTTTTTTTTTTTGAGATATCTTGATGGCTGTAGAACTTCTCTAAGGCCTAGTTTGGTTATACATTTAAAATTATCTCATATCATATAATTATTACAATTTTTTCAAACTCTCACATAAAATATAATAAAAAATTTAATTTTTTTAAATCTAAAAATAAAAATTATATTATAACAATATTTTATTTAACTTTAAACTTTTATCTCGTCTCCCATCTTATTTAATCTCATATTTATAATCAAATGGGGCCTAAATTTAAATATCTATTGGCATGATCTCTTTTGATATC
Source organism: Juglans regia (assembly GCF_001411555.2). NCBI lineage: Eukaryota > Viridiplantae > Streptophyta > Magnoliopsida > Fagales > Juglandaceae > Juglans > Juglans regia. The sequence goes on from NC_049913.1 coordinate 5,187,217, forward strand.
TACATTCTTACGTTATGTAAATAAACTATCTTCGTCGAACTCGGCACTGTATATATTTTATGCTATGGCCCAGGCCTACCTACAAGCATTATCGGCTCAAGTCGGGCCTGGACAGTCGGCATTCTATTTAGAAAAATTTTATTTATAGTTCTAAATAATAGGCTGCATATATAATTTTATTGATAAATGAAGATAAAAAAAAAAAAATTATTGTTTTAGAAAATATATTATTATAATTTTAAATATTTTTTAAACATAATATTTGCATTTGCATTAAATCCTTAAATAAAAACGGTATGTATATTAACTCATTTATATATTGTGGGTGCATGTTAGTGGTATGTATCATGGGTTCGCGCACAATCAATTTTTCCAGAATTTTCAAATCTTTTCCTTAAAGAAAATGTACAATAGATTGTATATTATCGTGAATAATTAAAGGGTGGACTTCAGCTACATATCGAGAATTCCTTTCTTGATCAGTGCATTTTTTTTAATATATTTTTTAAAATCTCTTTCAATAATAAAAAAAAATTATAACATCATTAAATAATACTCTTTTAATCATTAAATAAAAAATAATCTGTCAGACCCGTCATCAAAGTCCTTTATCCAGATATACATTTTTCATAATTAAATAATTCTTATAATATTTACAAATCTATAATAAATAGTAATAAAGTTATTATCTTCTTATTATCTATTTATTATTTATAGTATATTTAAAAAAATTTATTTTTTATCATTTTATTAAGTTTTTTTTAAAATTCTTAATTATTAAAAAAAATTATAAATTTATTAATAATTACTTTTTTAATTATTAAATAAAATAAATATAAAAATTAATGAATGATAAGAGAATAATAACTCTATCTTTATCCAACCTATAATAGTGTTTTTAAAGGGTTGGTCCACGTGGTGGGTGGGCTGTTGAGGGCGATGTCGTGTCAAATCATCAATTTCGATAATCAATGAAGGATTATCTTAACGAACAACTGTCCAGTGTCTAGACTGATCCATGCATGTCTAAATTCTTAAACCTTATCCATTTGGCTGCCCAAAAGTCATACATCTATCGTAACCAAAGTTTTGAAGCACCACCTTATCCAGATAAGATTTCGTAAAAAGAGCGTTGTTATTTATAAATATACACATTATACATCATATATTATAATTTTTTTATTTTTTTATTTTCTAAAATTTTTATTATTTTTAAAATAATTTAATTATTCTACTCATTATCCATGTACTATATATTTAATAAAAGAAAAAAAATTAAAAAATCATAAAAAATAGTATATAGTGTATGAAACTTACGAAGAAAATTATTTTTATAAAAAAGATAGTAAGGAAAATCTCTGTAGTTGTTCATATGTTTGAAAATATAATTATTCTCATGTTATTTAAATAATTTATTATTATTTATAAATAATTTATTACTATTTATTATTTTTCACAAACTATTTTAAATATTTTTAACATTTAAATAGAACATTAGTGGAGTTTACACAATGACAAATATTATAAAAAGTTATTTGCTTCTTTTACTGGCGTTTGTGGTACACGAAAACGTTAAAAACATTAGCAAGATGATAGGTTAAGATTATTAACCTAGACGATTCTGTTTTACATACAGTAAGGTCATACTAGTACATTCTAAAATAGTTTTTATTTTTTTTCTTTTATTTCATACCATAATAGAAAAGATTATGTTACTTGTGTATAAAAGGAACCTTCCCATGCAATACAATTAGGATGAAATTCATGAAAAGTGCCTCTCTCAACAAAGATCTCCATATATGTTAAGAGAAATGCTGAGTAGAGTCCCTATAAGGAGGCTTCGTGTACTCTATCATTTATCTTTTAGTCCATATCAGCATATGTCAAATGACTAAAATGCCCAAAAATCATATATTTCCCATTTGATTTGCCCACAAATTGTATACGAGAAAGTAGCCATTCGATTTTATTTTGCCGCTCACCCAGCCTGCGTGACCTCTTGTGCTCTGTGCCATTCAAAATTCGGCGTCGTCCTCAGCTCTTCCACCACTACCACCACCATCATCGTTAACGTAAACCCAACCCAACCCACGCGAGGTTCCTTTTAACGGGAGTACTGTTCAAGTTCCAACGTCGTGGTCAGTTCCTCCACCATCGGCGTCGTGCTCAGCTCCTCCACCTCCATCAGAAGTAACGTAGACCCAAATCTTAAAGAATATTTTGTTTGCCCAAATCTGAATGTTTATGTGTGCTTAATATTAAACTTTGCTGAATGTTTAATAAACACCTCAATGTGCATGGATCCAAATTTTTTGGGGTCAATGTTTATTTATATAATGATAATATTAGATGATAAATGCAAGTCCCCCCTCTCACAAAAATAGGTTGATTTAGCATAGTAGTGTAGTGTTAAATGCTTCTTGAGTAGTAGCTAGTGATATGCGCATTGAAGCTTTTGAATCTACGATTTTGATAAAAAAAGGAGGATGACAAATAGACATACGTATACATTCATGTTCCCATATAACTAGATAACCATTTTCTCATTCATATGTGTCCATAAGCAAACAAATAGTACATTACATGCAAAGTGCCACAAAATTTAGAACACGAGGTCTAGTAGATTGAAATCCACAATTATATATTTTTTTGAGACTGGATCATCACTTATTAAATATTATATAGTGGTGGGTCTATTTTTGGTGGAAAAGTCAATGGAGAAAGGAGAAGAAAGCACAAGGACTACCAACACTACTGCATTTATTCATGTATTATTTTTCCATATAAAAGCCATATTATTGGTGTGATTTATGAGTTGGTGATAAATCATTATTCGATATTATTTCAAAAAATACCAATACCATTTTATCCAGATTGGTCAGCATATAGTTATATGCATGATTACCATGGGATGATGCCACCTACATTTTTCCTACCGTTTGCTCCTTGTCCAAATGCCGACCCTTATCCATTGAGAAATGAGGCGATAAACTTTATGATTCGGAAGTTTATATGCTTAAATCCATCTTGTGAATGCTACATTTATGATTTTTTATTGTAAATTATATCAGCCAACGAGAGTACCATTTAGACCACCAATTCCATATCATTTTGCTCCTCCAATTTCTTATCTGGGATGTTCAAGTAATCCTAAGGAGATGATAGAACCCACCTCGTTTACTAGGCGATCGTTATTTTCTTCTCAAAGCAATATTTGTCAAGATAGCTCAAATGTGGGAGACAAGTTCATTAAAGAACAATAGGTATTCCACAAATTGTTGCATTGAGTTTATATCTTCCTTGCCCTGATCTGTGTTATGGTATATTGCAGGAGACTGATAATGCACCGGTTGAGGAAGTACCATTGATGGTTGAGGAAGTAGCACCGAGCAGTTATGAAAATGATGATGATGGTGTTATGGAGCCAAGGCCAGGGATGTCATTTAAAACTGAGAAAGAGTTGTTGGACTTATACAAGAAATATGGAAAACATACTGAGTTTGGTGTAATGACCCAAATAAACAAAATAAAAGAGGATGAGAGTGTTGGATATTTAATACTTGGTTGTGCTCGTGGTGGTAAGGCAAGAAACCGTACTACGAATGTTTCTAAACCATGTCCGACTACGAAGACAGACTGTAAAGCAAAGATTAATGCTATTTTGCTTGATAGGGTATTGCGTATAACAATTGTTGAGAATGCATACAACCATGAACTAAGTCCATGAAAGGTAAGAGTTTTTAGATGTAATTGACAAATTGATGAGTCTGTAAAAAGACAGTTAGATATCAACGACAAGGTAGGCATAAGTATGGCTAAAAGCTTCAGTGCATTGATTGTCGATGCATGTGGATTTGATAATCTTCCATTTGTTAAGAAAGATGCACGTAATTATATTGACAAGGCCTGACACCTTAGGCCTGGTAAAGGAGGTGCTGGTGCACTTCGTCAATATGTTGAGAGAATGCAGTATAAGAATGATGGGTTCTATTCCTTAATGGATTCGGGTGATGATGGTAGATCCAAGAACGTTTTCTAGGTCGATGCATGTAGCTGAGCAGCATATGAGTATTTTGGAGATGTTGTGACATTTGATACAACATATCTAACAAATAAATATGTCATGTCATTCGCCCATTTTGTAGGAATGAAACTACCATGGACAATCTATACTTTTTGGAACAGGTCTGATTTTAAGCAAAGATACTGACATATTTGTTTGGCTATTTGAGACTTAGTTGAAATGTATGGATTAGAGAGTTTCAAAAGCTATCATCACTGACCAAGATAGGGCCATGAAAAATGCAATAGCAATAGTTTTCATGAATACTCGACACAAATTTTGTTTATGGCACATCATGCGAAAACTACAAGAGAAGTTGTGTTCTCATTCAGAATATAGTTGTGGTTTAAAGAGTGCATTGCATAAATGTGTTTACGATTGCCAGACTTCTAAAGAGTTTGAGAAGTGTTAGGAGGTGTTTATTGGTACATATAATTTGCATGACAATGCATGGCTTCAAAGTCTATATAGTGATAAAGAGAGCATTGGGTTCCCATGAATGCATTTTTTTATGGTTTTGTGTATTCAGAGACGACGTTAAAAGAGTTCATCGATTAGTTTGACAATGCATTGAGGAAAAAATTAGATAATGAGATTGCAGCAGACTTTCACTTATTCAACTGCTCAATTCCATGTATAACTCATTTACCTATGGAGAAGTAATTTCAGAAATTATAAAATAATTCTAAGTTTAAGGAAGTACAGTCTGAAGTAATGAAGATGATTTATTCTCATTATATTCTCACTAAGACAGAATGAGTAATTTCGATATATCAAGTTAATGATCAGTTGCAAGTTGAATAATGCATCAAACGAGTTACATACCGGGTATACTTCAATGAAGATGAGTGTGAGACGAAGTGCATGAGTGAATTATTTGATATGAGAGGCATTTTATGTAGACATATTCTTGTTATTTTCTTAGTGAATGATGTTCGATCGGTGCCTTTGAAATACATTATGGGCAGGTGGATGAAAAACATTAAACGTAGGTATGCTCTAATTTGAAGCAGTTATGATGATTTGAGTGGTAAATCAACTGCTGATATGTGCTCTACTCTAATTAAGCTATGCTATGAAGTCACTACAAATGCAGCAGAAGATGAAGATGATTCAATGGATATGGTGCAGAAGTTACAGGCAATGAATTTGCTCTACACAAAAATCAAGGCCCAACATGCACTAAAGAATAATAGTACTTTGGTCAATGGAGTTGAAGTTAGAAGTTCCAAAAAAGAGTGAAGTCCTTGCGTTGTAAAGGGTAAAGGGAAGCTCCCATCGAAGAGGATGGCACCTTCAATAGAAAAGGTTAAAAGGAAGTCACAAGCTAAAAATAAACAGTCCTAGACCCATGCCAAAAGGAAAAGAAAAAACGTATTCTCATTGTTTCTCATACATTTTTTTTAGTTTATTTCCCAATTATATTTAATTCTTTTTTGTGTAGTTGAAATGTAGGCAACCAAACTTCTGGAAGATGTATTGAACACAAGTGGCGCTGCATCAACAATAGAAGAGGTCTTGAACATAAGTGGCGCTGCAAAAACAACATATGTGATCTTGAACATGAGTGGCGTTGCAACATCAACAGATGAGGTCTTACTTCCTAGCACACAACAAAGTGTCCTTATACAAGTATGCAATAACTTATATATATGAATTTGTTTACTTAAGTATGACAATTTTTATTTGTGATTTTAAGTGTATTTTTTTTTACCCGGTTACAGGTGGATCTTCAACATCATACCTCTTTTGACAATGACAATCGGAAGTTTGCAGTATTGAAGGTGCTTGTTTGTGGTCGTTGTTTGTATTTGTCACTCTATTTATTTTCAGACAAATGGATCAATTATATGACTATACAAGCAATGTACTTATTTTGTGCTTTTTAATGAAAAATGCAAATTTATTGGTAATTAGAAGTGTTAGATATATACTTTAGTTTTACACTTTATTATTGTACTAGTATGTAAATAAGAGAAGCTGCCACGACGTTTGCTTTACCAGGATGGTAGTTAATATTGCAGTCGTAGTCCTTCAGAAGTTCCAACCATCTTCGTTGTCTCATATTCAGCTCTTTCTATGTGAAGAAATATTTCAGACTCTTATGATCGGTATAAATCTCGCACTTTTCACCATAAAGATAATGTCTCCATATCTTCAAGGCAAAAACCACTGCTGCAAGTTCCAGATCATGGGTCCGGTTATTCTGCTCATAACTCTTTAGTTGTCGGGAAGCGTATGAAATAACCTTCCCATTCTGCATTAAAACACAACCTAAACCCTTTAGTGAAGCATCACTGTATATAACAAATCCTCCATCTCCCGAAGGAACTGCAAGAACTGGTGCTGTCACTAATCTTTTCTTCAATTCTTGGAAACTGTCTTCACACTCATCTGTCCATATGAACTTCTCATCCTTTCTTGTCAACTTTGTCATCGGAGCTGCAATACTTGAAAAACCCTCTATAAATCTTCTATAGTAACCAGCGAGGCCTAAGAAACTTCGAACCTCACTGACATTACTAGGCTTGACCCACTTTACCACTGCCTCAACCTTTGCTGGGTCCACTGAAATTCCTTTTGCTGATACCACGTGTCCCAAAAAGGAAATCTCGTGCAACCAAAGCTCGCATTTCTTAAATTTTGCATACAACTTCTTTTCTCTTAGTGTCTGAAGGGCAATCCTCAAATGTTCTTCATGCTCAGCACTACTCCGAGAATAAATGAGAATATCGTCGATAAAAACTATCACAAACTGGTCCAAATAATTCTTGAATACCCTATTCATAAGATCCATGAAAGCTGCGGGGGCATTAGTTAGACCAAACGGCATAATAAGAAATTCGTAGTGTCCATAGCGTGTTCGAAAAGCCGTCTTCTGCACATCTATCTCTTTAACTTTCAACTGGTGGTATCCGGATCGCAAGTCTATCTTAGAAAAGACTTGGGCTCCCTGAAGTTAATCAAATAAGTCGTCTATCCGAGGTAGAGGGTATCTGTTCTTGATAGTTACTTTATTTAACTCCCTGTAGTCAATACATAAACGCATAGACCCATCATTCTTCTTCACGAAAAGTACAGGTGCACTCCATGGAGAAACACTGGGGCGTATGAAACCTTTCTCTAGTAACTCTTGTAATTGATCCTTGAGTTCTCTTAACTCAACTGGAGCCATGCGGTAGGGTGCCTTAGATATAGGCACCGTTCCCGGAGTGAGATCAATCACGAACTCAACTTCTCTATCCTGAGGTACTCCTGGAAGATCTTCAGGAAACACATCTTTAAAATCTCTAACTACTTTTATGTCTTCAATCTTGAGTCCATCTTCTGGTGGTAAAATCAAACTCGCCAAGAATCCCATGCACCCTTGTCTCAAAAGTCTGGTGGCCTGCAAAGCTGAGATTACACGAGGAGGGGAAGTTTCTCGTACAGACTGAAAACTAAACTCCTCCCCATCTGTGCATTTAAAGACCACTCGCTTATTAAAGCAATCCACACAGGCATGGTTCTGGGATAACCAGTCCATTCCCAGAATCACGTCAATTCCGGACATATCAAATACGATTAAGTCCGCAGGCAAAATTCTCCCTGGAATCTCTATCGGACAACCAATTAGCACAGAATCACAAATAATATGATCTCCCGAGGGCGTAGCAACAGACATACTAGGTTCTAGTGGTTCAGGTATCTTCTCAGCCAAACATGCATAATGATTAGAAATGAAAGAATGAGTAGCACCAGAGTCGAATAAAATGGAGGCATGACGTGAAAATAACGATAATGTGCCTATATGAATGACATAACAACTTAAAGCTATCAGGATCATGTAATTTATTCATCGTTCTATAAAGATATCTAAATTTAGGAAAGCGAAAGGTACCTGTGACTACATCATATGATGCTTCAGCATCAATAGGGGTAAGGGCATAAACTCTCGCTGTAGCATGCGTCTTCTGTCCTCCGTTCCTACCCGGTTCCCCAGTTTCTTAATTGGGCAATCCCGAGCTAGATGGTTTGGCTTCCCGCACTTGAAACACACGTTCTGGCCAAACATGCACCTTCCCAAATGTCGTTTCCCACATGTTGCACACGTGGGGTAAGTTTGCCCTGCTGGTGGTTGACCTTGACGATTCATAATGTGAGGCCTCTTGTCCTTATGCGACACTGCTTGGGGTTGTTGCTGTTGCTGGCGCTTCCTTTGATTGTTGTACTCGATGTTCTCTTGGAGGTCTTCTTCAGCAATGGTAGCTCGGGTGACTAGCTCTGTGAAACTCCGAATCCTGAGAGTACGGACACGTTCTCGAATCCTACGATCCAGTCCACGCTCAAATTTTTCAGCCTTCTTTTCCTCATCCGGAATTAAGTAAATAGCAAAACGAGAAAGCTCCATGAACGTTGTAGCATACTGCGCTACCGTCATAGATCCTTGAGTAAGATCCATAAACTGGCGAGCTCTCGACTCCTGAAGAGTTTGTGGAAAGAAGTGGTCCAAAAAGATTTTCTTGAAATGCTCCCCAAGTAATGGGGACTGCTTCCCCTAGTTCCAGCTGAACCAAAGCCCGGGTTGACTTCCACCACTTGTTTGCCATATCAGTCAAGTGGTACGCGGCGTATTTGACCTTCTGATCATCAGTGCAGTAGAGCACTTCAAAAATCTGCTCCATACGATCGATCCAGCTTTCCGCATCCATGGAATTCAATCTGCCATCGAACGTAGGAGGATGCTGACGAGAAAATTGCTCCAAAGTACAACCGGCTTGTGGAGCTCTAGGCGCCATAAATTGGCCGCTAACCATAGATTGAAAGAATTGGGTAGCAGCTGCGACCAGATGATCCGGGTTATCATTCTGGTTAGAACCAAAAGATCCCTCTCGGGTTGGGTGATTTCTAGTACCGGGGGCCATGATCTACGTCAAATGTTATAATAACAATTATCTAATATTTGATAAGAACGTAAAAACAATGACAATGAAACAACCTATACTGATTGTTCTAACTAGTAAAACCTATAAAGTATTCAACCCTAAACAAACCTTGATTACTCACGAGCAGGCTAGGAGCATCCTAGGTAACTTTAACTAAAAAATTTTACAAAAAGTTTTTTTTTTTTTTTTGAAAAGTCTACAGAATCAACCTGTCTCTGATACCAAATTGTAACACCCCCTTCCCGTAGGCTAGGTGTGTCACATATTTTTCATGAAAAATAACCCGGCAAGCGATTCTCTAATTTCATAATTGAAAAATAAACTGAAGTAATTTATTATGAAATAAAAGGTCTAATAAAAAATGTCTTCCCAAAACATTAAAGAAATAATTGAATAAATTCGTCATAAAAGACACATTTTATTTTAAAAAGTCAGAACAAAACTAAAATGTTCCTTCTACTCCTGGCCTGCCTGCTCGTAATCATCATCTTCACCTGGGTAATTAAAAACATGAAAATAAACTAAAATGAGTCGATGACTCAGTAAGAAATCTATCATAACGAAAACGTAATAAACATAAAATTTTCATAAGAACTTTCATGCTGAACTTAAAATTTATGACTGTTCATGCTAATGCTTATGCTATGTATGACTGAATTTTCTGAACTAACTGACTGATTTATCTTACTTATCTGACTGGCCAACACACTTAACCCTGTGTGCAAGGTTGTGCACCAGCCCCACATCCCGCTGCAGCAAGGGGAACTGCTGATAGTATTCTAGCATACTATGGTGGACCACGACTGAGTTCGTGGCTTGCACACCACCCTGAAACTGAACTGCATTGGTACCATGCATCTGAATGGCCATCTTATTAACTGATCTGATTTTTATCTTACACTTGAATTTAAGATGGCTTATGTGTCTTATACACATGAGATGCATGACATAATACATACATAACTATAATTTCTGAAACTGAAACATGATGCGGAATGACATGATCATATGCTATGCTGGATGACATGCTTGTACATGAGCGGTTCATAAATAATGGCTATCAAAGAACTGGCTTGAATAATACATACATATAAGCTAACTGTGATGATCCTAATTTATGATCAAATTTACTTACCTCGATGCGTTTCTTCTTGAATAATACTTCGTAACTTGAGGCCTATATTCAATAAATAACTATCACTAAATTGTTTGGAACTAAAATAAATGCTAATATCTTACTTAACTAAATTCGGAATTCTAAAACATAGTCAAGCCAATATTTGTTTAACACTAAAATCAATAATTCATAGTATTTAAATTACTTAAAATACAAATTTATAATTTAGTAGAAATACTCGAGCTATTTTTAAATAATTCACAAAAACTTAAATTCTTAAACTAAGTTTCATTTCTTAACGTAATTATTAAATCTTATAAGAAACTTAATAAATTCCATTAAATTCTTAACATAGAAATTTTATTAAAATCTTACTAAATTGACAAAAGAAATGTTAACTCAAATATTAGACTTAAAAAATTATACTTTAAAACATCTTTCCAATTCTTTAAACATTTATTAAAAAGAACCTTTAACTAAATATATTTATTTAATAAACTCAACTAGTAATATTAAACTCAATATAAATCACTAAAACAATTATTGAAATAAAATGAGATCAAGTCTAAAATATAAGCTCAAATAAATATCACTATAATCTGTAAAAAGGGTTAAAAACTCTGGCCCATAAGTATAATACTATACTACATGAGCCCAAACAGGAAACTAAACCCAAACCCATCCCAACCTCATACGGCCTAAAGGACTAGGGCCCAAGGCCCATCAAAACCCACGGGTTCCCTCTAGAACCCGAGAACACGGCAAGCCTAAAAAGAAAACGAAAACAGAGTTGAGAGAGAAAGAGTCTGCGATGGAGGAGCTCACCGAGGAAGAGGGGCTAACTCGACGGCGGTTCTGGCGGCTGGGAGCGATCGGCGGCGCGACAGGGGGGTTCCTATGGTGGTGCGACACCGAAGGAAAAGAAGAGAAAAAGAGAGCTGACGGTCGGCTTACCGAAAATGGGTGGCTGAGCTAGGGCTGGGCTGGTCGGCACCGTCTGTGACGCCGGAAGGGAGTCCCGCGTCTCTGAGTGGCGTGGAGTTACTGTGAGAAGGAGTGGGTGGCTGCGGGTCAGAGAAGAGAACTCAATACAAGTGAGTTTTCTTTGTATTTTTCTTGTGTTTGAATCAGATATTCTAGATGGATTTGTAAAGACGATAGAAAGGCTATCTGATAGGGCTTTTCTAATGAGAGTTAGACTCCTACTAGGACTCGAATTTACACACTACGGGATGAGAAAGAGTATGAGATCAGGGTTCAAATTTGAAACAAAGTGGATGAAACTTACGGATTGGTGATTTGAATTTGTCAAATAGCGGCTAACAAAGTGATGAGGTTCGGAGACTAGAAAAATTTAAACTTTAATTTTCAAAACAAACATCGCAGTGAACGTAATCTGAAACACTTTAGAAATCTTTATTAAAACAAAACTCTAATAAATCATAAATAACAACCATAATAGAAAATATAGAGATAAATTAAATATAAATTCTGATAAAACTATACTCATAAAAATATAAATTCTAAAATAAAAGTTTACTAGGAAAAATTACTAATATACCCTAAAACCAAAACTGGTATGTCACAGGATCTTTAGCATAAAGGAAGGGGGCGACGCATGAAGGGGACTCGTTTAGGGCTCAGACGGGGCTTAGTATTGGGGATAGACGAAGGGAACAACCACCATCAGCGGGTACGAATCTGTCGTCCTCAAGAGGAATGTGGAGTTTCAGTCTCGAGAGGAAGTTCGATTGTCAATCTCGAGAGGAATGGGGAGTTCAGTTGCTCAGGAGGAAGGGGAAGAGGGAAAGGGGAGGAAGAAATCAGTTGTTGTTTCTGCCATAGTGAGACGATGTCGTGTTTGGCTTAAATGAAACGATCCGTTTCATCCACGTCGGGGCTTGCACTTGCAGACCTCTATTTGAGACTGTATTAAGAATTTCTCTTGAAAATGGTGATGCTCTAAATATGTCCTCCAAAAATATTCTTAGTATATTTTGATTTTATTTTTTATTTTTTTAATGTTAGAAAAATATACACAAATTTCCTAATGATAAATTTTTCAAGCATTATAAAAATACACTAAGGAGTATTTTTGGAGGATACAATTGGATGATCATGACACCAAGCATTTTCCATTTTCCATTTTTCTTTGTTTTTCCTAGACAGAGACCACTCTCATTGAGAGCTAAAGAGAAGAGCATTCAAAAAAACAGTGACGAAACCATTAAAAAAAAAAAACATACAGGGCCATAAAAGAGAAATAAGGGAGAAGGAAATGTTGCATCCATGGAAATTGGGAAAAAAAATGGAAGCATAATTTAAAGGAAAATAATAGTATGACTTTTAAATATGTCCACTAATATTTTTTTATTTTTTTTTATTTTTCTTAATGGTTAATGAAATCATTATTGGTGACTTTATATTTATATTTTATTTTTTTTAACGATTAAGAATGTTTAAAAAATACTTTAAAAAAAATACAAAGAAAAAATTATTTATACTAGTGTGCATATTTAAGATGCACAGTGTGCATCATAACATTGTCCTAATTTAAATATTTATGATAAATATTTATCATAACATTGTACATGCAATCTTTAAATAGAGACTGTAAATAGAATTTTTCATTTGAAAATTATATGTGCAAACTATTCATTAACTAGAAAAAAGTACAGTTTTGATAAGGATATTATTGTAATTTAAAAAAAATTTAAAGATAAAATTGATTAAACTTACAATGCAGTCCTCAAATAAAGATTGTACGAAGCACTTGTGTCATTAAAATTATTAGAATTTTAAAAATTATATTAAGTTTTGAATTTTCATCTTTATTTACCTTTCCCATTAATAATATTTCTCAAAACTAACACTTTTTTTAACAAAAAAAAAAAAAAAATTATAATTGAAAATGGTATCAATTGAACCCGCTTCGCCAAGACTGATCCACAATCCACCTGCCCATGACCCCACCATCCATCCCCCGCAATCAGTTTTTCCAATTCAAGATAACGCCGTTCCTCGTTTTTCCCTCTATCCTTTCTCTCTCCCGTAAATAACATCTTCACCGCCCAGAAACAGAAACTCCATTTTTATATCCCATTTTCTCAGAGGTCCCGAATCCTAACCCAATCCTCTACTCTGGATAAAAATGATAGTTTCCGGGCTCAAGAAAAGGCAGCGGGTGGCCACCACCTCCGCCTCCTCAGTATTCTTTAACGATCCCTCCACCGCAGACGTCATACTCCGCCTCTTCATTACACCCTCCCCATTCGAATCCTCCGCCACCACCACTCCAGATTCCGACGAAACCTCTTCCAACCACAAATACGACGACGTTCAGATCCACCTCCACTCACACATCCTCCACCGCTCCAAATACTTCGCCGCCCTCTTATCCGACAGATGGCAGCCAACCCACAGCCTTAAGAACAACAGTTCCAATCTCAAACCCTTAAATCTCAACCTTGGGGTCCCTTCCTCCTCTGGGTCCCTCCAGTCCCACCTCACCGTTCTCCAACTCCTTTACAGTTCCGATCTCTCCGGTTCCATCGATAGCGCCTCCACCGCCCTCGATCTCCTCCCCGTCGCCCTCGAGCTCCTCTTCGAGGACTGCGTCAAGTCCTGCGTCCAGTTCCTCGAGGTTGTGCCATGGACCGAGGACGAAGAGAAGCGAGTTTTAAATATAATCCCATTTCTGAAGGAGGAAGAGAGCAAGGAACTCCTTGCTAGGGTCTTGCCCGGTCGGAACGATTCGTGCGACGAAATGCTCCGAGGCCTGGTGTTGTCCGCCATTCACAATTATCCAAACGTGGCGTTCGTGAAGGCCTTCGTGGCGAAGATTCTGAGGGATTTCTCGTCGATGGAATCGGCCAAGAGGGTATTGGAGAGTGCGTTCGAGACGAGCTTGAAGGTCGTGAAGGAGTCGCTGGAGGAGTACTCGAGCCCGGACTTCAGAGGGGATCATAACGAGACCGAGGCGATTCAGAGGCTCAATCTGCACACGGCGATGACCAACGGCAGACATTTGCTGTGGTTGGTGGAGAGGATGATCGAACTGAGGGTGGCCGATACAGCGGTCAAGGAGTGGAGCAACCAGGCGGCCTTCACGGCCGATTTGCAGAGGGCGTTTCGGGACGATGCGTGGAGGAATATCGTGCCAGGGTTACCGGCTGTTGTGCTGAGATGCACCTCTAAGCTCGCTAATGCTGTCGCTGCGGGCAACATTTTGGCCACCAGACAGGTATTGCTAATGGAATAACTTTATTGTTGTATTGGTTTTACTTGCTTGTGATTTGCAATTAGCCTAGTTTGAAGTCGTTTAATATAATTTAGTGGGTCTACGTAGTTGGTTCTGGATCTTGAGCACTTAGATTTGGGCGAAACGCGGACCAGTTGGTAATAGGACCGGACCTTATTGTTCTATTGGAATTTGGAATCGCATTGAACACACAAGGATTATTTTCTAGAGGATAGACTGCTGTGGATGCCAGATTAGATGGTTAATGACTCATTCCATATGATGAGTGTTCAGTGCGTTAGTTTCTGATCGAATTTCTACGATATCTCGACCACCAATATCATAGGCTTTGTTGATGACGGGAATGCATTTTGCCTGGTGAGTTTGACTGATTGTGGAACTAGTTCTATTTTCACTGTGGATTTGGTTCCCATCTCTTTTTTCGTGTTTCTGGAGGAAAAATAACAGCAAACAAGAGGGCTACATGTAAATGCTAAAGAGTTATTTGGAACGAAGGGAAATGTTTGAGGAGCTAAAAGCCTAAAACCCTATTTCCTTAAATTTGCAAAGACATGTGAGAAGTTATGGACCTCTAACCACTTTCATGGCCATTGGCTGAGGTTTTTTATTTCTGTTTGTCATTCTTTTTAAGACCATGTCATGTGTTCTTACACCAGTTTCTCTACCTAAATGAAAAACGACACCTTAACCTTAAATATTTCAAACTCCAAGATGGCAGGTAGATGGATTAACTAAACTAAACTAAACTAATGTAGTTTGATCTTTTATTTTTCAGGTTAGAAAGAAGCTTGTGAAAGATTGGCTTCCTGTTCTTATCGCATGCAAGGACAATGTGTCGCCCATGTCGCCTAGTAACAAATCACTGTACCTGGAATTGGAAGAGACATTTCTGAGAATAATCTCCACACTGCCCATGTCAGATGCGCAGGAATTGTTGCAGCAGTGCCTAAGCTTTTCGACGCGAAATGTTGAAGATTGCCCTCACTTGTTCACAGCATTCAACACCTGGTTCCGCCGGGCGGCTCGACCTCCAGGAACAGGAACAGACGGCCTCTGTTAGAGTTACTGCTGTTTTAAGTGGTGATTGTAGATAGATGTTGTGCCATCGTGCTGCTGTCGCAACTGGGGTTTGCCTTTTCTGTCAATTACTGTGCATATATTATCAGTGTTATAGATAGTTAGAGCTTTGTATTGGACAGTGTATATAAAACTGTATCTATCCCGCGTCTGCAATGCAACACCAGCAAGCTTGAATGCTTTTGATATAGTCTCTTGAATCTTTTTTGCCCATCTTCAGATTTTACTTCTCGGAACACGTTGGTGACATAAATCTCGGTTATTGCCAGTGTCTGTTTGGTCTTTCAGGGGACTGTTTCAGGTTTTAGTGCATATTAGTTCTGTGAATGCGACATCGATTCAGCCGTATTGCCAACTACCGTGTACTGGCTGGTTGGGGGTATAATCTCATGCATTCCATTTTATTCGAACTAAAGTTAAAGAGAGAAGTAATCCAAATTTTTTTCCCCATGTTCTCCGACTCAGCTTGACGGTAATATCTCTCGCCAAAGGACGGCTGTTGATTCGAGTCCCTCGGGCTCTCCTTGACTCTCCCGCTTGCCTACGATCAAGGGGGTATTAACTAAGTGGGATTCAGAACTATGGCATTGTGAGGCCACCTGCATCTTTTTTCGTATCAATGAAGTCTTGAGTGTTTATGGTTAAGATTTAACTTAATACAGAGATTTTGTTGAAAAGAAAACTTTCGAATTATCTGACTTCAAGACATACTATTTCATATATATATATATTTGAAATAATGCTCAGCGACCTTCAAAAGTGGTGCAGGGTCTCAAATCAGGTTTATTAGGATTTAAAAACCTTTTAAAAGTCAGGTTCGGACTGAATGAGAGTCTCGCGTTTATCTAGCGAACTGATTTATAGAAGTTTACTCTATCGCTAGTCTTACATGTGTCCAGTGAACACAAGTTGCTCAAGTATTTGTCGACGAAGAGCCAAATGCAATTGGTATAAGCATGGAGATAGAAATTCAAAATATTTTCATGCTAGTGCTAATCAAAGAAGAAGGAAGAACTTTATTAGAGAAGTGGAAGATGAGAATGGCAGAAGGGCTGAGGGACAAAGTGAGGTTGAAGAAACTTTTACAGCTTATTTTGAGAAACTTTTTCAGTCTACTAATCCTGAAAGTGAGGACTTTGAGCAGTGTTTGGTTGGTATGGAAAGAAAGGTTACTCCTGAGATGGATGAGGCCTTGAGCAGGGATTTTTCTAGGGTGGAGGTGGAGGAAGCTTTGAAACAAATGGCTCCCCTTAAAGCCCCGGGACCAGATGAGTTTGGTCCATCATTTTTTCAAAATCATTGGGAGGTTGTAGTAGATGAGGTATGCAAAGCTACATTTTCGGTTTTAAATGGTAACCCTTTGGAACCTACACTGAATTACACTTACATATTCTTGATTAGTGTAAAGAACCAAAAAAAGTCAGTGAGTATAGACCTATAAGTCTATGCAACATTATGTACAAAATAGTGTCCAAAACCATCTCAAATAGACTTCAAAAGACCCTGGCCAATATCATATCCCCAACACAAAGTGCATTTTTGCCTGGAAGGCTAATAAATGACAACATAATGGTGACTTTTGAGTTGCTTCACTCCATGAAAGCTAGGAAAAGGGGAAAGGTGGGATGCATGGCCATAAAACTAAACATGTCTAAGGCCTATGATCGAGTAGAGTGAGGTTTTTTGGAAGTGGTGATGAAAAAATTGGGTTTCAATGAAAAATGGGTGAAGTTAATCATGAGTTGTGTCAGGTCTGTTTCATATTTAGTCTTGGTTAATGGGATCCCAGGGAAGAAGTTTTGGCCTAAAAGGGGTTTGAGACAAGGTGATCCCTTGTCACCCTATTTATTTATTCTTTGTGCTAAAGGATTAAGCATCTTGCTGAATTTTTATGAATGTCAGAAGATTACAAGAGGAGTGCAAGTCGCTAAGGGAGGAACTAGCATTAATCATCTGCTCTTTGCAGATGATTGTATCCTTTTTGGTAAGGTTAAGTTAGAAGAATGGAATAGGATTCAAGAGGTGTTGAAAACCTATGAGAAGGCCTCAGGGCAGTTTTTAAATAAGGATAAGACCTCAGTCTTCTTTAGCAGTAACACAAGGGAAGGAGATAAGAAAATGATCATGGAAGTCAGCAACTCAATAGCTTGTGGCAGCTATGAGAGGTACTTAGGGCTTCCTGCTTTTGTTGGAAGATCTAAGTTCAATACCTTTAGAAGCTTGAAGGAGAGAATCTGGCAAAAAATCACAAGTTGGAAAAACACTTTCTTATCACAAGTTGGTAAAGAGATTATGATCAAGGCAATGTTACAAGCCATACCTACTTATACTATGTCTGTTTTTAAGATTCCTAAGAGGCTGTGTCAAGAGATAAATGTGTTTTTTTCAAATTTTAGTGGGATAAACAGCAAGAAGGAAAGGGTATTCTATGGAAAAAATGGGAGAAAATGAGCATGCAGAAAGGGAATGGGGGCATAGGCTTTAGGGACTTGGAGAGTATCAACATGGCCCTCCTAGCAAAGCAAGGATAGAGATTGCTTAAAAGTTCTGAGTTTTTGGCTGCCACAGTTTTTAAAGAGAAGTATTATAGGCATTCCATTCTTTTGGATGCAAAGCTAAGCTCACTGCCCTCTTTAAGTTGCCTACTCCTTCCTCTTTTTCCATACAATCACATGTTTCTTTATTGTAGGAAGATGTCGAAGTGGAACAACTTATTGATAAACATAAAGGGGAATGGAATGAAGGAAGGATCCAAGAAATTTTTTCAGAAGAAGAGGTGGCTCAGATTCTAAGTATACCCCTGAGTAGGGGTCGGACTCAAGATAAGTTGATTTGGGGCCCTTCCAAGAAGGAAACTTTCTCAGTAAGCAGTGCCTATTTTCTGCAACTAGAAAGGCTCAAGAATGAAAGATGAGATTGCTCAGTGGGGGCTGTAATGGATGAGAGGTGGAGAAACATTTGAAATCTTGAAGTTCCAAGTGTAACAAAGCTGTTTTTGTTGAAGGCTGGAAATAACCTACTGCCTACAAAGGAGAATTTGTTTAAAAGAAAGGTAGTTGAAGACAAAAACTATCTTGTTTGTAGTGTAGAAACAAAAACTATTATTCATGCTTTGTGGGATTGTCTAGCAGCTAATGACATATGGGCTGAGGTGGGAGGTTGTGTGCAAAAATGGGGAAGAATAGAAGAGGAGTTCCTGTTACTATGGGGAAAGTTAATGGAAAGGTTGAGCATGACGAAGTTAGAAGATATGGTTGTTTTGTTTAAGAGAGTTTGGCTGCGTAGGAATGAGTTTGTTTTTTAGAAGAAACTAAGCTATCCTAAAATACTTGTGAAGACAGTTTTAGAAAGTTTACATGATTATAAGGCAGCTCAGATTCTTACAAAACAAGTGGTGAAAGGGTAAAATAGCATTGCAATGAGTGTTATGAGATGGGAGAAACCAGATGGTGAATGTGTGAAGGTGAACTGGGATGTTTCATTAAACTTGAAAGAGAGAAGAATGGATGCTGAGATCATAGTTAGAGATTATAAGAGAGAAGTTTTAGTTGATGTTTGTGATCAGAAGGCCAATGATAGTCCAGTGGTAGCAGAATATTTTGCTTTGAGGATGGCTGTAGAGCTTTACAATGAACTTAATATAACACAATACTGTTTTTAAAGGAGTTGCAAGAATTGTCATAGAGGTAGTGCAGAGTTTTGAAGAGGAAAGTTCAATTTTTGGTGTTTTAATTGATGATGTAAAGTCCTTTTATCAAAATAGATCAAATTGAAAAATTCATTTTGCATATAGAGAAAAACATAAAAACATGGCTCATATCTTAGCTAAATGAGCCCTAGCTTTGTTAAAAAAATAGATTAGATAGAGGATGTATCAGATTTTGTTGCAAGAAGTTTGGATAGTGATAAAACATGTATTACTTGACAGTTAGAAATGATATAAAGAAGTATTGTTAAAAAAAAAAAAAATTACTTGTCGACAAAAATGAAACACAGTTCGCAATTATATATATTCAGCCACATTTCACATTAAGTAAGAAAATGAAAAACAAAATTCATATATTTCAACCTATAATGCTTATATATTCGTCGTATAATGATTGTAAATATATTTTTTCTATTTTGTTTTCGGCTAAGATATTTGGTTTCAACACATTGTCTTGTCATCCAATGACTACGATACAGACAAGCTACTGACATTAACGTCACATCCATACGTATTCACGACACAACATGATCCACGCAGCATGTTCCGCTAATGAATCCCATATACTCTCATCGTTTCGCCTATTAGTTAAAGAGATCGGATTGTTTTCAAAAAATATTTCATTTTATTTAATTATTATAATTTTTTTAATTTTTAATATAAAATAAAATAAATAATTTAATTTTTTTAAATTTTAAAATAAAAATAAAAAAAATATATATTCTAACAATAATTTATTCAACTTTTTAATTTTAATTTTAATTTTTTAATTTTAATTTCAACTCATCTCATCTCATCTCTAAAAATAAATTAAGCCTAAATCATACTCTTATCATAGCCGACCACATTAAGATTCTTTACCATGTGAAAAGACATAAATACAACTTGTAAACTTTGTAACAATCAATGTTGCCCACAAATAAATAGTGTGGACCTATATGCTGTATTTATATCTATCTAAATTATATAAAATGTTTGAATCAGAAAATTATTAGAAATCATGATCTGTTTAAATCGAACTCATTGAATATACACGCAGGAACATACATATGATATCGTCCCTCTCCGAAAATAGTGCCTTCTCTCTACTTCCGAATATCTGTGACAGAAACTAGAATAACTATAACATAGTCATCAAGCAAGGCGGACAAACAAAATTAAGTACAAAGACGAGTCGAGTCGCGAGCCGTCGAAGGGTTCTATCTTTACTTCCATTACCAAAACTTCACTGCTATCAACACTCTACAAAACAAAAGCAGCAGAACCTCACATATATAGAAAGCCGCTGCAGACAGCACCAAGTTAGAGATGCTGAGAGATTTCCTTCTTGTGTGGTTTTGCATTTGGAACCAACGATCCTTTTATATCAGATAAAAGGCTTAGCCCCAGAAGAGACCAAGGTGGGTCGAAGCATGCATTGCATGAACTTGATTGCGGAACAAGCCAACTTACTGACAACAGGGACATGCCAGAAGTACAACCAAGTTAACTGACTTGGGACCGTTAATCATTTAAATTGATGGAATTTGGTCAGAAGCCTGAAAAACAGGGAAAGTCTGGATTACGGTAGCCGCCTTCGAAAGTTGCGGGTGGTGCCTTGGTAGGTTCGAGCTAGCAAGCCCACACCAATTCCAACTCCAAGACAAATGCTAAGGCCAATCCCAACACCCACTCTTACACCAGCATTGAACCATGAAAGCTCTCCATCTTCACCTTCAAAATATGCTGTCCCAGAGTACCGGCTGTTGTAATCATCTTCGCTTTCTGGTTTGTCGTACGGAAATTCTGACACCTGCAAAGTAAAAAAAATAAATAAATAAAAATAAAGGAAAACATGATGCCAGGTTATGGAAAGGAAATCTAGAGGCAATCTAGACTATAACTCAATATAAAACATACTCGGTGAATAAATGTTCTTTAGTTTCCCAAGAAAAAATAACAACCATATGAGATAAGTATTACCAGTATGCTAACGGGAATCATGAAAACCACATTATCGGAAATCAATCAAATCCTAGGTGCAATAACAATATCAATTACCATTGCTCTTGGGCTATTGCACCAACTAGGCACTAAAGAGCCCCAACAGTTGAATTCAGCTAATCAAGATAAGCAGAGAAATTGCATACAAGGTTACCACTTTGAAGATAAAGTTCTTACAGGGCTAAAATATTTTGTACCTACTCAAGAACCATTTAGTTTTATGAGGTGCTCCAAAGAAGTGTATGTGTGTTTAAGAGGAACATATATCCAAACCCATCTATTTGTAGACCAACTGATATACAAATGAAATTTACAATTGCAGCAACACAGGCAATTCAGCACAGAGAAGGTCGACAAGATGCTGGATCAGCAGATGGTGGAAAACATTAGTGGGACTTATGTTCCATATAGGTATATGTTGTAACTATGAATAAATAAAACTTCTTTTCGGGGGTTACCATCATCAGAATCCTTAACACAGTAGGTTCTCTCTCTCTCAATAGGTAACAGTAGGCTCTCTCTATTAGATTTTAATGAAGTGTGGGCAAGCTTTAGCTGGTGCTGGTAGAAATAAAGCAACACAAGGAAAACTTCAAATATACACCACACGCAAAATCTAACCCAAGATTGAACTCAATATGATACATAATAATAAAGAAAGAATTATCCACTCCTTCCAAGTAAATGGTTATGTCAGGTACACCTCTAGGCCTTAAGAGTAGCCAATTGCATGATTTTTTTTGCCAGCATAAATTACATTGAAAAACCCATGAAAGATTGACAAAACAGGATGAAAAGTTATTTTAGTAATGTAGCATCAAGCATGGCAGGGCTAATGCAACAGAACAACCAAAACTCAAAAAAAGCAAATCCCATCAAAACCTTCAACTTACAAAATTAGATTGGCAAAGGGGTACCTGCAAAGCAAGCCTGGAAGGATCATCTTTCTGTCCTTCAGCTGCCTCATACTCGGGTATTGAATCCAACCTGCCCTTCCTCACATGCTTTTTTCGATGACCCAGTTGCAGAGTTTTTGTTAAGATAATTGGAGTGCCCAAACAGGACCCTGCAATGTAGACCTCAATTATTGGTGAAGCCAATTCTGGCCCCAACACTTGTTTTCCGTTAAAGAAACCAGTACCCACAGTCACGTCAGATTCACAGTTCATGCTCCATTCCTGGCCCTGATGATTTGATTCACTGACAAAACCATTACTAGTACACAATTCCAAAACCCCAGATAACAAGAGAAGATCTTGATCAAAGACCTCAAATTTCACACTTCCTGTCATCTTGATACTATCAGTGCTCACAAAAGTAGCTTCTTCAGACTTCTTATCCAATCGATCCCTTCTAAGAAGGGTTGACACCCCATCAGAATATATGCTTGTTCTAACACCATTGACTTCAAGAAGAGTATCACGGTTGAGTGGAACATGGTTTAGTGTGAGGTACTCGGGAGTGGAATCATCGATCTCGCATTTGCAAACTCGAACATAAAAAACTCTCAAATCAAGCCAAGGTAGAGAAACCTTTACGCAGGGTTTACAAGAAGGGTTCCTCATGACCACGTGGCCATTGTCAGTCAGCCCATTCCCATTAGACGTCTCATAAGAATTCTCCATGGCCCTGAAGAGTTTAATCCTCAGAGAAATGCGTCCACTTCTATTGAGTTGATGATTTATGAAAATTCATATAAATGAAACTCGGGCGAGGAAAGAAAACCCAACGCATAATTTGGACTCTGGAAAACCAAGAAACCGCAGCAAGCAGAAACCCAATTAGCATGTAAGATATAGCGGATTGGGGGTGTGGATTTTTAAGAGAACAGATATGAAAAGAAAAGTCTACATGAAGAAAAATAAATGAATAAAATAACACTCAATTTATAACAGAAACCCAATTCAGACAGGCAGCACAACTATCAGAAGCAGAAGAAGACGACGAAGAGAGAGAGGTCTAAACTCAATTAAGTATGAAACTCATCAAGATGGAGGGCACGAACACAGGAACAGAACTTTAGATGAAAAACTATTACTTTACGTAGGAATTCCGAAGACACTAACAATAATTCATTTAACAGGACAGAGGCCAACAGAGGAACCAGAAGCAGAAAGGAAAGATAAAGAAGGGATAAGAAGATGGAAGAATACAAGAGAAAAATCCAAAGAACAGGAAGCATGAAACCTAACAAATAATGGGAGCAAAAACTGAACAAAATCAAAATGGGTCTCTTTCCAAACAGATTCACAGCCGATTTGAGGTGAAGTAAAAATACATCGAAGTCGACTAAAGAAAATCCAGAAATGCAAACGAAAAGGAAATAAATATGTTACATTAGCAAAATCATAGGAACCACCTACGGATAAACATACCATCACCACCGAGCAACCAAATGCTACGGAATGAAATTAATTGTCGCTGAAATTGTCAATTCAATTGAAGATCAAACAAAACAAATTGTGCTTCTAAACATATGATCAGACTTCAGAAAAAGATACCCCGCCGACTCCAAGAAAATTGCCGTCGATTAACGACAAATAGCCCACGTCATATAAGCAGACAACGCATCCCCCTCCTCTCTCTCTCTCTCTCTCTCTCTCTCTAAAATTACCATATAAACATACAAAACCACGGCAATTTATCTAATTCCCGAGAAAACTTACCGGAAATATCTTACATCATCTCTTTGCAGCCTCAATAATCCCCCGTAATCGAATTTGAGCCTCAAAACAAAGCTGTTGATCCCCTGCAGAAAATCGTGGCCACGCAAAGTTTTACAATCACCAAACGAAGACAAATCCAAATCTTTGAATTGACTAGCAAAATTGGGTTTGCCTGGAATTAATTGAAAGTCAATCAAGCGGAGAGAGAGAGAGAGAGAGAACTCAGAACAACGCGCAAGTCCTCAAAAAAAAAAAAACAATTAATGTTTTTTTGAAAGGTGTCAATAGTTAATTATTATATGGTAGAAGTAGTAGGGACTAGGGTCCCTCTGCATCTGAATTAGATCTTATCCACGATGGGAGAGAGGCACGTTCACGGATCACAAAGCCGATGTTTGAAAAGGATGGCTGAGCTGTTTATATAGGATTTTTATTCGATAACCTTTTTTAAGGATTTACGAACCTCGGATACTCTTCATATGCGAATCAAATTGTACTTTAGGATTTATGTAATTTAATAAGAACGGTGTTACTCTCTCGCTCTTAGTATACGGCTCAAACATACCGTTAGTTATAAATTATTTTTTTATTATTTAAATTTTTTTTAAAAAAATATAAAAAAAATCAATACACTAATAATCACTTCTTTAATTATTAAATAAAAAAAATTAAAAAAAAAAGTAAAATACATAATGTATCAAAATGATGAGGCAAATAAAGTAGACAGAGTCACATTTTTCATTTAATAATTATATTAGAGTTTACAAGAAGAAAAATGATAATTGTAGTCGTGAGTATGTAAGTACTGTGCAATCATTTAAAAAAAATGAATAAATACAGAATCCACATAAAAAAAATAATTTTTAATAGTATACCCTACTTTTTTTTATGGTGGGTGCACGATGTTTACGTACCCTACGACTGCATGTAACATTATTCTTCTAATAATATTTTATTTAACTTTTGACTTTCATTTCAACTTACCCCATGTCAACTCATTATCTAAACAACACCTAAATATACCTTTTTTTTTATTGGCTTCGGCACATATTTTTCTAAATACACGTTTAATTATTTGTTTATTAGCTAATAAACTAGTTAAATGAATTGGATTTTTTTTTTTTTTGTATTTTTCTTGCATTATCATAAATGGGGAAATATACAATATGAAAAAAAATATTATAATCTTCCTAATTCTAGTCTAACTCCTTATGAAAAAATTATTGTGAGTTTTACGATGATATGAATTCTATCTTGAGAATGCTTTAGCTATAAAATATCTCATTAAAATAAATTTATAAATTGACACGTCTAGATGTGGTACTTAAAATTATTTTTATTGTAAAATAAATATAATGTATCGTATGAAATTATATTAATTTGTGAGTTTATTTTTATAAAATCTATTTGTGATTATAACATTTTTCTTACAATATATAAGCCATTCAATATTTTACTTTTAAATAAGACTTTATAAGATGCTGCTAGCATGCCACCTAGGTTTGACCGTTGGGTGTGCCCTCTAATATAAATTATATTTTTTTATTATCTATATTTTTTAAACATCTTTAAAAGAAAAAAAAAATACACCAATACACTAATAGTCTAATAGCCAATTTCTTAACTATTAAGCAAAAATAATAATAATAATAAATGAATGGTTAAAATAAGGAGACAGTCATACTATCATTTTACAACCTTATAATGTTCTTTTATTGTTCGGTATATTTGAGTGATTTCACAAGATAGGTACGTTGATGCTCAAATAACTTTGATCAAGTCTAAGACATTGAGTCATTTTTTATTCTTTCTTAGAAAAAAAATAGTATTTATTATCTTGTTAACAATCATAATTTCATTATTCTCTGATAAAATATCAAAGGATTGGTAGGTAAGTAAAAAATAATAAATGATTAAAAATCAAAAAAATTATAGATAACTAAAAAATAACAAGTAATTGGTATCACATTAAGAAATCATGAAAGAGTAATAAGATAATGAATAAAATTTCTCTTTCTTAAAATCCTTTTTCAATTAGCTACTTGCACCGTCGACTCGTGCACTTTTTTCTGATCAATTGCCCTTGCAATTTCCAATTCTTTAACTACAATCTCCGACCATACATGCAGGAAAACGAGAGAGTTGATCCTTTGCCTCTGCATTTCACGTGAAACACGCATGGACTCGACGGACACAAGACTAGAAAGACCCAATTGGATAGAAACTGCGTGAACTCCAACTGCTTTACGTAACTTCGTTTTAAAGCTCTCCAGATTTTTACCTAACCACAATGACCAGCAGAAGAGAAAAATGGATGGCATTTTCTGATGAGAAGTTAATATTATGTGTAATGTTACGTTAAGTTATAAAGTATATAAATATCGTATAATTATTTTATAAAATAATAAAATATATTATTAAAAAAATAATTTTTTAGATAAATTTTATTTTATTTTTTTTAAAAAAAAAATTATTCAAACACTTTCTTATTGATGATTATAAATATTATTGTCTCAAACCACATGAGGTGGGCTGTCAAATCACATACTCTATCAACCCCAACTATAGCAACTATCTATCTTTTTAGCCCCTTTGCACCTAACAGACCAACTTATTTTGACCAGTCTAGTAATTAAAGACTTCTAAGAATTTTAAGGCTGCTTTAAATGTTGTGACTGAATTAAATAGTAAAAAAAGTTATATAATACCATTTAAATTGAGTTTAAAATATGTTTAACTATTAAAAGAAATTTAATATTTTTTATGAGAAATTAAAAAAGATTATAAATCCTACGTATAAAGATATTTTAAGTTGAAAAATATTGTAAATCTCATATATAAGAAAATTTTGAATTGAAATAAATTTAATAATTTAATAATTAAAAATTTAAATATTAAATTTAATTTAAAATTAAACTAAACTCAGCGAGCCCAACTCAGCTAAGCTTAAAGTTAGACTCGTTTACCCAAAAACAGAATCTGCCTGAGGCCCTGATCTAATCGTCTAATTTCCCCTTTGCAGTCTGCACCGCATAGCCCAACCAATCCAGAAGCAATGAAAAAAGGGCAACGCTACTATATGCTAATGCCGCCCAGCGGTAAACACTGAGCGTACCGCTCAGGCTTTTTGGTTTTTTTTTTTAGTTTTTTAGTTTTTTTTCACATTTTTTTAATATTTTTTAATATTTTTAAAAAATACATCAATACATTTAAAATCACTTCCTTAATCACTAAGTAAAAAAAAAAAAAAATTTGACCAGATGTCAACTATGGCGGTACAATTACGAGAGCAGAGTAGAGTTTTCCGTTAAAAAAAAGGGCACAAACATGAAAGAAGCAAGCCTAACATAGTAGACAGAGAGTGTCAGAGAGCATTACGTTAGAACATAAACAGCCTGAAATGCCAATCGCCATCACTTGTTTTCTATGGTCTGTTCATTGAGATACACTTCCATAGGACCCAGTGGAAACCCTTAAGTGGAGAAAGGAGACTGACAATGATTCAAAAGCCCTTCTACTCATCATCCATAAACAACACTAATTTTTTTTTTTTAATAAGAGAAAAAAATATATAAAAATAATAATAAAATCTTGTGTAGTTTATGATATAGGATGATGAGTAGAATTTTTCAGGATTCAATGCTCGGCAAGCATCCAGTAGTTAGAAAACCTATGCAGGTTCCTTTCATAGAGAACACAAACATGTAAGGTCGGGAACTAGAACACTTCAGAGAAAACTATTCTATGGGAGTGGTAAAACATATCTGTAATTCCTAAAAACCTAATGTCATCCACATAACATTCAGAAATTAATTGCGGTTTTAAATGCTCATTTCCTACACAGAGCAAAGCATCTTAAAAGATAAAGGCACATCAGCACTATAAGGACTCGAGTTAAGGAGAACTGGGAAAGGGAAACCAATACAAAAGTTTCATCACACACTTAATGTATACGTTAACACCAATATATTAAAAATATCTAATTGTTTTTTTTTTTTTTAAATTAAGAAAAAAAAATAGAAAAAATAAAATGTCAACATATGGTACATGATTTTCTTGGCCATGTGATGCTTACACCACCGCAAAAACCATAAATGGAAAGGAAAATCAAAGTAGACCCAACATACATAGCATAAAAACCACCTAAATGCAGGCCAGTTAGTTTAAAGACTGAAGCCTTTAGTCTGTCACCGAGGAACTGCAAATTCTAGGAAATGCCAACGGAAAAAACACAAATGGAAGAGAATCAGTGGATGAGTGATATCATTTATATGCATATAGTGAAAACTTTGTTGAATACACATGAAGTAAAAAACACTTTCAAGAAAAAAGGTGCATCATAGAAGAAAACAAATTAATCAGTCAAAATCTGAGAGGGAAATCACAAGAAGACAGAATCATATCCTAGATTGAGGGCTCAAAATAACTTGCACCATATTTAGACGTGATTTGAGTTAAAGTTTGAATTGATCAATTTCTAATGATATTTCTCATCTGGCTTAACAAGAGTCATTTATCTAATTGTGTGAAATTTTAAGAACCCAAATTCCCAGAGAAATGCGTCATTATACAAATTTTACCCACACTATTATTCCAATATCCCCACCGTCATTTGTCACACCAAGACCCCCACCGGTCATTTTGTAATAAAGACAATCTAGATCAGGCTAGAGAACATGTCGATCACTGAAACCGTTTTATAATTTACTTAATTTCCAAGAAGCAAGCACCGAAAAGAATCATCTTGATGTCTGGTGGCTCTCTAACAATGGTAGCATGTTTGTGGGCATCTAGCTTGTGATTAGATTAGCATAGAACAACAAACTTTAGGGGTTTCTTTAACAAGGATTTAAGCTATCAAATCTCATAAAATTTTAGTGCTCTATCTTTTTCTCATCCCTATCTTAATTATTCTTGGATGAAGACCCTAGTTACCACTGCAGTTCAGGATGGACATACAATCCTAAGTTACGTACCTAACACACAAGAGCTGGTCTCAAACCTGCCAGTCACTCACCATTTCCACCAGAAGCAAATTCTATTTTTTTTTTTTAAATGTTCACTTGCAACTAATATCAGAAACCACGTAATTGTGACTGCATCAAAAGGCTTTCGAAAAAACACTCAAGGAAGATCATGTTGCCATCCCCACCCCCCAAAAAAAAAAAAGTAATCAAAGATTTTATTAAAAAAATACAAAAGGCATAGCCTAGGCACACATAATGTACAGAAGAGGAACACCTAATTATAAATAGAAAAAGAGATGAGAAAATCATGGAAGTTTAGCCCATTAAAATCTATAGAAGCCATCCAAAGAGATAAATTATAAAAAAAGTTTTAGGCCTTGTTTGGCAACAGAGATGATGTTCTCATCTCATCTCAAAACTTCTTACAATTTTATTTTCAAACATTACTCAAATACAAAAGACTTATTGTGATACCCCATATAATAATGATAGGGGTAGGTGGAGTATGAGATCTCACATTGCTTGGGAAGGAGAAATTTTTACTCTTTATAAGGTTCCAATAGGGCTCCAATTGTATCATTGACTAGTTCTTTTAGAGTATAGGCCGTGTGGTTTGTGTCTTCCATTGGGGCGTCACAACTTTTCAATTTTAAATCTTCAACTTTTTCATCCAATCATTATCTAAACACAAAATCCTATACAAATTTTCCAAACTTCCAAACAAAACACAAAAATTAATACAATTTTTTCAATTTTCAAAATAAAAATATTATTAAAAAATTATATTCAAACAATTTTTGAACTTCATAATATTTTTATTTTTTATTTAATTTTTTTACTTATAAAAAAAATAATATTTTTATTCAACTTTTTCTCTCCCATTTCTCAAAACCCAATAAAACATCTTAACTCAAATCATTTTACTGTTATTCACAAACGATATCACTACTATTCACAGAATTCTCACAATTTCTCGTCTCTATCTCATTACCCAAACATGCCCTTAAGCTCCTCCAGAGCGCTTGTGATCCTCAAAATTTCTATCAGTCATTTCTCTCCAAGTATACCACACTAAAAAAAAAAAAACTAGTCCCCTTCAACATACTGCATTGAAAATTGAATTAAAAAAAAACATTGATATTTCTTAAAAAATAAAGCAGGCTGTGTAGAAATACAATACTTGAGTTTTTTTCCCATTACAGAATGACATGCAAATATATCCTAGCAATTGTTGTCCCACATGGATAGAGCAGGTCCTTGCTCCATTGTGTCACAGGTCCTATTCCATGAAGTAGACAGACAAGTCACCATATGTATCTTTTACAAAGAAAGAGGAAACAGTCACTGCTGGCTACCTGGCTAATGGGATTCATTTTACGAATGACCATTCAAAGAGGATCAAGTAACCAAATCTTAGGACCAGGTGTAGAAAAATCAAGTGAATGTGTGAAAAACATATATATTTAGTTTAATTAAGTTTAAAACCAACAGAAACTCTTGTTTTGGTGCTTGAAAATTTAGAAGTATTTTTTATTAGCATCTCTTATTCCTTTCCAACAGTCTACTCCACAACAAGACTGAGACATAATCATAACTGGGCAAAAGTAAAATGCTGAACATAAGTGCTTTCTAAGTCTCCAAGATAATAGATTGGTTGGACTCGCACGACACCAACACATTCAGGTTTAAATTTAGCGAATTAATGACTAGTCCTCCAAAACACACCACATTAACAGTGAAAGAAAAGATTATTATAACTAACAGTCTCGGATCCATTTGAACCAGTGCCAACCACTAGCATATCCAAATAATCCATTCTCTTGAAATTTATAAAAGAAGAAGAAGAAGAAGACTTCAGCACTTCATAAGTTGGTTAAACAAGCTTGCAACTGTTGCACAATACAAATTGAAAAAAAAAAAAGCATTCAAAGGTTTTCTTCCCTTCCACGGAGTGAATTAAAAAGAAATCCTAGCATTTATTGTCCCACAATATCCAGCAAGCCCTTCACAATGGCATTGCAAGCCCTATATCACGAAGTAGGAGAACAGGTCAGAATACAATTACAAGAATCAAGTGGCAGACATCCTCGCTGCTACATGGCTTATACGGTTATTTGGTCCAAGCAACCCTTTATGTGAATATTAATGAGTGATTACAGCTGTGACTGTAAAGATAAGATTCTACATAAAGAGATCGAACGAAAAATAACTTTTAAGCATTCTCCATGACTATCCTACAATCAGATCGAGAACCACATCATCTAGTTCGGTGAGTAGATTACTATGCTAATAAATACACTATTCAAATTCAAATGCAAACTCACTTTGAATTTGATGATTAAAAGTCATAAACCACCCTTGTTGTCATCGTATTTGATAGAGTAAAGTGCTGAATTCATACCATCCTTAAACATTCGAGAGAAACGTGAGATGAATGAAGATAAAACGAAGTACCTTGAGAGAGACAGCTCCAGCAGGAGGAATCGACGGCGAGGATGGATTTGAGCCGAGCAGAAGCAATGGCGCTGTGAAGTGGCATCATTGACTCAACGCCCCCCAACACCGAAACAATCCTTAAAAATAAGAAGTTAATATTACGCAGACACGAAGCACAAATATGAGATAAGCATGGGTCTGAAAGAGAACTTTAAACCTTGAAGCGCGAGGGACGGCTCTAGTCGATGAAGAAACCGCGGGCGAGGGTATTGCTTTTGGGCTTATGGATTTTTGGGTTAGGGTTTTGGAACGAGCAACAAGGAACCTGGAACCAGGCGCTAGAGCTGATCTGCAGAACGTAGCCATTTCTGGTTCAGAGGTTTAGGTGAACGGATCGGGAGGGGCTGAGGACGGGCGCTTAAACCCTACCTGCTCATATGCAATTAAAATAGGGAGAAACGACGCCGTTAAAGAGCTTAACAAACCAACGGCATTGTCTTGTATTTTTTCTAGAAGGATAATGACAACGGAGACGCTGCTGGACGGATGCACCTATAAAGGGGGAGTAAGGAGACAAATAGGGAGGTGACACGTAGGCCTTCCTCAGTTGTTAATGTGGAGCTGCATACAGGGTATCAACGAATCAGCTCCATCGTCTTTATGCCTCTCTCCCGAATTCGATTTTCTCTCTCCCCCGAAATCGATCTTCTCTCTCATTCGGTAATTCATTCGATCGACTCTTCCTCTCTCTCCTTCGATCAACTCTCCCTCTCACAGAAATCGACTCTCCCTCTCGCATAAATTTGCACGGCTCTCTCTCTCTCTCTCTCTCTCTCTCGACTCTCCCTCTCTCTCCTTCAATCTCGCACGGGATATTCCTCTCGAAATCAGTCAGTCGGTTCTCTCTCTCTCTCTCTCTCTCTCTCTCTCTCTCCTTCCCTCTAGCTCCTTCGAGTCACTTCAATCCTTCGATCTCCCTCACGAAAATACTCACAACAATCGGCACCTCCGTACTATTTTTCCCTCTTTTTTTTGTAGAGAGAAAACAGATGTAGAGAACCTTGGACCAAACGCAGGACGTCCAAGTCAGAAATGCATTACTCTATTTCTTTGAAAGCAAGCTCTAGGAAATAAATTAGACCTCCAACAAAATACAAGATTTTGAGACGCAATTTTGTCATAAACTTATAACTTATGAAAAAGAGTTTTATAATCTGAAACCATATCAATTTATAAACTTTTTGTACAGGATTTTTGTGTAGACCAAATATTTCCCTTTTCCATTTCCACGGTGGAATTGTATATTTTCTTGTTTCAATAATTCTCACTTGTTGCGTTGTCGAAGGGAGTAGAGGTTGAACAAAACTTATGGCTGAAACCATATCAATTTATAAACTTGTTGTACAAGATTTTTGTGTAGACCAAATATTTCCCTTTTCCATTCCCATGATGGAATCATATATTTTCTTGCTTCAAGAATTCTCACTTGTTGCGTCGTCAAAGGGAATAGGGGTTGAACAAAACTTATGGCTGGAACCATCTAATGGCGAGCCAATGCAAATAGATAGTGGCAGGAACAAAATGACTCTGTCTTATCTAGAGAACTACAGAACCTGCAACAACTTGTTCAAATTGTTGTGGAGAATGGTTATAGTTGGTATGTGAATGGTCAGATTTTGATAATTATCAGTAACACATTTTGTATCGACCTTGTTTTTTTGGGAAAATCCACTATGTGACAAGAACAGTACCATGTCATGGCATATACGCCTATGTTGTTTCTCCTTCGACAGAGTGAGAGAGCAGAGAGAGAGGGGGAGGGGAGAAATGAGAGACAAATAGAAAGAGAAATCCACTGTTTATGCAGGGTAATCTTTGGTCATGAGCTTCTTATGTGTCAGAGCGATATTGGTCTCCGTTATTCTCAGTTTGTAGGTGTCACTGGTCTGAAGTTATTCTCTAATGCTAAACTCTTTTACCATGTCTTCAAATTAACTATCTTAATTGTACCGCTTTGTTAAAAAATAATTTTTAAATTTATATAATTGTCATTCATTTTAAATAGAGTTGTAAAATAGTTATAGGTTTATTATTTTCATTTTTATAAATGATATTTATGTTTTAAAGTGTGCAAACGCAACACCTTTTATTTGAAAAAAATAAATAAATCTGAGATTTACATAAAAATTTTATTTTTTAATGATAGACCTACTTTTTTCAAATAGAGTGCGCAAGACTTGCTAACCCTATAACTATATTTAGCATTACTCATTTTTTTTGCCGGCGATGTCTAGAATAAAGTATTCACTAATCTCAAAAATGTTTTGTCTTCAATAAGAAATTTTTACAAGTGAATCTCGGATAATCTAAGAAAAAACTTGTTCAGTCTTATAGACCTAAAAATGTAAATGCGAGTTTCGACTACTTTAGAACATCCATTTCATACAAGTCGATCTCATAAGCCATGCCATCCCTTCGTCATGTATACTTAGGATATGGCATTGACTGTCGTTTCTTTCCCTAAGATGCAGTTGATGTCCTTTTATCGATTTTCTTTATCCCCTATGCAACTATATTATTTCATTAGATTGACTAGTGTACTTGTATTTTTTATTTGAACATTTATACATCCATCAAGAGTATCATTTCGCAGTGGTTGACTAATGATTAGTGTACTTACAATATTTGGAGCAATGGTGCTGCTCATGTCCTAGCTAGACATGCTCCTATGCATGGTTGAGGATATGGAAATTCTGTAATTGTTAGTCCTTGGATTAATGTATCCACTTATTTTTTGCTTTGAAAGAAAAATCGTATCGAAACTTGATGATATAATTTTTGAAAACTTCACGAAAGTAGGACATTTCGAATCGTACAAAAATTATCTGAACTGTGTAATTAAACGAGGCCTAAAACCTTGAATACATGACCCTACCGATATCTGTGCTTAGAACCCAAGAGGCGTTACAGAAAGTTAATAAGACGAAGTTGTAATTTGTAAAGGCAACAAACAAATAAGACGACACGCTAACAGAGGCATATTACTTACTAGGTATTTATAGCCGCGACTTTTCTCCCGTAATAAACAAGCTGACATTATACAGTTTTGTCGCGACGGATTTGTAAGAAAGAACGCACCGTATTTGCTGTGTAAAAGAAACGCACTGTCTTTCCCAGACGCTGCGTTTTAGGAACCGGCTCTGGCATTTGCTACAAACTGACCTCAACGATTCGAATCTCCTCGCTTAATACATTGTTCATTTGGCGTCAGTTGGCTGTTCCTCTCTCCTCCAATTCCATTCGCGGGCGACCTGCAGGCGAAGCAGAAGCTATTCGACTTGGATATTTCTCCCCAATGGCCGCGTTCCTAGCTCGCAAATCTCTTCAGGCTCTTCGCGCTCGACAGCTTGTAAGAACTTTTCTGCCCTAACCATTTTCGTTCACCTTTCGTGCTCTGTTTGGTAGCTGAAAAGTTTTCAGAATTCAGATCAATCTAGAAGTTTGAATTTCATCCCATCGATCGATTAGCTTACGCTGAATCAAAACCCTCCCTCTACTGACAATAACAGGATGTCTACTTTTACCGGTTTCTCATTTTTTAACCAGGAGCTTAATACTGTCAGTTGACTTGAACTAGTGAATTTGTTCATTTTTTCTTGTGATTTAATAATTGCATGGAGTGCAAAACCTGAAGTACGGATTATAATTTACACACGATTTTTTTTTTTTTTATGGGAAATCAATGAGTGATATTTTTTCCTAATATTTTGGTTTGATGCCGTAGATTTTGATTTGATAGGTCATTGTTTAAATCTCATTATTGTTCTGGGAATCTGAGTGACGAGTTTCTTTTAAGAAGGCTGTCTCAATTCCC
This sequence comes from Juglans regia, assembly GCF_001411555.2. Taxonomy (NCBI): domain Eukaryota; kingdom Viridiplantae; phylum Streptophyta; class Magnoliopsida; order Fagales; family Juglandaceae; genus Juglans; species Juglans regia. Next base: position 5,222,292 of record NC_049913.1, read on the forward strand.
TATAGGCAAGCCTTGGTACGAAACAGTCCAAAGAGGGAGAAGCTAAAGGTCTAATCTCATTAGTCTAGCAACAAGATCATTGTGGTATGATGATGGGTCCCCATCAATAAATGAAAGTGTCCTAAGCTTTTGCTGTAAGGAGGTGGATATTGAGAGACATTTATGAAAAGATATTGCAGTGCCTTTGAGTAGATGTTCCATTAGTGCCCCGAGCTTGCTATAAATTTTTTTTTGATAAGTAAAAATGTATTAATATCAATAGGCGTAACCAAGTACACTGGATGTATACAAGAGAGAACACCTAGCCCATAATAGAGAGCCCCTAATGAACATCGCCCAAGAGGGAGAAATTAGAAACGTATTTGATATACACCAAGCCCTATTGGGACAAAACACGCCTCCCCAAAGCAAAGCAAGTCACTATAACTACCCCAACCCCTTGTTTCCCACACAATTAATACCTCACCCGAATGATCCCTACGAGGACGGAAGAAGGCTTTATGCCCTCCCTCTAGTCCTCCCTTGACTTGTACTATCTCCCTTTTCGTCGTAGTTGATTGCCTAAGTAAGACGCTTTAACTCACTGCTCTTCTTAAATCTGGATTTTTTTTCAAGCAAGTGACCCACCTCAATTGCAGTGAGAAGTGTTGTGAATTGGTCGTCAAATCCTCCACATGTAATCCCCCCCCCCTCCCCCCACTGCTGTATCTCATTAACCTTTTGCAAAACCCAATCCGATGATGATCCAACTATATTTTTTAACGGAGGAAGAGATAACTAGGGACAACATCTTGCCCAGACATAGCTCCCAACTGTACACCAGGCCCTAAACATTCTTCGCAAGCTACCAATGACAAACCCATATTCCCCCCCCCAAAACCATCTCCTGCATTCAAATCCCCTACCTCCTCAACAACTCCATTGGTTCTCTCCAATGGTGAGGTCATGGTCACCATTGGAGGTTCTGGGTTGGCAGCAAGTCTCGACAATACATTAAGTTCCTTCACCTCCGGCGACCCTTTATATGCCATATTATCTGATATGAAGTTGTATAAACTACAACAAAAATAATAAGATTATAGAAAGGAAAATGGTGTAGACATTTACTGTTATGTTGAGGAGCTATGTAGGATAGTATGTATTCAGATAACTTAGTCCCAAATTCTGTTGGAAAATGTTCTGAACTCTCGATTGAAGCTTTAAAGTAGTTGTTTTATTTTGATTTAATGAAGTTTGGTTACTTCTTTGACATTCAGTTTCGGAGATGAACTTGTCAAAAATAAGTTTCGCAGATGAGAACCCTATTTTATTTATTTATCAATGTTCTCATCATTTTCACAACATCCAGCCATAGTTACTACAAGATGTTGGATTTACATTGTCTAACGTGTGTTTCCTCTAATCCTCCATTGGTTAGGCTGTTCCTGGACAAGCATTGCTGGGTTTGCACAACTATGGGATGCGTTTCAGTGCTCACCCATACAGCACCATAAAAGGTTTGCTTTGCTCTTCAAGTCATATATATATGATTTAGGTATATATTTAGATATTTTGAAGAGAAAATCCAGGAGAATTGTATCAAGGATGAGTTCAAAGCTAAAGATGTGAGCTATATGATATGGATAACCTCATATGGGTCACATTGCAGGCTTGAAAACGGTGGTCATGATTTATTGTTTTGTAGTTTTAAACCTCTATTCCGTAGCCAGTTCAGATAGCATAGAATATTTTTTTTAGGGTTTTTATTTTGGTCGTCCATTTTAAAAAAACTTTCCCGTAAAGGGGATAAAAGAGAGAATTTTTTTCACCAGCATAAATCCTGTTTGCAAACCTCAGTAAACGGCTTTATTGTTTGTACTTTTCCTTCTGTCTTGTTTGAGGGAGCTTCATCTGTTGCCATAAGCATAAAATATGTACTTTGGTTTTTATGGTTCTTACATGTTTCTACTACCCCAACCACAGAGGATGAAGAAAGAGAGCAGCTTGCAAAGGAGATTTCAAAGGACTGGAGTTCTGGTACATAGAGTACTTATTGGAAAAGTTTATGATCTCTATTGGTTTAACTAATTTTTCCACAATGGGCAAGGAATAGTCACTGATGCTTTCTGAGTGGTTGCAGTTTTTGAAAGAAGCATAAACACATTATTTCTCACTGAAATGGTTCGGGGTCTGATGCTGACACTCAAATACTTCTTTGATAAAAAAGTTACCGTGAGTGTCTTCCTACACCCATCTTCCAGCTTGGATTGCATATGCTATGATATAAATTCCGTAACTTTTATCATGCAGATCAATTATCCATTTGAGAAGGGCCCCTTGAGCCCTCGTTTTCGTGGTGAACATGCCCTTCGTCGATACCCAACTGGAGAGGAACGTTGCATTGCATGCAAACTCTGTGAGGCAGTAAGAGTTCTATTTTATCTTTGTAACTAATCTAAGTTAAGTCAATGCTTTTTGAACCAAAACTTGAAGAAGTGGAATATGGGATTGCATGATTTCATCTCCATCAGCCCAACTGCCAAAAAAAAATATTGTAATTTTTGGCCACTGGCTAAATTACTCTGAGTTTGTGGGTAATGGATTCCTGTGCTGGCAATGGGCAGTGCTAGCCTGTTTATCTTGGTAAGCGCTTAGAGCTGAGTCCTATGGTTGGAAGTTACCATTCAATTGGTATTCAAAGACTTATGTGGATTTTCTGCCAGTTCTGACACCTGCATCTCATTCAAAGTTTTTGACTTAATTATGATATACATACTAAGTAGCACCTGATCTCAGTATGTGCATGCTTCCTTGGATTGAGAACTTGAGAAGTTGGAGATATAAATATGATCAATTGCTGATCAATGAAATCTTTATGCTTGCATCCTGATTTTTTTTCTGACTACATCCAAAAACTTGTTCAAATCATTACAATTTGCTGAGCATGATGTTAATCCACTCCAGAAATTTTATTTAACCTACCTGAAATATAAGAGATGCCATTTTCTCTCACTTTCAATAGATTTTAATAACATGAATTATCTGTAATTTTTTTTTGCATGACTGATACATTTTATTGTTAAGCCCTCAGATTTTTTCTAGGCTTATGATGAGTGGGTGTCATTAACTAATACTTAGCAACCTAAATCAATTCAATGGTTGAGTTTACGTTTACATTTCTCTCAATGATGCATTTCTAATCTAGCCATTACAGTGGAATCCAACTAATGGTCAGGTTGGTATTATCTTGAATTTAATGTGGCTTGGCAGCTGTGTGGCATTTTAACCTCAGAAGACTATTTATGTGGCCTTTTAACCTCACAAGACTATTGCCATTTATTAGATATGTCCTGCACAAGCAATCACCATTGAAGCAGAGGAGCGAGAAGATGGGAGCCGTAGGACTACTAGGTATGATATTGACATGACAAAGTGCATCTATTGTGGATTCTGCCAAGAGGCGTGCCCTGTAGATGCCATTGTTGAAGGACCCAACTTTGAGTTTGCAACGGAAACTCACGAGGTTAGTATGCAGAATCATAGGCAGTTAATGCCAAGTGAATTAAACTGATTCTGATATTCCTCCATTGGTGCAGGAACTTCTGTATGACAAAGAGAAGCTGCTTGAGAATGGGGACCGTTGGGAAACTGAGATTGCAGAGAACCTCAGGTCTGAAAGCCTCTATCGCTGAATGTTTCACCCGATGTTTCTCCCTGGCTGATGCATCAGCTTTACTTTTAAGCGACGTGAACAATAAATAGACCTATACACGGGTCTTGAATTTAATGTGTAATATCCTTGGTTTGCATTCTTCTTTTTGGTTAAATACATTCTGATGCGAGGGATTAAAGTTTTTTTTCGGAGCGGAAATGATAAAGAGGATAGGCCAAGGATTGGCGTCCTTGATATAAATGTGACTATGATAGCATCATATACTTCTTGGGGAGTCACTCGTGAAAGGGGTCTAGACAGACCTTACCTTAAGATGAACTAGCCATGGTTTGATCTCAATCCTCCAAAAGTGAAGTGGTACCAAGTTGGTTGACAAATGATGCATATGATTCCTTGACATCGTGCTCATAGAAACGATGGCTTGATTATTAAAATAGTAGCGATACTTGATCCCTTCTATAAAATTCTGACATTTGTGAAATCTTTCTCGACAAGCATGGAAAAGAAAAAAGTCGACACGGAGAATCATATTCAGATGAACTAGATTTTTGGTATTGCTATATGTGTTTTAGATTCCTCGGATAAATTAATAAGAGAACCTCGTAGGACTGAAAGCAAAAGCAGTTCTATTTGGCTTGCGTTGAAGATAGATCGATATGACACTTCCTTTGAATAAAGCACTCTCTTCCTTTGAATAAAGCTTGATTTAATAAAAGGAAAAAAAAAAAAAAAAGTGCTTTATATCCAAATGGAAGATGTTAGGTAGATTCGTTCATCCCTTGGTGGACGCACTGTATATATATATATTAAGGCAATGCCATTATGCGAGTTCTGTTAATTATCAACGTTGCACATCATATTTATTTTTATTTTTGTTAATTTTATTCTTTTTAAAATAATTGATTTATTCTACTCATCATTTTTACACCACATCTTATAAGAGAAAAAAAAATATATATGATGTGTTGTATAAAGATAATGAGTATAATTTTTCATATTTTTATAGTTTTGCCCCTATATTAAATTTCTTGATTATGCGATGTGTCTTTTCTTCAAGTTATGGTAAGAATGTATCCAAAAACGTTTTCCACCCAAAAATCGCAGCTCTAAGGGGCTTAGAACTAAGGGTGCAAATCAGTCGGTCTGTTCGGTTTAGTTTAATTATTTTTTTATTTTTTTTCTTTTTTCTTTTTCAAATCAATTAATAATTTTTTTATTTAAAATATTAAATTAAAATTAAGTGACTTATTAATGTGGATTATGTAACTAACTCAATAAAAATAATTAATGATAGTAAATTAGATGAAAATTACATTATTAATTTATATAATTACTATATAATCAACTAATTGATACTACATATTAGTTAATTGATAGAATATTAACAAGTGTTAATAATATATTTAAAATTTTATATTATTAATAATGATAAGTTAAATGAAAATTACATAATAAATTGTATAATTATTATATAAATAATATATTTTTATTTTTTACTTTTCATTAAGTCCGATCCGGGGTGGAAAAACCCAGGATCGGGACTGGACTGAAACTTTTCGGAATCTCGATTCGGTCTGAATTGAAACTATCGGTCTGGTCGATTTCTCTGATCCGAACCAACTGTTTATCACCCCTACTTAAACCTCCAAAATCCAAATATCCTTGTTATTATGAGGACTAAGGACATTATTAGAAAAAAAAAAAAAAAAAAAATTGGAACATCAGCACGAACGTAATGACACTTATCGATATCAAATAATTAAAAAAAAATATATGAAAAATAACTTTTTTAAAATTTTTTAATGACATATTCGAAGATGATAAAAAGGTAATTGCAAAACTTATAAAATGACATTTGTAGAGTTTAAATCTTTTTTCTGAAATTCGATTCCAACATTGTAAAAAAAATTAAAATAAAAAATCCAGGCCGGGCCCATTTAGGAATTTGCCCTACCTTTCATCTGCACGATTTACGCACATAACCAATCAGCAGTCGTCTTTCGTCCATGGTGCTTAGAGAGAAGTGAATAAATTTCCTGATTATATAGGGTAAAGACTAAAGAGAGCTTAGAAGAAACGCTGGGGGAGTTGTGGAGTAGGAATGGCGGAGGAAGCGATTCTCGGGTATCTGGCGAAGAACCAAGAAATTGCAGACTCGGGAGAGTTCGCAGCCCAACATGGACTTAATCATGACGACGTCGTCAACGTCATCAAGAGCCTCCACGGTTTCAGATACGTTGATGCTCAGGTTCTAGTGCTCCTCCTTTCCACTCTCTTCTTCATCACTATCTCTTCTGCCTTTCGCTACTCATCGTAATTTTTATGTCAATGTGATTGATGCATGCTATGGACTCCAGTCTTTTTTATACTGTATTCAGGGAGAGAACGAGAAAAGTTAAAGTAACTCTCTTTTCTCTTTCCCTTTTGGCCAAACCACAAAAATGCGAATCAAGTCCTAAATTTTTATGTTAGCCACGGCTTTTATTTTCTGTTTTCCTAGAAAAATTCCCGTTGGCTCTGATTTGTAATTCATTTTATAAATCTATGTTTATGCTTGGAGCATCATGTAATTTATGTTTGGGACTGTTTTCGTGTATAGAATGTATGGGGTTTGCAATTACAAACCCGTAACTGCAAATATGAATTCATGGCCCCGTTCATCGGGTTAACTTAAGAGAATTAGTCAGTACTGATAATTCAAATATGTGTGTCAACATAACTAATGTCGGGAAAAATAAGATTAATTAATTACACTAGGGACAGGAAGAGGATAATTTTGATGCATAGAACTAGAATCTCTTGAATAGCCGGATGATTTGGTGTGGTCATTCTGTTGTATAGAATCTATGCATGTTTTGTGGAATCACGCTCTTTCACATGCTTTACCCGTGTTATTTGGTGTAGTCTCACATTATCAGCTCCAAAATCTCCCATGGAGTTTTAGTGGATGTTAATCAATTTTCCCTGCTTCTGTGGCTTGAGAATCATACAGGACATAAAGAGAGAGACGTGGGTGCTAACTGATGAGGGGAAGACGTATGCTGCCTCAGGATCACCTGAAGTGCAACTGTTCTTGGCAATACCTCCAGAGGGTATCCCGTTGGAAGAGTTGCAGGTGAGTACTGTTCTCTTATACTGAAAAGTGCTTCGGAAATTGTGAAGTATATTATGACAGCTCCTCTGTCGTCAGAGCACCGAGTTCATAGGCATAATGTAGCGATTAATTCATTTTAATGAAGTTTTAAAGGGGGATATCCTGTGACTGGAGTGTGAAATCCATGCCACTTTCGTCAATATTTTTTTTTTTTAATTTATAGTAAGTTGTGTTTCTAATCAATCTTGGGTCTAGTCTTTACTTATTAAAAAAATTTGTGTTTGTGAAGATTCATATTGCGACTGTTAGTTATTCGTCTCTTGAAACTGATTTTTGGATGCAGAAAAAGCTTGACCCACTGCTTTTCAAGATAGGTCGTGCCCAAGCGGCAAAGAATAAGTGGGTGGAGATGGGAAAGCAACTAGTATCCAGAAAGGTATCATACACAGAGTTTTTGAGTTACTTAAATATGCTAGATTCTTTGTTGTTTTTCTTTCCAGGGGGTGGGGTGGGGGGATGGGGTTCCTGGATATGTCTTATGAAGTCCAGAACTGGTGACTATAATACAAAAGCTGCAGGTTCCTTTTTTAATTTTGTTTTTATCTCGTATTATATAATGTTATTTTTTAGGGTTTCCGTGTTGACCTTTTGTACCCTTTCCACTATTTCTTCAATTGATTTTTTGTTTTTTTGATAAGTAAATGGCAAAAGAATAGTTTGCTTTGTGGTCAACGTGCAGCTGCGTATTTTTGTTATAAAGCTACTAATCACTGACATGTTGAGGTCTAATAAAGATGCACTAGTCAACCATATCATGCCCAAATCTCCTTGCTTTCATTTTCATGACCTTGCTTACTTGTGTGCATAATTATTATTCTTGTATCTGAGGAAAGGGTAGAGGTAACTTACATAACCTAGATCGGAATTGTTGTTTGTGGACAAATTATGTGAACTTGGAATAGCCATAAATACATGCAATGTGTACTTCATGGCCGGACAATTTCTCTGATGGTGGAGGTTATTGAGTATATGGTTTACTGATAAAAAAAAAAAAGGGTTTGTCAATGGTGGACTTCTGGCTTCCTTTTGTTATATAAGCTTGAAAGTTTCGTTTTCAAATATGGGTCCAGGGAAGCTTGTTTATTTAAGATGCTCAATCTTGTATTCTGTCGTTACACAGTCATACTGCACATTATTTTACCGTTTTCTAGATAAGAATCACTGTAAGATTTTACTTATATATAAAAAAAAATAAAAGAAAATCACTGTAAGCTTTTATGTGCTGTAGGTCCAGCATGTGAATGATACGGTCAAAGATTTGCTTCTACAGATAGAAGGTGGAAAGGTGCATAAGAAATGCAATGAATTTTCTATCATTGATATAATTTGTGCATCTCGTGTTAATTGGTTTATGCCTTTATTTCTTGTACTTAGTATATTTAAAATAAAAAATGTATCATCCCATTTCTTCTTCTTCTTCTTCCACAAAAAAAAAAAGAAAAAGATCATTTAATGAGTAGTAATAGTGATTGAAAAGGCTTCAGGTATTTATTTTTCTTCTGATAAGTTGAAACGGCCAGTCAATTATTGAGATGATAGTACTTATAAAAAAAATAATAATATTGAGATGATAGTTTGGCAATGTATGAATGGGGTATGGCAAGGGGGGGAGATGGAATTTTATGTATTATGAAGCCTTTCATGTAGGGGGCCTTGGTTAAAAGTGAGAGGGGCATTGGTATAACATTAAGTAAAGATGGTGTTGCAGTGCGTGCATTTTGGAGCACTTTGATTGTGGTGGAATTGAACCACTATTTCAGAGATATTGGCTGTCAGGTTTCACAGGTCGAAAGATGGCTGAAGGTGGGGGTTTTGATGGGATTACTCCCTCCACTTCGTTAATTTGAAGCGAAGTTGAGATAGGAGATAAGTTTTTTTGGAATTTTTAATCTCTCTTTCTCCTCCCCGGAACTATTACTAGTTCATATTTATGCCTTGGTGATAATTTTTCCATGTCCACTTAGGCCCCTTGGATATGGGACTAGGACACCAAATAAGTGAAATAAGTGTTTCCTTTCTATCCGACCCGATGTCCCTAGCAATTTCACTCTGTTACCAATACACCATTTTAAATTATAAAAAAAATGGTTTTCCATCCCAAAGAGTTGGCGGGTCCTCGACTTCCTTTCCCTCTGTAATATGATGGTTCTTATTCATTATCTTTTTTGCCTTTTTGGAAAAAAACTCATCGGAAGATTTTCACTTTCTGTGATTCCAGGTTATTGACCAAGATGATATCAAGGCTCTCAGAGGAAGAAAGCTTATTGCTACACAGTAATAATCCTTTTTCCTTATGTGTTTAATTAATCATATCTTTATTGGGGCTCTAAAAAAAAAAAAAATGTTTCTTTGGTACTCCATTTAATAAAACATGTTTCTAATTTTTAACTACTTATGTGTAGGACATGGAATGGATACTCAGTGAGAAAGGGTCCTGAATATGCTCCACAAAGAAAGAAATTTGCTGCTGATTTGACTCGTGAGATGCTTCAGAGGTATAACTTGCTCAGCTTAATCATGTATACCTAGATGATATGTGCATTTTAAAATATATATAGTGGCAAACAGTTGTTATGATAATCTTATCTTGGACATCTTGCGTGGTTTTGCCGTTACTTAGTGGTGAATGGAAGAACTTAGAGTTCAAAGAGTATAACTTCAATGCAAAAGGTCAGCCTATTGAAGGTGGTCATCTTCATCCACTGAACAAGGTAAGAATATGATTTTCTTTTTGTATACATCTCTTCTCTTTCTTTTATTCTATTTATAATGAGTACCAAACTGATCACAGTAAATATGTCCTGAGAAGCAACTCCGTCAATTTTCATGTAACTATATAACAGAATTCAAGGGAACAAAAATATGCAAAATCAGTGAGTAATGTCATCAGTGATGCAAAATGATCCCTTGGTGCAACGGAAATTCTTGATGCCATATGGATACAGATTAGGACCTCTTTTTATAAATTTAGGGCTCTGCCGTGGGTTGGTTCCCCTGTCATAAAAAAAAAGGATACTTAGTTATTAATTTGGTTCAAAAGATAAGTAAGATAAGCAATAAGCATCAAGAAGTTTAAAGAGACATACTTATAAAAAAAAAAGAAGTTTAAAGAAACACATAAAACTTATTGAGAAGAAATAATAGTTATCAAAGAACCACATGCATCCCCCATAATATTATGGTGTATGAATCAACACTACAATCTACTGTGTTTAAAGAATATGGCAACTCTTGAAAAATTTGAATAAGATGCAGCAGGGACATGCTAATTATAGATTTATTTTATTTTATTTTTATTTTTGATGTCGGGGAAGCTCTCCAAGGCAGAGGGCCCTTCGGACCCACCCCTGCAAAGTAAACCCCGGTCTCGTGCACCGCACCCTCGGAAGTTTCCCTACACGGAACTGATTAAATCGCTGGCTTTTCACCAGGGGGTGTGGCCCCAAAGGATTGTTTGCACCCATGAGGTGTTGAACCTTGGACCTTGAAGGGGGTGATACCCCAAAACCAAGGCCTTCACCACTTGAGCCAACCCTTTGGGGTTCTAATTATAGATATAAATCGATCTTTGGTTTTAGAGATAAATAACAAGCATCAAGAGACTTGAAACAACTTCTAAGACTAATTCAGAAGCGAAGATAGATATCAAAGGAGCACATTCATACCCCCACAAAATGATGTTGAGAGTATGGGTCAATTGCAATCTACCATGTTTATGATTCATAAACATCCTCAAAATGCCATCAATGTCACAAATTAATCATCTCTCCTTAGAAAAAGAAATCCAAGAACCCGTTTTTAGATTCTTTTTTTATTTTTTTTTTCATTTCAACTTTGACCTTAGACTATTTTCAAATAGGAAAATGATCTCTGCGGGCCTAGGATGTGCAAACCCTTTGAAAAAAGTGGGGACCCACCTGAAAAACCCCACATTTTATAACCCCTAGGGGTTGGCTCAAGGGGTAAAGGCCTTGGGCTTAGGGGTATGCTCCCCCTAGATCTAAGGTTCAAATCCCCTTAGGTGCAAAAATCTCTAGGGGCCATCAAACTGGGGAATTTGCCCTTGAATTACCCGAGGTGCACTTGGGAAAACTCATTGCTGAGGGCCTGTGCACCTTAGGACTAGTCGGGATGCTGTTCCTTGTGCCAATAATGAAAAAAAAAACCCCACTTTTTATGGTGGGCCCCACATTTTTTTCAAATGGCTTGCACGGGTCTTCCATGCCCGACTTGTATCTAGCATTACTCTTTAAAATAACATCAGAAAAATGAATTTATTGTAACTTCAAACATATCCCAGCAATTTCCTGTACCAGCAATTTTAGTTAATTTACATTTATTGGACACATCTTATTGTCTCCTAGCTGTACATGTGTCAGATATGTATCATACATGGATGTCTCATCACTTTTGAAGTATCTGTGCCTTAGATCTGGATCTATTATGTGTACTTGGAGTGCACCTTTGCACTTTTTAACGAAATTTTAATTGCTCATAGAAAAAATGGTTAGTTCTGGACCTCTCTTGGTTGACTGAAGCCTTTACTTTTCTTCCCAAGCTCTTGGACTTGATTCTTGTGAATGCCATATAAACTTTGATATAGTTTTGGACATTGAGGTTCCTATTGTTATTGTTAATATGATAATGCTTCTGCATGGCTCCCAATTTGCAGGTTCGACATCAACTTAGGATGATTTTTCTTCAGATGGGGTAAGATGTGGGCTTTGTAACATCCCGCACATTTGTGTTTTGGCATCATACCTATTTTTAAGTTTGATAATTTTTTGTTTGCTCCGTCTGCTCCTTGCTGCAGGTTTGAGGAGATGCCTACAGACAGATTTGTTGAGAGCAGGTGGCTTTTCTTTCCTTCTTTTCTTGGAAAATTAGCTTATCTCTATGTTTAATTATTTATTTTCACTTGTGATAGGAGGTTCCACAGTTTTACTTTTATCTGGTCAGATCCCTAAGTGGATGCTTTGTCAGAAAAGATATTCAAATGTATTCTAATACGAAATGGTGAATAGAGAGCATTAATTGCTCTATGATGCTTTCTTAAATGTAAAGAACAATTTTTATTTGAACATAATTTTGAGAAGCCTTCATAAACTCTTAGAAATATTATTTTCCTAATGTCATAAGACCCAATATATATTCGATTCTAGTGTTTTAAACAGCTGGTCTCACTTAGAAAGCTCCAATGCATTTAGTGCTTGGTAGAGCAATGAACTTAGATTACAAAATATGCATACCAGCTCATTATTTTTTTATTTTATACTTCTGGGGGCAAATTTTGATATATTTCCAAATCTTTTATTATGTTTTCTTCTCTTGGATTCTAATTATTGCATCCCTCTGCTTTAAGAGTCCAGTTTTGCAACGCCCTCTTATTTCCTGTTTCTGTTTCACTTGCAGCTTCTGGAACTTTGATGCACTGTTCCAGCCTCAACAACACCCTGCCCGTGATTCACACGATACATTCTACATGAAAGGTTTGTGTCACTTGATTGCTTGACCTGCTCCATCCTTTTTCCTTCTGATATTTACTTGTCATTCACATATAGTTCCTGCCATCACAAAGGAACTACCTGAAGATTATGTTGAGCGGGTGAAGCGTGTTCATGAGTCTGGTGGTTATGGGTCCAGAGGGTATGACATTTTCTTTCATATTTATTCAGTTATTTGTTTTGGATGTCTCTGCATTATTACTCCATCATTATCCTTCCCTGCAGATATGAATATGATTGGAACAGAGACGAAGCAAACAAAAACCTTCTGCGAACACACACAACCGCCATTTCAACAAGGATGCTTTACTTGCTCGCCCAGGTGCTGTACTGTTTTAATGTGTCTGTTCAATTTAGTATTTCATTTCAATCATAAACTATTGTCACTAAGATAAGTTTTAAGGGGGAGGGAGGGAGAGGAGGAACTGTCTTCTTCTTATATGCTAATTATTTTTTTAAGCTGGTATCCTTATTTATAATGCCTTAGATTGTATTTGTCTTGAGGAAAATCAAGGCAAACTGAGAAATTCTGCAAAATATTTAGTTTTTATCCTTTTTGGTGATAGGAATTTTTTGACAATCTTAAAAAGAAAGTCCTATATAGTAGGTGACGAAGGAAAGTGGCTTTCTGGATTTTCTTTCAAAGTACAGATTTTTTTCCTGTAAAGACACAAACAGAGAGTTTTGGGCTTACAATTTGACTAGGGACATTCTATGATGCAAATTGTTGAGAATGCAGATTGTCAGTACCTTTATTATTCAGCTCACTGCAAACAAACTGGGAAATTGAAAAACAAATAGTGAGAAATATTTTAGTCTTTTCAGTTGTGTTTTTTTTTCCTGGTGAAACACAGCCTTTGGGCGATCATAGTTCTGAGTCGTTACCTTATTAGCGTTGGTAATTTGCTACAGCATGTGAAATTATCATCCCTAGAGCGTGGGTTCCTTCATCTTCCTGAGTCTACCTCCTTTTTCTTTGTTAATATACGAGAGTTGGATTATAAGGCTTTAAATAAGTCAGTCAAATTACCAATTACCGATTAAATAAAAAAGTACAGTCAAATTAAATAAATCCCAATAAACTGTTCATAATTTTTTTTCCTCTACTGATTTTGTATGCAGAAACCGTTTACTCCCAAAAGATACTTCTCTATTGATCGTGTTTTCAGAAATGAAGCTGTAGATCGAACTCATCTTGCTGAGTTCCACCAGATAGAAGGTATTTACAAGCTATTAAATATGTGATTGTGTAACCTACACATCAATATACATTTTTTTTTTTATAGGTAGGATAAAAAATTTATTAGTCTGAAGAAAGGGTATTACCCCAATTCATTATACAGGATATCCAACTAGCTATGAAAAGGGAAAAGTGCAAGTTAATCTTAAAAAGAAGAAATAGAAAATGAACACTGTTTTGGATCACTATCCAATGAAAGAGGGTTTTGAGGAATGATGACTTGAGCTCCGACACCCTTTTTTCACCCTCCTCAAAGCTACACGCATTTCTTTCACATCAAATCCTCCACAATAAAGAAGTATTGAGATTAGAATGTCCTTGGATGTTCACACCATTGTTAGCACTGCTGGAACTCAGTCTGGACTCGGTTGCAGTGTTGGTGGTAACTAGAGTTAAAACCTAATGGAAATTATGATATTCTGCTTTTCATTAATTTGTGGCCTATCTGGTTTCAGGTCTGATATGCGATAGAGGACTTACTCTTGGTGACTTAATAGGAGTCCTGCACGACTTCTTCTCTCGTCTGGGTAATATGCGAACATTTGCTGAAAGTTCATTATGTGCACTTCATCAAAGAAGTTAGCAATTGCATTTCTTCTATAATGAAGCTTGATGGTTTTGTTGTGTATAAACTATTGCTATGGTGGACATGGAGAATTATTTATTAATGAGGGTATTGTATATTTGAGGCAGTGCTATAATAAAAAAAGTTTTTGACATTTTTAAACCCGTCTCTTGTTTTCAGGCATGTCCAAGCTGCGTTTCAAGCCTGCTTATAACCCATATACAGAACCTAGCATGGAGATTTTCAGGTACTGAATTATTAGTTTATCTAGCAAGGCTGTTTCAACTTTGGCTTTGAGAACTTTCATGCATTATCCTTTATTCTATCAGTTATCATGAAGGCTTTGGGAAATGGGTAGAGGTTGGAAATTCTGGAATGTTTAGACCTGAGATGTTGCTTCCTATGGGATTACCGGAAGATGTTCGTGTTATTGCCTGGGGCCTTTCCCTTGAAAGGTAAGATAAATTTGTTATTAGTTCAAGAGAGATAACGAAGAGTTGAATAGATTTCAATAGGAAGGGGAAAGTCTAATACAAGCTTCCGTTTAGACAATGCTAAAAATTTGATAGATTCTTTTCCTCTTTTAAAACCAGACCGACTATGATCCTTTATGGCATTAATAACATCAGGGACCTGTTTGGGCACAAGGTAATTACTTTATGCTCTTGCTGTCTTGATGGGATTTTGTCCAATCATAGATTTAGTTTATTCATTTTTGTGTCTTGTTTTTTTGGCAGGTGGATCTTGGTCTCATCAAGGCAAACCCTATATGTCGTCTAGGAGTTGATTGAGGGATGGTGCTTTTGTATTTCTGTTGCAAAAGTTTTCCTTTTATTTATAATCCCTTGCTTTTCTGAAAACATTGGATCGATATTATTAGCTGAAGTAACGGGGAAACACTTGTTCTTCATCCCCTTATAATAATTATTTGCTTGATTAGATTCATCTCAACGCCCCTTTTAAGTATTTGTTGACTTTACACGCACTATGTGGGTTTTTCTAAGTGGTGTATTTAGTTGAAGGCTATGATTATGTTGAGGCACCAGCTAAAACGGGGAGCGATCTTGCAGTTTCAAAATTTAACTACTTTTATATTTTCGTTGATCTTATTTAAGGGATATGGATTCAATGCGGAAAAGATTATATGTATCTCTTCTTTTATTTATTTATTTATTTTTTAGAGTGGCACCGGGTGTCTAGGAACAGAATCCCGACTAATTCCAAGGGTGCACAGCCCTCGGTAAGGAGTTTTCTTCAAATGCATCTTGGGTAATTCAATAAGAAAATCTCTCAGTCCAATGACCTTTAAAGATATCTTGTTTGCATCCAAGAAGATTTGAACATTAAGTAGAGAGAGCAATTCTCAAGCCCAAGGCCTTTACTATTTGAACCAACTCTTAGAAATTTATATATCTCTTTTTAATGACCATTATTGCATCATCTCATCTCTTGATCTTTATGTGGTATTAATTGATTAAATAAATTACTAATTCTCTTCTATTTATATAGCAATCATTTGATTCTACCGTCAGGAAGTGATAGGTAAAAGGATGGTAAATAAACCTTAAATTTTGTGAATGGTACAAGCCATAGGGCAGTAAGATACCAACTGTTATATCCTTTTTATCATAGGCCACGGAGAAGCCATATATGGTGGCAATGTTTATACGGCGAGATCCATCTGAAAGGAGCAAACCCCATTGATTATTAATCAATGCGCGTTCTTCTGCATTGGCGTATCTACGAGATGGTCGGATATAAAATTCAAACCCTAGTCATCGATTTGATGTTGAACATAGGAGAAGAAGAACTATGTTATTAGAACTACATTTCTTCTTCTTTTCTAACATCAAAGTAAAGGAAATGCCAGAGGGGCGTCTGCAGAAACATGGCGCTGCCACTGTGGAAGGTAACACCAGCTGTGATGGAGCTTGAACCTCGAGTAGTGTGCTGACCTGCATATTGGAGTCGTGACTATTTCCGGCTCGCAGGACTAGAGTTCTGATCCTCGTAAAGGGAGTTGTTTTTCCTTTCCCAAGAAGACTACCGTCGTCTTTCCATACCAATGCATCTCTCTCTCTCTCTCTCTCTCTCTCTCTCTCACAAAGGGTTTGCCAATTTTTATCGCAGAATGCACGTCATTCTGCATTCCTGAAGCACATGTCTATTGCCTTCCAAGAACACCCAACATTCTGGGATCCGCTGGTTTTGACCTCAAAACACAAATTATTAGTAGGCCACCGCCCTTAGATGGATTGAGTTTCATAATTACTCTCTTGCCTCACTACCACAGAGGTGTTAACGTTCTCTGCAGGATCGTCAGTTGCCTGAGAAGCTGAGAGATCGTCATAGATAAGACCAGCTTCAAACCTTCTACGATTCTCCACAATAGCCTCAACCTTTTTCTCAAACTCTTCATCAGTGCTAGCCAACATGTAGCGCAGCTTTAAGTTTATCTGCTTCTCCACCAAAATCTTGTGCCTTGGAATTATTCGGCCATCAAGAGAATAGCTAAAAAACCTGCAGAAATTTCATTATAACATAAAGCAAAAAAGATCACAGGTAGTAAGAAAAAATTTAAAAACAAAGCAAAAACTAGAACCAACACTTGATTCTGTCGCCCAAAAGCTTGAAATACAATAAACTTGTCAAATCGAAAAAATGCTGTGCCATGTTTCTGAGCCAAACAAGGATCATTTCTGAATTTTCAAATTTTAAGACTAGGACCTTGATCTCATTCAATTATGGAAGGTCCTTTACTTGACATTGAACACGATTGATCATCCAACTAATTTTTTTTTTTTTTTGATAAGTATCCAACTAATTTTAAGAAGCAGCATGAAGAAACATAGGCAAGATTTTAAAATTAACTCAAGGTCAACACAGTTCTCTGTTACCTGGGAAACTCGATGAGATCTTGCAGAGGACGGACCATAATTCTCCTCAAGTAACGATACTTGGGACGGAGGACATCTACGTTGTACCGGAGCAGCATGGGAAAATCAGCAATCATCTCACCCAGTTGTCGAGTATGTATGCCAAGTGACAGAAAATATTTCACATTACCCTCGAGCTTTTTCACTATGCTGCAACCTAAGAGTTCTGGTGCCAGAGCTATAACCTTCCCAATATCCCTCTCATTGACCCCAGCTTTAGTCATCAAGAAAATGACCTGAATTATACTCGAATTTCAGTAGGTCATGAGAGGTTGATATTATATATAATTTTCCTGGACAGGTAGTATAAGACAGCAGAAACAAATATAACCAACTAGCATTTTCATGCAAGCAGAAAAGGTCCCAATCTTCTTAAATTCATCTGCTTTTTTTTTTTTTTTTGGGGGGGGGGGTGTTGTAAGAAAGAAACAAACCACAGGCCGGATCTTCTTGTGGAGACTGTATGTTAGCAATGCAGGAAACTTTACAAGCATGTTGCCAATTGCATCACCTCGAACGCCTATGTCCTGAAAAAATTGCACCTTCACGATGAAAGAAAAGTGAATATTAGTTTACAATTTAGTTTGTGAACGGCAACATAATCTGATATAAAATGTGTCTGCTTCATTCTTCAAAGAATTCATTAAGCATGTATGTCAAGAATAATTACTGGGAAATTAATATAAGGAGAGAGTCTCAAGGAATGTGACCAGAATTATTAAGAGGAACTCCAAACAAAAAAACTCCACAAGTTTGCAGAAGTCAACCCAAGTAATAATATGTTATTTACAACAATTTCGAAACACATGCACAACATAACTAGCAAGGGGCATACCTTTGGCACAATGGTCGCCTCCAAATCTACACAGAAAATTATTGGCTTGACCATAAGCATTCTCTTCATACCATCTCGGGAAATCCCGTGGTAGTACAGATACTTAACAAGAGGCTTCCATCTTTCTTCAATGCTACAGCCCATCAAATATGGTTTAAATGCAAGTAATTTGCCAACCTCCTCGGTACAAAGTCCAAATTCCTTTAGATAACGAACCTGGAAAACATGAGCAGGGTCTCACTCATTGTCTATACAAAGTGGTTAGCACAGTGGCAAAGAGACTCCAAAATCATGAATGAGCATAGAGGGACTCGGATACCTTTTCAGTCATCTCTTCCAGAGTATAGTAGCCAAGTACCCTGGGATAATCGAAGACCATGGTTCCAAAATCATTGTCATTCATACCCATATCCAAGAATAACTGGACACGTGATCGCAATTCTTCCATGCTGTAAGACAGCAACTGGGGACACCGGCTCACGACATAACCCATCCAAACCCTCCTAACTCCATTGCTTTCTAGATAATCAACGATCTCATCCAATTCATCATTGCTGAGCTCCAAAAGATTCTCTCCGGCTTTGGTGAGCGTAACCCCAAGAAATTCCCCCTTGACATGAATCGACTTCAACCACTCAACTACACGTCTTATGGACTCAATCTTCCCCCTTGACATCGAAATTAGCTTCCCGATTTTCGGATACGACACTGAATTGTGTTTCAACCACCTGTAGAGAATTCAGGAAACACAATCAGCATAATAAGCCTTTTAAACCCCTTCTTTCACATCGAAACACAAAAGAATGCCGTTTCGACGCCGGAGTAAACCAAAACTACAACAAAATGTAACCAGTTTAGCTCTTTTTCCTTCCTACCTTATAAGGGGCACTACGTTAGAGTCCTGAATGACGGTCTTGGCCCGGAAGTTGAATGTGGATCCGGAGAACTCAGGCAAGCGCTTCATGGCCGCGGCCTCGACCATGACATAATCAATGAAAGCAGCGAGCCTATTAGTCAAATTGGTTATGTATGTGAGTCCAAACTTGCCCTTTCGCATGGCTTCCTTGAAAATCTCAGCGGTGACCTTGCGGCGAATCTCTAGGGCCCGAGCTATAACCTTGTGGTCGTCTTCCTCCTCACCGCCAGCTTCGCCTTGTAATAGGGTCCGCAGAGGCGGCAGAGAAGTATGGACGTCGGGGTCGCTGGGGGACTGGACGTAGATGGAGCCGGGGAACTGTGGGGTGCGTTTGGTTGCGAGAGAGAGTTGTAGAAGCTGGGATTGGTCATCTTCTTGTTGTTCAGGAATAGAGTGGTCATGGTGTCGGTATTGGGGAGGTGGCTCGGGGGAGGGGTCTTGGGAAGGGGAGAGGTGGCGGAGGAGAAGGACGGTGGATTTGGAGTTGTGCCTGCGGAGGAGAAGGCGGTCTTGGTTGGGATGGTTGAGAGAGGAGGAGATGATGGTTGAGTTAGGATATGGAGGGAGGGAAGGGCAATGAGGGTGGGGTGGACAATACAGCATTCTTGCTTTGGCCTGCCTATACGCTGATTCTGTCGCTCATGTGTTAATGGGAATAATGGAATTGGATAGAGAGGAAGTCGAAAAATGAGAGAATACATAAACTATTTGTTTACTCAAATAAAATGTTTTGCACTCGACAAACAACAAGGTCCCATGGTCTAGTGGTCAGGACATTGGACTCTGAATCCAGTAACCCGAGTTCAAATCTCGGTGGGACCTTAGTTCTCTTCCTTTTTTTTTTTTTTTGTAATTGTGATTAATGGTTAGTTTAGTTACATAAAATCAAACTATCTCATTTTATCTAATCATTATAATTTTTTCAACCTCACACACAAAATATAATAAACAATTTAACTTTTTTAAATTTCAAAACAAAAATTATATTATAATAATATTTTATTTAACTTATAACAAAACATCTCATCTGAACTGTATAACCAAACAATGCCTTAAGTTTAATAAATGATTAGAGATCGATGTATACTTTATCAAGCCATTATTTACATTCTTTCAATCCAATATGTTTTCCTTCCCCTTTCTTCTTTTTTCTACTCTGAAGAACTAAATATTCTAGCAAAACCAAAAACTGCAGAACCATGTTTTCTTTTTCTTTTTTTTTTAAATTCAATTGAGGACCTGAGCTGAGATTTTTAACCGTAGCCATTAGCTGCCATGGTAAACAATTTTCTCTAAATTAAAATGTTTTAAGAAAAAGTTGAATTATTTATTTTATTTTATATAAAAATTTAAAAAAATTATAATGATAAACTGAAATGAAATAAAATAAAAAATTATGCAAGTAAACGAGGCCTAAGTATAATCTTTCATCCGTCTTTTCCTTTTTCCTTCGTCCTTCCCTCATTTTGCAACAAACTAAGAATCCAATTCGAATCTAACAACCTTTGACAATTACAATTTACATCCCACGAGAGGACAAAAAAGAAAAAGAAAAAAATCAATTCCCGCTAAAAATTGTAGCTTGTTCCATCCAAGAAGAACATGCTGTCAGAACATTTAAGAATCCTATTTATCATTGGCATCCATTAAACCTTCCTTTGAAAATTCTTTCTATCCAGACCCATCCACTAGATAAATTCACCCTCCGAAGATGATAATTTTCATGAAACCTCTGTATCAGTCTCCATAGACAGGCTCGAAATCCCACTTATCTCCACGATAAGAAAGGCGTGCAGGGTACCAGCAAGCAAGCACTCAAATGGGAAGCCTGCTGTATTATTGACAAAGAATCAAGACCACTCGTTCCTCCAATGCCCTATTCCTGATCTGGTCTTTCTATATCAACAGATGGTTCGGGCAATATCTCCTTGGAATGTCTATGCGAGGATGAGAGTTCACCCCCACCATGTTGGTCACTGCCTTGCGACCGCGTGGTTCCCGAATGTTTCAAGCTACTCGTTCCTTCTGCTCTATGAGTTGAGGTTGCTGGAATTACTGTAACATCAGATGAGCTCTGGCGCCAGCTACCAAACAGAGTAGCAGCATTCCAAGACCTTCTGGAAGAGGTAGTTCTAAGCCTTGCAGAGCTGGAATTTTCTTCCCTGACCACCTTCAAAGGATTTTCCAAAGCCCTAAGGATGTACATCATTTGGGGTCGTCTTGAAGGCTTTGGATTTAGGCAAGACTTGGCAACAACAGCCATGGCCCAAACTTCCTCTAATAGATCCTCATCTATGATCAAGGACGGATCCACAATTTTTGTCACAAGTTCCTTATCATTTATACTGATGTATGGCAGTGTATTGTCTAACCATTCCTTAACTTGGGAATCACTAGTGGCACTGATTCCAAGTTTACCGGTTACTAGTTCGAGTAACACCTTGCCAAAACAATATACATCATAGGAGCATATTGCTGTCAGTGGACCTAGACATTCAAGAAAAAAGCAATTTTAGTACTCAACTGCAGGGGTAATGTAAATGACATAAAGCACTCCAGCAAATGTAAGTCTTAAACTTTAAAGCTTAATGGGAAAATAATAATAATAATAATAAAAGTCTTTAAACTTTTAAGCATTCCAGTTTTTTTTTTTTCTCTTTTTGTTTGGGTCACTGCAGGTCAGGCAAACTATGAGAGTCTTCAGAAACAAACAATTAAAGAAAGTATGAGCTAGGAAGTTATCTATAAAAAAATTGACTCATCTTGAATCAATTAAGATTCATTGATTGCTTGATTCAATTTAAAATATCCAATGACCTCATTCAAACAAAGACAAGCATAGACCACCCAACCACTCAAGATTTTGATGACCAAAGCCCATGAAAACACTTGTACACTTATCGGTGAAGGATATCCAAGTTCTTGAACCTAATGCTATGCCGAGTATTACTCCAGACAAAATGACCAGGACTAGTAAACTTGGAATAAAAACATGAATGGTTAAGTTTTTTAGACAACGAGGATCATCTATGATGCAAGGAATATGATTTATGCTCCAAGTCCAAAGCTTGAATAGTTCAAAGCATTAAATAACACAAGCCGGATAAAAGGTTATACAGAGGATATAAACAAACGGCTATTTCTACTCAAATAGATAAAAACCTATGAAGCAAACTAGGAAGCAAAACCGATCTGGAGACTTGATATGAGGTTACAATTAAAAATGTACTTACCAGAAGCACCATGGTCCGATGACCTGCACATAGTGAAGAGGAAAATATCATGAAAATGTATTTTCTTTTGGGGGTGGGGGGCATATAGGCATCATCAATACAAAAAATCTACATCAAAGTTGAAGGCTGATAATAAGGGGGTATGATTTAGTACGTAATAAGCAACTATACAATGTCTAATATATTTTTTTGATAGCTGTATGGAATGTCTAAATGCAGGTGTATATATGTCGAATATATACATCTGCATTTATGGTGTCATATCAAAATAAAAATTATACTTTTCATTAGCAAGCATGTCACTGCTTTTCTGCAACAAGCATTGTTAACACACCATTTCAAACATTAACCCTTCCTCAAGTGAATAGGTGAAAAAAAAGGTTCAAGAGGTATGTCATAATTGCATTTTAAAGGCAAAAGAAAACACTATTAAAGCAAGTAAAAGAGAACCCACACATAATGGTCCAACGGATACAGAAGAAACTACAGGCTGGTTTCCCATTAGTGGCCAACAAGAATGTAGAAAGTAAAACACGACAAGGACCTTAACAAGTGAGTAAATAAGAATTTATATGGCATTCATATCTAAGGTTCTTTTAATCTCATTTCCATGCGCACCTGGTTGATATTAGACCCATGATTTCAACCTCCACCTCATTCATGCAAAGGGAGGAGGAGGTGCAACAAAGCACATCCAGGTATAGTCAAAGTTTCGAAAATTATCAACTATCAACATATGGATCAATCAATAGACTACTTACTGTGGCAACCGCAGCAATCTGGTTATTCTGTTTTGATGAGTATCCCCTTCCTGAGCAACAACCTCACTCAGGCTGCCTAGCCGCACCTCAAATTTATCATCAAGAAGTATACTGCTTGCTTGAACATCTCTTCAATAACCAAAAGAAAGCTATGTCACTACTTCCCCCAATAGAAAGGAACTGTCCTACTGGAAAATTAGTTAGCTGTATTTTCATTCATATTAGGGTACATTCATTTATTAGCATGCCACCAGATAGCCACTGACTTTCAACAAAATTTAAATGCATGTCAAATTTGCTTGAGAATTACAGGTGGACATGAGATATGATATTCTAAGAGTACAGACAAACATAAAGGAATAATGGGACGGAAAGAATGGAATGTAACAAGAGTCTTGAAATACCTGTGCACAAGCGGAGGAGTACATTCATGATGCAGATAACATAGACCCTCCGCAGCTCCTGTTGCAATTTTCAGTCTTGTTATCCAATCCAATGACTGTAAACCATCATCCTCTGAATTGCTTTTCCTGTACAAGGAATTGGACAAATCTCCATTCGGCATATACTTGTAAACCAGGAACTTCTCCTGCTCACTCTCTAGGCAGTGTCCAAAAAAGGGAACCAATCTTGCATGTGAAGTTTTACTAAAGAAATCCAATTCCGAAAGGTACGTTTCCTTTTTAATTGTGCGAAGATCGATC
The DNA here is from genome assembly GCF_001411555.2 of Juglans regia. NCBI lineage: Eukaryota > Viridiplantae > Streptophyta > Magnoliopsida > Fagales > Juglandaceae > Juglans > Juglans regia. Next base: position 5,245,792 of record NC_049913.1, read on the forward strand.
CTTTTGATGACCACATTGATCCCATTCTCCAAAACACCCTGGAAGAGATCGCCTGAATGGCCATGTTTGATGAGGCTTGTTTCGCTGAATTCACCTGTAGCTTGAAGCAGTTGCTGATATGTAAATGTGTCACCTAGACTAGAAAAGTTAATCACCAATCCAGGAGGTGGTTCACTACCCTCGGGAGGAACTGGCCCCACACCAACCCCTCTTTGATTTGTAGCACCCCTCTTACGGGTGCATAATAGCAAAAATACGATGAACATGACCAAAAGCACAAAACCAAGTCCCCCCAAAACTGCAGCCAATATGATTGTCTTTCTATTGCTCTTTCCCAAATGTCCTGCTGCAGGAGGTTGCGTGGAATTTGTACGTCCAAAATTATCGAAAGTCAGACCCTTCTCTGCATAGAATGATGAGCATTCTACCAAAGTTCTTTGGCTCGACACATTTTGGAGGCAGTTGTTGTCAAGAGATGCATTACTACGTGCATAGTCTGGAACACTGCCTTCAAAGTAATTTCCAGACAGATCAATGATACTGAATCTTCTCAGTGAAGGAGTAAGACCTCCATAGAACATATTGTGAGAAATGTTGAGTATAGAAGCAATGGTATTCAAGTTCGAGCTAGAATTGGGCAACATGCCAGTGAAATTGTTGTTAGAGATATCAAGTAAACGCAACTCAGGCATTGACCACAAGAAGTCAGGGAGACCACCAGTAAAACCATTGTGTCTCAGAACTATTGACTGCAACTGCTTTAAGGTCGCAAATAAATCATCCGGCAACAATCCATCAAGAAAATTTTTCCCAATTATCATATTTTGCAAATTCCTCAACCCTCTCAGATCCATAGGCAACGACCCGGACAAAGTATTGAAGCTGAGGTCAAGGTCAACCAAGTTTTGAAGGTCCCCTAATTGAGGAGGAATCAAAGATGACAAATTATTGCTAGAAAGATTCAAATACTGAAGCTTTACTAGGGTCCCAATGCCTGGGGGAATTGACCCAGATAAGTAATTCGAAGACATATCAAGAAATGAAAGATTTCCTAAAGATGCAATGGGCGCAGGAATCGATCCGGTAAGAAAATTCCCCCTAATATCAAGAACAGAGAGGCGTAACAATTGACCCAAAGTAACAGGAATTTGCCCAGTGAGGTTATTCTTAGATAGGAACAGACTAGTTAAGTTGGTCAAATTTCCAAGACTCGAAGGTAGATCACCATTAACAGAACAAGAACGAAGATCAAGTACTTGGAGGGCCGCCATTCGAAACCCAAACCAATCTGGAATCGGCCCGGGGAGCCAGAAATTCGAAGCATTAAAGGACGACAAGAGCGTCAAATTGACCAAGGCATTAACAGCAAACTGTGGATTTTGCCTACCAATCCGGGTTCTTCGAAAACCAGAAATGTTCAAACCAATGACTCTACCATTCTGGCATGTCACACCGCGCCAGCCTGAGCAAGGGTCGACCTTTCGGGGCCAGTCCTTGCTTCTTAACCCTAACGACGATCTGAGTTCGAGCAGAGCAGCTCGCTCGGTGTGTGAACTCAGAGGCTCGGTCTGTTCTAATGTGGACTCGAATAGCAACAATAACAAGAACCCAAACGATACTATGCTACGCCGATCCACCATGGCTTATGAATGCTAACCCAAAGATCCAAACTTACCCATCTCTCTCCCTCTCACACACATATGCATGTTCAACAAGTGTATGTATCCTTGACTATAAGAATCACAAGCAAAGATACCCAATACACCAAAATGCATTTTTAATCTCTCTCTCTCTCTCTCTAAAAAGGAGAAAAAACAAAAAAACTTACCTCAAACTTTGGCCTCTCTTAGCTTTCCCCTTCTCTCTGCTTTGTAGCTCTCTCTCCCTCTCACTCTTTCTGTCTCTTTCTCTCTCTACCTACCCTGTCAATTGTGCAGTTTCTTCGGTTGACAAAAGAGAGGCGGTGGGAGAGAGATCGGGAAGAGAGACAAAATTCTTTAAAAATGGGAAATAGAATAAGAACAATAATTTAGAGAGAGAAAGTTGGCAAAAAACAGAAGCCTGGTCTGGTCAAGATTCAGGAACAGCTTTGGCCTCTCGAACTCTCTTGCTCTAATGTAGAACAAGACGCCACCCCTACCAAAACACAAAAAAAAAAAAACAGAGATTAAAGAAATTATTTTGTTTATGATTCTATGAAGAGATGAAGTCTGAGCTGCAGAGTTAAAGTGGTCGACGAGCGCGAGGCAGGGGCTGGACCGCTGGCTAGATGATTGGGCTGACTCTGAGTGTCAGACACTGAACGAAAACCAGAACCAGAACCAGGTCCGCTGCCGGGGGTGTGCCATCAGCGGTTTGACCTCCGTTATTCCACCCAATCCAAATCTACCCGGGGTTTTTTTTTTCTTGGCTTTAGTTTTTCTCCTCTCTGTCTCTGTTTTTTGGAGGGAGGAAGGAAGGAAACTATTTTCTCTCACAACGGCTTAATAAAGTTGCTAAAGATGACTTTTTTATATTTCTGCACTGTAATTTGCAAAGCAAATAAAAGTCTGTCATTTTCACCTATACTTTTCCGTATCTTTTTCCTTTTCTTTTTATTGTTTTGAAGAATACTTTTCCGTAACTGATTCTCAAGCGAAGCACCAGTTATTACAGAGCTAGTTTGATGCTACACAATTATTTTTTATTTTATTATTATTTTTTATTTACAATTTATTATTATTTATTATTTTTTATTATTATTTTATTAATATTTACAAAATATCTAAATCACCTCACTATATAAACATAATCGAAATAATTTCATAGGTCAGAGATACCACAATTCAATACACCTTTTTGAAGAGAAGAGGCATTGCTACTAATAGTATAGCAAATATTAATTTAAAAAAAAAATTAATAAGTTAGATTGAACAAGTATATTTAAAAATTTATTAATTATTTTTTAAAAAATACAATGTGTAATAACTAAGATTGTGTGTGTAAAGATGGTTAATATAATCATGTATTGCGTGGGAGAGAGGAGTTCAAGACTTTATAGTGATTATAATAAATTCCATTGTGATATTAACATACATGGCCATATTCTTCCTTTAATTGTTGCATATGTCTCTTGAATGTACAAGAAGGCAATTGAGTGTTGTAATATAAGTTTTTATGTTATCTTTTAAGTGCTTATAGCAATGTTTTGACCACCGAAATATACAGTTTCTGTGGTGTAACCGGTACATAGAAGCCTGTTATTTCGTATCAGTCAGAATTTCGACTTTTTCGGCCCGTACATGCCGATATTTCGGCTTTTACTTTTTTCTTCTTCTTTTTTCACTTTTTGACATTCAATTCATATTAGACTATTTATAATTTATATATATATATTTATATAATTTATTTGTATATAGACTATTATTTTATAATATCATTTTTATATATATTTATATATATAATTTATTCATATATAGACTATTCCAAAACGATACCAATATCGATATCGAACTATTTCGTTTCAATGCCTCGACCGAAACGGTCACAGGTACAGTATTCAAAACATTGGCTTATAATCAACAACTTTATCATTGTTGTCATTTAATTTCTAATTTTGTAAATATTATTTATTAGAATATAATATTTTTTTAAATAAAAGGGAGTGTTTATTGACTTTCTTAATTATTGACCACAGACAAATTATAAGGTTTCTTATATATAAATATATATATTTAACGAAACAACCCTAAATAGATCAAGCTTTTATCAAACTATGAAATAAAATATGTTGTGAAAACAACCACAATATCAATTAAGTGAAAGTAAACACAAGCAAATCAATCACACAATACAAAATTAACATTGTTCGGCAATGTGCCTACGTCCACATAACTATAGATGATTTTATTATGTTGCGAAATTATAAAATACACTTTGAAGCGAAATGTCATTGTTCAAAACACTTATGACATACTAAATTGTTTATTAAGTACATATTTGAAGTGTTATACGACAAAAACTCTAATTTTTACTTTTCTGCATTATTTACTTGAGCATAATGTCAAGCACGCCTCGAGCGAGATCTCTATTTGATTCTCGCTCAAGCTACATGTTGAGTGAGGTTTGAGCGAACTCTCCACTTGAGCTTCGATAAAGCCACCTATCGCGTGAACATCAAGTGAACTTTTTGCCTGACTTTTTTTTTTATCACAAACATTGCCAAAAAAAATTCCCTTGCCCTCAGACCCCATATCGGCCCAAACTTGCGCTCCATAGCTCAAACTTTTTAGAAAATCCACCAAAAGATCATAACGTATTCTTGTTGAATCAAATCATCATATGACACTCCAACGAAACCAAGATTCACAAATACAACAAACAAAACCAAGATGTACAAAACCAACAACAACATCTATCACTATTCAATTAATCCCACTCATAGCCTAATTGGCATTGAGGCCGAATAAATGTATGAAGTAGATTTCTCATGTCCTTCATGGCGAATAGTTGTGAAAAAAATCTATTTGCGAGCTTATTTATCAATACATTGAACGTATCGCTTTTTCAAAAGAGCTTTGCTACACAACCTCCACCACACTCCACACTCCACACTTTTTTAAATTTTTTAAATTTTTAATATTTTTTTTTGAGTTTATTCTTTTTAAATTATTTCAAATTTTTTATTCATTATTCATATAATAAATATTTAATAAAAGAAAAAAAAATAAAAATAATGTGGAGTGTGGAGGTTGTGTGAATAGTAGGAGGTTGAGTAGATTTTTTGTTTTCAAAAACTTACTATATAAGCTAGCATAAAAAATATTTATATATTTTTTTACTTATAATGGATCATACAGTAGCGTATCTAAACACGAATTATGAATAGAATAATTGATCATTTGTATGCTTTGTTTTTTTCCTTCCGGAAGGTCCAATGAATTTATGAACATCTTTACCAACTCCAAAATCGTAATAATGATGATTAAAAAAAAAAAATTGTAATAATGAGTAAGACATGGGTGCCGTTTTCAGATATGAATTTGCGAGGACGACATTTATATCTATTATCATTTATCTGTATAGAGAATTAAATGACGTGTGAAGCTTCATGGTGTTGAGCTGGCTTTGCAATATCTATTCAATTCTAATATCTGCTTTCATTCATTTTGACTGTTGAGTGCTGTGAATAAGACCAAAGTCCCTTAAATATGGACTTTTCCTATATTTAATATTTATTTTTGCATATAAAATGAGATGAGTTGATATTAAAATAAAAAAAATAAAATAAAATATTATTAAAATATATTTTTAATATTATTTTTATTTTAAAATTTAAAAAAATTAAATTATTTATTTTATTTTATATTAAAAGTTTAGAAAGTTATAATAATTAAATTATATGAGATGTTTTATAAAAACAAACGAAGCCTTAATTAACCATAAAGAAATAAATCTTTTACCTCTAGTCTTCCCACAAAACTCTACTTTTTTAAAATGCAAAGTTAAAATTATTATTGGGGTTATACATTTATACAGTTTCTTTTTTTTTTTTCTTTTTGCACAAACCACGTAAAATGATGAATTAAATTAGAATATATTAAAAATAAACTACTTAAAATATACTATTGGAAACTTTATATAAAATACAACAATCTTTTTGTGTGATATAATGGCAAGCCGTGCAGTATATTCTAGTTTTTTTCTTTATTCTTTTTAGACAATTTTAGAATTGAAGAATACTATACATCAACCACTATTTACCCTCACATTTCATTTTATAATTTTCATAAAATATGAGAGTATTTTTTATAAGGTATGAGGTAGTGAATAATAGCTTATGAGATTTTTTTTTTTTTTTTTGAATTTAAAGCCTTCTTCTTCCTTTGGCATTTAACTATGTCTATTCCTTTCTGATCATCGTGCCAACCACCAAAGGATGGGAAAAAGATTTGCACTACGAGGCTCTTTGATTAGCGGAATCGAAGAACCAGAAATATTAGGCTCCCAACCGTTACCAAACACTACGTTCTTCGATTTTGACAGCTTTGAGTTTTGATACTCAACTTGAACGCGGCTGGGTCCGCACGTCTGTCTTTTTCTTTTTCTTTTTCTTTTTTCTTTTTTTATTTCTTTTTTTTCTTTTGAAGTAGGACAAATTATATTATTTCATAACGGGAAATTATAACTTTGATCTAAAACATACAAAATATAAGTTAATTACTGCTTTTAAGACTTTCCAATACGCAAATTTTTTTGTGACTGACATAATCTAGTTCATTACTGTATCTTTCTACAGACAAACCATCTGAGAAACAACACTTTGTCCTAAGACAGAGTAGAGGACACACTCTATGGATAAAATCTAAAAGACTGTGTTTTTTTAACCTAAAAATAAAAGAAATAACAGAAAACGAAAAGATACATGAGAAAATAACGAATTACAACTTGAAAAGCTATAGATCCGAATTTTCAACATTAGAGGAAATAAAAAATACAAACCTTGATACTGTGGTGGCGCGTGAGGGATGCACGCAACCCTGGAAGTATGGCAGAACGTCAGGTCTGAAGAAACCGATGGTCATGGTCCCAAAAAAGTCGTGCACGACGGCGATAGAGTTCCCATTGTCGTAGCACATGGATGTCACGTGCACTTTGGGCCAAGCGTGTGGCTCATGCGCCGCTCCGTCTTTTCGACTAGATTCTTTGTCCGTTTGAATGATCGGCACCTTAGGAATTTTACGATGTGACGTGTGGTAGGAGGGATGAGAGATGATGATCTGCATTTCTCCCTACTGTGAACAAAAAAATAAACCAAACTAACAAAATAAAATAAAAACTAGAGATAAGGGATGAGGGAGGAAATGAGAAGGTAGAGATGAGCTAAAGCCAACCCCCCTCCTATGGTTTGTACTTTTGAGGAAGGCGATTGTATAGAGAGAAAAGGGGAGAGAGCGAAAATAGGATTTAGTGATATGGTTGATCTGCACACTTAAAGGTGTAAATTTAAACCAAAAAAGCGGTCCGGGACCGGTTGATAAAAAATATACATCAAAAATAATATTTTATATATAAGTTTTATACAAAATTAATATTATACAAAATATTTTATATATATAAATTTTATATATAATGTATAATTATATATGGAATTTATATATATAATTATATATCATATATAAAATAATTTTATATTATAATTTATAAATTTTAACATAAAATGTTAATCTTAAATGTGAACATTTGTAATTTGTTTGATCATATGCTATTAATATAATTATATATAAGATAATGTTATTATAAAATAAAAGTTTAATCTTAAAAATGAAATTTTAATTGATCATATATTATATAGCTATGCTAATATATAGTTTATAACTAGTACTAATATATAACTATAATAATAGTCTAATATTAATACTATTATATAGTCCAATAATTTATATAGCTATACTAATATATAAGTTTATAACTAATACTAATAGTCTAATATAAACTATAATTATACTTATACTAATATAGTTATACCAAATCACTATAAGTTTATAACTAATACTGATATATAACTATACTAATAGTCTAATATTAATACTATTATATAGTCTAATAATTTATATAGCTATACTAATATATAAGTTTATAACTAATACCAATAGTGACTAAAGTTATACTTATAATTAATATAGTCATACTAAATCACTAAAAGTTTATAACTAATACTAATATATAATTTATAACTAATACTAATATATAACTACACTAATAGTCTAATATTAATACTATTATATAGTCTAATATATTATATAGCTATACTAATATATAAGTCTACAACTATTTAATTAATACTAATAGTTTAATATAGACTATAGTTATACTAAATCACTATCACTAGTACTAATATATAACCATACTAATAGTCTAATATTAATACTATTATATAGTCTAATATATTGGACTATAGTATATTAAATGTATTACAAATATATATATCAATGATTCAATATATATATATTATATAGTCTATGTATATATATATATTACAAATATAATATAGACTATAATTATACTTGATTAATATATTTATACTAAATCACTAAAAGTTTATAACTAATACTAATATATAACTATACTAATAGTCTAATATTAATACTTTTATATAGTCATACTAATATATACAACTATTTAACTAATACCAATATTTTAATATAGACTATAGTTATACTTATACTAATATAGTTATACTAAATCACTAAAAGTTTATAACTAATAATAATATATAGTTTATAACTAATACTAATATATAACTATAGTTACTATACTAATAGTCTAATATATTATATAGCTATACTAATATATAAGTCTATAACTATTTAACTAATACTAATAGACTAGTAGTTTATTATAGACTAATAAAGTTATACTTATACTAATATAGTTATACTAAATCATCATAACTAATACTAATATATAACTATACTAATAGTCTAATATTAATAGTTAATACTATTATATAGTCTAATATATTGGATTATAGTATATTAAATCAATTTTCCAAACCATCAAAAAAAGTTATAATTACCATTAAAAAAAAAAAAACACATTGAAAATATTAACTCAATAGGAAACAACGCCGTTTCCTCTATAACTAAATCATAATTCCTAAAGTCTTATTCTCCCTCCTATCTTGTTATGCGTCATTCTCTCTCTCATTCGCTCACGGCTCACGGCTCACCCTTTTGTCTGCATCTATGCCTCGCGGCCTCGACCCTTCTCACTCTCGAGTCTCTTGTCTCTTAATTCTCTCATCCGCTCACTCTCTCTTCTGCCTCTCTACCCCATAGCCTCGCCCCTTCTCACTCTCTCGTCTCTCACTCTCTCTTCTCTTAACTCTCTCATCCCTCACTCTCTCTTATCTCAAGTCTCAATTCTCTCGGCCTCACTTTGTCTCTCTGCCGAATTTGCCCAGTGCCCCTTCAAAAGTTTTTTTTTTTAAAAATTACATACTAGGCCTTTTGTGATTGGGTTTTGTGATATTAGAGTTTTGAATCCGACATTTAAGATTTGTTGTGATTGTGTATTTATTGTGATTAGGATTGTGAAATTACTTTGAAATTATGATAGACAATATTTGTGATATTAGGGTTTTTTTAATCTGAAATTTACTTTGATTGGGTTTTGTGATTGAGTTTTTATAAACCTGTACTTCCGATTTTATCGTTTTTCAGTTCGGTCCGATATGGTTTTTCGATTTTTTTAAAATGAAATTTAGACGGTTTATCATTAAAAATCTGTTTATAAGTAAACAAAAAAACTAGTTTAATTGTTGAGCCTTCATAGTTTATTCAAATCCTTAACCCCAATTGATAAACATTAAACAGGACATATGTTATTCAAGTAGAAAAACTACAAAACCCTATCAATGTAATTTCACAAACCCAATCACAAAACCCAATTACTAGGCCTTTTGTGATTGGGTTTTGTGATATTAGAGTTTTTGAATCCGACATTTAAGATTTGTTGTGATTGTGTATTTATTGTGATTAGGATTGTGAAATTACTTTGAAATTATGATAGACAATATTTGTGATATTAGGGTTTTTTTAATCTGAAATTTACTTTGATTGGGTTTTGTGATTGAGTTTGTGAAATTGGGTTTTGTGATTGGGTTTGTGAAATTACATTGATAGGGTTTTGTAGTTTTTCTACTTGAATAACATATGTCCTGTTTAATGTTTATCAATTGGGGTTAAGGATTTAAATAAACTATGAAGGCTCAACAATTAAACTAGTTTTTTTGTTTACTTATAAACAGATTTTTAATGATAAACCGTCTAAATTTCATTTTAAAAAAATCGGAAAACCATATCGGACCGAACTGAAAAACGATAAAATCGGAAGTACAGGTTTATAAGGATAACCGGTGCGTAATCGGTTTTGAAAAATGTAAAACTGGTACATACCGGTTCGATTATAGATTTTGCCCCAAACCGGACCGATTACACCCTTACGCACACCTGTCTTTTCATTCACCTTAAATAGGCCTTCAATTGCAATAAATAAATTTTCTTAGTTTCCTGTTCTCTGCTCCATCTAGCTTGGCCAAATTATCATATACGATAAAATATATAAAATAATATTAAATAGTGAGATGAGATGAGATAGTTTTTTATGAATTAAATAAAATATTATTATAATATTATTTTTTAATATTATTATTATTTTAAGATTTGAAAAAGTTGAGTTATTTATTATATTTTATGTGATAATTTAAAATTTTTTTAATAATGAGATGAGATAAAATAAGATCATTTATCTATCTAAACAAATCCAAGAGTATATAAATTTAGTGCACTTTTTTTAAAAAAATAAGATTTATTATTGAAAAAATATATAAATTTCAGATTTATCCATCATTTTTAAAATGAATGCACAAAATTTAAACATATTAAAATGAGGTTAATATGTGAAATACTGTTAGTGTAAAAAATAATTAAAATTGGTCAAAGTATGGAACAAAAAATTTAAAATCTGATTCACTGAAGTATGAATGGCTCTTGTCACTGTAATACTGACAGTGTTTGTTTCTCTGCAAGCACATTTATGCGTTCCCCCCATTCGAGGCTCGAGAGTAACATGCAAACGAGATTCTGAATTTGTCTGCTGCTTTAATTTTATAAAAAATAATAATAGACTTATTACTTGTTATTATTTATTTGGATAGTAATAAGATTATTATTTTTTTACTACTTATTTATTATTAATATTATATTGAAATTTTATATTTTATATTTTTTTATTATTTTATTTTAAATATTTTGTTAACATTTTTAATCGTTAAGAAAAAATTAAAAAAACATACAATTTTATTAATAGCTATTTTCTTAATCATTAAATAAAATAAAAAAATACAAATACAAATACAAATAAAAAAAAAATAGTAAATGGATACTAAAAAGGTAGTAACTTTATCATTATCATACTTATTTACTATGTTTTTATTTTTAAATTTTTTTTACTTAATAGTTAAGGAGTGACTATTAATAAAATTGTATATTTTTTTTTAATTTTTTTCTTAATGATTAAGGATGTTAAAAAACTACTTAAAATAAAATAATAAAAAAATTTCAAATTTCAAATATAATATAGAGTAGTAAAATGATAGTAAAAGAATATTAAGTCTATCATTATCCTTTTATAAAATTCACCATCATTTTTGTTGAACATTTTTTTTAGAAAAAAGAAAAATTACTACTGCTGTGTTCAGAGAGTTAGAGGTTAAAGAGACTGGAAGGTGGCTTGACTAATGTAGTCCTGGTTCAGCCTCTTTTTTAATGTAAAAAAAATTATTTTTTATTAATGGAATTTATTGTTTTACAAAAAGTTTGTATGAGATTTATCTATTTGAGGCTCGTATCTAGCATTATTCATTTTCAAATATCTCTATCAAATGTCATCACTCATATATATATATATATATATTTATAATTTTTTTAATGATTAAAAAATAATTATTAGTGAATTTATTTTTTTTAATGATTAAGGATGGGCTTTGTTCGATTTTTAAATCAATCTCAACTCATCATTATAATTTTTTTAAATTTTAATATAAAATATAATAAATAATTTAAATTTTTTTAAATTTTAAAATAATAATAATATTAAAAAATAATATTATAATAATATTTTATCATCTCAATTTAACTTAATTTAATATTTAAGCAAAACCTAAATCTATGTATTTTGGAAGTGCTGACAAGATAATTACAATACTAAAAGCAGTCTAAAAAAAAATTCAAAATCTAATAAGATCTAAGATTTGATTCTCCTGAAAAAAACTTTATAAAATTATTGAATATATATTTATGAAAAATCTGCCTGGGTGTTTCCTGAAGTGAAGAGAAGAGAAGAGAAGGATTGTGGTGGAGGAGAGTCAACTGCATTTAGTGGTCAAAACACCGTGTTTGTGTCTGGAACAAGTAATCACTCTCCCTTCTTCTGGCGAAGGTTCCAACAACGTTAACAAATATAACAGCAACAACGTTAATAAGTGGGCACTACTGTTGCCACGTGTTTATTTTTCCCATCTTTTTCAAAGTATCTAAAAATATTTATGATTGCAAAACAATATCCTAATATTTCCTTTTCAGAGATTGGGAAAAAATGCAACTACTTTTGAAAAATATTTCAAACTGAAATAACGATACAAACCACGCTCCCGTCTTATTTTTAATCTATTACGTTAGATATGGCATTTTTATTATTTTTAGATTATCTTTTAATTTTTAAAAATTAAATTTAAAGATTGATGGGTAGTGTCGATTTTTCTTCCAAATTTTGTCCAACTCAAATTCAAATGGAGCATTGACATTTTGTCTGTTTTTAATTTTTGTGGTTTGAATATTGATCGGGAAATGAGAAAAACAGTAGCGCTGCTTGTGACTTTTGAAGATGAATAATGATCTCCTTATATCTCATTTATTATTATTTTATTATTCAACTATTTTTGTTTTTTTTTACTATTTGAATATAGATTATAAATTTCTCAGAATATGACCATAATTGAAAAGAAAATAAATTCAATCAATAAACTAATCATGTAATTTAATTAAAAAATAAATTCAAGTTATAAAAATTGACTCAAAAGAATAAAAGAATATCAATTTTTATAAAATTTAATTTATCTTTAATCAAATTATATAATTATATTAGTTGATTAAATTTTTTTTTTTAAATTATATAAGAATGTATGTTATGAGATTTTTAATTCAAATTTAACAAAATAAGGGAAAAAAATTAAATAATAAAATAATAATAAAGAAAGGGTAATATATCATTATCCTTTGAAGATTAGTGAAAAAATAAGTAAAATAAATAACGCGTTATATGAAGTGAGCGTGGATCGAGGTGGACCGAGTCCTTCTCTATCCGTTGGAGGTACAGTTCTTCTTGTTTTTTTTTTTTTCTCTCTAAATTATTAAATAAGTCGTTCAACCACTACTTGCTGCGGATCGTAGCATGGCGCATGTTTACCAATCCTCTCTCTCTCTCAATGTCGGCTGCATTGTCGGCTGCCAGCCTGCCACCTCATAAAATAATTATTCAAATTTTAAACAGTTAAATTTTTATATTTTTTGCTGGTTTTCCCACGGAAAATACGAGGTGTGCTTTAAAAAGATTCGGATGCTCCAACCGCCTCCAAACATTTTTTTTTCCCAATGTTAGCCATAATTTTAAGAGAAGTAATACCATACGACGGAATTACCATCCATTTATTATTCTTAATAATATTATATTTTTTTAATATTTAAATCCATCAAATCAAAATGAAAGTCAAACTAAAATTTCAAAAAATATACTATTTTAATATATAGTTGTAAACAAATTGTTAAGTAGTAGTTACTCTATCATTTTTCTAATTGTAATGTGTTTGAGTATTGTTTATTGAAAAAAAAAATTTATTATTAAAAAGTGATTTTTAAAATTTTCTAGTTGAATTCTGTATTAATTTGTATTTTTTTAACAATTATCTTTAAAACTGCAATTTGGAATAAATCAGAGACAGAAGCAATTGCAAGTAAAGTTGTAATTAAAATATTTGAAAAGTGGGAAAGACATAAAGTATAATATAATATTAAATGATAGATGTATGTTTTTCTTACGTACCCTCCTTGCTTGAACAAGATAAATACTATTTTCAATAACATAAAGGCTGATCATAAAAAGACACTAACCACCGCAAATAATTCGGGGGCCAAAGGAGGGATCTATGGTTTACTACTTTTGGTCTTAATAACATTGCTATTAATTCAATAATAATTTTTTTATCAGTTACTATTCACTATCATACATCCCAAGTCCTATAAAAAAAAAAAAACTATCAAGTATAGAGTATGAGGATGAATAGTGACTGATGTATAACAAAATTATTAATTTAATATTTGTGAGGAATTGGGCCTTACAACTTTTATAATTATGATATAATACAAAAGTTTGTGTGATGCAGTGAATATAATTATTGGAAACGAGTTATGGAAATACTGATCATGTTGGTGTCTTAATTCAGAGAACTTTATATGGAGAAGTACAATATTTTTCTTCTATTTTCTTTTCGTGAGATCCAATATTCCTTAACTGCGAAGTGTAATAGATATGTGTGAATTACTCATTCATTCAACAAACATGATCAAGAGGACAAAGAGAAAACGACTGATACAAATAGCAATAACCACGAGCTAGTTCTGGATCAATCAAAAGGATTGGGTTAGGCGTAGAAGGTCTGCAAAGTTGGCACGAATCATGAGTCTTGTCGTGGGAACATGTCGAATGACACAATACAACTAACATAACACATCAAAAAAATGTTGTCTGTATGAATATGTTTTAAATCTCATTTGAATTCGAAGATGAGTTGAGATGAATTATGAATAATAGTAAAATTTATAAGTTATAATTGATAAATAGTAATAAGATGAGTTAAGATGAGTTGTGAATCCAAACCGGACTCTGTGTGGGATATTATATTGATACTGTGCAATCAATTTCATGCTTTTGGTGGACGACTTATTTTTTAAGAAATAATTATTGGTAGCTTGCTTATGTGAATGGATCTCCATGTACCGTCTTAGTCAAGTATTTGGAATAATTCAAGAAGTATATATTTATTTGAGAGAGAGAGAGAGAGAGAAGAAATTCTCCAATTTGGCAGTCGAGTTTTAAAAACCTATTTTAGAGTAGACTAGAAAATTAGTTTATCAACCAAGAAATGGTTTCTCAGTTGCGTGAATTTTAATGATACAACTGTTGAAAAAGTATGTCCCTTGAAGTCATATTCCATACAGATCTTTATAAACCAAAGTAGTTTGAGCCATATAATTTATTGCAAAAGGAATATGAGTAGAATGCTGAAACGAAACGAGTTCAAACTCATACCAACACTTGTTTTTTTTATTTTATTTATATTATAATAAAAACACTATTTATCATAAAAATCGAATTGATAACATAAGATATACATTTCAATAACATCAATAATAATAAAAATAATATTTTCTACAATGCTATATAAAATAATAATAATAATAATAATAATAATGGGGGAAAAAGATATATATATATATATATTTTCTAAGAGGGAAAATATATGGATGGCTTGCTATGTTGAATTGATGTAGAGATGTTTGTCAACAAAAGAAGATAACAGTGAGGCGCCACTATGTTTGAGATGCATTCTAAAAAGATGTAATATTCTTGTTATCATACTTGGTCAAATTTGTCTATGATGCAAACCCTTGGAAAGTTGCAATCGTTCTGACTTCCCTTATGTATAAATTTATCAAATAAATACTTTTAAATACGCACATGATTATATGACTTTTCCTTATTGGTAAAAACTTACCATTTTATTTGACTTTGACGAGATTAGAGATCTGATCAAGCTAGCACGCTCAAGGATAATAGGGTAGAGGCATATGAGAGAGAGAGAGAGAGAGAGAAGAGATTGATTTCCCATCAAACCAAATGCAATTTTTTTTTTTTTTGGTGGGATAAAATTGTGGTGACCAGGCCCATAGCCAGCAATCCAGTTGAAATTGGGCTGAGACCTATCCAATCTATACAGTTGGAGACGGGCTGAGACCTATCTAATTGTACACCTATGATTATATGAACAGTGCTGCAGAAAGCGAGAGAGAGAGAGTGAACAGAATCTTGGCGTCTTCCACAAAGAACAATTTCCAACTTTAGTTTCTTGAAAAAACCAAAATACGACTTAATAATTCCTTTCCCAAAACTACACTTGCAAGAGAGACATCGTTTTACAAAATGGATTTATCTAACTCAGTCATTTATTCCCTCAAATGATTTAATGACGTTATAATTGAAAGCAACAGGAAAAAACACAGATGCACTCATGAAAGCTGCATCAGATTTATCATATAGCAAAGTGGGGAGAATTTCAGGAAACAGCTCCATGTTTGCTATTCAGTAAAAGAACGTTAAAAAGCATGTTAGGCAGTTACGCCTGGAAGACCGAAACTCCAACTCTGGAAAAGAACTGATCAGGCAATGATAAATATCAGAACAAACTTTGATCTGGGCATCCACTCAGTACTAGATGGGACTGAGATAGTTCACAAATCTACCTGTCATCAAGACAGGGAAGAAAACAAATGTTACGAATTTGCTTCTAATGGCAACAATCAATACTTTTTTTACGAACCTAAAAATACAAATATTTCAATCTTTACTTAATGCTACATATCCCATTTCCCATTAGAAGGGAGAGGGAGAGGGAGAGGGAACAAGGAAGAAATGAATACCCCTTTTTTCTTTTTTACCACGCAAAGATTTTATCTGTTAGTTCCTAGTTTCCACTCTTCTCATCTTTGCTCTTTTCCAAGCAATGTTACACAGCAATAAATTATAATTCAAGCCACATTTTTTTATGCCCCCTAAACAAAGAAAAAGAAAAAAGACGATGAAGCATCCTACTCATTGGAAACTGGACAAGAGGGGGCTAGATGGCGGGAAGCCGCAGGCACTCTCTCAAGTTGGGTAGTGAATCCATATTCGGATTGGAACCTAGAACTTAGTACATGTCAAACCACTTGGAAGTAACCCAAGAACCATCAAGCCACCACCCTTGGAGGTCCTTAATGTAACAATCTACTATTTGTCGTGAGGGCCATATACAGTTCTTCCTTCAGCATATTGGCCCCAGGGTCTATCTGTAGATCACTGAAACGTAGCATTGTGCCATATTCATTTTGATATTTGATGCCGAAGGATTTGATGATCAAGGTGTTATTTGAGAACTTTTCTTCCCTCATCGGGCTTTCTAAAACCCAATGCTGTCCGACTCTTGGGAGTGTATAAGGACAACAGAAAAGGAAAATTGAACTGGCTTCCTTCTTAAGGTTTCATTAGATATTAGCACTTTCTTTTATTTTCCTCACATCCATAGAAGCTCGACTTTGGATCTCTAAATGAGATACATGGAGATGTAAAAACAATGAACACTAACTTGCCTACAGATGCTATATTGCTATGGCAGCTGAAATTATGAGGAACGACTGGTGCAAGCCTTGAGAGCCAACCTCACGGTGACGTCCAAGAGGAAATAAAAATACAAACAGTCTCTCTGTTAATGAAATCTCTCCATTCTCAAATTCAATATCATCTCAGAAAATTTGGCCACTACCTTTCTTTTCTATGATTGCCATATTTAAAGGATTACATGTTCTATAAATCAGGAAATAAACTAGGAAGGGATTGCTAATATAGCAACCGAGTCTTACGGGAATAAATTAGGAAAGAATTAACAAATTAGCAACAAAAGTTTGAAATAAATCGATAAGAATTGAAAAAGATTCTAGCAACTGAATAAGTCCCCATCCCCCACGATTTAAGGAGTAGTTTCCGCCTGGGAGCCGTGCTCTCTATTTGCATCAATTGCCGGCCACTCAGAAGAACTTGACTCCGACAAGTTTTGAAGAACATTGGCAACAAATAAATCTGGGTGAAGTCAATTGAGTTCTGAAGCTTGTAGCCAAACGGAATCAGACTAGGGACGATTTTTCCATTGTACTAAAAATTTGTAATAACCTCCGCGACGAGTAGTAACAAACTGGTCATCGAGTATCGACGCAATTTCATCTCTTGGGGTTGTATTCTTTGGAAACACGAATAACTGCATCTTGTTGGGTAATTAGATCCGAGGCTGCTGGCATTGGTTCCTCCTGACCATGAAATTGAGTGAGATCTTCAATATTGAAAACAAGGCTGATCTCATAATCAGCAGGTAACTCAATGACGTAGGCGTTAGGACCCAACTTCTTAACCACCTTAAAAGGCCCTGCACGCCGAGCATGTAGCTTGTTGAAACTCCCACGAGGAAAACATTCAGGCTTTAAGCGTATAAGAACCATATCGCCAACCTGAAATTGCCTGTCCTTCCGCCTAGTGTTTGCAGAGGTAGAGTATGCTTCCGTGCTGAGGGACAGACACTGCTTGACTTCTTCATGGACGTCCTTCATGTAACTAGAGAAATCCAATGCAGCTTCACTGGGTCTAGAAGGCAATGTCAAAGAGTGGAGGTCCAGCGGAGTGTGGGGCTGAAAACCATATACCATTTCAAATGGTGTGCAACCAGTGGAGTGATTAACAGAGTTATTGAAAGCAAACTCAGCTTGCGGTAACACGAAGTCCCAACTTGCTGCATGGTCTGCTACTAAACACCTTAATAAATTTCCCAAACTCCGGTTGGTCACTTCGGTTTGGCCGTCGGTTTGAGGATGAAATGCACTAGAAAACAGTAGCTTCGTCCCCATTTTTGCCCACAAAGTCTTTCAAAAATAACTCATGAACTTAACATCCCGGTCAGACACTATGGTAGCTGGAACACCATGCAGTCGAATCACTTTTTGTAAAAATAGTGCCGCTGTTTTGGAAGCATTGTAAGTCTTGTGACAAGGAATGAAATAAGCCATCTTCGAAAAGCAATCCACCACCACCATTATGGAATCATGTTGTCGTAGTGTCTTGGGTAGTCCAAACACAAAATCCATACTAATGTGTTGCCAAGGCCTATCTGGAATGGGAATGGGGGTATAGAGACCGGCTTGCTGTTTGGTGCCTTTGTTTATTTGACAAATCCGACAACGAGCCACAACTTTATGAACGTTGCGACGTAGTAGAGGCCAGAAGAACCTGTCAGAGACCATGACAAATGTTTTATCAACACTGAAATGCCCCGCTAAGCCCCCTCCATGAAGCTCTGAAATAACCAATTCTCTGAAAGAGCCGCACGGAATACATAGTCGATTGCCGTGGAACAAAAAGCCATCTTTGATTGAGAACTCATTCTTAGCTACGTCCATGTTTTCCGTGAGCTGTTGCCAGATAACGCCAAAGTTTGCATCTGTAGAATATTGCTGCTTAAGACTGTCGAATTCCAAAGTATTAACCGACAATATCACCAGCAAATGTGGCCGCCTGCTTAAGGCGTCGGCTACTTTATTTTCAATTCCAGACTTATGCTTGATAACGAAGTCAAATTGCTGTAGAAAATCCATCCACTGAGCATGTCGTGCGTTCAGCTTACTTTGAGCATTTAAATGCTTTAATGAATCTTGGTCAGTATAGAGAACGAATTCTCTATGAATCAAGTAAGGATGCCAATGTTTAAGTGTTTGAATCAAAACATAAAATTCCATATCATACGCCGAATACAGCCGACGGCCTCATTGAGTTTCTTGCTATAGAAGGCGATAGGATGTCCTTCTTGGCTGAGTACTCCTCCCACCCCTACATGCGATGCGTCACATGCAACTTCAAATATTTTGGAAAAATCCGGGAGCTTCAAAACGGGAGCTTCTCCCATTTTGTTTTGATTTCATTGAATGTTGGCAGATGCCGTCCACATAAATTTTTTTGACTTCAAACACTCGGTGATGGGGGCCATAATGGTACTGAAGTTCCGTATAAAATGCCAATAGAATGTCGCCAGTCCATGAAAGCTGCGCACTTAAAAAAAAATTGCGAGGAGCAAGCCAACTTTTAATTGCTTGAACCTTGGCAGGATCGGCTTCTACCCATTGGTCTGAAATAATGAACCCCAGGAAATACACCCGCTTCTTCATAAAAGAACACTTGCCTCGGTTTACATAGAGCTGTTCTCTTTTTAGTGTTTCCAAGACTTGCCGCACATGGTCTAAATGATCCTGCAAACAATGGCTAAAAATCAAAATGTCATCGAAATAGACAACTACGAACTTGCCCAAGAAAGGTTTCAGTGCTTGCGTCATGACACGCATAAATGTGCTTGGTGTGTTGGTTAGTTCGAAAAGCATGACCAACCACTCAAATAAGCCATGTTTTGTCTTGAAAGCCATCTTCCACTCATCTCCGGGACGGATTCGAATTTGATGATACCCGCTACGAAGATCAATTTTTGTAAAGATGGATGCTCCACTCAATAAATCTAGCATGTCGTCAAGCCGGGGAATAGGAAATCGGTACTTCACCGTTATTTTGTTAATCGCTCAGCTATCAACACACATCCTCCAAGTACTATCTTTCTTGGGTGTAAGTAGAACTGGTATAGCACAAGGGCTAAGACTTTCTCGGGTGAATCCACTGTCAAGCAACTGCTGAATTTGTCGATTCAGTTCTTCATTTTCTGTGGGACTCATACGGTAATGTGGTAAGTTCGGCAAAGAAGAACCTGGGATTAGATCAATGGCATGTTGCACCTCGCAATGGTGGTAGTTGTTTCGGCATCTCATCGGGCATGATTTCCTGGAACTTCTCTAGCATCTTCGTAAATTCGTTGGGGATAATACCATCATCTTGTTTAGCCTCTCGGTTCACCACCAACAGTACTAGTTGTGCTCCTTTTAGAGCTTGAGTAAACTGCCAAATGGTTAGCACTGGAACTGCCTCTTTTTTTTTTTTTTTGGTTGTGTTCCAAACTCAGAAATATGCAAAGGGTCTAAAACGAATTTCTTGCCATTAAATTTAAAAGGGTAAGAATTGGCATACCCGTCATACAACACCTTTCTGTCATAGAGCCAAGGTCGACCCAATAATAAGTGACAAACGGTCATAGGGACCACATCACACCTCATCCGTATAGTTTCTTCCCAATGCAAACTTCGCTAGGCAATGATGCTTTACCAAGATGGGGTTATCTTCATTAACCCAGCTTACTCAATATGGAGTGGGGTGTTTTTCAATTGTCAAACCCAAATGCTCCACCGCATCATTAGAGATTACATTTATTCCACTCCCATTGTCAATGATAACATTTAACGCACGACCACCATGCTCCATACGGGTATGTAAAATGTTGGTGCGCCTCCAATCAGAATCACCACCTTGGATCTTCTTCTTAGTGCCAATCAAAACTCGATGGATCACACAACTGGGCAGATCGGTTGCTTCCAAGTGTTCCACATCTTCACCGTCACTTTCTTCGTATTCTTCTTCTTCAACTCCCTCAACTGCATCAACCATTCTAATTTCTTTTCCACACACAAAGGCCAATTTTTTTTCTTTCGTAGAACATACTACAGCAAAATGTCCAAACCCCTTGCACTTGTAGCATTGTAGTCCATCGCCCGTAAGTTTGGCCTTTCCTTTTTGGTCACCCACCATGGCGTGTCTACCTTGGTCAGTGGGCAGAGGTGGTTTTTGGTATCGTAGTGTTGGCGCGCGTTCCTGCCGGGGATCCGTAGATGACATGCGTCTCCCGTTGAAGAATCCCAGTTGCTTTTCAACTCGTAGAGCCAATTGATAAGCTTCATCAACGTTTAAGAGCCGCGCTATCAGCATTTCTTTTCGCAGCTCATTACGTAAGCCCGTGCGGTAACGAGCTAGCGTTTGTTGCTCGCTTTCCACCACCTTGCTGCTAGCGGACAATTCATGGAAACAGTCCGTACACTGGTCGACAGTCAATGTTCCTTGCCTCAGTTGCAGCATCTCTTCAAACATGATTTGCTCGTAGTCAATAGGCAAGTATTTCTCTTTCAGCCGCTCCTTCATTTCTTCCCAATTAGACACTAGCGCACATTGAGTACGATGTAGTTGTTCTTCCACACTACCCCACCAAGCTCGAGCATGTCCTTTTAATTTCATCCGGACATAACGAACTTTTCTATCCTCAGACACAGAGAACCAATCAAAATAAACCTCAATGGTCATCAACCAATCTTTAAAAGCATTGGCGTTCATCTTCCCAAAAAAATTTGGGATATCTACCTTTATTCCCTTGGCTAGTTCATCAAGAGGGTGACAGTCGAAGCCACTTCCTCCTCATCCCCTAGAAAATTCACGGCCATTCCACCCAAAGCGAGCTTCATGATCACCAAATACCCTGTTCCTCTCCCTGTATTCTTCATCCTCTCCGTTCCCTTCACTGCCGTCTACTTTATCTTCCGGAGGAGGCCTATGCACCCTCCTATTGTGGGGTCCAAACTCATCTCGAGTTCGACGTTCCTCCATTGTATCCAACCTTTGATTGATCTGTTCCAGAACATATGCGAGTTGGGTGACCTGTGCTTGTAGCTGGGGTAGATCAGTGTTTTGGTTTTGGTTATTCAACATATTGTAAGAATTACCACTGCGGGTTACAGGCATGAAACACTGAGTTCCTTGAGGGAAGAAACCTTTCTCTGATGCCAAAAATGGTGCAAGCCTTGAGAGCCAACCTCACGTTGACGTCCAAGAGGAAATAAAAATACAAACAGAGTCTCTCTGTTAATGAAATCTCTCTATTCTCAAATTCAATATCATCTCATAAAATTTGGCCACTGCCTTTCTTTTCTATGATTGCCATATTTAAAGGATTACATGTACTATAAATCAGGAAATAAACTAGGAAGGGATTGCTAATATAGCAATCGAGTCTTACGAGAATAAATTAGGAAATAATTAACAAATTAGCAACAAAAGTTTGAAATAAATAGATAAGAATTGAAAAAGATTCTAGCAACTGAATAAGTCCCCATCCCCCATGATTTAAGGAGTAGTTTCCGCCTGGGAGCCTCGCTCTCTATTTGCATCAACGACCCTTGATTTCCATATAATTATTTAGCCGCCGCCACCCAAAAGTTAATTGACAAAGTAGAGCTACTTAGCAAGATAGATGCTTATTGCAACTAATTACGTTTATCATAAATTACTGATCATCTTGAAGGATTGATATTATTAAGTATCATAATTGTCTTCTGAATGACTTGGTTAAAGCACTGTCATTGAACACTACCCTATAGTGCGTGCTGATACATCAATCAAGTTCTATCATTACCGGATTGTAGACAATGCTCACCACCAAAAAAAGTTGCAGAGCAGTCGAAGAGCTCACTAGCAACAGGATAATTGCCAGATACGAAACGCATATACATTAACATAATGCTTTTAAAGAGACAGAGGGAGCGAGATACCTTCAGTAGAGGTGATGGCTTCGCTTGGGAGCTTCGAGACCAGGCAGGCGGAAGCGATTGCGGAGTGGACGGGTTGAATAGAGCTCAGCTCTCGTCGGACCAACCTTTCAAAGCCAGTCGAATTCAGAGAGGATTAAACACTAGCATCAGATCACAGAGAAGAGATAGAAGAAGAAGATCCAGGAGAAGAGTAAGAACCTTGGATGAGGAGGAGGGGAGATTGGAGTCCGAAGAGGGACAAAACTGGAAGGACGCAGTGGCACTGAAAATCTTCTCGTCGCCGAAGAAAACGAAGAATTCTTCGATGCTCTGCACAACGCAAACAGTCGTGAGGACTTTCCAATAGCCACGGAAGTAGCCATATCTCTCTTTCTTTCTGAGTCTCACTTCGAATCGAACCCTAAAATGCTAAAACCCCTGTAAAAACCCACAGTCGGCGTCAGATACGCACGTTGAAATGGACTTTGCAGTCTTGTTGTTGGACTGGACTGGATCGGCCGCCTCAAATATTCAGGTCCATCAGATTTTTATTTTTTATTTTTTTTTCTATAATTTAAAGAGATACAAATGAAATATATGAATCTCACTGTATATCATATTATGTACATATTGTCTACAAGAAACATTTAATATCATAAGTTTCATAGATTATGTCTATCTCTCTAAATTATAAAAAAATATTTAAGATTAAAAAATTATAAAGATCTTAATCTAAGGTAGGCCGTCTCTAACAATGGTCTCATTGGAAATATATAATCAAAGACATTTCTAAAAGAGAACAAATAAATAATTACACTCTCAAAAGGTGTCCACTTGGAAGGTTATGAGATCTAGAATTAGGGTTTGTTTGGATTCAGAAATCATTTTACTTCATCTTATCTCATCATTATAAATTTTATAAATTTTTATACAAAATATAATAAACAATTCAATTTTTTCAAATTTCAAAGTAATAATATATTAAAAAATAATATTCTAACAATACTTTATTTAATTCATCTAAAATTATTTTATCTTACATCATCTCATTTTATCTTACTATCTAAATGAATTCTAAGTTGTTCAGTCTAAAACTAGAGAATGAAAAAACACATGTACTGAATTTTTTTTCACCTGAATTTCCTAAAGAAAAAAAGAGAGAGAACATTATGTATGGATTAGATAAATGATATATACACTCATAGAGTATGTAAGCACGATATACTCTTTTTATATTCATTTTAAAAAAATAAGTAAATATAAAAATTATATAAAAAATTAAGTTTTTAATAATATATTTTATTTAAAAATAAATTGCACGACGCTTATTCTCAATTGTATCTAATTTTACCATCCGGCCCAAGACCAAGACTACCAACAATTTCTTATTCGTCTGAAGCAAGCCCACGATGACTAATCTCTACTGGCGGCCCATTCATATCACATTCCAAAAGCGGTAATTACTCCCATATCAAATGAAAGGGTATCTTAGAATATTCTTGATGAAACTGCTATGGGTCCGAATTTAGAATCTAAAATGTGTCTGGGAATATTTTTTTTTTTTTTCATGTATTTTTTTTTATCATTATAAATATTTTTAAAAAAATAAAAAAATTATAATATTATTAAAATACATTTTTTAATTATTCAATAAATTAAAATAAAATTCCCATTCGAGACACATTTGGACCCAAAGCATTTTCCATTCCTGAGGTATGATGAGGGGCAGAGATGTACTTACAGACGTCAGATATTTTTAACACATTTATGTGAGATATTTTCAGGGACAGATATGGGTCCTACTCAATAAAGTCACGGGAAGGGACCGATGTGGACCCTACTACCTAACCTTCTTGGTCGCTTCTTTTTTTTCTTTTTCTTTTTGTTAACTACGGTTTGTCCACGACAGATTGCCCGCTGCAGCACTGCATTGACTCTCTCTCCAACCCGTGTTTGGTTACAGATACAATACTATCCTTAACGCACTCTTGCTCCCACTATCCGGTCCTAATTCCCCGATAGGGAAATTTCTTTTTCCCCTGTACTAAAGTCTCAAACTGTTGAGGAATTGCAAGTTTTGGAAATTTGTGAGTTTGGTTATCAAACTCATCTCAACTCATCATTATAATTTTTTCAAATCTCAATATAAAATATAATAAACAATTCAACTTTTTCAAATCTCAAAATAATAATAATATTAAAAAATAATATTCTAACAATATTTTATCATCTCAACTCAACTCAATTCAACTCACTTCAATATCCAAACACAATTTTTTTTTTTCCTTCAACAAACAGTTATCCGTTCCGAGTTATATTAAGCTCTTGTAAGGTTGTGATTATCATGAAGTCACAATAACACGAGGACACTAATTATTATATGGTGGTTAAATAGTCATCATCATTTTATGGTGTGAAAAGTATGATTGATATATTCAAAGGTATTATCCTTCGTGGATACATTTGAATATTGAGATGAGTTAAATTAAGATAAATTAAATTTTTTATGAATAGTAATAAATTTTATGAGATCTACTTAAAATGAATTTAAATATGTTTGGATGTTAATATAGGTTTAGATATATTTATAAAAAATAATAAAAAAATTATGGACCTCGCGTATAAAGATGTGTTAAGTTAAAAAATATTATAGATCTCGCATATAAAAATATCTTTAAGTTTAGTGATGTTTAATAATTTAAGAATTATGTATTTAAATGTTAGATTAAACTTAAATTTAAAATCAATTCAAATGAGCTTAGCTACTTCCAATATTTTTTTATTATGATTGTTCTATTGTCGTTGGGATTTAGAATAATGTTGTAAAGTCCGAAAGACATTAGATAGGTTAATATCGTCGTATCATTTAAAAAATTGTTGAGTGGCTGAAAATTTAATATTTTGTGAACGGATTTATAATTAAGACGATGGCTCTCATAAAAATCAAAACATTGCTATTTGAGGATAAATATTCTATTCATTTTCTATTTTTTTATTTTTTTAAGTTTTGACTTCTATTATTCGGGTGAACAAAGTTTTTCTTGAAATTAAGTTGAAGAAAATTTATTTCAATCCATTTTAAATTTGACATATGTCATTTGTGGATGTGACAAACATATACTTTTTAAGTTATAATTTTTTTTTTTTAAATATGTGCTTATTTCATGTTTAACAGACACTTATCATATTTATAAATTAATTGAATAAAGGACGTGTCTCATCATCGATCTTGATTGTTAACCTGTAAATCGTTACATATGCAACACGGTGTGCCTGTAACACCTCCAATACTTAAGTCGGCAATAAGTGAGGGATAATAACTCAATAATGTTTAATCAAGTCATTAAAAGGTTACCTGTTGCCCTTGTATATAGGCGTGAAGAAAGTTAGATAAGTAGCATAAATTGATCGACATTGCGCAATGCTTAGCCATTATAAGGCTTATCACTGACGTATTAGAATTATTAGTTATGGGTATAGAGCTAGCGTGTTGTGGCTTAGATCGCACTTGTTAATCCCCGTACTAATTTGAGGCTCTTAGACTTTGAGATGTTTAAGCCTGATGCATCCTCACTTCTGTTGACTCTTTTGGGCTGGACACCATGCTCGATGCCTTTGACGGTTATCGCCCATCTCCACCTTCTGGCGATCCTAGCACTTAGCCGATTTTGACTTCTTACCATGTTATACTTTGCTTTGATTTCACAAGACTCATTATTTTTACTTTGCGAGTGGCTTACTTATCATTGTTGTTTAAAGATCGCGTGGGTTGTTATCTTCTACTCTATTTTTCATTGGCATCACGAGTCTTGAGACTCATCATCGGTGTTTAAGGGTCGTGTGGTCTGTTAACCTCCGCGCCCTTTTTCATTGGCATCACAATTTTTGAGACTCGTAATTGGTGTTTAAGGGTTACATGGACCGTTGACCTTTGTGCCATTTTCTTTGCACCGCGAGTCTTTTGACTTAAATGGTGTTTAAAGGTCGTGTGGTTTGTTGACCACCACTCCCTTTTTCCTTGGGATCGCTAGTTTTTGGACTCGTCGTTGGTGTTTAAGAGTCGCGTGATTTATTGATATCTATGTCTTTTTTTCTTAGACGGGTCGGAACTGACTCAGAACAGATGTTTTATTTATTGTGAAATATAATGAGGATGAAACTTTTTCCAATTCAGTAAAAAAAAAAAAATTTTGTCGTATTTGGATAACAGTTCTACTATGTACAGTCAAGCCATACAAACGATGCATAAACAGCTGACCACGTCAGCAAATATTTATTATAAAAAAAAAAATCATTGACGAAAAACAGAAGAAAACTCGAAAATGGATTCCCGCTTTGGTGCTATGGTAAAAAGGTTATTCTAATGCGTGTCAGCTAATCAGCACCAAAACAATCTTTCCTGCTCATTTGAAGTCCAAAATGGCATATTCGGCTTGCTTACTTCGTGGTGATGTTCCTCTTAGATCGTTTGAGTAGTTTGAGAATATGGGTACCCATCGATCTCGTCTTTGGCTAGCTTCATATGTATTGTTCCTCGTGTGGGTCTTTGGCTTCAAATCAGCAAGACGCCATTTTCGGGCTTCAAATCAGCAATATGCCATTCTGGACTTTAAATGAGCATTTTTGGACTTCAAATTAGCAAAAAAGCTGATTTCAATGAAAGCTTAAATTAAGCCATTTCCAAGGAAAATAAAAACTACATTCCATCAGTAATATAGAAAACGATTCTAATTAAAAAATAAAAATTAAGACACAATGTCCACAATCTCATCTACATAAAAAAATTATCAGCTTTACAACTAAATACAAAAACAGTCTTCGTGGGAAGAATATGGGGAAATTGACCAAGGATGAGGCTTCGTGGGAAGAAGAAGAAGCTGAAGACGAAGGGAGGTTTTGCTTCTGTGGGGAAACTCGCAGTGTAATCGTCTTCTGCTTAGTGTGGGCCTAAGGAGGGAAGGGAGGGGAGGGACAGAGGAACAACGGTGCGCTTCGGTTTGTGGAAGGTTTGAAAAAAGAAACGTAGAGAGGGAAATTGAGGAGGGGGTTAGGGGATGCCTCAAACAATGCATTTTCAAATTTTCACATCAACACCGTTTACACATCGAATGTATGGATCGACTGTATCCAGCATTTTTCTTTGGATAATAACATCAATATATTTACAAAATTATTAATAGGCCGGAGAAATTTTATAACCCCTTGGGAGATATTCTGACTAGACGTTTTTATATAAAATGATAAAAGTCATATTTTATTTAACGGCGGATCTAATTTTTCTGAAGGTTGGATTTTTGTACGGGAATAGGCAACTCCGCATTCGTAATACAACTGCGAACATACTGGTATCTGTAACCAAACACGCCAGAACAATCACCGTTCTGGATTTAACTAGAGTTAGTAAATATACTGGGCAAAGGGCCCCAACTAACCCTAGTTACACCTCCACGGATCTATATAAAGCTAGGGTAAGGCACTCTTCATTTCTCGTGCTCTCCCATTCTTTCTCTGTATTTCCCTTCTCGTCCCTTTTCTAGGGTTTCATTGTCTATTATGTCTGCAGAAGTCGAATACAGATGCTTCGTCGGCGGGCTCGCCTGGGCCACCGACGACCAGTCCCTGGAGCGGGCTTTCTCTTCCTATGGCGATATCGTCGAATCGAAGGTCCGTTTGACGTCGCAGAGATATCGGATCTGACTCGATTCGGCTTTGCGATCCAAATCAAATCTGATCTGCTCTGTTTGTGTTACTTGATTCTCTCTGTGTTACTATCTCTATGAACTGATTCTTTTATTACTCACACGAATCGGTACGTTCATCTTCCGCTTTGTTACAATAAGGCGAAGATCGATCGATTTCTGTAAATTGTAATTGATTAATTCGTCGTACATGCGGTGGATCTGATTAGATCTGGTTATTTTTGTTTCTTAGATTATCAACGACCGTGAGACGGGGAGATCTAGGGGCTTCGGATTCGTAACCTTCAGCAACGAGAAATCCATGAGGGACGCTATCGAGGGGATGAACGGTCAGAATCTCGACGGACGTAACATTACAGTCAACGAGGCGCAGTCCCGCGGAAACGGCGGTGGTGGAGGCGGTGGTTACAGCCGTGGAGGTGGAGGTGGAGGTTATGGTGGTGGTGGTGGACGCCGTGAAGGTGGCGGTGGATATAGCCGTGGTGGCGGAGGCTACGGTAGCGGTGGCGGTGGCGGAGGCTATGGTAGTGGAGGCGGAGGTGGCTATGCTGGTGGCCGTGACCGTGGGTACGGCGACGGTGGGTCTAAGTACTCGAGAGGAGGTGGTGGTGGTGATGGTGGTAGCTGGAGGAGTTAAGAAGCTTAGGTGGATCGGGCTGTGTGTGTCTGTTGCTTTGAGTGGTTCTTTAGATAGTGAATCTGGTTTATGGATCTGAATGTGGTTATGTTATTGCTTTCAGTTTGGTGCTCTCCTTTTTGACCGATGGTTCCCGTCTTCTTTACCCAAAAAAGAAAAAAAGAAATGAAATCGAATGAAGTGTATATCTTCCTTCACATTTTATGCTGTTTCTTCTTAATCTTCCTAAGATTCGAGTCACTAAACTTTGAATAAACATAATTCGACGTGGGTATGGATCTTACTCAATTCTAAGGAACAAAGCGAATTAAATACCAGACAGTTCCAGCTTTAGCATCATTGATTCGGTTCTTTCGTAAAAGTCAAAGATTGGGTTTTGACATGCTGGGAATGTTTTCTCAAAACCCAGCATGTCAAAACCCAATCTTTGAAACCGAAAAAGGAAAAAAATGAACTTTCCTTTTTTGAAAATGATTCGAGGCTTTTATTTTGAAAAGTGATTCTTAATTTTATATTTTTAAAAATTGATTTTTTTGGACAGTTGATTTGAGGATTTGGTTCAGGTATTCTATTATCTAGAGGTTCTGTAGATAAATATTCGTGCATTCAAATAAATTTATCCGAATGGTAGTTTGATGAGAAAATAAATATATCATCATTTTATAAATATATCTTTATTTTAAAATATAATATGTAAAAATCTAAAAATTTTAATAACATAGAACTGACAGTGTTTGTATTGAGTTTAAAGAGAGAAAAACAAACTATTTAATAATTTACTGCATGGAAAGAGAGGATGCTTTGCACTACAATATTAGGAAAATGATTGGATGATTTTATGTTCTTATTTTGATCGTTTAAATTCTTTTTACAGATTAAGGAGAGGTTTGGGAGGTCAGATGAAAATTTTATGTTTTATTTTGAAGTTTAAAATATTATATTTTAATATTATTATTATTTTAGAATTTGAAAAAATTGTTTTAGAATTTAAAAAAATTAAATTTTTATCATATTTTGTATAGAGATTTAAAAAATGTGTAATGATGAGATAAAAATTTTATATTTTATTTTGATTATCAAATCTATCCTAAGTGTCACGTCATCTGTTAACCTGGACGGCATTAACCTGGACGCAGAGTAGCAGTAAATAACAATCTCTATTCACATGATTGAAAAGGAATGCGAGGTGCTTCGTTTTTTTTTTGATAAAATGAATGTTACCTTTTATTAAAAGATGACTTATAAAGTTGATTTGAAAAACAAGTTAATTACAAAAATTACTATCTTTTCAGTACACTTTTGTGATTGACATAGTTAACATAGTCTAGTCCATACGGTAAATCTCTAAAAATCTAGATTTTAGAGAAAATCACATGTCCACGACAGAAGTTACAAAGCCCCATATCCCGACTGAGCAGGGTAGGGTATACCAAACCCCATCAACGCAGAGGGAGACTACTACTCTATTCGGATCAAAATCCGAAGGCACTACTTTTTTTAAATTTTTATTTATCTAGAAACTACATTACACAAAGGAAAGTTACAAAGAAAAATACTGCACAAAAAAAGGAAAAAGCAGTGCACAGAAGCTATTGTGTCACTCTGGGAAGAGAACCGATAGTCGACTTTGGAGATCTCGGACTCACAGACTCTAGAAACGCCGCACGTTGTGTTGACAACTTGACAAATGGCTCCCCGATGGTGCGTAAAAGCCACGCGTCAAACGACGTCGGAACTTCGACCCGCGCGTGCGAGCTACTCGCTACTCCGTTTGATGCCACATTTGGTGATCTTAAAGATCGGCGGCTGGGCCACAACATGGCGGGGCGCGTGCTGGCCTGTGGGAGGTGGGAAGACCCAGATCTGTGATTCTCTCTTATTTCGTCTGAAAATATACAAAAATAAAACACTACAAAGAAGATAAGGGAGGGAGGAAGGAGGAAGATGAGGAGGAGAAGGAAGAAGGAGAGAGGAAGGGAGGGAGCTGAAACTCCCACCCCTCTAGTCGGATCTGTGAAGGAAGTTTTAGAGATAATTGAGAGAATTTTAGAAAGAAGGGGCTTAGAGAGAAGCTGAGCGATTTGTAATCGAATGCGATGTACTTTAAAGATAGAAAAAGAACAATGCCGCAACTTCATAATTTTTTTCTACACATTAATCCTATAGTTTTCAACCATCGTGTTTGATGAAAAAAAAGTGCACGATTTATTATTTTTAATTTAGCGCTTTTAAAATTTATTTAGGTGTTATTCTATATGTGTATATGAGCTATTCCTATTTTCATTAATATAAATAAAATTTGACTTCTTGCTTTTATATAAAAAAAAAAAAAAAAAAATTATCCACGTGATTAGTGGTAATATTACTCAGAAGTTTAAAGCTATCTCTTCTCATAGATTAAAAAATGCCGAAATATGTATGAACTATGAAGTACAGCCGGGCTGCGCCATCAAAGTTTCAAACTCCACAACGCACCAATCTATTGAATTCCTTTTATGGTTAATTCATTTGGGAAATCACTCATCTAATTCTAAAAGTTTAAAGTAATGAGAAAATATAAATTTTAATTATTTATATTATATCTTAACACTCGTTTTATGTGTAGGCCAGATTTTCTCTTAACGAGTGGGTTCAATAGGTAAAATATTTAATTTAATGAGATAAAATGTAGAATTAAAGTTCAAACTTGAAATTTTTACTTTGTTATCATGTAAAATCAACACTTATCCAAAAAATTTAAATTAATGAAAAGATGTAATTTAATTATTTAAATTTTATTCTTTTAACATCATCAAAGGAAAAATGTATGTAAATAAATCCATCCAGTTATATAATTTGGTATTTTCTGTCATTTTTAGAGCTTATGTCGATTCTTTTTAGAGTTTTTATTTACATGGTTTTCCTTTGTTAAGAGAAGCTGAAGTTTACATCATTGTTAATTGCCATCACCCTGTTTTCACAATTTCTCCTTGTCACTTTCCGTCAATCTCATTATTTTCTTACCTGTGTATAAGCCTAGGCACGTGTAGAAGCCATATAACTAATAACATTACATTGCATGATGAGTCTTAATCCTTGTACTGCTTTTAAAGGTGTCCATTCCCGCACTTTTTTTTTTTAATCTAAGTTTTCGAAAATAGCAACGTTATATCACAAAGAAATTACATAAAATAATTTCATAAATTGACGTAAATTCATATAATCTGTTAGATAACTTAGATCTACTTTATAATAAAAGTAGTTTTACAATCTGACGAATCACATCAAGTCACATTAGTTTGTGAGATTATTTTTATATAATTTCCTTATGGCTAGAATATTTTCCTTTGAAAAAATAGAGTAACATACGTCTTCCTCAATGCTAAATTTCCAATGGTTTATTCGTCCTATCATTTAAAATATATCACTAAAATTTATTTTTTCTATTTTATATACTGACTTTTACAATATATTATACATTAATTTATCTATTTTTTATTTATATTATTTAAATATGATATTTTTTAATATATTTTATTCATTTCAAATAAAGTAGAAAGTAGAGAGTAGAGAGAAATGAATAAAGAGTACTTCTTGGAGTGAAGAAAAAAGTAGAAAGTAGAAAGATAAGTGAATTAAATATTTATACAAGTATGTACAATGTTTCATAGATGTAGAGGTAGTAACGTAGCAAATTAGATATTAGCGGTAAAATATATAATCCGTTGAATGGGCTGTTTTGAGCTCTTTCCTTCAAATTTTATAAAAAAATGCGTTATAGATAAACCCATTAAGAATGTGGTCTAAGGGAGCTTGGTAAAACTTGGAACCATGGGGACCCAGTTTGAGCAAAGTGGGAACTGGGCCACTAAACTTCCTCTGTAACAATCGAATCTTAAAGCGGGCACGTCGTGGCCTAGTTAACTGGCCTACAAGCTTCACTTTACGTATTTTCAACGGGCTCAGTCCGGACCTAGGGCATAGCTTACAAGCTTGAATTTGGACCCAATCCCGAATTCAAGAGCTTTACATCATGTAAACATAGGCCCATTCGGCTATCCTTGGGCTATCTTCAACCAATAGAATCAACATTGTTTATCTAGTCCTAAACTTGTGTTTTATATATGATCACATGATGTCTAGCTCGAGCCGGCTTGTATCCTTCGTAAATCATTTAAACTCCGAAGGGACAAACATTTGACATCCAAATCAAGAAACAAGACATGTCGCGAGAGTCTAAAGAGTTGATGATTATGAATCTTGACACGTAGAAAAGATTCTTGCTATGAGATCCGTCTAAATCCAACACGGCTACTGTCCAAAACCCCCTATGAATGTAACACACCTACTGCCCAAAGGCTAGGTTCTTTCGGATAACAAGTCCAAGAACACAAGGATCTTGCTTAGACTTGACATGACTGGCATTGTAGGGCGGCAGGCTTGGCTGCAACTGGTACCGGTTGGTTCCGTGGTCAATATTGCTTATTTTCCCGACAGTGAGTACTGCTGTGGTGATGAGCAAAATGACCAGTACTGCATTTTTAACACGGACACATGAATATATAAATAAATAAATATGTGTGTGTGTGTGTGTTTAATTGCTCTGTCGGCCTAAGATGACCATGACACAAGATGGGATTTTTTCTTGGACATGAAACTTTTCTAGTGCACAGAAAATGATTATGTATGCCACTGTAAGAAGGTATGCGATTGTAAGCTGTGGCACAAAGAAAAAGGACCATGAATCATTGCCAGAAAGTATATCAAAAGGCTTGCTAGGCACGCAAAAATCAAGTGCTGTTATTACTAGCTAGAAGAAGATCCGAAGGAAATCAACGTCTACGATGTGAAAGTTTTCCCATGCACGTAGCAATTAGCTACTGGTCATTCACTTGAAAAAGGACATTCAAGCTGGGATCCGTGCTCCTGCTTAGGCTAATCATCAGAAACCAAGACTCGGATAGATCGCGAGTCTAACAATACCATATATATCGCAAGCAAATCACAAAGGAGAAAAAAATACAAGCAACGTGCATGCTTAATTTGAAATGCCCTTTCAGGAGAATGACAAGACATGATCAGTGTGAGGATATATACGAGAATATATGTCCCACAATATCTTAGCCTGTTCCAACTGAATCCTCATAACACAAGAACCACTGTACGGGTGAGTAATGAGTGCAAGCAAAATTCTAATTCAATTATTGGAAATGAAGTTCTCCTTTCTCAAGTCCAAGCCAAGTTCTTTCCTAGCTAATAATTCCAATTCATGATCTTTCGATAGCGAGACAAAAGGACATCATTGGTGCCTTCTAAATGTACGTGGAATGAAGATTGGTGATAATCTATGAAAAGAAGTGTTTATCTGCAATTTCTTTCTGTTTTTTTTTGCCAAATTTTGCATGGTTCCTGTCGTATGAGTGCATCATATCTTATCCAACCGATGTAGACCACAGATTTATTATCAACTTAGAAGGCCTTCCAAATGGTTTGAACCTGGCCTTTTCATTTAGAATCATATGTTAAAGAGACGTATCCAGATGCGCATGCAAACAAATTTTCACCGACCTTGTAAAAGGAGGTTTTCGCTCACTAGATTGGAATTTTCATGTGCATATTCCCCTAGTGACAATGGTTTAAAGTTCCTTCCCCTCCTAACACCTAAATCTCCCAATTAGAATTCCAAAAGTTCCCCCTGATCTTTGTTCAAAGATTCCATCAAAAAAGGTAACCATGCATGCATGATGCTTTGCGGCCAATGTAGGACCAGTGGGCCAAGTCTTAGAGGACCTTTTTCCCTCACCATTAATTAAATGGGAGATTCTAGGTCCCAAGTCAGTAACAGGAAAAAAGGCTTAATCTGGATTAAAAACAACAATCAGATATATAAAACATGTATAATACTCTTTGAATCTATGCTAAACGTACGATTTATATATAATTATTAGCAGAACCACACTCTTGTCTCTTGGACTATCAAGAGTAGTCCAACGTGACTCGATTTCTCCCACTAGTATGGAAGGACCAGCAGTGGAAGAAAAGTCCTGAGAGAGGAGGATTCGATTGATATTACTTTCTATTGGAGATAGACTGGGTGATAAGGATTCGAAAAATTGGTAGGAGGGTGTATCTCAAAGCATCATTTTTTTCCTTTTCTTTGTATTTTTTCGTACAGATTCCTGGAAAAATTGCTCGAGTAGTTTTCAACTAATGATCAGTGCTAGCCCCACTAGCGTGTGTGGCCAGAATCTGATCATGACCATGACTCCTAGAGGCAACTTGATAACTGGGGGCCACTTTGGCTTCAAATCATGTTTGCAGACCTCTAAAGTAAAATTAATCAAGAATAACTTATCACTAGAAACATTATCGCAGTCCCAAAGTTCAATATAGTTGTCGACATGACATGAAAATCTGTGGACGGCAGCAATGTGTGTCACCCTTTTAACTTAATTTTAATGATAGAATAAACGGAGAACGTATAAATAGACAGGAATATATTCAAATACTATTGCACACACTATACTTAAAAGAGTTATTAATATAATTTACTACTTGTTCTTAAAATAAAATATATAATCAGATAGTTTTTGTGCATCATCATGTATATCTTCAATTAAACTAATTTATTACTACGGTATTATCAAGATCATCTAAAGGAATCATATACCATGCATGCATTTCTGGCCTGCTACTGAAGTTTGCTGTTTCTGACATTCTACTCCTTACATTCCAATATCGGGGGATTGATGTTATAGATTCCAGATTGAATAGACATAACTGAAGTCTACTTGCAAGATTTTAGCCAACATTGGCTCGTAGGTTGGGGCTACCATATACCCACTTGCAGCTTAAAGCCACGGTATCACACCGCCAGGCTCCTTCATATTATGCTTTCCATGATTTAGCTTTAATTTTTATTCCAAACTGATATTTAGTCTCACCCGAGAAATTGCGTCATTCTCTCCATTGATATATATACTCCCCTCCCCTCCCCTCCCCAGCTGAGCATATTATATACGGAATAATATTAATATATAATATGCTCAGTACCGGCCCCAAACCTACTTCTAGAAACCAAATCTCCAAATATATATGTGGAGATCAGCATTCTAGCATATTATAAAGCACACAGTTGACAAAACCCTATGCAGTATTGCATTTGAGTCATAGCTAGCTAGGCATATATAACAAATTGCTAGAACAAAGAACTTTACTTTTTATATAGCACATGATATATTAATATCATAACAAGTAGTAGTACTCATGTTGGTTATAAACATAGTAACGACATTAGTAGGAAATGGGGCCAGGATACTAGCTAGGACGCACGGTGCATGGAATGATATGAAAGATTTATCTAGGGGAATCTAGCGGCCAGCACTTGCGTCCATCAATTTTCCGGTAGAAAACAACGAAAACTGAGCACTGAGAAGGGTTAAAAACCTTAGTTGGTAACTACGCGGGGCTATATATATATATATATATATATATATATATGCATCGATCCACGGAAATATTAAAAGATTCTCCCAAATTATTGTGTGAATCTTCATCATTATTAAGGGTGAAACGGATATATGGGCCAGCCAAGTTCAAATCATGTGTTCATCCAAGAGAGGTAAAACTTTAAATCACTTTCCCTTTTACTTGAGAAATAACAATATATATGGCAATTATTTATAAACATATATAATGAGTTAAAATCTAAGACCAAGCGGGAAAATCTAGTCTACTAGACTCCAGCACAACATCCTGATCATGAAGTAACCGCTAACAACAAATCCAACACATCGATCATCCGTGGATATCGTCCTTGTTATATGTAGTAGCGGTACTACTCATGTCTTTTGTATTACTTTTTATGTGCTTTATTTGAAACTGTCTGCCACAAGAAAGGACCGAACGACCTTTAGCATCTTAAAATAAATTATCCTGATCAACTTTTACGTCCATTCTTTGCAATACGAATGGTTATATTCCATGTCAAGTAATATATAGTCACGAGAATAAGTGATTGATATAAATGGATCATGTTAAATCATCAATTTTCTTAAAAAAAAAAAAACTTGAAATTAAGTTGATAGGGAGCTGAGAGAACCTGATGATCAATTATTTACTTTATATTCTAATGCACACAAAAGCAATAAGCCTAAGCTTGCGTTTGGTTAGTGAATTATTCTTACATATTTTGTGAATAGTAATAAAAAAATAATGAATAATAATAATAAATAATTAAAAAAATAATAATAAATAATACGTAGTGATGTATTCTCAATATCCAAACTAGGCCTAAGTCTTGTACGTTACTATAATAGAACATGTTCTATCAAGAAGTCTCCAACCATACTGCCGGTTCACCACACTTCATGTATAAAATCATCTGTAAAGTATATAACCCAGTTTTCGATAAAATGACAACTTTGGTAAGGTTCTCATTTTAAGTAAAACTAATGCATATATATATATATATATATATATATATCGTGAAAAACAGGTTTTTTGAAACTGTTGCTTTCGCGACTTAGGTAACCGATCGATCAATGTCAACTTATACGACTCTATAATTACTTGTTCGGGTTAGAATTTAAGACCAAAACAATGAACTCTAAAATCTCGTTTTCCACCAATTTAATCAACAGTGAAAGAGGAAACGTGGCCCTCATTAATCGTTCATTAAACTTTGATGGTATTAAACTGGGGAACTTAAACAAGTGTGCCGGCAAATGGACACCTCTCACAGAGTAAACTAACTAACATTCAGGAAAGTTCTCGACTGCTACAGGAGCGGGTAATATATGTTGACCTCTTCTCAGATTTTATTTTATTTTTAATAAATAATAAGGAAAGGAAAGAAAAAGAAAAAAACATGATATATTAACAATTCATGTGCGGATTCATCTGGCAGGCTAGAGTGCTAGGAGATATATATATAGTACAGTACCCTAAAGATGACCTGCAACGTAGAGAACTCAAAAAAGCTTTATTGCAGCAGATCTCTTTCGAAGAAGATGAAAATATGGATTCATGTGGTGCACACGTGAAAGTCTCGGTACGGTCATTGGACTGATCGTGGTTTGAGGTCGGGCCTACATATGACCCTTCAACTTCAAGGAGTAGAATAATAAAAAAGATAGGGGTAATCGAAAATCAAATCCAAAAAGATGGTGAAGCTTGCCGTGGGATTTCTACTTTGTTTTTGTCTCCATTGGCATTCTTATCTTCTGAGCCTCTAACCCAATAAAATTACCCGACTTGTCTAGGTTTCTACTTTGTTTTGTCTCCAATTCCATTAGCATTCTTCTCTTCATGAGGCTCTAACCCATTCAAATAGCCGACTTCATGTCTAGGAGTCGGCGACATCCCCAGTCCCACGTCAAACCAAGCCACGTGAATTTGCCTTGCCTAGTTCAAAACACGAAAGGGCCTTTTGGGGTCTATGGGTTCTACTATTTTTTTTAGGAACTTCTAATGTCTTCTAATGCATATAATCCAGATACTTATTAACTTAATAAAGAATTCTCCTTATAAACTATGTTTTATTAACTTCTTGGAGGTACTGATTCTCCCACGTTCTTCTTCTTCTTCTCTTTCGCGTATCATCTTGTGGTTCCTAAGAGGACAAATCATAAAAATTCGACAAGAATTTTGGAAGATTTTAGGCCAACTGGCACTACCCCACCTCACCTCCTCCGCTCCTGCTTATAAAAGAGAAGACGTTGCACTCTCTTTGCACATATGATCACCTCTCGACACGATCAGTGATCTTCTCTCTTGACTCTCTTCAAACATCCCTAGCAATTTTTTGCCTTCCAGCCTTTTCTCTATTCACTTCCTTACTTTAACACCTTAGCCCAGAGTTTCCGCAATCGATATAGACTATATAGTACTGTTCCTTCTCTTCCATTGCAAACGGCCTCACACTAGCTAAACAAATGGCATCCAGTTCAATGTCCTCCAAAAGCTCCGACTCTTGGACTGCCAAGGAAAACAAGGCCTTTGAGCGGGCTCTGGCTGTGTATGATAAGGACACTCCCGACCGTTGGTACAATGTCGCTAAGGCTGTTGGTGGGAAAACTGAGGAAGAGGTGAAAAGGCGCTATGAAGAACTTGTGGAGGATGTCAAACGTATTGAGGCTGGCCGAGTGCCCTTCCCCAAGTACAAGACAACTGGAGGGAGTGGCCAGGGAAACATGACCGACGAGGAAAAGAGGTAGTAAAGTTAAAGCTTTCACCTGAGTAAAGTGTCCTCGTATATATATGCATGTACGTCTTTATATGTATATGGTGCTACCTTATTCTATGCTGGTTGTACACACACAACGTAAACTCTATCTAAAATCTTATAACTACTGTCCACCAGCAAGATCTCCTTCCTTTGAGCCAAAAATAATAATAAGAGTCGCCCTTACCAAAAGTCATGCCTCTAACTTCTGTTTGGATTCTGATCTTTACAATATTCATTAATGAAAAGCTAAAGTATTGTGTCGTCGGTATATTAAAAGCACTTCATTTGCTTTTGAAAGCCCATTTTTTTAGATTTAAACCCCGCCCCCACCCCAACCCCACCCAATAAAAAAAAAGGAAGAGGCAAGTATTTCCAAAACCTGAACCAAGCAGGGTCTCAATTGACAATATCATGAAATCATGCAACATATCGCTGGGTAAACAACGTGACACGTAAACTATATATTCCAACAAATGTACGTAAATGGTTCCCTTTTAGTACGCCAGATTCTGATGGCTTTTCTTCATACATGCAGGATGAGGAACCTGAGGCTCTACTGAAGTGCAATGCTGGCCATGTTTAAGTACTACAATAAAGATTAATCGCTCTGCTCCTCCTAATATTCGTCCTTGTATTAGCTAGTGGTAATATAACTAGCGTAAGAATCACAAACTTGGTGATTTCATGTCCGTTTTAAGTTCAGTCTACCACCTATTTCCTTACTATTCCACCATAAGCATATCAATGCAATGAAATATATATATATATATCAGTAATATGTTTTATGTTTGTAAGGGGTGCAGTCCTTCTCCTTCTTCTGTTTCTTCTTGAGCAGTTCAATAAAGCAGAAAATATGATCCAAATATGGCATTAATTAAATACCGAAAAAACAAACGAGAAGAGTCTAAACCATTCCATGACATAGCTTGGGGTCTGAAAAATTCTGACCTCGGCCTTCGGAAATCATTTTAGGTGGATTATATAAAATTCACTGTCTCAACTCGCTGTTATTTATAAATAACTCAACTCATTTCATGGCCTAATTCTTCCGGATTGAAACGATAAAAAAAGGGAGCTGGTTCAGAGATAACCAAGTCGAAGGAACGAGAGACGCAGCCACAGAACAAGAATATGAATACATTGAATAGGTGGAAAATATGAGTACTGTTACACAGCAACCTGTACACATTACACTTTTTCTTTTTTAATGTCAGGACCCATCCACGTCAGAAATATCACTTTCATCTCTCATCAACCTCATCGAACCCACTCTCTCTCATCAGCTCTCTCTCTCACCGAACCCCCTCTCTCTCTCTCATTGATCTCTCTCTCTCTCTCTCTCTCCAAGTTATCGTGATGTGGTTGCAGATCCGGAATGAGGTGTGGTTTCTCTTCGGCATTAACTCCAGTTTGCAGATCACGGGACGCCAAGAGAGAGGATGAAATTAGGACGGGAGAGACCAAGAGAGAGGAGCTCGGGAGGGAAGTTAGATAAAAACCATAGACGAATAGAGACATGATCAGCTTTCATAGGGGGAGGGAAGAGAGGGACGAAGCACATAGACGAATTTTTCAGAGGGGAGGGAAGAGAAAAACCATACGGAATAGAAACATGATCAGCTTTCACATGGGGAGGGAAGGGGGAGTCGGGGTTTTTTTTTACAGTTCTTCTATAGTCGTTAGATATAATTGGTCTGCAATCATCTATGTCATGTTAAATTTAAGAGAAATTTTATTTACAATTTTAAAATAGAAGCTGCATGTACAAGCACATATTTAAATGAAAAAAAATATTATTATTTTTGAGACAAAGCATTATTATTTTTCTTTAAAACAAATTCCTTTTCTTTAATCAATTCAATTTCTCTAACCACGTATCTCCACGTCAATTACGTTAACATGCCATTTACTCCAAACACTTACGACAAACGTTTTTCTTTTATAATCTCTTTAAACGGTGACGTGGTCTTAAACCGGGTTCACACGTATGTTGTGTACCTTAAGGGAACCGGCAGCCGAGTATCTTTTTTCGGGAAATACTATTGCTTTGAAAAGTCATTTATACTCGTTAGCAGGATCGCGCTTCGGTGACAGGACTGGAGGACGTTTCCCGCTATAAAATTTTGCCACATGGCATTGGAAGCAAAACTCCTACCACATAATAATCTATTAGGCTTTGTTTAGAATAATAACTCTTCTCAACTCATCATTATAATTTTTTTAAATTTTAACACAAAATATAATAAATAATTTAATTTTTTCAAATTCTAAAATAATAATAATAATAATAAATAATATTCTAACAATATTTTATTATCTCAATTCAACTCAACTCAACTCACTTCAACATCTAAACGCAATCTTAGTCTACTTGTCAGTACTACTTATCATCTCTTATATCTTAATATGTAAATATTATGTATATTTAAATAAAATAATAAAATAATAAAGAATGTGAAGATGAAAGTAACATTTCTTTATTTATTAAGCTTATTCACTTGTATACAAATTGGGTAAGCCCGTTTCAGATAAGAGATCCTTCTAGTCCTAATTAAGATGGTCGATTTATTTAAACCCATTTTTTTGACACATCACGTTAAAGTTTCATTAAAATTATTTATTTTTCGACTTTATGAGATACATTTTGTTCTTAAGCTTTCTTTTCTCTTAATGAGAAATATTGATTGTAGACGGGATAAAATGCACGAGATTTTCATAGAAAGGTTAAATTTAATGTATCGCTTATGAGAGTTCTGCGACGTATTAATTACCTCGTGTTTGTATAATTTTTCTTTCTAATAGACTAATACACAATATTCAACATGCATACAAAGCATGTAACGCTATGCATTTATGAAAGCCGGCCGATGAATGAACACTCGGTAAATAGAATCTCAAACTTAATTAATTTTTTAATTTGGGATATAAGCTAATATGTATCATAAAATTTCTTTAGTCTTATCATAAAGAAAAATGATAGTTGCAATCATGAATGCATAAATACGGCACAATCATTTTAAAAAAAATAAATAAATACGAGATTCGTATTAATTTTTTTTTAATAATAAATCTTATTCTTTTTAAAATGACTGTACAATACTTACGTACTGCATGAAAAAAGCTTTTCTAATTTGTGAGAGGGATCATATTGCGTAACGGTACTCAAAAGCTATGGATCCCATTCCTTAGGCGTAAAGTTACGTGGCTTAATTTGGTTGAGGGCAAAAGATAGGGTAAGTAATTTCCACAAACTAATCTCTTGGGTTACCACACTCAAGGTTTAAAGGTAGTACATGAACATGAGTTTGGCCCGGGCAAAATATAGTTAAATAAAATAGAGATTTTATTTAATTTTTAACTTTTATCTTATTTCATCTCATCTGTATAAACAAACTAGTTAGGCCTAGTCTCATAATTAAGTCAGTTTTCTCTTCAAAATAATTGAAATAAATATTTAGAACCAGTTAGCTTTTCTCATTTAGAACTTATTGTTAAATAAGGTGTGTTACTGCATGCAACTCGTATTGTTAAATAGCAGTATATTGATCATTTTCACAATGTGCGAATCAGCAAGACAAGAAAAAAGTTTTAGTGTACAGGGTTAAGAAACGTCTTCATAATCAATTCTAGTGTTCAACTTTCATAAAACAAAAGAGCAGACAAAAAAAAGTTTTTATTTAAAGAAATTTACGTATATTCTTTATAAAAACCAATTTCACTACACAAACCTGATTCTCATTAACACTGTTGACATCAACACATACACGACTAATGACGCCCTGCCCACTATACCACGCTATACCAAACTCCATTGCCACCATTGGACATGATCCACTAAAGCAATAAATCCACCCCAACAAATACCCTTGATTGAGTAGAGGGTAGTATGTGAGATTCTACTTGCCTAGGAGAGAGAACTTATTGCAGCTCGTAATTGTTTCAAGGGACTTGTATTGTATCATTAACTATCCTTTTTACTAAAATATATAATAACATCACAACAAATACAACCATTTTAAGGGATAAAATATAATTGGCCCATGGTATTTCTTAAGCCCAGCCTAATGGGAGGACTCATTAAGAGGGAAGAAAGAGAAGAGAGAGGAAAAGTACAAAAAGCTGAGGGAGTGCAGAGTGTCAGGAGCAAAATGAGGGCAGTGACATAAAGTAAAGGGAAAATGACATAAAGAAGAGGTGAAGGGACGTAAAGCAAGGAGCAGAAGATAAAAGAAGACGGAACCAAACGACTTGGGGGGACTTTTGGGCCAGTCTTCATTGAAACTTCACCTTCTTGAACCTCACCACAGAGACTCCAGCGAGAAGATGAAAACCAGGGGATAGAACTCAGATCTCCATTGTATAGTGAGGATGAAAGACCATGAGAGACTGTAAATAGGTATATTATAGTGGATTCTCCACTCCCTGAACTCCCCGTGGACGTAAGCTCAATACCGAATCACGTAAATTTGTGTGTTTCCCTCTATTTATCTTCTCTGTATTTATTTACTGTTCACCACCATGGATAAACGCACAGATGCCGTACAACCACACCAGATGATCGTCGGGGGATCCACATAAAGCCAATAGAGGCCCATAACAACCTCACTGGGGCCGAGAATGGTTCTTTCTCCATTTCCAAATTGTTGCGCTAGTTTTAGGCGTTAACGTTGGTGCCTTTGTGGGATGCGAGTTATTTTTACATCAGAAGTGGAAGAAGGATGATTCCCGACATGTTAAGTAATCTCCGAAGGAGTAGATGAAAGTTTTCCAGATAAGTATTCTCAGCCCTTCAGCTTTTATTTTTATGAAAAGCACTACTGCAGAAAAGGGGCGAATGAACCTTTCCTTGCCAAGGCGATTAAGTGTACTGCACTTAAGTTCTTTCCATGCACACAACGTGTAAGCCGGGAACCCAAACTCCCTAGCCACTTGAATTGCAAGTCCTCTGTGCGTTTTATATACACTATCAACATGCATTTTGAAGATGAAAATATATATTGTGTATAGGCGCTTACGCAGGTGGGCAAAAATGCATAGTACCTGACCTACGAGTGAACCCCTCCCTCGGCCTTTACATGAGCCACCTC
This sequence comes from Juglans regia, assembly GCF_001411555.2. Taxonomy (NCBI): domain Eukaryota; kingdom Viridiplantae; phylum Streptophyta; class Magnoliopsida; order Fagales; family Juglandaceae; genus Juglans; species Juglans regia. The sequence continues at coordinate 5,290,320 of NC_049913.1, forward strand.
CAAGGCACGTTCCATGCAACGTGTTGGCCATGCGACTTGCCTACCGGCCTCACTTGCATGGTTGCCACATGCACAACCCCGGTCAACTTGCGTGTCATCTGCATGCCCCTTGGCCACCTTGCATGTTGCATGCACATCTTAGACAACCGCCTCCCAGCCACGCAAGTAGGCAACCTTCCCAGTGATCTGCATCCTGGTCACCTTGCATGTCACAAGCACGCACCCCGGCCACCTTGCATGTCGCATGCACACCTTACACAACCACCGTCTCAGCTTGGGGCAAGTGGGCAACCTACACTAGATACCAGCCGTCGTGCTCAGCCAATCCAACAAAGTATCCCCACTGATCGAATTCAATAGAGTCCTTGGCTCATATATAAAATAGGATTTTCGTTCAAGTTTCTAGATGATGAACAATATAGCCCTTGGCTCATATATAAACAAGATGCCCCTACATGGGCCCATGCTAACAAAATTAAAATCATACAAAGAAAATAAAACTAAGGGCCCAAACCCACTACTTATCTGATAGTCCAACATGCTGAATTAAAATAAAGGAAGTTATTAATGAAATTAAACTAGCCCAAGACCCATTGTCCATGTACTTCATTCGTGGACTATGACAGAATGCAAGTTTGGGATTGAAAGAATGGGAAGAAAAAATAAAGGAAAGAAGAAGAAGAAGAATCAATAATATGCTAAATCATGAAAATACCGGAGTGTATTGGAAAATTACATTTTGCATGCTCTGTCGATCCCTTTATAATATGCATGTTATATTTTGTTTGTTTCCTAGACTAAGGAAAAATAAAATTAAGATATTTTTAGTTGAGAATATTTTTAAAAAAGTGAGGAACTGCCCCTTTTAATCGCCAATATGAGATGAATTGGCTTGGATTATTGACAATTTCATGGAAACTTGCACGTCGTTGCTTTTATGAACTATCATGTTTTAATATAGAGAAATGTTATATACACTTGGAGTGTAAAAAATAGGGATAGTCATTAAAAAAATAATTTTTTATATGAATCTTAGATTTATCTATATTTTTCAAAGAGAATACGTAGACAGTGTACACTTCAAGACTTCAAATATCATGTTTTCATAATATAATACTTCAGATTTATTTTATGATAAAATATATTTTATGTTAGTCATATTAAGTCCTATAATTTATAAATTTGTTTATATAACATTTATAGGTGGCTCATATTCTTTTCTACATTAAAATATAAACAAAGAATAATTCTACTTAACATTTCATACAACGCATATTTTTTTATTTTTTTATTTTTTCAATAATAAGTATGTAGTAGATAAATGATGAGTATAAGATTTCAATTAATTTAATAAGAATAAAATAAAATAAAATAAAACATATATAATATATAGTGTGAAATAATAAATAGTAAAGCCCATAAACGAAACCGTGGGCTCAATAACTAATTTAATAAGAGGACAAATATAAAGTCAACTATGTAAGTATTTTTTGGGCCGAAACTGACCTGGGTGGGTTCATTGTTTCGGCTTAAACCCTAACCGTGGTTGTTTATACATTATTTCTGATTTTGGCCTCCGCTAGCAGTTATCCCGCCTCCGTACGTACTTGGTGCCCCTTGAGGCCTTGAAAGATGCTTGGATTCGGTTTGGATATATAAAATATTATATATATATTTTTTATTATAATTTTTTTAAATTTTTATATAAAATATAATAAATAATTTAATTTTTTTAAATTTTAAAATAAAAATTATATTAAAAAATTATTTTTAATAATATTTTATTTAATTTTTAATAAAATATCTCATCTCATCTTAAATGAACTACATAACCAAACGATGTCTCAATAATAAAGCAAATCTTGTCAATCGAGGCATGTGAGTCGTGACACGAGTCATGATGCAATTATCATATTTTTACCAAGAGAATATATACTCACGCCAATAAAAAAAATTATCATTTTATCAAGAAACAAATGTTAATATGACGTGATTTTTGCAATTATCATTTTATTAAGAAAAAAATTCATAATGACAAATGTTATTCCTTGCAATTATCTGATTTTTGCCATTTCAGACTATTTGTAGATAAATGAAAAATAATAATTATTTTTGAGTTATTTGAAGTTACATTAAAAAAAAATCATGATAATATCGAAAGATCATGATATGCATCCGTTTTTGGTTCCCATGCCGATCATATGACGTGATATATAAGTCAAATAAACGCCGACTTAAACACCGAAATTCGCAAGCGGCCTTTACGATCGAGCAGTAGGTGTTGGTAAATTTGGCATCAACAAACTTTTATTACAACTACCACCTACGTTCTTGGGTGATATGCGGGAAACGTACGTACCGGTGACTAGCTAAGGGGAGGGAAGGTGCGCGCGCGTTGAGCCAAAGCTTAGCCGCATAAATTAATTGTATGGAAGTACTGCAATATTTCAAGTGGCATAGCCATAGGTAGATCAGTTGTGTTTGGTTTAATTTACTGTTCCGAAAAGGGTACGTTGGATTGGGAAGCAAAGTTAATTAGGTTGGTCTTCTTTCTTCAATTGTAGCTTACGTATGTACAAGCTGACTGTCTAATTCAATCGAGACTCATAATTGTGTGTGGAAAACTCAGTTGCATGCTTTAATTTACGTTGAACTTGTGTGGTGCCTTTTCTAATTGGTCGGTCCATGTAAACCATGTTTAACCTTGCCTCGTCGCTCTGTGACCTGTCTGTACCAGCTGGGGCATGGAGCATCGAATGTGTTGGCAAGTATCAAATGATCAATAAAGGGGCTGGCTTGTTATTTTTTGCTTTTTAAATAATCATATTATATATATATATATATATCAATCAGGTTACAAGTTACAAGATTTACAAGGACGGGATGCTTTAATAATTATCTCAAATTAATTAGTTAATACAACATAAAAAAAATATGAATTTTGGAGCCGATAACTTGACTCTCACCCATTTTTTACAAGAAAAACAATTTTATTGCTGTCCAAAAATAGAGGCTGGCTTGTTATTACCAAGTAACAACATGAATGTGATGATCATCTTTATTAATATCGTAACGGTCAATGTGAAAAATAATGAAAGTCTCGACTCTTGCTCGTCTTTTATTTGCATGGTCCTCTATTCATTTATTGGGTTCATCACCGTCCCCACCTCCAAAACCTCCGTGCGGTCATTTTGACAGTTGGCTGTCGAGATGAGGACGAGCATATATAACTCTCAACAAACACGATTGGGGACGCGTAGTCGTACTTGTCCGCCCACACGATCGATCCATGGATAACTAGTTCCTTTGAAAAATAGTTTGTTCTACGTTTTTATTTCACTCTAATCTTGATATATTATTTATTAATTGATTATAGAGTTTAGAGTAACTAATCTATTTCATATCTATTTTTGGAACTTAATGGCCGAATCAGACATTTTTTTCATAACTATATATAAAAGTTACATCTTAGGAAAATCATATTTAAAGAGAACTTTCATTTAGAATTAAAAAAAAAAAATTATTGTTTACCATATACGTAGAAATAAAATTATAAAAAACATAACTTAGCATCTCCTAAAGACTTCTTATGATAGTATTTTCAGGGAATAATATTCATCTATTTTTATTTTTGTAATGATATTTTTAGAATTTATGTTCTCAATAAAACTCATGTGATTTTTCATAGGCTCATTTTTTATTTTAGTACCTGAGTTCGTTTATAAAAGTAATTCTAGATATTTGGGTATCACATTAAGTATATAATGCTACACCTCAAATAATTTTTTTTGTTTAATGAAATTTCAAGGACAAAAGTTCTCAATTATCATTTCATAGAAACTGTCAACTTTAAATGATTCTTCTAATGTTTATTTCATATTAAGAAGCTTAATTTGTAAAATCAAGAACTTTGGGGGTCCATATCAATAATTTATTATTCTCATAAATTTAGTTTTAGTTTTAAGATTTTTTAAAATTTACCCATCAAATTGAAAGAATTATTGAGGGCAAAAAAAAAAAACTAAATTCGTAGGGGCCACATTATAGAAAATACATTATATATAGAAATTAAATAAAATTTTAGGTTATATAAGAAAAAAAAATAGAGAGAAACATTCTCATGTATATACATATTTTATAAAGTTTTGGACAGCACACGAAGGATAATTCTTTTGGGAGGACCAATTTCTATGTACATAGAATTTTGAAAAAAAATTAAGAGAAAGTTTGAATTATAAAAAAATTTTGGCTCTCGTAATATTATTATTGTTTTGAGATTTGAAAAAATTAAATTATTTATTATATTTTGTATAAGAATTTAAAAAAATTATAATATTAAAATAAAATAGAATAAAATATTTTTACTAAACTAAATTTAAAAATTTAAATCCATTTTGAGAGTTTGAATAGTAGATAAAAGGGAATCCATATCTATCTTAGATTTACTTCCTAACACAGAGATCTATGTAAAGAATCTATAAAAAAAAAAAAAAAAAAAAATAGTTAGATGGCCAAGTAGACAAAGTTCAACGTTAGATGCTAACATTAATTTATGAGTAAAAATTGTCAGACGTGAGATATGAATATCTTTGAAAGTCCAAGTTGAAGGCAGTTGGCAGTTGGGTCTACCATTATAAGTTTTCTTATTAAATTTACCTACTCGACATACAGCTCACTATAAATATGTTGTGCTCCAATGGCCCCGACTACGAACGACAAAACAAAAAATAATAAGTTCATACAGATGGCTAAGGTTGGTAACAAAACATTACGCTAATAAATGCTAACCGTGTAGACGAGGGATACGTATTTCCAAATCCCACACCGGAAACATTATAGTATAATTCGAAGGGCTTAAATAGTAAATGCATTGAGCTGTATACACTGGGGAACGTACGATACTAGCCCTTAAGAGCATTAGTATTGAATTCTTTAAATTTTGATAAATTTGACTTTAAAATCACTGTATTAAATTCATCATATATACAAATCTAAAATTTTGAACTACAAGACATTCTTCTTCATATTCAAATTTAAAGACTTACTGTTCATAGCTATCCGGATTATTTTATACTTATTTGAATGTTGGCAGCTGGACCACATTAAATGAATGCGTATTGAGACTGGCTAAACATTGTCGTTTTGATACGTGAAGCTAAAAAAAAAAAAATAGAAAATTGTGCATTATAATGTTGCTCAAATAACATGAATTTTTAATTTTTTAAACAATTATCTTTATAAACTAAATATTTTTCTATGTCTCAAATAAATATATTAAATCTAAAAATGAATAAAAATTACAAAATTATATAAAAAATTGTGCATTATAATTTGTATATATGATTGTTAAGTAAAAGAAGGGTTGGTAAAATGTATCTATTGGATAATTAGATTGATGAAAAAAATTAATTGAAAAATAATAATTTAAGTATCAAATTAAATTATTAATTAATATATAATTAATATAATTATAAAATATAAAATAAGAAATTAAAAATATTATTATTTTAATGAATCTAATAACTAATGAATATGAAAATTTTAGATTTATGAAAATTATATACTTTTATAAAATTATAAAGATAAATTTGATAAAATGAATGCTAATAATCTAACGAGTAGGCTTCAGATGAAAAGGCATGCGAGTTGCGACACGGTGAGTTGGGGGCAAAAACACGCACACATCTGTCAGTTCCGGAAGTAAAGACGCGCAGGGAAGTCCAGTTTGAACCTTCCTCTCCCTTCTCTTTGACTCCACTAATGAATCCCATCTTTAGATGACGCCCCACACCGCCCCCCAGTCTCTCTCTCTCTCTCTCCACCCCTATTTTATCTCCTTTAAAATTATATATATATATATATATATACCATCTCTCCCACCAAGCAAACTCAGGAAACCAATCGCCACTCGCTCCAATTAAAAGATTTCTCATATCACAACTGAAGAGAGGCAGAGGAAACAGGGCAAACCCACCCCCACGCCCGCTCAAAAGTTTAAATCCATCGGCTACGTGTTTGATTATCTGTAGCGCAGCAGTGAGTCGTTGTTAGTTGTATCAAGTTATCAACCGCTTCGAAACCCGCCCAACACTCTTCTCATTTTCTTTTCATATTTTTTTTGTCGAATACAGATCCGTATTCTTCTCGTACATCTTTCTCCGTAAGCATCGGAGTTATATATTAGCCCCCTGCAGTTCCAAAACCAATACCTCAAATCTCGAACCCAAATCAGAAATCCCAAAAGAAAAGAGAACAACCCATCATGAGCGCTGAACCCGCCTCCTCCAATGGGGTTCAGATCCACCATACCCGGAGGCTACCTGACTTCCTCCAGAGCGTGAATCTAAAGTACGTGAAACTCGGCTATCACTACCTGGTGTCCCACCTCTTGACCATCTGTTTGGTCCCTCTTATAGCCGTCATTATCGTCCAAGCCTCCCAGCTCAACCCAGATGACGTTCATCAGCTCTGGCTCCATCTCCAGTACAACCTCGTCACCGTCGTTATCTTTTCCGTTGTTCTCGTATTCGGATCCACCGCCTACATCATGACCCGTCCGAGATCTGTTTACCTCGTCGACTACTCATGCTATCGCCCGCCGTCGCATCTCCAGGTCAAGTTCCAACAGTTCATGGAGCACTCCAAACTCACCGGGGATTTCGACGACTCGTCGTTGGAGTTCCAGCGCAAGATTCTCGAACGCTCCGGTCTCGGCGAGGAGACCTATGTCCCTGAAGCTATGCACTACATTCCTCCTAGGCCATCCATGACCGCAGCTAGAGAAGAGTCGGAGCAAGTCATGTTTGGAGCCTTGGATAACCTATTTTCCAATACCAATGTCAAGCCCAAGGATATCGGTATTCTGATTGTAAATTGTAGCTTGTTTAATCCAACGCCATCGCTTTCGGCTATGATTGTTAACAAGTATAAGCTGAGAGGTAACATTTTGAGCTTCAACTTGGGGGGTATGGGCTGCAGCGCTGGTGTTATAGCTATTGATCTTGCCAAGGATATGTTGCAAGTACACAGGAACACTTGCGCAGTTGTTGTTAGCACTGAGAACATTACTCAGAACTGGTACTTTGGAAATAAGAAATCAATGTTGATACCCAATTGCTTGTTTAGAGTTGGAGGTGCTGCTGTCTTGCTGTCGAACAAACCTTCCGACAGGCGGAGAGCTAAGTATAAGCTCGTACATACCGTGAGGACTCATTGTGGAGCCGATGACAAGGCCTTTAGGTGTGTTTATCAGGAACAGGATGGTGCTGGGAAAACCGGGGTTTCCTTATCTAAGGATCTCATGGCCATTGCTGGTGGAGCTCTCAAGACAAACATCACAACATTGGGTCCCCTTGTGCTTCCCATAAGCGAGCAGCTTCTGTTCTTTACTACCTTGGTGGCCAAGAAACTACTCAATACGAAAGTGAAGCCGTATATCCCAGATTTCAAGCTTGCTTTCGATCATTTTTGCATACATGCTGGTGGGAGGGCTGTCATTGATGAGCTTGAGAAGAATTTGCAGCTTCTCCCTGTACATGTCGAGGCGTCAAGGATGACTCTGCACCGGTTTGGTAACACTTCGTCCAGTTCGATTTGGTACGAGCTAGCTTACACAGAAGCGAAGGGGAGAATAAGAAAGAGGAACCGTGTATGGCAGATTGCGTTTGGGAGTGGTTTCAAATGTAATAGTGCAGTTTGGGAGGCCCTCCGGAATGTGAAACCCTCTCCTAATAGTCCATGGGAAGATTGCATTCAGAGGTACCCAGTGCAGATACTTTCTTAGGCTCGGCCACAATTTAGTTGACGGCTCTTAGTTCAGTCGTCAGAATAAAAAAAAATGATGCATCGATAACTTTGAACGAGGCGATTGTCAATAATCTCGTTCTTTGGTCACCCCTTCTACTCTATATTTTTAGATATTGAATTAGTGGGTCGATGTCTGTGCTGTTTGAGCTTGAAAGCTCATAACTTGTTTGGTTATGTGTATTGTTGAGAGTATTATTGTATGGCTTAATTTCTTAACAAAACTTAGCTCTTACGTGAGTTTGATGTTTTGATAATTTTTATGCTGAGCGCCTTAGTTTTCGCTTGGATTGTGCAACAATCTAAGTGCGGGAATTCCGCCGGCCACTTGAGATTTAAACCATCATTAATGTCTCGGGGTTGTATTCTAATGAAGCAAAGTTGCTTGAGTAATCCAGTTATGCATTAGAAATACCTACTCTGTCCTGGCCATAGATTATGCGTGAGAATTTCTTGGAGAATCTACCTGTACATCATGGCCGACTGATTGGAATTTGCCCAATTAATACTCAACGTAACTTTTTTTTTTTTAACAAGTGGGTGGGGTTTCGACTCTCGAGTCCAAGTTTTTCATCTGAAGAACTGGATCGTATACCCAATTACTACCCAACATAACTGTTTCCTCTTGGTTAAGGCTTAAATTTCACGGCACCCACAAAAGCCGTTTCTTATCTCGTTGCTATTCATTTCATGGAATAGGATACAATTCCTTGCTTTGTACGGACAAAGCCATATGCTTGATTGTCTCTTTGTATATTTTTAAATTAATTCATTACTATTCATTAATTATTAACTATTATTTCACTACTATTCTCGTTATTATTTACGAATTATTTGTGATTTAGGAAGACCACTTTATTAAGCAATACTGATATTAGACGCTGACAGCATCACATTCTCCACGGTTTTATAAATGATGAAAAATTATAGTTGCAGTCATAAATGTACAAGTATCATATAATTACTTTTAAAAAATAAATAAATAAGAGATTTATATGAGAATAAATTTATTTTTAATAGTGGATTCACTTTTTTTTTAAAATGACTGTACGTTATTTGTACATTCTAAAATTATATGTAGTATTATTTCTTCTATAAAATATAAAGAAAGTTGATCAAAAATCCTTCCAATAGATTTTATATTTTGATCTTCATTTTATATTTTGCTACAGTAATTCTCTAAATGTAGAAAATATTGTTTATAATTCTAAAATATTTTTAATTATTTTCTCTCTCCTTTATGTGTGTTTGAGTAAATTGCGTGTGTTTCCAGTCAACTAGCCAAGGAAAAGAATAAGGACTTTTTCATTGTAGGTGAACCTGCCAAAAAAAAAAAATAATAAATAAATAATTTGTAGATTGCTTAAACTTTTATAGATTGCTCTTTAGGGTAACTTTGAAAGATCAAAACCTTGTAATAGTGGTTTGGCATTTAAAGATGGATTAATCTGAAATATGATATAAATATATAATATTGTATATGATGAGATATTGCAATTATTAAAAGTAGTTAGAAAGAAATATTTGAAATGAATAAAAAAAATATTTAAATAATATATAGAAAAAATAGATAAGCTGATGTATGGTCTATTATAAAAATTAATATATAAAATAGAAAAAATAAATTTTGATGATATATTTTAAAATATAGGATAGAGAAATCAATTAAAATACTCTTAAGTACCAAAATGTTATGGAATTAAAGACTTTTTACGAATTTCATCGCATCGAAATCTTTAATTTTATTCAAAGAACTTAATTAATGGCTTTTCGTCACCCCCAGGCTCGTGCATTGTATTCCTTTTTTCGGGAGAAATCGAATTCATGTTCAAAAGGTAGACAATCAGCAAGTACTTCTTGATGATATCGCAAACTGAACTGCCTTGTTGATTGGAAACTAGACAGGAAGCTTGTTTCAACTCACCCAAGACCAAATAGAAAAAGAAAAATATGACTCCCATGATCCCATCCGTTTAAGGCTGAGCAAAATATGTAGCATCTTTAAAAGTCGTTAATATATTTTATATTGGATTGCATTTATGATATCTCCTATATTATATATATATATATATATAGCAAAATATAAAGTATGCACACAATAATAATAATAATAATAATAATAAGAGATAAAGGGAAAAGAAACAAATACGGCCTATATCAATCCCTTTCGACTTTACCCACATATGGACATTTCCTTCTTCTTCCTGGTTGTATCAATCAGTTTCCCTCCATTTTTCTTTTTCTTTTACTACAAGTTTCCCTCCAACCCAGAAGTAGGAAAGAAAGATCTAAAATTTGCTTCTCTTCCACTCAATCGGGTTGGAGTGGAAGAAATCTGTCGTGGTGTAATGTTTTCTTCTTGCTGGAAAGTGGGAATTTTTGTGAGAAGCAGTGAAGATAGGCCACTTGTACAACCTTTGCGTGCTAAAGTCGTCCCGAGTGGAGAGAGACAGATGGGGAAATTAGCTAAGTTTAGAGATAGCATAGCCCAATTAGCATGGCCGAAAGTTGGGATCTCACAGTCTTGGTCCAAAATATTTGGGCCGGATCACCGTTATCATGAGTCTCTTCCCTTTTTTTTTTGGAAATCATTACGAGTCTGTTCCTAATGAGATAAGCACTTGCGTAGTCTCGCATATAATAATGATATAAATAACCTTTGTATTAAGCTTTTAGTTGAATACTATATGTCCTCTAGTTCTTTTTTAGGACTCAATGACACCGTTGATTTTAAGGATTTAGATACACTGAATGGAGCCAATTGCATGCGTGCTTTGTTAACCCATGGGACATGTCACATTACATATCAATCAAACATTTTCCCTAAAATAGGGATAGAGAGTATTTTGATCAAAATCCTAAAATAAACCTCAAATTATAGGGAAAGTAGTGTTTTAGGACATGGGATGTGAATGCTCTTAGTTAATTAGTCCTAGTCAAACTCTTGCATCTATAAAATACACAAGACACGTATACAAGAGGAACACCTTATTAGAAATAGAAAAAGATACAAGAAAATCATAAAAGCTCAGGATATATAGCCTTCTATTTTGAAAAAGCCTTCTTTGTGCCTGTGCACAAAGGCATAAGTAAGTATGAATATAAACATCAGTTTCTCAAAGCAATCAGTAAAGAATGTGTCACAATCATATATCTCTACAGGAGTGGAATGGAGTCACTATGGACTTTGTTTTGGGATAATAAAGGGCGAGAGGTTTGGGCTCAGCCCCATTGGTTAATTGTAGACCCATGGTCCATTTACTTGCTTCTATCTTGCCTTTAGGCCTTTTGTTTGCGGACTTGGCCGTGTGTTTGGCCTTTTGTTATAAGGGATGTTTCAGTGTGCTGGGCTTTGGCCCGTTAGTTATTAAAGGTCTGACTAGTAGCATATGTAGTGGGGGTCTCTCTTTGTAATGGGATGAAAAATCTTTAATCAGAAATATACTTTTATTTTCTCTCTCTCTTCTTCATCTTCTATGGAGGTTGCTCCTCTCGAAGGAGTCTGTTAACAGAAGAATTAAAGCAAGTACTAGGGGTTTGTTACAGAATGAAGGAACACAAGAAACCCGGATATAAAACCAACTTGATCACAACAATGATGTACGTAGGTAGAACAAATTGTAGGATAACTACAATCATCCAGTAAACCTAAGCTTGGCCTGGTGTTGTCAAAGGCGAAAAGTAACCTTAAGGCACAAGGCGCTTACCAAAGTGAAGGGGTCAATCCCTAGACATAGTTAAAATACATGTTATAAACTCAAATAGTTACACTAAAGTAAAAAAAAGTCCGATTTGATCCAATTTTTTCTCCAACCAATATTTAAAAATAACATAAAAAATATTTTATCAAATGAAATTAAGACAAGGTTGAGTATTAGTTACACAGAAAAATATAGATATCAATAAATTTTAACTAAACGAAATGTATATTTTTCTTTTATAGGGAAGATATGAGCTTTTAAAATAAGAAACAAAAACTGATCAAGCTAAGCTAATTTATGATCTATGTGAGTTTTACAGAGTGGGAATGTATTCTACGATCTACGCTAAGCTAATTTCTGACATTTACAACAGTGTCCAACATTTTCTTTCGAATATGCAAAAGTGCAGATTTTTGTGTTTTTTGCCACACAAGTTATTCTCAAGATCATTTCCTGTTTACTATCCTATGTTGGAGGTCCTCCCACGACCTCATAAAGTGGGTAAGCAGAGAGAGAGAGAGAGAGAGAGAACAATCGGGAAAAAAACATATATGAAACATATATTCTACTACGATTGAATAACAATCGGGAAATCCTTCAGTAAGCAAGTGGCTACCCTCTTTGAAAGACTGGAAAAATAAAAACCCTTCAATAACAATATTCAAGAGCACTAGCTGTCTGAAAGATTCTAGTAACTAGCTGTCTGAAAGATTCTAGTAAACAGCACATACCTTTGAAAATCTCCTCTCTTTCATAGATCAAATATGGGTGTTGTACCGTCTGAAGTGCCATGATATTTTATTAAAAAACACAAAAAGAAGAAGAAGAGAACGATTGAAATATGCAGAAAAAAAGAGGCTAACTAAAAAGAAGAAAACGACTGCTCGAGCTGAACCAGAGACTCTTACTCTCAGAATGATTTTGTCTTTGGTCACCGTCGTGGACCGAACCGGTTATTGCAGTTGCCGTTTGTCACACATTCTAGATCTGAGCCACCGTCGACGTGGGTTGGAGTTGATTTCCAGATCTAAGTAGTCGCGACTCTGCTTCTTCTGCTGCCACGGTTCCGAAAGCTATTTCTTTCTCTTCTTTTGGACTTGATTTTTTGTTGTCCTTCACACAATATTCTCTTATTTGAAAGTTGTTCTTATTCTTATTCTGCTTGCAAAACGAATTGAAAATGCGAAATGCAACATCTTTTTGGCAAATACTAGAGCTGGAAAGCACTATTTTTGTCTAATCATGTTCTCTAATAGTTTTTCCTTTACATCCTGTTTTTAGATCACATCTAGTCATCTTCTTGTTCTCATTAGTTTCTACACATTTTCTTGTTGCTACGTGGTATGTGGCTATCTGAAATTGTCACAATCCCAATTTTTGGAGCCACAAGGTAGTGCGGATCTTAAGGTTGTTATGAATTTTTTGAATATTCTGTCTTGCATATGTACCATCACTATAGAAAGTTAACTACAACTTGACATTACCTAGTTAACTGCATGCAGTGTTGATTTTCTGAGCTTTAATCATCGGAAGAGATTTTTATTTTCTTCATATGGATGCATTATGTCCAGCTTTAATATATAAAAATATATCTTATACTCAAAACATGAAATATATATAAATAACTTTCTCGTACCGTATTACTATTACCTATTCAGCGTTGACTAACAAATAAAAAATGCTAAAGGATTTTAAAAAACAATTATAAAAAATTTATTTTTTTACATGTTAATTATTAATATATTAAAAATCATAAAATTTAAATTTAAGATTTAAATTTTAAAAAAAACTAACATAATTAATCTTACAAATAAAATTGTAAATATGTAGCACTACTCTTCCATTATTATGGAATGCTGAGAGCACGACAGCTCGTTGAATTCACGTTGGACCGGCCGGATTAATTTGAATTGATGAATCAAAGTATTAATTGGTAACCTTTTAACTTTTTGAATTGTGAAAGACTGAAGAGGTGCATGTTTTTCTTTTTCTTTTTCTTATTTTTTTCAAAGTTTCTTTCTCCCAATCTTTTGAACAGGTGCATGTTTGAATCATTCATTTGTGGGCGGCTCGATCACATGAAGAGATAAGATTGGTACTATTTGGGTCATCCAAGACTCAGCTCGATCGCCCGGCCCCTTCCACCCTTTCCTTGGTCATTGAAAAGTACACTTCTGGTCGCTTCTATGCATGCTTCCTTTTCTGAAAATATAATTATAATTTTCTCTAAAAATTGTTTTTGTGAATCGAAAAGAAAAAAGAAAAAAAAAAAAACTGGATGCTTAGCTACTCTCTCTTTCCGGCACTCTCTCGCCCTCTATCGGTCTCTCAGACCATTTCCTCCCTCTGTCGCTCGCTCTCTCATCTCTGCATCCTCTCTATATAGAGTGAAAGAAAACAAAGAATTTAAGAAATTTTATACTTTCTTTCATCTCCTACACTTTTACCCAACAACCAAAGTAAAGTTCAAAGAAAAACCTTACAGAACCAGGGGAGGAGAGAGAATGGCATTAGGGGTTGGATCTCACGATGCATCTTGCTGTGTGGATGACACCGGCAATTTTTGTGGTGGTTCGAGCCAGAACCGGAGGCTAGATCTGCTCCAGACAGTGGTTGTCAGCTCGATGGGTCTTCCTTACGGTGAGTGCACGGCAGTTGCGAGTGGGAAACATAGGAGAGATCGAGACAGAGCTACTACAACTTGAAGGAGGGCTTCTGTCCGACCTGGTCCATGGCTACTAATGGCGGCAAATCACGCGAGGCGAAAAGAGAAAATATTGGTTCTGAATCGAGAGAGAGAGAGAACTCGGGAGAGAGAAGTGGTTCTGAAAGGAGAGAGGATTTGTGTTGAAACAGAATGTAATTTTGGAATGCAAGTAAGGGTAAAATTGAAAATAAAAATATTAGACGAAAATATTGTTTACACCTCCTTCACACTTTATATATAAGTAGATATTTCTATTTATATATTTAATGAAACAAATCGAATTCTACACAATTGTTATTATTACTTTTTTTTTTTTTTTTTTTTGTATTACAGAGATTTGCCCTGTATGTAAGTAAGATTGGTTCTCGCATATATTAATTAATAAATATGTGTATTTAAATAAAAAAATAAAAATAACAAATTATATGTTAATGGGTGGTCAAGTGGAGACGTTAAGTAGCATTTCTCCATGAATATATAATTATGAAAATGTTATGCTACAAAAAATCTTGTAACAATAAATTTATAGGTTGACATAATTTAATATAATACATTAAATTTACTTTAAAATAAAATTAATTTAAAAATTTAATCTATTATGTAAAATCCGCTTTTGTAAAATTTATTTGTAATTAAAATTATTTTTCTATAATTATATATATATATATATATATATATATATATATAAACACACACTCAGAGCATCCTTAGGCATAATCTAATTTTAACTAAAATTTAACTAATATGTCCCTTAAAATCCTCCGATTAGACATTGTCACATATGACTATTAATCAAATAAATTTTATATTATTTCTCACTCTTCTATTCACAAGCTCTTAGGGGAATTCAAGCTCTATGCATTAAAAGATTAGATAGAAAATTAAAATAATAATAATATCTTATTATTATGAAGAGTGAGATGATTAATCATATGAGCCAAACTTTACTTAAAGTCAGTAAGTCAAACTTTTGAGTTTTGAATAATTTGTCAATGAAAACTTTGCGCAAACCAATTTGCTCTCAACCCGTTCTTCAAAGATAAACAACGGAAGAACAGTCAAGGTTCTATTCTTCTTTTCTTCGTACTTTGGTACTATATATACGGTGGGTGAGAGAGAGAGAGAGAGAGATGGTGAACACTTTGGCAATATACAAGCCACTTCTACGTGCGCTAATGAAGATTGTTGGGGTGACACCCCAAATAGTGGAAATCGATCCAGGAACAATTTTAAATTTCTGGGTCCCGGATGAAATCTCCAGCAATCCCGAGAGAAGAAAACACGCCAAGAAACAAGACAAAACGAAGCCTGCTGTAGTTTTCCTTCATGGGTTTGCAGCAGACGGCATTATAACGTGGCAATTCCAAGTCTTAGCTCTAGCGAGAAAGTACAGAGTATATGTGCCGGATTTTCTCTTCTTTGGTGGTTCAACCACAGACAGATCTGAACGGTCGCCGGAGTTTCAAGCGGAGTGCGTGGCAAAGGGTCTGGGAAAGCTGGGGGTGGAGAGGTGCACCTTGGTAGGGTTAAGCTATGGAGGGATGGTTGGGTTCAAAATGGCTGAGATGTACCCAAATTTGGTTCAGTCCATGGTGGTGACTTGCTCTGTCATGGCCTTGACCAAGTCCATCAGTGGTGCGGGCCTTGAGAGGATTGGGTTCAAGTCCTGGTCGAACTATTTGCTCCCGGACTCGATCAAGGGGGTTAAGCTGCTTTTTGAACTTGCCACCTTCAAGTTGCCATGGATTCCGAATTTCATTTACAAACACTATTTCGAGGTACGTACAGCGCTTTCAATATCATTGTAGCCCTACTTCGAACTAATGCCCATGAGATAAAAATTAAAATTAATTTGAATAAAATATTATTATAATATAATTTTTAATATAATTTATATTTTATAATTTAAAAAAATTAAATTATTTTTTATATTTTATTTGATAATTTATAAAAATTATAATTATTAGATGAGGTGAGAATGTTTAAAAACAAACGTCTTAATATATTTTGTTCTATTCACAACACGATCATTGATCATATGCAGGCACACCAATACAATCTAAAAATAAAAAAAATAACTAAAATAAAAAAACGTTCAGTATATGAATGCAAACAGGAAATTCGACTTACATTACATGTAGGGAGCATAATCATGCATGCCGTCCTTCTCAGTTAACGGTGGCTCATGGCTTTTATATATATATATATTGGCATGAATTTTAGCAGATTTATCAAAATACTTGTACTTCTATCCAGAAGGAGCGCGTAATAGGAAGATCAATATTAAATTATTTATAAAAAACTTTCATTTCATATTTGACCTTCTTATTATTTTTTATTTGTTATCGAATTATCTTCTAATCATTGCACGTGCTAATGTATATCAAACTTCTTAATTGTATTTATGATATAACCATAAGTATATGTATGCATGTATATGTATATATATGTTGACTGCTTGGATTAATAGGTGATCCTCTGCACATAAGGTATTGTTACTGGGGGCATTTAAAACTTACTGTTCAGATAGCCATCTTGATATGGTGCCATGTAGTTGTGTATGAAAAACATCCCGCAGTGGCGCCACGCGGTTTATGAAAAACAAAAAATAAATTATATTCAAACTAAAAATGCATCCAAAAATACAAAACGAGTAATAAAAATTTAGGTTTTCTCAACTTTTTTTATTATTATATTTTGTTTATATTTTTAATTTTTTTAATAAATCACGTAGCATCAAATTATGGTATCTCGTCAAGAAGTTTATTTGAACGCTAAATTTTAGATGGTCAAGTAAAATTATTTCTATATATATATTCCTGTGGTCACAATAAATTATCTAAAGTTTCTCAAATACTTATAACTTGATCTGATCGTCGTCTTGATAATCTCATTGGCCGTCGATTTGCAGGTAATGTTTGACCACAGGAAGGAAAAGGAGGAGCTACTCGAGGCTTTGGTCATTGATGACAAGGACTTTAACCTAGCTTATCATCCACAGGTATGAGAAAGTAGTACTGCCCGTTTTATATATATATATATATATATAAACACACTAGCTTCTCGATGTTTTGCCGGATAGATGGCAAACCAAAAGATATTTATAATTTATAATCGTCGTATAATTATTTTTTAAAAAAATAATAAAATAATAAATTTATATAAAAAAAAATTAATTTTTTAATAATAAATTTTACTATTTTTTAAAATTATTATATAACGTTTACACATTTTACGATTGAACTTATAAAAGATAATAATAATATTAATAGATAATATTCTAATAATATTTTATTTAATTTTTAATTTTTATCTCAACTTATCTCATTTTATCTAAACTTTCAAACCTCCATTTACAAGCTGAAGCCATTAATTTCTCTTTTGGTTTGCAAATGATGCTTGCATTGATCTCGTTTGGTTACTTATGTAGTTCGAATGAGATGGAATGTTTTATTAAAAATTAAATAAAATATTATTATAATATAATTTTTTAATATAATATTTATTTTGATATTTAAAAAAATTAAATTCATGGTTATTATATTTTATCTAAATATTTATAATAATTATATGAGATTTAATTTTATATAACTAAATGGGTCCTTAATGCATCCATATAAAAAATGGCTTTCTCTTTATGTAATAAGCCGAGCCAGTACTCCACGTACACTTTTTAACATAAATAATGTTTGTTAATTTATTCTATATAATATAAATAACGATATTTATACAACACATTTTATAATATATTTTATAATATATATATTAAAATAAAAATATTTTTATAAAATATTTTATTAAACAATCATTCTTTTTAAAACATGATTAGATAATATGTTATAAAAAGTTACGAGAGTTTATCATTTTTCATTCGGTATTGGATCCCGATTCCTTTGTCCCTTTATGCACCAGAGAAGATATTTTTATTAATAATTAATGAAAGCGACGGTCACTTTCAAGTTTCTGACAAATATCGAGCCCCACCCACCACCTCCGACAGAGAAGGGCAACCCCTTGCTTGGAACCCACCTTCCTCGGTGCACGCGTACACCTCCCGATCCTATACATTTTGACAGCTTCAATCTTGGCCCCACCCACCAGTCGCGGTCGCACAACTCCACGGATTTCACTTCTTTTTTATTTTTCGATAACTCCTCCTCCTTCTGTTCCTCCACGAGCGTGCAATCCAATTGATTAACGAGATGCTGGACGTTGATGTCGGGTGCGTACTCTACACGCTCCAACCGATGTGCGTGGTGGTGGCTGGCTTTTCACTTCCCCCATCGGGTTTCGTTGACCCACCATTTGGAGGTGGACCCCACCACCCACGCACAATCCAATTCCTCTCAAAATTTTGCTACATAATTTCTACCGCAATCTACACTCTACATCTATATTTTTTTAAATTTTTAATATTTTTAAATTTTTTTTTGAGTTTATTTTTTTTAAATTATTTTAAAGTTTTTATTCATTATTTATATAATAAATATTTGCTAAAAAGAATATAATAAAAATTTTAAAAAAATATAAAACGTAGAGTATAAAGAAATTATAAAGATTTATTCTTTCTTAATTCTTAACCTACCTTTTCTTTTAATTCTCTGCCCTGGCTAGTTGGTTTACTTGAGAAAAATAACTAACATGGATCCCACTAAACAATTCTACCCTCCCTCCCCCGGCCCCAAAGGCTAGATCCAAAAGAATTAGGGTTGGTTTAGATTTAAAAATAAGATGATTTAGATAAGATAATTTTAAATGAAAGATAAAAATTAAGAAAAATATTATTTTTTAATATTATTATTATTTTTAAATTTGAAAAAGTTAAATTATTTATTATATTTTATATATAAATTTGAAAAAATTATAATGATAAGATGAGTTCAAATACTTTTCGAATCCAAAAAGAGAAATGAAAAAAGGAATATGAGGGTTTTAGATATTTAATTACTTGCTAATTTAATCCATGATTTTGCAGAAGGTACATCTACTGTGGGGAGAGGACGACATCATATTCAACATGGAAGTTGCTGAGAACTTAAAGAGGTATGTTTGTATCCCTGACTTTAATTTCCTTGGTAGATGGATTATTATTAACAATATATTGTTAATTTACTATACTTGGGGCAGACGTTTGTTTAATTTAAAGCTAAACAGTTGGATGGAGATCGCTTTAATTAGCCTCTCTTGTGTGGATCAAATTAAGATGAAGCCCCGGTTTAGATTGGAAATTCACTTTAATTCATCTCAATTTATTTCATTTCATCTCATTTCATTATTATAATTTTTTTAAATATTCACATAAAATGTAATAAACAATTGAATTTTTTCAAATTCTAAAATAATAATAATATTAAAAAATAATATTCTAATAATATTTTATTTTACTCATCTAAAATCATCTAAACTCATCTTTAAATCCAAACGTGACCGAAATGAACTTTTGTGATGATCACAGGCAATTGGGAGACAGAGCGATAGTACTAAAAAGCATAGAGAAAGCAGGTCACCTTGCTCAGATAGAACGACCCTTTGTCTACAACAGATGCCTCGAAGACATTCTTGAAACTTTACTGGAAGAAAACAGTGAAGAAGCTGCTTAAACATGGTTTGTGACCTTTTGTACTATGGTTTCAACAATTTATCGTGATGTTTTTGTTTTGTGTTTGTCCTAATTGTATGGTAAAAGTGTAAATCAAATTCAATGGAATGACATATTTAAATGTTCAATTTTAACTGGGATGTAAAACACCACAAATCACTAAATTTGGCAAAACTTAAAGAAAATCATTCAGTTAAAAAAAATCTATGTGATTTCATCTGATTGACAATTCTCATTGTCTTTGAACTGCAAGATGGGCCTAATTCCGCTCAACACCCAACCTCATTGGGCCTGTGCTAATCCTTTCCAGGCTCGTCCCTTTTTTCTTCTCTTCAGTACTAGATCTCACTCTTTCATGTAGAATTACTCATTTATTAATTAATGAAAGCGACCATTAGTTGACCAAATCTTATAATAACTAAATGATTGATTAGTTGGAAACGTGCGAGACAATTCCAATATTTCTTATTTCTTAACCGACCTTTGCTTTTAATTCTCTGCCCTAGCAGCTAGCTGGTTTAATTCAGAAAAATAACTAACATGGAACCCATTAAACAATTACACCCTCCCTCCACTAGCAGTTACTTTAACAAGCGATTGCTCTAACATTAGGCTTCGTTTGGTTTCAAAAATTCTGTCAATTAATTATTATAATTTTTTCAAATTTTAACATAAAATATAATAAATAATTTAATTTTTTTAAATCTCAAAATAATAATAATATTAAAAAATAATATTCTAACAATATTTTATCATCTTAACTCAACTTAACTCAACTCACTTCAACGTCCAAACACAACCTTATTTTTTGAAAAACTGGGACTCACTGTCAACTTTTTGTGTATATTTATTTATTGCCGAAAGATGAACATGAGAGAGAAATGAGTACTTGCCTATGGGACCCACTAATATTTATCACTGCAACCCACTCCGTAAACGTTATTGCACTAATAAATGAACACGAGAGAGAAATAGTACGGCTCCGGTAGCTTTTTCGGTGTATAGTACAATTAATGGATATTTTCAACTAGCATCAACTACTACAATTATTCATGCAACACAATTTGCCACTCCGCCAATGACGTGTTAAGGCAAAGTTATTGGCCGCACTTTTACGTAAAACTTTGCGCAAACCAATATGCTCTCAAACCGTTCTTCAAAGATAAGCAAGTATGAAAAATCAAGGTTCTATTCTTCTTTTCTTCGTACTTTGGTACTATATATATGGTGGGTGAGAGAGAGAGAGAGAGAGAGATGGTGAATACTTTTGCAGTATACAAGTCACTTCTGCGTGCACTAATGAAGCTTGCTGGGGTGAGATCCCAAATAGTGGAAATCGATCCAGGAACAATTTTAAATTTCTGGGTCCCGAATGAAATCCACAGCAATCTCGAAAAAAGTAAACATGCCAGGAAACAAGACAAAACGAAGCTTGCTGTGGTTTTCCTTCATGGATTTGCAGCAGACGGCATTATAACGTGGCAGTTTCAAGTCTTAGCTGTAGCGAGAAAGTACAGAGTATATGTGCCGGATTTTCTTCTTTGGCGGTTCAACCACAGACAGATCTGAACGGTCGCCGGAGTTTCAAGCGGAGTGCGTGGCAAAGGGTCTAGAAAAGCTGGGGGTGGAGAGGTGCACCTTGGTAGGGTTTAGCTATGGAGGGACGGTTGGGTTCAAGATGGCTGAGATGTACCCAAACTTGGTTCAGTCCATGGTGGTGACTTGCTCTGTCATGGCCTTGACCAAGTCCATCAGTGGTGCGGGCCTTGAGAGGATTGGGTTCAAGTCCTGGTCGGAGTATTTGCTCCCGGACTCGGTCAAGGGGGTTGAGCTGCTTTTAGAACTTGCCACTTTCAAGTTGCCATGGATTCCGAATTTCATGTACAGACACTATTTCGAGGTACGTACAGCGCTTTCAATATCATTGTCGCCCTGGTTTAAACTCAAGCCCTGTGAAAAGTTAAAATTAAGTAAAATAAAATATTATTAGGATAAAATTTTTAGTTTATAATTTAAAAATATTGATTTTTTTATTTTATTTTATTTAATAATTTATAATAATTATAATAATTAGGTAAGATAAGATTTCAAAGTTTGAAAATAAACCAAGTCTTAATATATTTTGTTTTATTAACGGTACGATAGTTTGTTCATATGAGACACCAATAAAATCTCCTATCACTTAAAAAAAAAGGATAATGTTAGGGATTACGCGGAGATTCCTACTCCACCTTTTTTTTTTTCAGTTTTTTTCTTGTGATTAAGAAAATATTTTTTATTAATATTGTGAATTTTTTTTTAAAGTTTTTTTCACATAATTTTTTAATACTTTTATTTTTTTAAAATATTCACAATATTTTTAAACAATATATTCTTAACCACTAAGTAAAAAAAAACCTAAAACAACTAAAAAAAAAAAAAGGTGCGAGAAGCTCAGCGGGATCCCCATCCCAAGCATTTTCCGTGGGAGACATTGTGAGTTTGCAGAGTGCTAGAGACTAGAGTCAAACGTTTTACAATGGACAATGGAGATGAGATGTACGAAATTTCAAAAGATTCAAGACATGAAACTGAACTGAGAAAAAAAGAAAAAGAAAAAAGATTCAATCCGGAACCCATAATTCGGATTTTTAAAACTCTAATTCATCCGGTTCTAGTTCAGATTTGAAATCCATATTCCGATTTAGATATATTCAAATTTTCGGATCGAAATAATCCATGTGGTTTATGAAGTACAACAGATAAATTATATTCAAACTAAAAATGCGTCAAAAAATATAAAAAGAGTAATGAAAATTTTGGTTCTTTTTTTTTGTTAGTATTTTTAATATTTTAATAAATTACGTGACATCATATTATGGTATCTCGTCAGGAAGTCCACGAACGCTTAAGTTTAGATAGTCAAGTAGAATTATTTATATATATATATATATATATGTCAACATATCATGTCACAAATAAATTTTCTCAAATACTAATAACTTGATCTGATTGTCGTTTTGATAATCTCATTGGCGATTTGCAGGTAATGTTTGACCACAGGAAGGAAAAAGAGGAGCTACTCGAGGCTCTGGTCATTGATGATAAGGACTTTAACCTAGCTCATCATCCACAGGTATGAGAAAGTACTATTATTTATATATATATATTATCTATTTTTTTTATTATATTTTCATCAATTCATGATACGACAATAAATTATTAAAAATTATTTATTATATTTTATTTATAAATTTATTATTTAATATCACATCATAATGATAAAATAATGATAAAAAAAAGACGATGAATAGATTATATATATATATATATATGTAATCTCTGATATTTGGTTAATTTACGCCTAATAACAAAAAGAGAGAAAAAAAAAAAAAACAGTTGGAACTATGTAGTTTTGCTACTCATATCTCTACACACTACTTTTTTTTAAAATAATTTAATTTTTTTTTTAGTTTTATTCTTCCTAAACTAATTAAATTTTTCTACTCATTATCCATACACTACATATTTGATAAGAGAAAAAAATTATATATAGTGTATAGTATGACGATAATGAGTAAATTTTTTTATTAGTTTAATTACTTAGAGTATTTTTTCAGCTAGATTTCATTAGGATTAATTTATAGAGATTATTTAATTTTAAAATTTGAAAGTAATTACCAGCTTGTATAAAGGCAGTCCATAGCATCTATCTAAAGAGAGAGAGTTGATCATTATTATTTGTAATTTATAATATATAATTAAATACTCTGAGATTTATTTTTGTTTGTTTTACAGTGGACATATTCTCTAAGATTATTGGGAAAGTTGTTTAGTCCTTTGTTGTGAGAAATGGAGATTTTAGGATGGCCAGGAAGTAGAAAAAGATAATAAATAAAATTTTAGTAATTACATAAGACACCAATATTTAAGTGATTTAGCTTGAAAAATAACCTACATCCAATAGCGGAGACTATCTCAAATAAATTTCTTAATCAATAGTGATGTACAAAAGAGATGTAAAATTTCACTCCAACCCAAACCTCACAAACTCATCAAAGAGAAAACACACAATTGACTATTTATATATCTCTTTGGCTCTCATATCGTTTCTCTCAATTTTCATATGCATACTGTGTGGGGATTTTTACCCCTCAAAACTAGCGAGCTTGAAATGACTAAAGAAATTAAGACCAAAGGCTCTGCCTAGGATAAACAAAGTCTTCAACCTAGTCCATGGGTAAACTCCTCTATATGCAACCTGCAAGAAGGAGTGTACTGCAGGGGATGAGACTCGTCGATCTGAAGACTCCTCGAGCAGTATCCAGCTTTAGAGTGTTTGCTTGCGTGGTGGGCATATTGTACAGGGAACCTTCGATCTTCTGATAAGAAGGATATCAACAAAACACCAAGTATACTGACTAGTAGAAGGAAATTGAAAGGACATGTCGCATTAATGGTGTCACTATTCAAACTATATGCCACATTAATGACGCCGTTATAGAGTCATACTGCATTAAAAGATTATGAAAAAGTGAACAGTACGAATGATGTGGACTCTTACTAACTTTGGTATTGGAGACTCCTCGGCTATAAGGCTACCATTTCCTAGTTGTCTTTCCTTATATCTTTTGTAGGATCATTTCGGAAGATCCTAGTTGTCGAAACCTGGCTAAAAAATATATGAAACACGACATTAACACATATTTTTATAGACATAGTTGCAAACTTTTTAACATGAGGATATATAAAGCATGACAAATCTTAAATTAGGTAGAGAAATTGCCCGGTGAAATTCCTTCAACTTATTTTATTTCATTATTGTAACTTTTTTAAATTTTCATACAAAATATAATAAAAAATTTAATTTTTTAAAATTCTAATATAATAATAATATTAAAAAATAATATTGTAATAATATTTTATTTAACTTTTAACTTTTATCTCAACTCATCTCATCTCATCTCAATTTAATATCAAACTCTCTTTTTAGAGCATTCTTATTGTATTATGCAAATGCATATAAAGTGAGACAAGTCCTCAATGAAGCATAAAAATGTGCTGCATTGAATTATGCAAATGTAAAAAAAAAACTTTTAGTTACAGTGAAACAAGTCCTTAGGTCATATTTGATGTTTACTGTAACTAGACCAAAAGTATTAAAAACTTCCCTCATAAATATTCTCTTTTTTGCACTTTGATTGCCTGGGAAACAAGTAATTAGTGTAATAATTATTTTTGAGTTTTCAAAAATTAGGTTGTTTTAGGGAATAATTTTCTAAAACCAATTTTTTAAAATCTCTACAATGCTATTTTATTTTTCTCCAATTTTATTTCAAAAAGCTACCTCCCTCATGCATCTTTTACTTATTAAGTAGGATGCTTACCATTTGTATCTACCTATATGTTAATTATAATTAGATTTTTACATTTGTCTCTATCTTTTTTTACAATTATAATTAATATATAATTGGTATAATTGTAAAATATTAAAAAAAAAGATGATTAAATTATTATTATTTTGATTAATAGATAGATAATTTAATGTGAAAATATATTTTGAATAGAATAGTCAAATAAAAAATCATAAAATATTATGCAAATTATGATTTTAGATTTGCATAATCTAACGATAATGCTCCAAGAAGCCATAAATTTTCCTTTTGATTTGCAAATGATGGTATCATTTAATGGCTTTCTCTAGACGTAATGAGCCAAGCCAGTACTTCACGTACGCTTTTAACATAAAAAATGTTTGTTGATCCGCCCTGTAAAATATTCCTTTGATCCCTTGAGCATTCTCATCCGTATCCTATAGTATTATTTTTCTTATAATTTAAGGAAACGTTTAAGGAATATTCTCAAAACTTCTTTTCATTTGAGTCTTTATTTTTAGAAAAATATTTAGAAAATGAATAGTAATTCTTCAAATATAAGAAACTGTTATTCATCTCTTAAATAATTTTTATTAATATTTTATTCATTTCAACTAAATTAATTCTTCTTCTAATAATTTACACTTTCTGCCATACTCATATAATCATATTTGTTATCTTAAATAATAGTTTTAAGAAAATTTAAATAACTAGGAATATATAAATAATAATAACAATAATTTTAAAAATATTAAAAATAATTGAAATTTTTATTTAAAATATTCACTAGAGTAATAGTTTAAAATATAAGAAAAAATATTGAGAAAATGACCAGGTCTATTTTTCACTTTCACGATACAATTTGACAATGACTAGGTCTTATAATAAATGATAGATTAGTTGGAGAAGTGCGACAGAAACTTGTCAGGATCCAGAGTCAATCCCCGGCCCATTTTTGCTTTTAATTCTTGAGCTACCATTCATTGTTTGTAGGAAAACAATTTGCCGACATCTATCGAAATTCTTTATCGAACGTAGCAACATCCTACTTGAGAGAAAGAAAGAACTAAGGCAGACTCGTTTGTTTTATTACAATTTATTTTATTTAATTTTCTCTCGTTCATTTATTATAAGTTTTTTAAATTTTTATATAAAATAAAATAAATAATTTAATTTTTTTTAAAAAAAATATTTTAACATTATTTTATTCAAAATTTTAATTTAATTTCAATTTATCTCATCTTTTATTCTACAAGGCTAGAGCCAAAAGAATGAAAGGAAATGAATAAAAGAATACGAGGGTTTTAGATATTTAATTACTTGCTAATTTAATCCATATTTTTGCAGAAGGTACATCTACTGTGGGGAGAGAACGACATCATATTCACCATGGAAGTTGCTGAGAACTTAAGGAGGTATGTTTGTTTCCTTGACTTTAATTTCCTTGGTAGATAGATTATTATTAACAATTTACGATACTTGGGGCAGACGTTTGATTTAATTTAAAGCTAAAACAGTTGGATGGACTTGGAGATCACTTTAATTAGCCTCTCTTGTGTGGATCAAATTAAGATGAAGCCCCGGTTTTGTTTGGAAATTTATTTCAATTTATCTAAATTTATTTCATTTCATCTCATTATTACATTTTTTTTAAAATTTTTTATATAAAATACAATAAATAATTTAATTTTTTCAAATTCTAAAACAATAATAATATTAAAAAATAATATTCTAATAATATTTTATTCAACTTATCTAAAACTATCTAAACTCATCTCTAAATCCAAATGTGATCAAAATAAACTTTTGTGATGATCATAGGCAATTGGGAGACAGAGCGACAGTACTAAAAAGCATAAAGAAAGCAGGTCATCTTGTTCAGATAGAACGACCCTTCGTCTACAACAGATGCCTCAAAGACATTCTTGAAACTTTACTCGAAGAAAATAGCGAAGCGGCTGCTTAAACGTGGTTTGTAGCCTTTTGCACTATGGTTTCTACAATTCATCGTGATGTTTTTGTTTTGTGTATGTCCTAATTGTATGGTAAAGTGTAAACCAAAATCAATGGGATGACATATTTAAATGTTCAATTTTAAACTGGTATGTATATTTATGGAAAATAAATGTACTTTTATTAGTGTTTTTTTGTTTGTTCTGGGCCCATACAAATTTTAGGCGGCTTGTGGTATTTTCTTAGCATTTGACTAAGAAAATACCGCAAATCACTAAATTTGGCAAAACTTAAAGAAAATCATTCAGTTAAAAAAAATCTATGTGATTTCATCTGATTGATAATTCTCATTGTCTTTGAACTGCAAGATGGGCCTAATTCATTTCAACACCCAACCCCATCGGGCCTGTGCTAATCCTTTCCAGGCTCGTCCCTTTTTTCTTCTCTTCAGTCTTCCCAAAACTGCTTCAAATGTATAGTCCTTGCCACAGAAGAGTCTTTTTAAAATAATTATTATCATATATAATAGAAGTATTGGGCCAGAGCATTAACAAAGGCCATTCATGGCTGCAAATTAATCGGGCCTAATGTATATACCCCAGCCCATCTCAATCGATCAAAATTGACTAGATAAAGGAAGTTCTCCAATGCATCAGAATTCATATCTATGACAACAACTGTTGCTATCAGAAATCGGAAGAAAAGATAGTTTTCCCCCAAGTCCCAGTGGCCCAGATCACTAATAAGTGCAGTTAGTTTGCCTCCCAATAGAGATATTATGGGATTAAACAGTTTACATTCTCTAAATTGGACCTGAGAATATATAAATTTTGTTCAGTTAGTTTGCCCATTTTCCCTCCCTCTGTCTCTTGTCAACCACCCACCAACCTTTCAAGGAAGTGAACAGAAAAATTCCTCTTTTTCTTTTCAGTGACCAATTTATAGATACTACTGCCGATAAGAATCACATGGGCTTCGGGCATTGGCTTTGCATAGGGAAAAGAAGGCAGCATTTTGTTTTCCTTTCAAACAATGACATGGTGATTTTACAGGATTGGTGAACAACAACAAACTTTGTTTCTAATGAATGACATTTTATTAGATTAGATTTGAACGGTCGGATAGCGACCTTAACTACAGTGGAGAGAGAAAGAGAGAGGGGGGGATTTTCACAGTGATAGATACACTGATTTACGTCTCTCAAATCTGCTGCTCATCTAGAATGTGGTCGAAGAGGCTTGGACTTCACGCCTTCACTGCAGCTTAAGATACTTCAGAAGCCTGTATAGAAGGCAAGAAGTTAAAATAACGTTAGTTCATGAAAAAAGTTCAGAAGTTAGAAAAAGAAAAGGAAAGGAAAACTTGAATTCTTTCTTTGGAAGGTCCAATTCATTTTGCAAGCATTGGTGCATTTCTGCACTCATCCATATCTCCTTAAAGGTATTGGTGCTTGTAATTGAAGGCATTGCATACTCATCTACTAAGGGGATGATTCCATGTAATTTCAACAAAGAGTAGCCTTTTTGGGTACAACACAGATGTGCGTATTGCTTTCTTTGTTGACTCCCACATGGCTCTTAAAAAATCTTTTTTAAGTGTGGGCCACATTTTGTCTAAAGTCATATAGGCCATAGGGTTAGTTTCCAGTACTTTTTTATGGTAGGCCCCTTTTTAGCATCACCCTGCTCTGTGAAATAGTGAGATCGTTTTTGGTTCGGCAGCATGCAGCGAAGCATGAGCTGTATTGTTTATCTGTGGTTCGCTGTATTGTTTATCTGTGCATAAGTCTGTTAATACTTTATAATACACCCATAGTAAGTTGGGCTTGAACTTTGGCGTTGGGACGCATCAATTCACAAGAGAAAACTACTGCTTTTATTATTTATGGTTTGGTCTATATTTATCACCCCATAATTTTACTTTTGGCCTTGTCATTAGTTCCAGTTTTAACTTTTATGGTGATAAACATTCCCAATTTGAAGTATGAGAGTCGAGACCAAAAAAAAAATGGGAGAGTCCATGCATGAGAAAGACCAAAGAAGAGAGATACAAAAAGAAGCTGACCATCCGGGGGGTGGGTAAGGATGGTCGTATATGTACTGGGAAATATTTACCTCTCTTCTTCAGCAAGATTGTCCACTAGACCTGTACTTGGGAATAGGAATACGACCAGACTCGATATGCCGGAGATCCTCTAAAAGAATTTCATAGTGTCTTTTCACTTCCTCAGCGGTTTTCCCACCCACGGCCTTGGCTACATTCTGCCACCGGTCGGGGGTGTCCTTATCATACAAAGCCAGTGCCTTTTCAAACCGTTTGTTCTGCTCCGCCGTCCAAGAGGAGCTGGAGTTTTGTTTATTCAGAGAGCTTGAAGCCATGTAGTTACTCTAAAATCAAATAGATGGTGAAGGTGGTTATGGAAGAGGAGGACTACTAAAGAATCAAGAAGAAGAGAAAAAAGATGGGTTTTAGTTGAAGGGATGGTTCATACAGGAGACTGCCATGGGTGGTCTGTGCTTATAAATAGGAAATGGGGTAGGGGGGGTGGTTGGCTTGAGCCACTTGGCGAATCTGCTATTGTGACAAAAGGTGGATTGAGGCGTGACCCGTCTCCCTTGGAACCACAAATGTAGCAGGACAAGCTATGGCCAGAGGAGAAGGGAATCAGTTTCAAAGGAGAGACTTCCTGATTTTTTTTTTCCTAATCACATATACACGTAGTCAGTAGAATCTCCCAACACTAGTCACGGGCTTGTTTGTTTGGATAACTAAAACTACATCTACAGATATTTAGATCCATAGATAGGTAGACATTTCATCATCTTTTAGCCTAAGATATCAGCAAACGGTGGCAAAATCTTCGCACTCGTCTCAATATATAATCCATCCAATTTAATGGAACCAAATCGATTTTCCAGATCAGGTTATTTGAACAAGTTTTGAGTTAAGCTAATTGATTGTACGTTCTTAAAGATTAATGTTGCAAAACATAGAGCAGAACAGAACCAAAACCACCCCAAAAAAAAAAAAAAAAGATACAACAAGCATAAATTTCAAGAAGGTTACACAAATAAAATGGGAAAAAATGTCTAGAACTGTTAATTTCATTCACTGGAATGGAGATGTTTTTTGCCCTTCTTAGTTTGAGGAATAGTGTGTGAAATACGTAAGTATCGTACAGTTTTTTTTTTTTTTTAAATAGAATTTATTATTAAAAAATTATTATTTTTTATCTCTTAATTATTTAATTTTTTAAAAATAATTACTGCACAATCACAAATCTAACTATCTTTTTAGTTTAGCTTCAACTGCCTTCTGATCGATATCAAAAGGCGGATAATTTTGAGCAAAATTGGCCAGTCTTTTCTGTACACGTTATAGAGTTTCAAAGTGAAATCTCCTCGATAGCCACAACAATAACAACTGTAATGTCTCAGATATGTCTTTCATATGTCAGACAGAAAACCTTGGCCTCTGTATTCAAGTCTCAAACTGATGCTAATCACTGAAATAATCTTTTGAACCGGAGAACTAACTGCCAAGAAGGGAGAGGTACTCGGGGTTCATGCAGAAGGTTGTATCTATGCGAGCTTCAGAGTTCAGATCTTGGAATTGGGTTTTCGGATCTTTTGTTCTGAACGACATTCCAAAAGATTATAGCTGGCTGCCTGATATCTATGATAGTGTTTGTTTCTGCATGTACAAGAGTAAGTATACAAGTGCTAGATAGCTGCTGGTTTTCTAGTTAGATCTGAGGGTTTTTTTTTTGTGTGTGTGTCGGTTAATTGGTGGTTGGTTGAGCTTTCATTCAATCCAAACAGTGATAATAAAGAAGCTATTGTTATCAACTAGACTAAAAAGAAAAGGCCCGGTATGACAAGGGCCAATCATTCATGCAATAGGCTCAATCACTTTCTCTTACAGCTTTGAGTCTAGGATAAGTTGAGATTACTAAAAGCATCGTCTTTAGCACGTGTTACACTAAAATCCTGCGGGCTTACCTCCCTAAACCCTTGAAATTCTATTCGATAGATAGAGCACACGATCTACATAATTCAAATGATAAAATAATAAGGCAATCATTATGTTTCAAAATAAAAGAGGAAGAAAAAAACACAATAAAAACCATGGTGTGGGTTCTTGTAACTTAAGCAAATATTTGAAAGATTAATAGTGTATAAATAGCAATTAATAATTATTTTTACCAATATACTTTGTTTTTTCAATTGGTGCATGTATAAGTACGGCTTTACCTCGATGGTTGTGATTTGCACTCTATTCTGTCAAATCATTGGTGACGGGTAAGCGGTCATCTTCTAAGAACCATATAAAAGGTGGTCTAGTACTACCGTTTGTGACATGACAATGGATTTCGCAAATGCCCCTATTAACATGCACACATGTGGAGGCCCCGATGTCCCAAGGTTTGTTTGCGTCAACCACTAATTAACATGTCTGGTCATGTCAAAATGTTAATTTTATAGTTAAATATATATTTTTTATAAAAAAAAAAAAACAGATCGACTTATCTCGTATTTTTAAAAATGAGATTAAAATTAAAAAGAAATTACACTGCTCAATTTATGAAAAAGTACACATTCATTTCTATGCATACTCTGATTATATACAATCTAAGAGCATAAATTAAGATTTACAAATAAAAGAAAACCAATGGAATACAAAAAAGGTAATTGAAGATTTACAATATAATTACAAAGATATGAACAGAAAATAAATAAAAAAAAACTATTCCTGAAATCATGTTCAGCATAAAATCAGGTTTTGATTATTGTTGCCGTTGAGTTTGAGTTGTCAATTGCTTATTTTCAACATCTTCCTTGATATGCCTCCGCAAGAACGGGCTACCATCAGTAAGGCCGATCTTGTTGCGTAGATAATTAGTCCGTTGTCGCGAGAGAGACTTGGTGAGTAAATATGCAAGTTGATCATTGGTGTGAACATGCCGAACATGAAGAGCATTCTTTTCAACCAAGTCCCGCACAAAACGAATATCAATCTTAATATGTTTCATCCGTGAGTGGTGGACAGGATTAAAACTGAGGTGTGTTGCTCCCAAGTTATCACAGAGAAGTAGTGGTAGCTTGGATAAAGAAAATTTCAGTTCTTGAAATAAAGAGAGGATCCACATGGACTCAGCTGCCACTGTTGCGAGAGCTCTATACTCAGCCTCAGTTGATGAGCGTGCTATGGCACGTTGTTTTTTTGAGCTCCAGGAAATAGATGTTGTGCCAAGCAAAATAAGATAAGCTGATGTGGATTTTTTGTCATTCAAGTTACCTGCCTAGTCAGTATTAGAGTAGCATGTGAGGACAGGATTAATCATTTTACTGATGTTGATGCCGCGGAAGATAGTATTTTTCAAGTATCGCAACAACCTTTTTGTGGCTGTCCAGTGATTTGTGGTTGGACAGTGCATAAACTGAGAGAGTTTGTTGACTGCAAAACTTATATCAGGTCTGGTCAATGAAAGATATTGCAATGCACCGATAACTCGTCGATATTCCATGGAATCAACTGAGGAAGAACCATCAACCAGTTTTAAAGAGATCGAAGTAGATAGTTGTGTTGTCACATCCTTGGCACCATCCATACTAGTTTTAGTAAGAAGATCTCGAATGTATCTATGCTGAGTTAAAAACAAGCCATCCTTTCTAGGAATAACCTCAACACCAAGAAAAAAATGCAATGGTCCCAAGTCTTTGATAGATAATTTTTTTCCAAGTTGATCAATGATACTAGCTACACATGTCGAGTTATTCCTAGTGATAATCAAGTCATCAACATATACCAAGCAATAAACAAGCATAGAACCATTATGGAATACAAAGAGTGAAGAATCAGATTTAGTATTAACAAATCTGAACTCTATCAGTGCATATTTGAGGGATGTGTACCAAGCACGGGGTGCTTGTTTGAGACCATATATTGTTTTGTTAAGACAACATACATGATTTGGTTTATCATGATCCCAAAAACCAGGTGGTTGTTTTATGTATACCTTTTCTATGAGGTGCCCATGAAGAAAGACATTGTTTACGTCTAATTGTCTTAGGGACCAACCGTGCATCACAGCAAGCGTTAAAACAGTTCTAATGGTAACTGGTTTAACTACAGGGCTAAATGTCTCTTTATTTTTGTATTAAATTTATTTTCTACAAGATTGCGAAATTGAGGAAAAATAATTTGAACACTCGATTTATGAGACATAGGATAGAGCCATATGTATTTGGTAAAGTGATCAATAAAAATAATGTAATATTTTGACCCATCAATACCAATTTCATGAGACGGAGCCCAAACATCAGTATAAATTAATTCCAAGGGAGATGTGCTAGTGAGACCATGAGAATTAAAAGGTTGACGACGAGCTTTATTTTGAGAGCACGAAATACTAGGGGTGATACCCGCCCCCTACGGGGCGGGGCCACCCCTCCCCCGCCACCCGCCCCCGCATATGCGGGGGGGGATTTTTTTTCCCCGGACCCCGCCCCCGCATGGGCGGGGGCGGGGTCCCCCGTCCGCACCCCCGCACAATACTTTTTTCTGGGCCCTAAATGGCCCAGAATCAGTTTTTGGGCCCCTTTAGTCCCATTATTTATATTAAAAAAAATATAAATTTAAAAACAGAAAAGAAATATTTTTTTTTGATAAGTAGATATTAAGTATTTTACAATAAATACTTAAATAGTTTACAATTATACAAATTAAGAGAACTAATAAACTATTACACTATTACAAACTCTTCTAAAAAAAATAAATATTACAAATTGTATAATTAACTATTGTAGCAACATTACAATAATTGTAAATTAAGAAAATTAAATTTGGGGGTGGAGCCGTAGTTGTGAGTTCACTGAGTTGTGTCGAATGTCGATTGCTGTGAGACTGAAAATCAATAAGTTAAAAATAAAAGTTAATAAGTCAAAAAACCTGAAATATTAATAAGTTAAAAATAAAACAAATTAGAATTAAAAAGTTATAAAAATGAAACAAAGTTTTAAATGCAAAAAACAATTAGGGAAGAAATTATGCAAACCATGGCAATGGTGAGTCCAATACAAAAGTCATACTGCATCGGAGGTAGCCGTAGAC
Organism: Juglans regia; assembly: GCF_001411555.2. Classification (NCBI taxonomy): domain Eukaryota; kingdom Viridiplantae; phylum Streptophyta; class Magnoliopsida; order Fagales; family Juglandaceae; genus Juglans; species Juglans regia. Next base: position 5,324,550 of record NC_049913.1, read on the forward strand.
GCCGTCTCATGTATCACTATAAGTATTAAATTTGAAATGAAATTAATGAATACCAATTAAATGAAAATAAATAAATGAAAATAAGAAATTAGAATAAATACCAGATCCAGACTGATCATCACCCTCCTCCTCGACGTCGGCCTCCTCATACTCAAGAACATCCGGAACATGAATTGGAGTTCCCTTGATCCAATTCTGCGTGCAAATCAAAGCCTCCACAGTGGCAGGAGCTAATGAACTCCGAAATGAATCTAATATACGTCCTCCGGTGCTAAAGGCCGACTCTGAGGCTACTGTGCTAACAGGGATGGCCAAAAGTGTGCGGGCTATCTCTCCAAGGATGTGATACTTAACAGCATTCACCTTCCACCAACTTAATATATCGAAATCTCGTGAAAATGGTAGAATCTCTGCTGCTAAGTATCTGTCTATCTCTGACTGAGCCTCTACAGAAGTCCGGAGGAAGGGGGTCTGCTCATACCTCTCACCCCACTCCAATCTACGCCTTTTCCCACTCTCGATTTCAGGAAACTGTGAGCCTGAGGCTGAGGGGGTAGATGTAGGTGCCGCAATATTACCACCCCGCAGGGTGGAAAACTCATCAAATAATCTAGTAAGGGTTTCCCGAACCCTTGCTGCAATAAGCTCCGCCCATACTTGCCCGTACGCAAGGCCCAATCCAAATATCATGCCATCCAACTTATACCTCGGGTCAAAGACGACAGCTACATATAACAAAATATTAGCCCTAGTTAAATCTCCCCAATACTTGTCGTACTTTGACCTCATAATCAATGCCATCTCCCGCAGCCTACTGTGACCACCCGCGACCATATCATCTAATTCTTCTTTTAGCCTACATATTTGCTGGCATACAACATTGGATGTAGGGTACAAAGTTCCAGATAGCCTCGTGGTGATATCGTAAAAAAGCCTAAAAAAGTCTACAAAAATAGTTACAACTTCCCAATCATCAGCTACGGGTTTCCCCAATCCCCCGTGATCATTAAAATATTTTACATATTGGATGTCTTCATCACCCAATAATGCAAATGCCAGCCTATATTCTTGGGCCGCCTCCAACATCAGAAATGTTGAGTTCCATCGTGTAGGCAAACCAGTACAAAGACCCTTCTTAGATGTTAGACCCGCAGATCTCGCAGCAACCTTGAATTTCTCCAACCTTGAAGGAGAAGATCTCACCCATCTCACAGCAGTCCTAACTCGAGCAATCGAGTCATGAAGATCTCTCAAACCATCACTGACAATCAAATTCAGAATATGTGCTGCACATCTCACATGCAGACACTCACCACCCATAAGTGTCTTATTTGCCTCTCTAAGATAAGTTCTCAAATGTCCTAATGCAACATCGTTAGACGAGGCATTATCGACTGTGACTGTAACAACTCGGCTCAAACCCCACTCTTTTATTGAAGCCTCCAAGGCCTTCCCAACTGTCTCACCCTTATGATCGGTGATTTTACAAAATTTTATAATTTTCTTGTGTAATGTCCAATGGCAATCAATAAAATGCACAGTCAAAGACATATAATTAAAATTTTGGATCGATGTCCAAGTGTCAGTGGTGAGACAAACAAATTGATCCACCAATTGACCCCTCAACTTCTCATTTTCAATGTAAAAATGTTTTTTTACATCCTTTGCCACCATGTGGCGAGAGGGAATATTAAACCTTGGTTCAAAGTAGTGAGAATACGCTTGGAACCCTTTCCCGTCTACAATTTGAAAAGGTAGCTCGTCCATTATGACCATACGAGCTAGATGTCTTCTACACTCATCGGGATCATACTTAGTATACCCCCTCAAACTTGCACCCCCACTAGTCCCATCCGCCATTTTTTGAAGTCCAACTTCTAGCCTAGATTGGCTTTTATCTTGTAATGATCTTAATATTGGACTTTTTTTGCATTGCTCTTCTAAGTGCACCTTTAATTGAGAGGTGCCATGTTTCCTATAGTGGCATCCATAAATTTTGCCACAATAGTTACACTTGGCTTGGGGGTTACTTGAGTCACCACCCTCTAATTTGGTGAAATGACTCCAAACTATTGAAGCAGGTTTCTTGCTGGGCTTGGGGGCGGGGCAAGGTGCTGTAGGGCTAGGGGTAGGGGTATGAGTAGGAGGGGTAGGTGTAGGTGTAGGGGTAGGGGTAGGGGTGGTGCCCTCGGCCTGAAAAGGAGAGCTCGCACTCGAATCCGCTGGCATATCCATTAATTAAAGCAAACAAGAAATCTGAAATAATAGAAAACATAACAACTATATAATGAACATAAAAGAAAAGTAGAATAAAAAAAAGTATCACACTATCATTTGGTTATAAATGTAATAAAGTATATTAACAACAAATACACTATATGTTGTTAATAAATTAACTTTATTTAAGTAAGGTAGAAAAGTCCACATCCAACAAAAAAATGAAGCCATTCGAAGACTATAAGGAAACCGAAAATACCCATTCCAAAAAACTAAAAATCATACCCCAAACAATAATAAAAAAACAAACAAACACAAATCTGAAGAATAAACATTTGGATATGTAAGAAGTTGCAAGATAAAAATTATTCTACCAAAATATTAGAGCGAATATGATCTAAAGAATAGACCTTTGGATTTGTAAGAAGTTGCATGAAAAAAATTTAAAAAATAAAAAAAATATAGATCTAAAGAATAAAAATTCAAATCTGTAAGAAGTTGCAAGAAAATAAATATTCTACCAAAATATTAGAGCTAAGATCTTAATACAAGAAAATAAATATTCTACCAAAAAAATCCCCCAAATCTGAAAAAGAAACCTTCAGATATATGAGTTATAATAAAAAAAAAATAAATATAAATTAAACAAACATGCATTACGTTGCTTTCAGTTAATATATATATATATATATATTATATGTTGTTGATCAACTTGATCTGCCCGTGGCAAGGAACGAATTATTCCCAGACAACTGGTCTTTATAAATAGCTTTTGTACGTGAACATCAATAGAGAGTTAATTAGTTATATTATATAAGAGAGTTAATTATATAAGAGAGTTAATTAGTTTGGTTTCAACCTATTTTTTATGCATGAACAGAAGTACTAGATTTTAAACATGGTCGATCCGAAATCACGTATAATGACTAGAAATTCTTGATTAAATTTTTATAATATATAGTTTTTTATCGTAATTTTTTTAATATATAGTTAATTATTAGTCATATTAATAATCCTAATATATATATTAATATTAATATTATTTTAGAGACAGACTGTATTCGAAACCCTAAATTAATTTAGGGGTTTCAAAGATTGAAACCCCTAAATTAATTTAGATTGAAACCCCTAAATTAATTTAGGGTTTCGGATTTGAGCCCTAAATTATTTTAGGGGTTCCAATCCAAATTAATTACACAATCAATTCCAATCCAAACCGAAATAATTACAGAAATGAGAAAACAAACACAATTCACATGCATTTCATGGACTCATTCAAATTTCAAACCAAAACACATGCACAATCTAAGCTCCACAGCACACAATTCACAAAAATCCCATCCTCCATCTCCGATAAACCCCATCCTTCCTCCAATCTCCATTAAAAATATAAATCACAACAAAATAAAATAGGATAGGGTTTGAGTTTCTTACCTTCGAGTTCGGGATTCGGATCTTCGGTGAGATGAGAAAGGACCGGATGGCACGGCATTGAAGAGGGTAGGAGTGTGGGTTGAGCTTCGAGAGGAGGGTTGGCAAGGGTGCAGAAGATGAGAAAGTGAAGATGCGAGAGTGGCGAGGAGAGGGATCGGGGAATTCATTTCTAATTAACTAGCATGAAACGACGTCGTTTCATGCGTAGTTTATATATATATATATATATATGAACACCATATACGGGGCGGGGTATATGCGGGGCGGGTGTGAACCCCATCCCGCACCCGCCCCCGGACAGAGCCCCAGATGCGGGGTGGGTGACCCCGCCCCCGCATCTGGCGGACGGGGTGGTCCGCCCCGCCGCACGGGTGCGGGGCGGAAACCGCGGGTCCCCGCTGCCCACCCCTACGAAATACAAAGAGAGGACGACCCATTTTTATTTGTGGGTAAGGAAAAAACATTAATTAAATGATGAACAATTTTGGAAGATGGATAATCAAGCCTTTTATGCCACCCATCAGTGGTTGTACGTTCATGAACATAGGCAACAACTTTGTTGGAGTTTTTAGCCATGTTCTTCGGGAATGGGTACACGCTATCTTCACATTCGCCTTTGAGTAGTGTCGCCCCCGTGATCCGATCCTTCACCAAAAAATAAGAGGGGTGAAATTCAAGATAGACATTATTATTTTTTGTAAAATGATGGACGGAAATGAGATTTTTGCTAATTGTGAGAACATAAAGGATATCACGTAAATGAAAGACACGATTAGGCAATGCATACTCTGATCATATACAATTTGAGAGCATGAATTAAGGTTTACAAACAAAAGGATACTGACAGAATACAAAAAAAATAATTGAAGATTTACAACATAATTACAAAAAAAAACCATGGTGTGGGCTCTTGTAACTTGAGCAAATATTTGAAAGATTAATAGTGTATAAATAGTAATTAATAATTATTTTTACCAATATACTTTGTTTTTTCAATTGGTGCATGTATAAGTACGGCTTTACCTCGATGGTTGTGATTTGCACTCTATTCTGTCAAATCATTGGTGACGGGTAAGCGGTCATCTTCTAAGAACCATATAAAAGGTGGTCTAGTACTACCGTTTGTGATATGACAATGGATTTCGCAAACGCCCCTATTAACATGCACACATGTGGAGGCCCCGATGTCCCAAGGTTTGTTTGCGTCAACCACTAATTAACATGTCTGGTCATGTCAAAATGTTAATTTTATAGTTAAATATATATATTTTTTATAAAAAAAAAAAAAAAAAACAGATCGAGTTATCTCGTATTTTTAAAAATGAGATTAAAATTAAAAAGAAATTACACTGCTCAGTTTATGAAAAAGTACACATTCATTTCTATGCATACTCTGATTATATACAATTTAAAAGCATAAATTAAGATTTACAAATAAAAGAAAACCGATGGAATACAAAAAAGGTAATTGAAGATTTACAACATAATTACAAAGATATGAACAGAACAAAAAAAAAAAAAAAAAAACTATTCCTGAAATCATGTTCAGCATAAAATCAGGTTTTGATTATTGTTGCCGTTGAGTCTGAGTTGTCAATTGCTTATTTTCAGCATCTTCCTTGATAAAAATTAAAAAATTAAATAAAATATTGTTATAATATATTTTTTAATATTATTTTTATTTTAAAATTTAAAAAAATTGAATTATTTATTTTATTTTGATATAAAAATTTAAAAAAATTATAATGATGAGATGAGAGGTTTTCTAAATTTTGAATTAGTCTTCAAAACAAACGAGGCCAAGTGTTATGTGGTTATGATTTGTCCAATATGCCCATAAGATATTATAGAAGGACATTAATCAAGAAAAATGGAATAGTAGTATATATTGGTAAGTTGGTCTGGTCTCTCGTATTGTTTTCAGGTGGATGGGGAAAGTTATGATGGATGTTCAGTTGAGGAAATGCTAAAGCAAGTGTGGTCCCTGTTTGGAGGACCTTTGTTCTGAAAATGGTCCTTGCACTTCGATATTTAACATCGTCAACATCAAAGTTCAATTCAAGGGGCTTATTTCCTTTCGTTAATAATAATAATAATAGACCGTTTTGCTACGGCCTGTGGTCCTTCCTACCAAGTTGGAAGGCCCACCAAAAGCTTAAAGTTTGGACCAATCATGATTGAGTATAGAGAACTCTTGGCTTTTCATGGGCCTTAATTAGCTGAAAAACTCAGATGTTATAAATAGGTGTTTCAAACAAATACAGTGAAATTTAAGCTTAAATGTTGAGTGTTTAACCTGCAACTTCCGCAAAGGTTTGTACGAGCTGTTGTCCCTTGCGCGTCTAGCGACTTTATGCAAGGTTCGGTCACACTTGTATTGAGGGAACTCGATTCTTGTACTAGCTAGCCTTGTCGGACCGTGACTCTAACAAAAGTCCAGCAAAGTCTGACCTTTATTCTTAAATTATCTATTCAATTACGAGCCAAATTACTCAATAAATGATGATGAGGTAAATTCCTATTTAATTAATAATTAGAAAATTCGAACGGTACAATATTTTAATACTAACATGATAATTAATTATAAATAGAGACATAATTTTCTTTCGGAGTCGGAGATCATGTGTGTGTATATATATATATATATATAGGATCAGGATAACCAGAGACGCAATGGGAATCACATAAGGAGCAAGCTAAGATAAGATACATGCACGTACGTCGTCTCACTCCATGATGGGTGATAGATATTTGTCAATGTGCGAGCTGGATATGGATTTGTAATATTGTGTGACATGATCAAAAGGCAGTAGTGTATTATTAAGGCAAAAAAGCTATAAAGGGCGCACCCAGCCGATAATGCATTTGTGGTTTTAGTTGATTTCTAATGATAAGGAGTCGTGTCTTCAGAAAGATACTGCTTTCTTGATATTTACATTTGGGAATGCCTGATCATGCCAGAATGATATATATATATATATATATATATGCAGTTTCGAGAGAGAGAGAGAGAGATCACCTAATTAATTTATTAATTATATATATAGTTACAAATCTAGCCTTGCAAATTACAAAATGAAACAATATATCATCACTTATCTGTTCATCTGCTCATGTGAATTAAAATATGCTTGTGGTAAGGTTGTAATCTGACATATCCTTCACTGATTACAACTGCGGGATAAGAACTGCACCAAAATTAGTATGTATCTCGGATTTAAATTTTTGAAAAATGATTTATATATAATATTTTTCACAACATTTTGTATAATTATATTTTAAATAAAAGATATTTTTATAAAATATTTTATAAAAATAATATTATTTTATAAAAATATCTTCATTCTATAATATTATTATAAAATATATTATAAAAATATATGGTGTATATCATTAATATCAATTTTATTGGCTAAACTCGGTAGACACTGGCACTGGCACTGGCACTGGCACAGAGCCACGGAGTTAGACGTACGTGGTACAATTCCTTGATTTGACATATACAAGTAGTACAAAGACAGCACGTGTGGGCTTAGCCTGCAGCTTTTCGAACAGAGCCCGGTTCAATTCATATAAAGCTAAGCCCGACTTCATTCTCCGGAGTTACCAATTATAAGGTCCAAACTTTATTATGAATTAAAGCCCAAGTCTTTTTGTTCCTTAAGTAAAGTAAGGCTAGTAAGCTTGCCGTTGCAAGGCTTATAAACAGTCATTGATGTTATGATTGAGGGTGAGAAAGAGTATGGGGGCTAAATCGATAAAGCTTGCAGCATGTTGACCCTCATGATCATGTGGGAGCTGGGACCTTTGTTCATGTCGAGTTAGAGTTGACATAGCCACTGTACATAACTTGAAGAGGATCAGATATTGTAACATAATTCCTTCATTATTTGTCACCAAAGCTTCTCATTCCGGCTTTGAAAAATTGCGATTGCGATCTTCTACTTTGGATCCTTTTCTTTTAATTAGCTGTCCTCTGAAATCATTGTGCGCCAAGAAAGTGTACTTCCTATGCATGAGTGGCTCAAAGGAATTTAGATATTGATCAACAAAATGTTTAGAAAATTAAAGGTTTGCTAGCTGATGGTGGAAAAACTGAAGAGACAAGCGCTAATCACTCTACAACAATCACTCTCAATTCTCTAAAAATCCCTCTATTTTTTAATACTCTGTTTTTAGTCCTACCATGATTCTTGTTGTACATTAATTTTTAGTCTAGCTATACTTCCATTTTAGCTAATTCTATTTTTCGAGTATAATTATCAAACGGCTATCAACAATTGTATGTACATCCTGTAAGTCCTTTAAATGTCAATAGACAAGCCATAAAAGCTGCGGCAATTTACGCTCACATGGTATCAATAGCCACTCGAGGTTTTTAGACAACATGACATCCTCTTCAACCTCATCGATTCCTTCTGTGGGCAACACGTCTTCTCTAGATTTGTTTACCTCAAAAACCAATCTGTCTGACATCTCTATCAATTTAGCTTCTACAAACTACTTACTTTGGAAAGCTCAAGTAGTTCCTGTTCTTCGAAGACATGGACTCCTCAATTATGTTACAAATGAAGTGCCTTGTCCCACCACTACCATCATTGTTGAAAATTGTGTTCGCAATCCGAATCCGACAACAACAATGTGGCTGCATCTTGATCAGTTGATTCTCAAATGGATCAACAGTTCTCTTTCAGACATTCTGCTTTCACAAGTGATAAATTGTGAAATGGCACGTGATGCTTAGGAGGCGCTCAAAACTCTGTATGGTCAACATACATGAGATCTTGTTTAGCAGATGTGTGGTGAGTTGCAGGCACTCACCAAAGGCTCCTATTCTATGGAGGAAGATCTGCACAAGGCCAAAGCGTTGGCCTTTCTCTATGTGGTGGAGGGAAACCAATGGAGGATAAAGATTTCATAATATGTTTGCTACGGGGTTTAGGACCTGAATTTGATCCTATTGTGGCTGCCATTAACGCTAGAGACACTTTTCCAGCACTTGAAAATGTCATTAGCAAATTAAGGGACTTTAATCTTCGAATTTCCTCAACCCGTAGCACTCCAAATTCTGCACTGGCACTCAATACCACTCGTAACTTTGGTTTCAAACAACGTGGTGTCCCACCATCTCATGCTTGTGAGTGTGGTCAGAATTATCGTGCTCGTGGGAGTGGCAAATCTTACGACAAGCCTTTTACTGGACGTAGTCAGCAGCCTTCAACTCATGCAAATGGAAGCAGTAGCCGTGGCTCTACTCGTGGTGGACGAGTATCACGCATCACTTGTTTTGTTAAGCAATCAATACCAAATCAAGAAATACCAGATCAAGAGCAATCAATACCAGATCAAGATCAAGCTGTCACAACATTCCAGCTCACAATGAATTGATTTCCGTTAAATAGGAATGCAAGAGATAGTTAGCCATGTATTGCTCAATTTACCATGTATAGCGTGATTTATTTTAGGAAAGCTTCTATAGCTTCTCTGTTTTGTAAGATGTCTATATAATAGAAAATATACAGCAGGCTACGGCATATATTTGGCTTACGCCCGATCCTGACATTATGTCGTCTTCCGCTACTATCTTCATTCCCCCAAACAATCTTCTACAATTTGTTTAGGTGAGGCTTGAGGGACCTGCTTCTTATTTAAATTGGTTATCTCAAGTTGAAGATGCTCTCAGCATTCACGATCTTTTGGGCTACGCGGATGGTACAGAACCTCAAGTTGAAAATTAGCAACGAAGTGTGCAAACTGATCATAATAGTTTTGCAATGATTTCTCATAAACTTGGAGGAAGAGGTGCGAGAAATTAGAAGAAAAATAACAAAAATTGGCAACAACAACGTTCTACTCCAACCCCTCCGATTCAAAAATTTATTCAAGGCAATAGCAATGGCAATCTTGTCTCCTCCAACACTGGGCATGTACCTGCCAATACTAGACGTGTTCCTGCATGGGCAAATGACCCAACTTTTGATCTGTATGTTTGTCAAATATGCGGCAAAAAGAATCACATGGCACTCGACTGTTTCCATAGGTATGATTATAATTACCAGGGGCGCTATCCACCTTAACAATTAGCAACTATGGTAGCGCAATCAAATTCTCTTCAAGATGAGAATACCTGGTACGTTGACAGTGGTGCAAATCAGCATGTTACTGCTAACATTGCTAATCTTCAGTTGGCTGAACCTTACAAAGGAGATGACAAAGTAGTTGTGGGTAATGGTAATGATTTACAAATTAAGCATACTAGTACACTCACGTTACATGCATCTACATCTACTCTGCAAATGAAACATGTTCTTCATTGTCCACAAGCAGTAGTAAATCTTTTGTCTATTAATCGTTTTTGTATAGACAATGATTGCTACTTTGTTCTTACTGGATCCAATTTTTTTGTGAAAGACAACCTCACGGGACACACTTTGCTAACAGGCAGGAGTGAAGGCAGACTTTACCTTATTCAGGTTTATCGAAAAACCATAAATAATTTTCGTACGAGATTTGCTCTTATGGGAGTTCGTACTACTCTTGATGTTTGGCATGCAAGATTGGGTCACCCCTGCTCGCATATCACCAAGAGTGTCATCAAGTCCTTTAATTTGCCTGTTTCTGGCTCTTTCAATTTGAATTCTGTTTGTCAGTCTTGTTTAGTGGGAAAAGCCAAGCAATTACCGTTTAGTGATTCTACGCGTGTAATGTTGTCTCCTTTAGATCTTATTCATTCAAATGTTTGGGTCCCACCTGTTGTATCTAATGAAGGTCATAGATATTATGTTATCTTCATAGATGACTACCCTCATTTTACATGGGTGTACCCTATTCGTAATAAATCTGAAGTTTTTTCTTGCTTTGTGCACTTTAAATCCTTGGCTGAAAATCGCTTCTCTACAACAATTAAACAATTTCAATGTGATAATGGTGGTGAGTTTCTTTCTCACCAAATCCATATTTTTTTACGTCAATATGGGATTCATCAGCGACTTTCTTGTCCCTATACCTCTCAGCAAAATGGCTTAGCTGAAAGGAAACATTGGCACATTATGGAAGTTGGACTCTCATTGTTGGCTCAATCACATTTGCCTACAAAGTTTTGGGTTGAAGCATTTATGACTACCATTTATCTTATTAACCGCACTCCTACTTCTGTTCTAAATTATATACTGTTTGCTCAGACACTAGATTACTCATTTTTACGATCTTTTGGCTGCGCTTACTCTCCCCTCTTGAGACCTTATACAAAGCATAAACTAGCCTTTCGTAGCAAACAATGCATCTTTCTTGGCTATTCATCTCAGCATCATGGATATCGCTGCATGGATCCTATGTCTCAAAAGATTTATATTTCTCGTAATGTTGCCTTTGATGAACTTAATTTTCCAGCACGAGTATGGTCCTTCTCCATGTCTCCTATTGTCATGAGTGTTTCCAAGACAGGAATGTCCTTTGATCTCACTCCCTTTTGTTCGCAGTTCATGTTAGAATAAGTCCCTAATGTTTCAGAATCAGTCACAATTTCCTCTAGTCCCATACAACCACCTCAAAGTCCATTACATGAACCACCTCAAAGCCCATTACGTGATCCACCTCAAAGTCCTTTAAATCAACCATCTTCGCGTCCAATACAGCCACCTCATAATCCACTACCTGATTCATCTTCATCCAATGTCAATATTTCTTCACCTCCTCCCATAAATCCTGCTTCCTCACGTCATATGGTGACATGCTCACGCGTTGGAACTCTTCGGCCAAAAGAGTTTTCAGATTTTCAACTTTTCTATGCTTCTAAACATCCAATATGTGTGTTTACTGGTATGCTTACATGTGTAGAACCAAGCTGTTTCTCTCAATTTATTTTGCCACAGGATTGGAAGCAAGCTATGCAGATGGAATATGATGCACTTATGACCAACAACACATGGGACCTTGTACCACGAAAAATTGGTTAGAATGTTATTTGCACCAAATGGGTTTATAAGGTCAAACAAAAGGCAGATGGGAGTATAGATCGTTATAAGGCAAGGCTGGTGGCACGGGATTTTCAACAGGTGGATGGTGTGGACTTTGCTGAGACATTTAGTCCTGTGATCAAACCTGCTACTGTGCGACTGGTGCTAGCACTTTCTGTGTTCTTTGATTGGCCTGTGTTGCAGTTTGATGTTTCCAATACTTTCTTGCATGGAACACTTGAAGAAGATGTCTTTATTGAGCAACCTCGTGGTTTCATTGATCCTATATATCCTGAGCATGTGTGTCACGTTAAGAAGGCTCTCTATGGCCTTAAACAGGCATCGCGAGCATGGTTTCTATGGCTTTCGAATACGCTACTTGATCTTGGTTTGTAGGCTCCTCTGTAGACACTTCATTGTTTACTTTTCACTGTGGAAAAGTTCATGTCTTTGTTCTCATCTACGTGGATGATTTGCTTATAACGGGGTCTTGTCCTAGCTTTCTCAAAACTCTTACTGCCCAGCTCAAGAAGGAATTTGCCTTAAAGGCTCTTGGTGATCTAGGATATTTTTTGGGCATTGAAGCATCTCAAGATGCCCATGGATTACATCTTCGACAGAGCAAATACATCCTTGATGTTCTTCATCGTGCACGGATGGTGGGTGCAAAACCATATCCGACGCCTTGTATTTCAAGCAGCAAAATTTCTAGTGTGATTGATGAACCTATTCAGGATGTTACGGCTTATAGGCAAATTGTTGGGGCTCTTCAGTATTGTACTCTAACTCGTTCCGAAATTGCCTATTCCGTAAATCGGCTATGTCAACATCTTCATTCACCTACTGCTATCCATTGGAAGTCTACAAAGCGTATTTTACGCTATCTTAAAGGTACAGTCGATCATGGCTTGTACTTCACTAAAGGGTCACTCAACCTTCATGCCTACTGTGATTCTGATTGGGCAGGGGATCTTATTGATAAACGGTCCACTACTGGGTATGGCATTTTCTTGGGTTCTTGTTTAGTCTCTTGGTGTGCAAAAAAATAGAATGTTGTATCTCGATCAAACACAGAGGCAGAATACCGAGCCTTAGCTATGGTTGTTGCTGAATTGTATTGGATTTGGATGTTGCTTAAGGACCTACGTATACCTCTTCTTTCTCCTCCTACAGTTTGTTGCGATAATCAGAGTGCAATTGCCCTTGCTGCCAATCCTGTTTACCAAGCTCGCACCAAACACATCGAGGTTGACTTCTATTTTATTCGTGAGAAGGTGATTAATAGAAATGTCCAAATTCACTATATCTCCACCTTCGATCAAGTAGCATATATTTTTACTAAAGGCTTGACATCCTCTCGGTTTCTGCTCCTAAAAGACAAACTCATGGTTTGTGATCTCCCCATTCGTTTGCGGGGGGAGGGGGGGTGTTAAGCAATCAATACCAAATCAAGAAATACCAGATCAAGAGCAATCAATACCAGATCAAGATCAAGCTGTCACATATCACATTCCAGCTCACAATGAATTGGTTTCCGTTAAATAGGAATGCAAGAGATAGTTAGCCATGTATTGCTCGATTTACCATGTATAGCGTGATTTATTTTAGGAAAGCCTCTAAAGCTTCTCTGTTTTGTAAGATGTCTATATAATAGAAAATATACAACAGGCTACGACATATTGGTCTAGCCCTTTTTCCTTTTATTCTTATAGTTTTTGGTGTGGTGGTCCGACTCATAAGGCTGATAACTATTGTGCTTTTGATGAAGAAGCAGACCAGTATCAAGCATTTCTCACAGTTCAAGCTGGTGAAACCATTGATGAAGCATGATACTCAGATATGGGTGCAAAACAGCATATGACTCCCACTCAAACTGAGAAACAAGGTACTCTACCATACAAAGGAACTGATATGGTTATGGTTGGTAATGGTTCTCATCTATCTATTTCTGGTATTGAAAATTCATATGTGCCTAACACCAATCTTATCATGAAGAATACTCTTATTGTTCCTACTCTCTAGAAAAAATTACTTTCGGTTTCTCAATTTACTGCTGACAATAATTGTTGTTTCATGTTCTATCTGTGGGGCTTTATTATCAAGAATCTGAGGACGAACCAAGTACTTCTTAAAGGACTCGTGGAGGACAGACTATACTCCCTGCGTTTCAAGTCTCCCATTGCATCTCCTTGCATTTGCACTAGTTGAAGGTTGCTGACTACGTCCTGCAAAAGGTTTGTCGTAAGACTTGCCACTCCCACTCCCACGATAATTCTGACTACGCCCACGAGCACTATCGTTTGAAACCAGAGTTACGAGTGGTATTGAGTGCCAGTGCAGAATTTGGAGTGCTATGGGTTGAGGAAATTCGAAGATCAATATAAATTTTGCTAGCTTATGCAAAGTGCATGTTTACCTGAGATTAATTGATGTTTAGTTTCCTCATTTTCTTTAAAATATTAACAAATATCACATTATAATGACAACTCCGGCCGGCCCCAACGTACAGATGGCCCTCTCAAAATCATATTGACTATTCTTACATCGATCCAGCCAAGCAACATCATAATCTTGAACTGAATAAATTCCCACCATGCACTGTCTATTTTTAGAGTTGGAGGTACCCACATTTAAATGCTTGGTTGTCCAATCAAATGCCAAAGCAGGAATATTTCCTCCCATGGAACCCGGATAAATGAGCACAATTTTTCTTGGTCACAAGAGCATCATCTTCTAAGGACTGAAGTAATGATGATCAATGCAATTACATCCCGTACCATTAATTGAGAATTCTTCAAATAAAGTCTTTCGTTTGATAATTAGTGATCTGAAGGCAATTATGAAAGGAGATGATGCTTCAAAAACCAATATGATCAATTACAATATCTATATGATGGTTCTGGCATAATATTAATGCATTACATTAGATATCAATATTGTTGGCCACGTAATAATATACTCTTTTCAATGGGTACGTATTTCCCACATTATAATCATCTTTACAAAGAAAATTACAAGTGGCCTAGCTGCATATAATATCAGTATAGATACATATCTATACATAGACACACATTAACAAAGATGTACACACTGTGTGTGTGTGTGTGTGTGTGTGTGTTTAGAGGGATCATGCAGGGACAGAAAATTCCAAGTTGGTGCCGGCCGGTTTGGAGGGAAGCACGAGCAAATTAAGAATGGAATGGTGAAAGGAATTTAGTACTAAATGACACACTAAAATGTATGAGATGGTATGTGTCGAGAAGAAGTTGGAACATACCCATATGGGCTTGTGAGGGTGGCAAAGATCCTCCAAACAAATCTGCAGATTGTGGTTTCCCTCCCCCCAATCACTTATCCTTCTCACCTGCACATATTCCTAAAGACGGCTCCATAATTTCCTCCCTACTAAAATATTCTATTTTCAACCATATCATGATATATATCACTTAGGCTTTTCATGTCTCTATTCTTGGTGGTTATCCTAAAACCTTCATGTGATCATGTCTCTTATATTCCTTAGTATTTATATTAATATCGATCTCACCCAACTCTGATCAAATTTTAAGAAAATGGTTTTCCTTCTCTTCGTGTCTTTGAATTTGGGAGCACCCTGTTATAAGTTTGTGGAAGCATCTAACACAATTTCCCGTAGGGCCATGCATGGAATGTGTTTTTAGATAAGAAAGTTGAAAAATACTAGCGTACTAATTTGACATGCATTTGAAAAAAAAAAAAAAATTCGCATGATTTTGATTTTATACCGAAGGTCATCTTCATTATAAATCTGAACACGGTTAACAATTTTTCGGTTCATTGATTATAAGATGCTCGATTCTATTTTTGTCACCCATTTGTTACCTTCATGTTCTTTTTCTATTCTCTCTCTCTCTCTCTCTCATGTTTCCTTCCAGTACGTCGAATCTTATTCTTACTTTGTTCGAGCTGGCATAGCTTGGGATGTTTCATCTGGACAATCTTAACCTAGCTAGGCAAGGTCTCCCGAGCAGAACTTAGCCCATCCCGGCCTCAGCCTGCCCCCTTTAAACCTCTGGATCGATATAATTATAGAGTAGCAGTACTTTTATATATATAGGATTAGAGTGTGTAGGTCCAATATGTTGAAAGAAAAATAGGTGGCAAAGTAAATAGGTTTGAGAGGAGTCTCATGAGTTCAAACAACGCGCGCGTCTGATGTCAATTTGTAGTTCGAAAATATTATTCATAGTCTTGTTGGAGCTAAAATCGATAGTTTCAACGTCTAATTTCTTACTTTCTTTTTGGAGTAAACAGCAGAAGAATACTCCATCTGTATTGAATTGAGAGAATTCATCAAATGCTACAAAAATATTCATATAATATGTGCATAAGTGAGACGTCGGGTTGGCCATTCTGGAACTTGTCTTTACTGCTGTCTTGATACTAGTCATGCAGCTGTCATAGATTGTCTTTGACCATGATTTTCAGTTTTGACTCATCCAATCCACAATGCATGCATCCATGCAAAATGTCCTAAGAAAAGCTAGAGCCCCTTCCCCTCACCTTATCCTCACAGTGTTCATCAATTTATTACTTTTCCTCAACAAAGCAGCTTCCATATTACTGCATATATACTTTTCAGTTGAACACTAGGCTGTTTATTCAAACTATTGCTTTTTAAGTTCAAAATAATAATTATCATGGGAAAAATGGCATGAGAGAGAGATCAGCTGGGGGAGAAGGGGCTACATAATGCAATTAATTAGTACAAGAGGAAAAGGGTCGAATTCATAAGACAACATCATTACATGAATAGGTATGGTGATCTTGTTGCACCGCGGCCATTTTGGGCAGTTCATTTTATCAAAGTAATAAGACTCTAAGATATTTAATACATATATTTATATATTTATGTCAATATTTATATATCTGCGTTTTTGCCTAGTGAAAGAACGAGCAAAAGACCGTGCTTTTCAACTCCTCCATTTGCTTGGTCCTTGCTTGATCAGTATATAATATCTCCGGCCAACATTCTGAAGGGAAGGAATTAGAAAATAAAAATCACAACAGAGAAGTTTAAACTGCAACAACAACTATGGCCGGCTGGTTTTGGACATAAACTGATAAACATGCATGTGTTACATCAGGATTTTGATCCACGTACAGTACTTTTATATGACATTCTGCAATGAATGGGGCCAATTACCTTAAGAATCTCAATACAAGCAAGCTGGGTCTGATACGTTGCTTTCCCTTTCGTTTGCTTAATAGTTTGATACCCCATTACCTTTTCGCCTCGCTCGTACGAATTATGAATTGCTGCATGGGCCCGTCGTTTTTCCTTCTTCCTCTTCGCATAGGCACCTAGGGCAGTGAGACCCACTTCCCGCTTGCCCAGCAAGCCCTTGCTGTGGAGAATATCTGAGAGGATTATAGAGAACTAAGAGGGCCATTTAAAGGAACCTTTTTCTCAGTTAACAGTTGCCCTTAATATTCTAGTTTTATTTTCTTAATTACTAGTACAATTTCCACGTATCTGAATCAATGTCCCACTGTTGTTCTAAAATTTTTCAGTAGAATTACGGATCATAGCCGAAGATCATGTTCTACATTCATGGTCCTGTTAATTATGAAGACGTGCAAAGCAGAGGGAAAAAACCAGTAGTTCTCTCAATTATGAAGACGGAGGGGCCGGAAACATTAGTCGTCTAGATCTGACAGTGATTAGAAATCAGAGCTCTAAGTATAAATGGAGGCAGAGACACATAACAGAGTCACCAAAGAAACCCCAATTTCTGTGTGATCTCTCTCTGTCTCTCTCTCACCATTATTAATAAAGACGGCCTGCGAGAACTAGGATTCCCTATACATCGGATCTGCTGCTATATTTCATTGCCCCCCACCCTCGGCCTTACCCATATCTCTCCCCTCTATTATCATATTCATTCATTCATCCCTTTATCCATTCTAGATAAAATAAGAGGATCCCTGGAAAAGTAAAAACAAATAAATTATATTAATATTAATGAGTAAGGCCCTTTGTTTTCTCGAACATGTTATGTTATTCAGGTGATAAAACTTTGCTGGGAAAGTTGGATATAGACCAATCATAAAAGGTCGTGTATCAATTTTTGCAGCAGTAGTTCGATCGTGTTGCAATTGTGCACATGAAACCCTGAGGCATTTCTGTTCTTTCACTTTCCTTTTATTTTAATGTTTTTTTTTCTTATGGACAACGATATTATGAGTCATGCATGGGAGATCAGCTTGTGTGTGTGTTTTTTCACCATGGAATTTTGATGGGACCACTTAGCCACGCTCGATGCATATGATCAACATAATAAACAGTTTTCTTGTTATATATGTCAATATATATAGATGTAACTCGTTCCATTGTGTGATTGGCTGGGATTACTAGTTTGTCATGCACTGATCAGAAAACCATTCAATAAGATAACATCATCTTCATATATATCTAACCATACTTATATTATCCGCACCTTCTGTTTTTTAAGACGTCTTCGAATAATGCTACGTAGAATCGTAGAATGCACGAGTTAAGCACTTAAGCACTCGATTGAGCAAAAGGAAAGACAAATTACAGGGGCTAGCTACGTACACATGAGGTTATTCTAATGTCGATAAGGGCCTCACAGAAAGTGATTGAAGGAAACTAGATAGAGAAACAGCGGCCCCATTTGCCTCTAAAGATGCTATACGGTCACGTGTAAGTGTCCAACTAGCAGGGGAGAGAGAGAGAGAGAGAGAGAGGGAGATGAAAAGGTGGGTCGGAGGCGGCCGGAGGGGTATTGAGAGGGTCCAGCATGCATGCATGCAGGAGATAAATCGATAATGGAAGTGGCTTTCCGCCTTCATCCTCTCTGGACATGTTCCCACCATTATTCCAAATTATATCTGTGATTCCTATCATCCATTCCCTCAAACTTGAAATGGCGGCATGTATAATTTTGCAACCAAAGCAGCATGATTTTGACATGAATTAATTAGACTGTAACAATTGTAAGTGGCCGCTAGCTACATTAAAATAATATTGCAAGCTATATATGCTGAATTGATCACATGCAAATTAAGCCTTTTAGCTCAAATATTAGTAGAATGAAGATTCTCAAATAAATAGATATAAAGAGAATTACAATCTTTATTAATCATATATATAATAGTACCGTTTGAAAATCCATGTGAATAATAATAAATTTTGTAGGGCCTACTTCATCTGTCTATTTTTATCATAATCGTTTGGATACAGAAACCATCTCATCTCATTATTATAACTTTTCTAAATTTCTACACAAAATTCTAATAAACAATTCAATTTTTTTAAATTTTAAAATAATAATAATATTAAAAAATAATATTTTAATAATATTTTATTTAACTCATCTAAAATTATCTCATCTCATCTCATTATACAAACGAGTGCCTAGGCTTTCAAACTTAAACAAAAACTCGAGAAGATCTTATTTTTGAAATAGTGTAGGCCGATCAGGAAGATTTAATTAAGATATTGACAATTATAAGAAATAAACCAAATCATGTTATTTGGCGACAAGATATTCCACTTGTACATATGTCGTATTACGATGAATGCAACATATAGGAAATTGACGACTTAATTATTAGATAACGAAACTTGTGGCTCCAGAAAATCATTAAACATAATAATCTTGAATGGAAAATACTATAGATACAGAGGGATCCTATAAAAGGATCCCATACACTGACGTGCACAGTGTGCCACGTCTCTCTATTTTTTTTCCTTGCTTTTTTTTTTTCTCTTCCCGTGCGAGCCCCCTCCCCTCCCCTTTCCCTCTCTATCTCCGCCCATCTCCACCGTTCACATTGCCGCCATGGTGGTCAGGGACCACCTCAGACAGCTTGCCATGCACAGGAGCTCCCATCCTCCTGCCGGACGGTGCTGCTTGGATCGCCGGCAGATTGGTCCCCGACCACCATGGCGGCAACGTGAACGGTGGAGACGGGCTGAGACAGAGAAGGAAAGGGGGAGGAGGGGAGGGGACTCGTGCGCTATCGTGAGTGGGAGACGTTGCCACCTGGACCACCGGCGACTTCTGCTGGCCCTGAGGTGGTCCCCGACCACTATGGCTGCCACAGAGAGGGCAGAGATAGGCGGAGGGAGGAGGGGAGGGGAGACGCGGAAGGGAGGAAAAAAAAGAAAGAAAGTTGAGAGACGTGACAAACTGTGAGTGTGTCATATCAGTGTGTAAGATTCATTTATGTCAGTAGTAGCCCTCATCTTGAATTAGTCGATTTCCTAACCTATGATTAGCTGTCACTTTAACTATACGGTGTTTCTATCGATTATCCAAACTCTACAATCAATCAATCATCTTTTCTTAGTTATTGTGAACTCAAATTTAGTCCTTGTGAAGTCCTATCGCCTTAAACGACGGAGCATAACTTGATGGAATAGACTATTTAACGGCCAAAGGGACAAAAGGGAGACAATGGCCAGCTTGTTGGCAACTAGTGTCCATAGTTTTTGGTTTTTGACCAATCAATTATGAGAAGCAAAATAGAATTTGAATGGATTAAGAGTATTTATAATCATCCGATCAAAACAGATTCCGAAATTAAGAAAGAGACAACTTGTAAACTCATCAAATTTTAAGACGTATAATATTTGATTTATAGAGTACGTACGCAATTTTTGTCGTGTATTTCTTTTTAAAAAAAGTGAATAAATAAGAAATTTATATAAAAAAAATTAATTTTTAATAAATTATATTAATTTTTTTAAAAAATACATAATACTTATATAACTCATAACTGTATTTAATATTATTTAAATTTTAATGATGTATATGAATATTGTGAATCTTAATATTAAATGATATAAATTAATATGACGTGGCTATTCCTATTTTAATTACACAATCTATTTGGAATCTATGATTAAAGGGGGTTTTAATCAAATTATGATTGATTGATGGCTTACTTTTCTTGTCTTTTTACGTGGAATAAAAATATTATTAAAGAGAAAGTCTTTTTTTTTTAGGGAAATGCTATGCATCAGCCTCACACCAGCACACACTTCACATCACTTTTTTTTTTTTTACACTCAATAGGTTGAGTGTGTGCTGGTGTGGGACTGATGCAAATATTTTTCCTTTTTTTTATTGAGTTCAGCCATGTATAGATACACTCGCGGAGTCATCGCGCACTCATCTAACATGGCAACATTCTTTTAGTTTAAAAAAGAAAAGAGTCAGGATAGTCTGTCGTTTAGAATAGTCTGCTCTATTTAACCACACTTTATATTTGAGTTTTTTTTTTTCATTTTATTATTCACTTTTTTAAATATTTTTATAAAATAAAAAAATATACCAATACACTTAAAATCACTTCTTTAATCACTGAATAAATAAAAAATTTCCGAGCGGTACACTTGAGTGGTACCATTGAGGCGGCAGAATAGCTTTTCTCAAAAGAAAAAGCACTAGGCGCCATTCCTCTTTGCTAATAAAACTTCAATCCTCATTTTCTCTTTCATCTTTTTTGCGTAATTTCTTCCAGTATGATTGAAATTCCATGGACGCATTCTCATCCTTCTTTGGCCAGTCTTGGTTGCATTGTAAAAGCATACGACTTTTTCTGGATTTCTCTAAAAGCATACAACTTTTTCTTCATAGGTGAAGTTCAAGTCTTGGTTGCATTGTAATTTGTAATAGCAATGTACAACTTTTTCTTCAAGGCTGAAGTTTAAGTCTTGGTGGAAGATTGCCTCTCTACCTCGGCCTCTACTGCTACCTCTCCTTCCCTTCATCTTGTCCACGAAAGCACAAGCGATTCCCTTTCTGTGCCGTGAAGCTTTTCTTGCAAGCTTTCGTTTGCCACATGCTTAAATACCATGACCCATTGTTATGAAATTATGGAGATCGGATCTAAGAAATATAAATCTATTGGCCTTCAAACAAAACAATTAAGAACAAACAAAATGGAGAGGGAGAGGGAGAGAGAGAGGTCCGTCAAAGATGGAAATGGAGATGGAGGGAGGGAACGAAATGGAGAGGGAGAGGAAGAGAAAAATGAAAGGGGTGAAAATACACTATTTTGTTAAATGACATGGACATCTCGATTACATGCTGGTTGCATCCATATTTTTTGTTTAGAAATTATTGAGCTAGCAAATTGACAATCTTACAGTTGACCTATATACCATCCTCTATCAACGTAATAAGTAGAGAGGCAATGCAAGAATGTCAAGTCCTTCAAACTAGATAGATGCGAGTGGAAAAATGATCGTTTGGTAAGTTCTATGTAGGACAATTCATCTGGGCCGAGTTTTTTCCCGGCCTGATCCAGAACCCGAAAAATTGAGTTTCGATTCCGGCTCGGATCAAACCCGGGCCGAAACTTGGGTTGACAAACTCGGACCAACCTGGTTCGGGTACGGGTTTAAAATCCAGTACCCGGGTCTTTAAAAAAAAAACCGTTATCAAGACCCCATTTTGATACCGGTTATAGACTTCCCCCTCCCCCCACTCTCTCTCTCTCTCTCTCTCTCTCTCTCTCTCTCTCTACGCTGTGGCCAGAGAAAACTAAGAAACCCTAAGTCCCTGCCTCGATCATCGTGACCCCGTGAGCCGTGACCCCATCACCGCCGCTGCATCATCGTCACCGCATCCCCGTTGCTGCATCTCTATCGTCGTCGGCCTTTCCCTCTAGAGCATTGTTCACTTGTTTGGATACTCTCTCTCTCTCCCTCCCTGTAACTATGATTATGTGCATGAGGAATGGATTGGGTAATCAATTGGTTGATAATGGTTTGGGTTATTTATGTATTCTATATTGGTTGATAATCGTAGTTAATGGGTGTTGGTTTCCGTGGATTGTGGGCTTTAAGTCTATGCTTTTCCTTTTAGATTTGTGTTGTTTTGTATATCTTATTTGTCATTAAGTAGAGTACTAGACCTCCATTAGATTTCTGGATTTGGCTTTACTTGTTTGGATTTCTGGACCTCCATATCTTTCATTAGTACGTATAAATATGAATTTGTAAATAAACTGGATTTACACAGACTTTAATTTAGTAAGAATAAACTGAATAGCATCTTAGGATGACCTTTAGGAAGTCTTTTTTTCATATCTAAGCTCTAAGCTTTACGTTGCCTTCCAGCCATCAAACATTCCAATTTAGTGATTTTAGGCCTTGACTTAATAATTTCTTGTCATTTTGTGCATTCGTCATTTCTTATATCATCTTTATCTTTAGTTATTTTATTTTTTTCACTTCTTGTTCATGCATGCCCTGTGTAGTGTTCTTGTTTAGAAGGTTTTGTTTCATTCTGGGTAGTGTTCTTCAAATTTTCTTTCTGCTTGATGCTTGTAGACTTGTAGTTGTGGTCGGGGGTGGGTATCCATGTTGGGTTGGATTGAGTTGGGATGCAGAGACTAATCTGTAAATTGTGAGCATTGTTAGCATAATGAGAGCATTGTTTGACAGTCTAGATGCTGAATTTTTATAGTGGTTTGGTGTTATGGTCATAAATGTGTTTGATGATTTGTAAGTTCTCTTATATTTTATTATATTTAATCATTTATTATATTGTGTTTGGTAGTTTTTATTACTCAATAATAGGTGGAAGAAAATTCTGTAATTTGTAATGTCGGTACAATCCAAGGGGTTGGTGGTGACTCCTCGTCTATTCAAGTGGATGTGGAGGAGCATGGGTGTCTTCCAACCCTTTCATCCATATATTTACAACATCCTACATATTCCATCTCCCCTTTACCCAAACAATAAAAAAAAATACTTAGTAACCAATCGGTGGTTTGGGAACACTTTACTAAAGTGTAACTTATTGACCAAGATAACTCAAAAGCTCAGTGCAATTATTGCGCTAAGCTATAGAGGTTTCACTACAAGAATGACACTTCATCTATAATACACCAGCTTCAAAATGCAAATAAAACTTCCCCTCTTAGATTTAAAGGAATTGGAAAAAGTCAATAATCTAGTGTTAAGAGGGATGCCGAGGGAAGAGTGTGTAGCCCACAAAGTTTAGTGAATTATGATGCAGAAAAACTTAGGGCGTCAACCGTTAAGTTTTTTCTTAGGTGTGAATTGCATTTTAGGCTTTTGGAAAATGAAGGGTTTGTTGAATATGTGGCTGATTTAGAGTCTCAATTTACTTTACCATCCCGAATCACTTCAAAAAGAGATTGTATTAAGCTGTATAACAAAGAAAAGATATAGCTAAAACAATTTTTGGATGATCAAAGAATCTCTCTAACCACTGATACCTGGACATCGGCATAAAATATGAACTACATGTGCATTACTGCACATTTTATTAATTGCAACTGAAAATTGCAAAAAAAAAATAATAAAGTTTTGCCAAATTCTCAACCATAGGAGCGAAACTATTATGAGGGTGTTAGACTTGGGGTTGCATGATTGAGAGATTAATAAAATCTTGACCATCACAGTTGATAAAGCCTCCTTTAATAATGTTGTTGTTGATTACATGAGGAGGAGAATAAAAGATAGTGATTGTACCATATTGAGTGGTGAGTTTCTTTACATGCGGTGTGTTGCCCATATATTGAATTTGATTGTTATTGACGGCTTGAGAGATGTTTATGAGTTTGTAACAAAGATTAGAGATGTCGTCAGATATGTGAAGTCTTCATCGTCGAGGTTTGCCAAATTCAAGGTTTGTGCGGTAAAGGAAAATATTAGTTGAAATATGATTTGTTTGGATGTTCCTACTAGATAGAACTCCACATATTAGATGTTGAGTATCGCTGAAAATCACAAACAAGCCTTTGAACACTATTATATGTGTGTGGATAGTGAGTTCGTGAACCTCACTGTTGATGATTGGAAAAAAATCATATATTTTTGTAAAGTTGCTGAAAATATTTTATGATGTTACATTGAACATTTCTAATTCTTTGTATGTGACGGCTAATGTATACTTTCAAGAACTTTGCATAATTGAAGATACATTAAATGATATGTGCAATAGTCATGATATTATCACTAGGACCATAGGCAAAAATATGAAAAGTATCGGGTTAGAACAGATAGGTTCAACTTGATGATATATGTTGCTTTTGTACTTAATCCACGATATAAAATGATAGCAATGAAGTTTTGGTTGAAACAGCGCAAAGAGGATGAGTTGGCGGATAGGATGGAGGCCAAGGTTAAACTCTTGTTAAGCCGTTTAATTGAGCAGTATAACAAATTTTGTGTGGGTAATGGGGGGAGTTTTAATGTGGCTCAAGAGAGGTCAAGCACTACTTCTACTTCTACTACTATCTCGACTAAATTTGATATCAAATTAGAGAAATACATTCAAAAGTAATAGTTTATAGATTTTAGATCAGAACTAGATCAGTATTTGTCGGAAGGGTGTGCACAAAAATCACCCAGTTTTGATATTTTGGATTGGTGGAGAGTTAATGCCACCAATTATCATGTCCTTGCTAAGGTAACACGTGATGTGTTAGTCACCTCCATTTCCATTGTTGCCTTGAAGTCCGCATTTAATACTGGATGACGCATCTTGGATCCTTTTAGAAGTTCATTGTCTCTAGAGACTGTCGAAGTCCTCATTTACACTCAAAATTGGTTAATAACCAAACCTGTCGACATCCGAGAGTTGGTATTAAGAAGTAAGACTAAAAGAGATTTATATTAGTTTTTTATTGAGAATATGATTTGAAAATCTAAATGGAGATAAAATATTTGAAGTCTAATTAATAATAAAAAAGCTTTTGTTAAAAAAAAAATCCGAGTACAACCTGGATTTTTGGGTTTCAAAAAACCAAGGTCTAACCCGAACAAACCCGATCCGGGTTCCGACCCGGGTTTGAAACCTGGGTCCCGGTCTGAGTATACTCGAGTTCCCGAGTTGGAACCCGAATAAAAACTCCTATTTCTACGGCCGTTCTCTTATTTATAATCTCTTACAAATTCCCAAGTACCTTGTGCCAAAACCGTCGAAACACATCACTTTCCACGTCACACATATATGATCAAAGAGAAATGATATGTATAAATTTTATTATAAAAATAAATAAATAAAATTTACTTTTTTTATGAGTTCATATTTATACAAAAAAGTTATATAAGACTTTTAGTTTGGATTCAGAAAATGTTTTATCTAATCTCATCTCATCATCACAATTTTCTTAAATTTTCACACAAAATATAATAAATAATTTAACTATTTTAAATCAAAATTCAAAATTTTCAAATTTTAAATAATATTAATATTAAAAAATATTATTTTAATAATAATTTTTTAATTTTTATCTTTTATATAAAATCATTTCATTTCTAAATCTAAACCAGCATTAGTTGCATAAGAACCTGCAATGATTTCAAACCTATTGTGGAGAACGCCATCCTTCAGGGTTCAAACTCCAAAGTCCCAAACGTAAATTGCTAAGAAAAAACCATATGCAGATAGTATGATTTTTATTAATTATTCAAGGTTTTTCAACAAATTCATACGAATAACTATGACCCCTTGAAAAAAAAACCTTATCGTTTTGAGAAGTGAGGTCTATATTATTTTTAGTCGTCGATAGTAAAACTATATTTTGACTGTCGTAATATTTAATCGAGGTGAATTTTCCCTTAAAAGAATGTAATGTTGCACTACTACATAACACATTGAAATAACATTTTTCACAAAGTTAAAGACAAAAGTATAATAAAAATTTTTATTTAAAATTAAATTATATCATATATATATGTATTATTTATTCCGATTATAAATAATTTTTTGTTATTATTTTTCAAAGAGCGGCGTCAAACAAGCAACTTGATCCAGGTGATACCGTAAAATTATGCCAAGTTGTCCTGCGAAATCCCGTTGACTCCGTTTCAACCATATTTGTCTTTCCGTTTCTCTTCGGACAATCCCACGTGGCGGTCATGTCAGTAGATCCAACCGCCCACGGCCCCTGGTTTGGATACATTCCATGGCTCTCTGTCCCAGTTGCTCCATTAAATATTTTAATAATATTTAATTTTATAATATTTTTATTTAATTTTTTCTCGTTTATTTTTTAACATCTCATAAAATATCTAACTCGAGATGAATCATTTCGTTACTTCACCTTACTAAAGGGGCCAGTTATTGTCAGATTCCGGTACACCCCGAGTCCCTGTCAGACTTCCCCGACGACCTTTTATTTCCTTTATATATACCCCACCCATCCTCTCCTTTCCTCTCAACCATGTATGGCCGAATACAACGAGGTAGCACACCAATACATACATTAAAGCGCACGTAACGAGTAATAGTAAGCAGCACAGTACCTTTGGCTCACAACCACTGAGGCCTCTTGTTCTGTGCTAGCATCAGTTAGTGGAATTTACCTAATCCCAAGTCGATATTACCAGTACACCACCTTTTTGTTCACCAAGCGCACTGCGCAGTAGTAGTACGTTATCAGAGCAAAAGCTGCTGCCTTTCTTTTACTTTTCCACTCGCTTGTTTCTTAAAAAGGGTCTCTTGAGTTTTCTTGTGGGGAGGTGATGAACAGGGCGTTACCGGAGATGTTGCACTGTCTAAGCGGGCCGGGGAACGGTACGGACATGACGGTGCTGGAGAGGCAGAGGACTCGCGTGAAGTGGCAGCACCAAGAACAACAGAACTATTTTGGGGGCAGTGAGTTTGTTGGCGTGTTTTTGGAGCCAAGTCAGGCGGGTCAAGTTGGGGATTTTCAGGATTTGCTGGGTGGCGGCGGCGGCTCGGTGCTCCGTGATGTGATGACCCGCTCAGTGAAGCCAGACCCAGGTTTGGAAAATGGGTGGCCTGAGTTGGGCAGGTATGAGTTGCCGGACCTGGGGTTTGGGTCTGCTGTGTTGATGAATGGGAGTCCTACAGGGTTTGAAATGAACCCTACCATTACAAGGACTTCTAGCTGCCCACCCGCGGAGGCGCAAGTGGCGCCCGAAGCTAAAGGCAAAGTGTCAGAGCCGACGGAGAAGATGAGTTCCGCGGTCGGGAGAGAGAGCTTCAAGAAGAGGAAGGCTGATAAGGTGCAGAACACCAAGGTGTGTTGTGTTTGTTTTATTATAAGGATTTCTCCGAAGTCTTTACCATAAAGACTGTAATACCATGCACAATGCCTCTTTAAAATTTCAAAGCGTTCCTTTTGGAACTCATTAAATCTCTCTAAATTTGGGATGTAATGAATAATTCCTGTTACTTGATTTCTCTCTGTGTTTTATTTCTTTTTGTTCCTCTATGTTTTAATTGAATGCCCTGTTCCACCTGTAGAATTTATTTAGCAGCACAAGCTTCCTTACTCTTTTGAAATAAATTGTTTTGACTTGCAGATTAGATATTTTTTGACAACTTAAGATGCGCAAGATCTTTAAAGCAGCAGTCTTTGGGAGGTTCTGGTGAAATTACTAATGAGGATCTCTTTTTCTTATGTCTAGGTTGTTTCGGAAGACGACGCCAAAGACAAGAGGAGCAAAGTATGTGCAGAAGAGGGGGAATCAAAGATCACCACAGAACAAACCAGGACCAAAAACACCTCCACTCACACGAATAACAGGGAGACTTCTGCTGATACTTCAAGGGAGAATTCAAAAGCTTCCGAAGTTCAAAAGCCTGACTATATTCATGTCCGGGCACGTCGTGGTCAGGCCACAGACAGCCACAGCCTAGCTGAGAGAGTGAGTACGAATTATGATATTTCCTTTCTTTAGGCATATACTTGCGTCATGATCAACAATATTCCACTTGGCAGAATTTCTCTTCAGCAATAGTGTGATTTATGTCATGTATGAATGTGTTTTGCAGGTGAGAAGGGAGAAGATCAGCGAGAGAATGAAGTATCTACAAGATTTAGTACCAGGGTGCAACAAAGTCACAGGGAAAGCTGGAATGCTTGATGAAATCATCAATTATGTCCAATCCCTTCAACGACAAGTAGAGGTAGCTTCATATTATAGTCTTCATAGACTTTATGCTTTTGTTTATAATTCTTAAGATATGTTTCTTAAGATGTCATATTCGATGTAATCTGAATGGTGTCCTCTCATTATTATGATATGCAGTTTCTGTCCATGAAACTAGCTACTGTGAACCCGAGGCTTGACTTCAATATTGAGGACTTGTTCGCAAAAGAGGTAAAAAAATATTTAATTTAGTATATTTGACGAAGTGTGTATTAGCCATCCATTTTGGTTCTCATAAAGAATGAGTAAAATGAATGAAATTGATTTGCTTGAACATGCTAGCTTTAACATTTTGGCTCTCTTGGAAAGCTTAGGGTGTCCACCATTCTCTCGTGTTGTTCATTCTCTTTTGCTTCAATATCAACAGATCTTTCCTGCTTGCTCAGCCAATTTCCCAACAATTGGAAGTTCATCTGAGATGACTAATCCTGCCTATCTTCAGTTCAACCCAGTACAACAAATGGTTGCATGTTGTGGGTTGGAGATGGGAGTGAATACACCTGATCTTATGGCACTTCGACGAACCATCAGTGCACCTGTATCGCTCCCCGAAACTTATTTCGACACACCCTGCTTCACTGTAATTGCTTCTATACTTTGTATTTTAATGTGCTACTATCTCCCTTTGAACTTGTCAGTTTTATAAAATAGATTGGCCTTCCTTCTCCTGCAGCAACTCCACCCTCCTTTAACTTGGGATGCTGATTTACAAAACCTTTTCAATCTGGATTCCCATCAAGGAAGATCGATTTCCTTCCCATCCCAACCATTTACAGGTAGGCAGAGCTAGCATCTAAAAATTTCCTCTTCGCTTTCATGTTTCCATCAGTTTCAAGTGGAAATGGAGTGTGTGTGTGTGTGCGTGTGTTTTCTTTTTTACCTAAGAACAAGACCATGTAGTGTGCCCTGTTACTGTCAATGCTCAGAAAGTATGTATACTTTTATGTCGAAATAGAGAAAGCTGCTTATAAGGATCTATCTATCTTTTTCTTCCAAAACCATTGAATCCACATATATTTTTCAATGACCACAGCACACCCACAACTGTTCTGATAGAAAGAAGAAGCAATCAAAGGTGTAGTGCGCTTTGACACTATTCCACATAATTGCTATCATCACCATTCACTGGTGAATATGCATCATACAAAGATTTCCTTAACTTGAAATGGGTCTCCCTCCTTAGATGAGCTTTTTGATGTATTTAATTTTTAATCACAGCATCAATTGGGCGTTTTGATATTCTCTTTCTGTCCCTAAATTCCATGAAACAAACCCCCCCCCCCCCCCCAAAACAAGAAAAAAAGAAAAGAAAAGGAAATCGGATCGGATTACACAGTTATTACACTGCGAAGTATTGACGCTAAAAAAACTAAATGCACAATTGTTTTTGCAGGTTCCAACGAGGCCAGCAATTTGAAGATGGAGATCTGAATAAAAAGTATCCATCATACAATTTCTTGGCAGAGTTCACTCAATGAAGCCTCTGATCCATATTCTTTTTTGATTTTTAATGTTAAAATACATAACGTATATAGTTGTATTTATACTTGCCTCAATAGTATGAATAATATCAATGCCTACTTGTCAACAATCCTCTGTTTCTTTGCCTTCTACTGTAATCTAAAAAACGCTAGAGGTACTAAGAAAAGTTGATGGAGATTGGATGACGGAACCAAGGGTAAGGCACAAAAGAACAAAGAAAAAGGGATAATTAAAAGGGAGATTTTTCCACCGGGATGGCAGATGCATTTATACTTTTTGCACCGGAGTGTGTGGGTGACAAGCTCGGCAATTAGTTTTCCGCAAGTACTTGTCTATTTTCCAATATGATAGTCAATATGATGCAGAGTTTCAAAATCAGAACGTCTGGTCTATACTCTATTCGTCCTAGTTCACTACTATGTCACACCTTGAGGCTTGAGGCTGCATGTATACTTACCATTTGTCGCTATTAAAATCAACTCAGAAGATCGACACCATCTTCAAATCGAACTAAATAATAAAACCCTCGTTTCAATTGAAAGACAAACCAGTACAAAAGTAAATTAACCTGCACCAAACTGTCGCAGCAAACACATTTGTTTGTGCAAATGGTATACGTCGCTTTAATCCAGTGGTACAAGTTGTCCCTCTGTAGGATGAACTTGAGTGACAACTCTCAAGCACTAGGACCGTCTGAGAGTCCCTCTTGGAGAGATTAATACGTTGATTGAGAAGGCTGATAATTATGCAGTAGAATGTTGAATGCGATGCCATTATTATGTGCAGAAGGAGATTACAGAGGACCAACATATCCAATCATTCACATTCAATTTGTTATGGTTGGGTTTCATGTCGTGAGGGACCCAGCACCTCCTAACTGGATAACATCATACCACAATGACTGTTTCCGTTTAGATGCAGAAATACTCTCAACTCATTTCATCTCATTTTATTATTAAACTTTTTCAAATTCTCATATAAAATATAATAAACAATTCAACTTTTTCAAATCTAAAAATAATAATAATGTTAAAAAATAATATTCTAACAATATTTTATTTAACTCATCTAAAATCATCTCATCTCCTCTTTACTTTCTGAATTGAATAAACAGTTCTCAATTATGCCAATTATCTGAGTTTATCTCATTCCCATATCATATTAGACAGTGCTTGACTATATACTACCTGAAATTATTACTTCACATGGTAAAAAAGATTTCCGCTGTTGCAGAGCAATTATGC
The DNA here is from genome assembly GCF_001411555.2 of Juglans regia. NCBI lineage: Eukaryota > Viridiplantae > Streptophyta > Magnoliopsida > Fagales > Juglandaceae > Juglans > Juglans regia. The sequence continues at coordinate 5,355,836 of NC_049913.1, forward strand.
CAATCATACAAGATTATTTTATCGCCATATCATAGTAGAAGGTGGTTGACTAGCTACTACCCCAAATCATTACTTAACATGGTAGTTGTGAGTGTCAAAGGACCCAAAAGTCAATTATCATCTCTATTTCAAAATTTTTGAATAATATAAATTAGGTAAATTTAATTTATATATTTAATAAATTTCCTCACATCTGAATGAGCTCTCCTTTAAAAATAAATGTATTACGAGAAATTTTTAATAAATAAAAATTAGTCAGGATTTGAATTTAAGATATGTGATATCATGAAGCCTGAACCACTACTAGTCTTTTGGTTAAACTGGAAGATGTTAATGAACAAAGTCTGAATGATGGTCCTGAGTTGGGTGGAGTATTCTCTAAGAAAAGTTGGGTCTTCTGTAACTTCTATAGGCATTTAGGTCATAATTTTACCATACAAGGAAGGAGGTTTTGAAGTGTTAGGTTGTGGAAATGGTTTGGGGACCACTGAAAAAGGTCGCCTACAAACATCTTCACCGCATCTTCTTGCTTTTGGAGTGAGTAAAGAAGAGCGTCAGCTTCCCTTCATTTTCAAGCTACGTTGTAATAGCGATAGGGGGTGGGGCTGGCCTCATCCATACCCAAGATCTCTTACGATTCTCTTTGTTCCTTTATATGGCGATAGTATCATTCCCTTTCTAGGGTCCATTTTCAGCTCTGAGTGAAAATTATCCCCTTGTAAATACTTTCAGAAGTTTTTCTCTCCACCTTTCAGTACTCACATTAGAACTCTAAAGAAAGCCACAGATTCTCTTGCAAGTGTGCAAATATCGGTACCACTCCCAAGATTTGTTGGGCGCCATTGAACTCGAAAGCTGTCTCTTCCTGGTAGGATAATCCTTAAAAAAATAAAAATCAGTGACTACTGGTTCTGGATAGCAGGAAGGGAAGATAAGAATATGGGAAAGTAACAGATGTTAATACATTTATTTCACCTCATGCTGATTTTTCAAACGGTATCTTTTAGGGTTGGAGAGTAACACCGGAGCCACTGCGGTTGGGCAACCTGACACTCAGTTTTCAAGCCCAGGCTCTACCAAGCCTGGGTACAAGAACTTTTGTTGGGTCCTAAAGATAATTGTGAACAGTAGTAGGCCCAGAACTTCCCAAACAACCGTCACTCGTCTCAATAAGGTTTTATAGTTTTGGGAACTCGAGTTTCTGTCCAGGAGACAGACCACATTATAACGAAGGAATAAAATGTTGACGTGTTCAAAATCAAGCCAGCTTACGGTCACGATCTTTAACGAAGAGAAGTAACAAGAGCGAGGAAAACTTTCCACGTGAGAGGCAGACTACTTTGATTTCAGAAATCAGTTTTCTAAGGCCAAGATGATCAGTCTTCCACGTGAGAGGCGTCTTGCTACTGACACAATTAATTTGAAACCAACATGGACCGTGGCTAAGATATCCAAGTCGGAAATGCTTGGCGGAGGGTGATGATTGGGCAGATTTTATTACCGACCTCTTAGAACTAATGAAAATATAATAGATAAGCTCATGATCACAATGCTTTAAACCAAGCAATTCATTAGGATTATATGCTTGGTTTCACCAAATTATCTCTCTGCTTTCCTCTTCAATTAAAACAGATGTATTGGTCTATATCATCTTAAACTTCAATCGAATGCCAAGCTTCAGTCGAATGAAAGACACATGATTAGCTAGACAACTATACATTTGTGTTCAAAAACTTGATCTGATCGACTCAGAGAACAGATGTTTTTAAATGATTGTATCCTTTCAACTTTGTTTATAGAAGAGTTCTGTTCAAGCTGTTGGTATCAAGCCATTGTGGTCACAGCAGTTTAAAAATTAAAGACCATACATCTATATGTTTCAGAGCTTTGGGATGATGCCCTACAAATTTTACTATCGTGAAACCAAGCCCATTACCCCAAATTGAATCCACATAGCAACAGCTAGTTCAAATAAATAAATTGATATATGCTTTACAAATCAGTCACACTAACATCTAATGCTTATTCTGGTCACACAAAATAAAAAACTGTCTTCCACAACAAACGTGCAACTATCTACAACCAAGCAAGCTCTTATTGACATCACAACACCCAGGACTTACAGTTTATTGCATGCCATTACCCTATATCAAAGACTCATCTCCAGCCTCTGCAAATCAAAGGTATAATTCCTCAAAAAAAAAGGAATTGATGCTCACTAAAGGAAATTTGAGGGCTTCATTAGTAAGAAAAAATACCTCTTCCAGGCACAATTACTACAGGTGCTGATTTACAGTTGTGGAAGCAATATTCGCTCACGCTTCCCTGCAGTACACTGAAGTCCCAACAATAATATAACTGAGACAGCCAGACAAACGAGGAGAGGAGGGGAGGGAGTGAGGACGAACCTTTGGATGATGCTTCTGCCTCTTGTACCCAAGACTACCGCTGCAGGCTTCAACCTTTCTGCCTCTTTGCAAATTACCTTACCCGGATCCCCTTCCACGATCCGAGCCACAGTCCTTACCTGTTCCATAAAGACCATTTAAGTTCGAATAAAAATACAGAAAGGACCAACACTGGCAAATGGTCAAATTTTTAATAGTGACAAATTTATATATAAAACCAGTGACTTATAAGTTGGGGTTATCTTATATTTTCTTAGCTAGAGTGTATCCCATTTGGCGAAGCTTAGTGATAATCACACCATAAAGGGAGCACAAGATCAACTGAACGCTCAATCAATGGAAAAATGACTGGGTATGGAAATTATTTTCATATTAGGTTCCCACTTGGGCATAAAATTGATTAAAACCGAACTGCAAAGTGATTGGGTACAGCTGATTTACGTTTGGAGGTTGCCAAAGGAGTTTTGAGTCATGAGCTGAGGTTTCTAATTGCAGGAGAATTCAGTCATGTGTGATGAAAAAGCTAAAAATTCATGAAACTCAGAGAGTTTAGCTTGACTACATTATTTTTATAATGAGCAACTTGACTACATGAAGTATGAACTAATTCTTATGCCAAGTGTCATAACGCATCACAATCGTAGAGAAGGGAGAAGTGCCACTTAAAAATTTTTATCTGAGACAAGTCTAAGTATCTCCCCTGTAACTTTAGACTTTAACGATAACAATGAGTTCAGGTGGAATCTATATACGCAACGATAGATCATCACCAGGGTACATCAGATAATATTTTTTATTTAAGTACCGGGAATATCAAATAATTACTACTCTAAACTGCTTAGTAATTAGTATGGTACTATGGTGTAAAAGAATCAAATTTTAGCCTCCAAATTCCCAAGCTATGGGAAGGATGCCAAGGCAATAAGGCACAATAGCTGACGCAAGAGAACATTTTTTATGTGCATGAACTTTAAGAACAAAATGGTTGAAGCCAGACCATTAGACGTTGATATAATAAATGGGGAGACCGCCTTATGCAAAATCATTATTAACGACTCCAAGCCCAGTCATGTTAAAGGTACCAAGTTTGCACCTTAGATTCTCCATCACAGTTGAAACTCTAAAATATGTATCTTCGCACAACTTCTACATAGAGATTGTTCCTCTGGAATTGCAGGAAAAAAACAAATTAAAGAGGATGACTCACTCACCATGGCAACTTGAATGGCCTCAACAGCAAGCTTCTCCATCAGCCCCTGGCTCGTCTCGTAAACGAGTTCGTTCTTCACGCCTAAACAAAAACCCATAAAAAATTAACACTAAAATAATTTACGATCATCAAACAAACAAAAAATGGTAAAAGATATTATAAAATTTACTTAACTGGAAACGACATGGATGAGATGGAGGGTATCAGCGAGCCTGCAGAGGTGGATGAGGGCCCAATCAAAGGCGTGCTTGCTATTGGGACCGTGATCCACAGCTATCAGTATGTCCCGGCCTTGCCTCCTCTCCCCCGTCTCTCTCTCCAGCTCTGGCTCCCGCACTATGGGTATCAAATTTGGCAGCTTCACTTCTCTCCGGCCGTGCTCTTCCTCATTCTCCATCAACGTCTCCATAATCGGACCGAGAGACTTCTGTACAACAAGAAGGCGGGTTGTTGCTGGTTTCAGAACTCAATTTGATTGCTATGTTCTTGTATTTGTCGGAGCCCTTTCTCGAGCCTGATGAAATGATGGGATGGCCGTGGCCGACACCGGACACGACCTATCGAAGGACTTTAGTGTGGAAATTGGTTACGACTCTACGTTGCACTGTATCATTGGCATTTGTTTCGGGCACTATTGATCATGGAGAAACGGTTTCTTCGAATACAAGCAATCAGTTGATCGTTAATTCTTAAATAGGTTTATAACCTGATCATCAAACATACTTGCATTATCAATTATAATAAATTAGATAGAAAAATAATATTTGTAGTCATAGAATATGAAAGTATTGTATAATTTTTTTGAAAAATAATAAATAAATACGAGACTTACATAAAAAAATTAATTTTTTAATAATAAATTTTATTCTTTTTCAAAACGATTGAGTGTTACTTGAATATTCCATAATAATATACAGCATTACTCAATTAGGTATATCATTCTGAACATAATAGAAAGCAAATGTTTGTTTTGTTAGATATAAGAACAAATGTTTTAAATGAAAGATAGTTTATGCATTTTTTTACAGGATCATAGCCGAACAATACGTTTAAATGATTTATGGTGATGTCTAGAATGTTGATACGGTACTAAGGTATTAATCTATGAAATAAATAATAAAAGAATAATACTAGTATGTCTCATTATTTTTTCTTTTCATTTTGACCGCTTAAGTATTTATTTTTTTAATATTTTTTTTACTTAATAGTTAAATAAATGACTATTAATGTATTAATATTTTTTTATTTTTTAAAAATGTTTGAAATAAAAAACAAAACGGAAAAGAAAAATATAATTTGCCCTAGGGGCATACTAAGTGGATAAATTAAAGAGACATAGTAGCATTATTCATAATAAAATTATATGATTTGACATAAAAATCCACATCCACAAATCATTTAAGGGCATAATCTACTTTGTTATCTCATGATCTCTCAATACAATGAAAAAAATAAATTTAAAAAGATCTCTCTTAACAAAAAAATGTAAAAAGAACGATCTAATAATCTCTCTTGATTTATAGAAATTCTCCCTTTTATCACTTTCATTTTTAGAAGAGTATGTTACTCAGTCTTATAATTTTGCACCTTCAAAGTTACTTAAATTGATTTTTGTGTATTTTTTTAATTGTTAAAGAAAAATTACACAAATAAACTTGTGGTAACATTTTTAACCATTTGAAAAAAAAAAAAATCAAATACACTAAGGTAATTACAAGGCGACAAAATCACGAGACTAAATAATCTTATATTTTTAGAAGAAAAATTTTAGACATAAACTCTACACTCCTATACACTATTTAAAAATATGTAATTTTATCATTTTATTCTCTTATTTTATATTTTTCTCATATTTTATAAAATATGTAATAAGAGCATAAAAAAATAAAATCACATTTTTGAAATAGTATAAAACTTCTGTATAACATGACTCTTTTTAGAATAATTGAGTCATCTTGACATTAAGCTTCCGTGGGTTAAATTCTAATTCATTTCGTGTCCAACAAAATTCTTAAAATTTTATTCAACCAACCGATAAATATTGACTTCGGAGTAATAAGAAATAATCAATCAATAAAGTGAGATAATTCAAAGATGAGAAATGCTACTTCATTAATTCATTAAATCTATTTTACAAGATAGGTAATTTTATAATCGTATTATATCAAATCGTATGTTTGTAATTTTCCTTTTTTTTTTTTTAAATTTCTTTGTATCTAAAATATTTCTCTATAATTGTATACTTTGGAGCTTTTTTTAATTTGTAAAAATAGTTAATTTTAACTTTACGAGCTTTTCTTTGCACACAGATAAATTCAACGATCGCATAGAAGTTACTTTAAAAATTTACCTTAGTATTTAAATGACATTCCTCTTTTTCTAAAACATCTAGTTCCAAAGTCACTTGGTTGGGATCATGAGTCACTCCAGGAGAGCCCTTTCTCCTGTCTACACTCTACTACACTTGGTTTCTGTTTTTATATCCGGGAACGTAGGGTCATTGCCCATACTCTATAGCCATCTCTGAAAGTAACATAGCAGCTAAAAGCATATACTCCTGACAATTCCATGGATTTTATATTACTAAGGAAATGCAACAAATGTTTTGGATATTCGGAATGAGAATTTGTAACAGAAGAGCCAAACTTGCAAGCCAAACAAAAAGGAGTACAAGTATTAGATTTCTGCTTTTAATGTATGGAGAAGATATTCTAAGGGGTTTACAGCAATCTGCCATGTTGGATATAAATCCTTGAGCAACAGACTCTGCTTTGCCCACTCCCCCAAAATAAATATGTAAACTTTTGAAACACATTTGGAATCGCATATCTCCCTCAGGATCCAAAACCTGAGCACTACAAATACAATATCAATTCGAAAATTGGAACAGTTTGTATTTTTTAAGGAAAAATTGTTCAGATCAGTGTTTATGTACCTACTACAACAAATGAAAAATGGGATCAAACTTGGCAAATCCCGAACAAATCCACAGAAGCTCAGAAATATATATACCCACAAAAGCTTTTCATAGATATGTATCCAGTCCTACCCAACCACACTCTGTTGATGATTGAAATTTGGAACTATGAAAGAACGAGAGAAGGTGCTCAGAACTGTAATGAATGGATGGGAGAAATTCCTCACTTTAACATCAGATTAACGAGATTTCTTGTGTAAACCCATCATCATCGCACCTTCTCCTTCATAGATCGCAAACGCGCATACATACATCAACACACACACAAACAGAAAGAGAGAGAGAGAGAGAGAGAGAGAGAGGCCGACGAGTTGTGAGATAGAAGTTAGGGTTTGGTTGCAGATATTTATATACAGTGCATCTTAAACAATTACGGGAAATACCCTTGGGAATGTACATGGGCCCAGGTTCACAAGTCCACCCCATAAAAAGCCCATCTTGTTGACCAATCATTCACAGAAGACAGTAGGGCCCAAAACCCAATTGTTAGCCCAATTCATGCATTTTTTTTTTTTTGGAAGGCTCTTTTATTCACCTAATTCATGTCTACCCACCGCTCCACTTCATTCCATAAAACTCAAAACAAATGTTTAATTTTTATTTATTGTTTGCCTATAATTTATACGTATTCATTGAATCTTTTCTTCCCACAATAATACGCATTCCTCTCTAATGGATCAAATCCTCATAGTCAGACTCAAGCCAATTCCAATTTCAAAACAACATTTAGCACATCATCTAATAAAAGTTACTATTATTATTATTATTATTATTATTATTATTATTATTATTATTATTATTTGAATTTTGAAAGTTTTACGCTGATTATAATTTTAATGTAATAGTGTGCAATGCATGCGTACCACAAATTTTGCATGCAGTACTGCGTACAACCGAAAGATAACCATGCAGCAATAAAACTCCATATAAAGAGTCAAAGACACCGGCGGCCGGCTCCGTTTATACTGCTCACATAACGTAGTTTGAGAATTTCAGGGGTCGTATCATTGACCGTAATGAATTATCATCGTGATTAAGGCAGTGTAGATACAGCAAATTAACCACGTGCCTAACGTATCATGTAATGAAAAATATGAAATTTAACACGTAGAGTGCTAGCTGCTTATTTGTCAGGTTGGATACATATGTACATGCTAACGTGAAGGCCGTGATCTTTCAGCTTCTACCCTAAGAAATCGGCCACCGGCAGGCCACCAACGTGTTGACCTTTAATTTGGGACGGCCATACAATAAAAACCCCGAGAATTGTTTTTTCCGACTTGTATTACTCCTACATTCCCTCTGTAACTTAGTTTAGTTAGCTAAATTGTAGCTAGCTATTCTCTGCAGCCAAATCAAGACGAGAAAAGTGATCACGTGTGCACATGGCTGCTGCAGCAAACAAGGTTTATAATGGTTGTGCAATGTTTATCTTGGTTGACATAGTTGTTTTTAGTTCTCTCATTATGGCTGCAGCTGCCACGGGCCCTAAGGACATGTCAACTGCCATTCTCATTAGGGTGGATCAAACGGGAAATGGAGATTTTAAGAGATACAAGATGCTATTGATGCAGTTCCATCTAATAACTCTGATCAATTGGTTTTCATTTGGGTCAAGCCAGGGACATACGGGTGTGTGTGGGTATCGATATTATATATATATATGTGTGTGTGTGTGTGCGCTCTATGCTAGCTGTTTAATATTAATAGTTATAAATACTTGATTCTTGTTGGGAACTAAGCAAAACGCACGTACGTGTTGATATTATGGCTTCTTGATTTGATGTGTACGATAGATCGACGTACTGATTCTCTGATGCTAAATACGCAGGGAAAAAATTGTTGTGCCTGCTGATAAACCATTTATAACTTTTGAGTGGCACAAAGGCCTCTAACACCATCATAACATGGGGGGACACCGGGAAGATACATGATTCTGCAACACTCTCCATATTGGCTTCCGACTTTGTTGGACGATATCTCGTAATTCAGGTATATGCAAAGCCTTTGTTTAACAGGTGTTGGCCTGGAGTCATTTATTTTCTATGCATGATTACTGATAGTAATTAGGCATCAGAAAGGGAACAAGATTAAAATGAGTCTGCTCTGCATATCCTACTTTGTAGGGGGTAGAATTTTTTTGATGAAACTTCGTATTTATTTTGCATACTGATCAGTTTTAGTGTCAATAACTGTATAATAATTTGTGTACTTATTATGTTTTATCCAGAATACATTTGGGACATCAGGCAAAGCTGTTGCTCTTAGGGTAGCAGGAGACGGCTGCATTCTATGGTTGTAGAATTCTTTCTTATCAAGATACTCTCCTGGATGATGCTGGTAGACATTACTACAGCAACTGCTATATCGAAGGAGCCACAGATTTCATATGTGGAAACGCTGCTTCCCTCTTTGAAGTGAGTATTCCCCTTTGAAAATCCGATGGCATTCATTATATATAACTTCTTTCAAGAAAACTTTTACACGTACATAGAGAACATGATCGCGCTTTAATTTCGTCCTTGCATGCAGAGGTGCCGTTTGCATTCACTTTCCAAAGGCGGTGGAGCTATCACTGCTCAGCATCGGAATTCTCCATCAGAGGACACTGGCTTTACCTTCTTGGGTTCCAAGATCACTGGTGTTGGAACTGTTATTCTTGGAAGACCATGGGGGCCTTACTCTAGGGTAGTGTTTGCCCTAACTTACATGTCCAGTGTAATTGTTCCTCCGGGCTGGGATGACTGGGGAGATCAAAGCAAGCGCAGGTATATATACACATCATCTATGATCTATATATGTACAAAGAAGAATGAATTCCAAATCAAAGTTGACCTCATTTAACACCATGAAACTGATATATATTATTCTAACATGTTTCATTCTGCTTTCCTTTGTTTATTTTCCTTTTTTGGGTACGTGATCAGCACTGTGTACTACGGAGAGTATCAATGTTACGGTCCTGGGGCCAATAGAACGAAGAGGGTCGAATGGTCAAAAAGTCTATCCAATGAAGATGCTACACCCTTCTTAACTAAGGACATAATTTGGGGGAAAGATTGGCTTCGACCTGCACCAACTCACTTCAAGAGAGGCTCTACCATTGTCACAGCGAAGGCTAATGGAAATAACTAGAGTAATAAAATCATTCTCGTACGTAAATGGTTTGGCTGATACTTCCAAACACATACAACATCTTCAGTATATGGTGTGATATTCTTTATAGTATACAACATTCTTATTTATTTGTAGATGCTGATCTCGATAAGCAGCAGTATAAATTCACAGTTTCATATGAAAACATCTTCAATAATGAATCAAATTCAAGATTCTTGCTTTGTCATTCTTATCGTTTTCTTCTTCTTTACCCTTACAATTTACGGCTTTTTTAGATTAATATCAAACAATTATACAAAAAGGGAAGACATTCTATTACATGTTTACCTTGGCTGGGTCACTGACTAAGAACAGCCACGTGTAGGTGGCACAAACGTAACTCTGTGACTGTGTCCCTGCCCCAGATTAAAAAGCAGAGCGTGGAATTATCTTTTTCTTCTTAACAGACTGGCACCGTATTAGCTTTGTTTAGGTTGGAGACATGTTTACCTCAGAAAAACCACCATTAAAGAGGGCATGACAAAGTTCTGTCATCAACAAGCAAAACAACTGAACAACCATATATTTAAACCAACACAATATCCAAAGCTTAGAAGCAAGGCATTCTTCTTTGCTTACCAGATTTTAAGGAAGACATTTTTGTGTTGAATAAGGAAGGAAAAACAACAAGGTTCTAAAAACAGAGAAAGGAAAGGTTTACTCATTGTATCTATTATCCATCGCCAACATTTACCCAGTTGTATCCATAGCTCACTTCTAATAGCTAGGCTGATTAGGAACATTTTGTTAAGGTTTAATGATCAGAATGCCCCTGATGTTACCGGGCAACAGTGAAACATTTCAGGTCAAAGGAGAGCTCCAAATCACCGCCAAACAATGTCTAAGTGAGTACAGAAGACGTCTAGATTTTGACCATTTTTTAAGCTTAATTACCAAATATTCCCCCCTGGCAATAAAGGCAGAAACAAAAAGACGATTAATGCATAAGAGGCTTACCCTTTCCTTAACGGTAAAGCTCCGACTGGTCATGTTTGGCTTTACGTAGCTCTCATGCTCGTTCCTTCGAATTTTAAATGAATAATAATAATAAAAAGGAGCTCTTCAGCTACTATTGTTCGCTCTTCAAGTTGGAACAAAACCCTTTTTGTCCCTATCAGTATTTTGCTTACAAGCTTCTGTATGCAACCTTTGCATCCTCTACCTAATTCAACATCACCACCTCCCTCTTTTAGCACTTGCTGCGCTATAAATCCATTACATCTTGACCCATCATTTCTCATCCAAACAGACTTTCCAGAAATCAAATTTTTCTGAAACAGTTATGGGGAACTGCAAAAACTTCTCCTACATTCCTTTCTTTTTCTTGTTATGTTTACTTGGGACGTTCTTTTTCCTTCCAATAGAAGCTGCTGTAAAGAAATACCAGTTCGATGTAAAGCTTTGATATCAGCAATTTTATGTGTCCCAAGGAGTTTTTTTTCACGTTATTTTTAGTTCTATAGATGATGGTGTTCGTTTTCTGGTTTTTCAGATTCAAGTGAGGAATGTCAGCAGGTTGTGCCATGCGAAGCCCATTGTTACAGTCAATGGGATGTTCCCAGGCCCTACAGTTTATGTTAGAGAAGGAGATAGAGTTCTAATTAATGTTACCAACTATGCCCAATATAACATGTCTATTCATTGGTAGGACTAGCATAATATAATGTTATTGTTAAAAACTAGGAACATAAAATATGTGCGCGTGGTTTTGTTGATGAAGCTTATGCTGTTATTTCCAGGCATGGACTAAAGCAATATCGAAATGGCTGGGCTGATGGACCAGCTTATATAACACAATGTCCAATCAAGACAGGGAACAGTTATGTCTACGATTTTAATGTCACGGGACAAAGAGGAACACTCTGGTGGCATGCGCATATCTTTTGGCTAAGAGCCACTGTCTATGGTGCAATCGTTGTCATGCCTAAACAAGGGACTCCATTTCCTTTCCCTCAGCCTGACAGAGAAGTCAATATCCTCTTAGGTGAGTTTGATTATGTTTGCCATCTCAATTTTATACGTATGTGTAGAAGGAAATGTTTTTGCCCATAATTATTGTGAATTCTGCAGGAGAATGGTGGAACAATGATGTTGAAGAGGTTGTCAAACAGGGAAACAAGTTGGGATTGCCTCCAAACATGTCGGATGCCCATACTATTAATGGAAAGCCAGGGCCACTCTTTCCATGTTCTGAGAAACGTAAGCCAGACTTATTTGAAAACTACTTAAATTAGCTCTGTAACATCACTTGGGTAGTTTCAGGTGCTACTGTTTCAATATGCTAAAGGCACTTTCCATTAACAGTTTCTCTTTGTCTCCTATTTTTTCTTCCTCTTTTACAGACACCTTTGCGATGGAGGTTGAACAGGGAAAGACATACCTCTTGAGAATAATCAATGCTGCACTCAATGACGAGCTTTTCTTTGCCATTGCTGGTCACAACATGACAGTGGTAGAGGTTGATGCAGTCTATACCAAACCCTTTACAACTCAAGCAATACTGATAGCACCAGGGCAGACGACAAATGTTCTTGTTCAAGCTACCCAAGTGCCAAGCAGATATTTCATGGCCGCTAGGCCTTTCATGGATGTGCCACTTTCCATTGACAACAAAACTGCCGCGGCAATACTACAATACAAAGGCATTCCAAATACTGTACTCCCCATCCTTCCCCAATTGCCGGCACCCAATGACACAGCTTTTGCACTAAGCTACAATGGCAAACTCCGAAGTCTCAATTCTCCCCGATTCCCAGCAAATGTCCCCCTTAAAGTTGACCGCCATCTCTTTTACACAATCGGGCTGGGAATGAACCCATGTCCAACATGTCTAAATGGAACACGACTCACTGCGTCCTTAAACAACATTACTTTCGTAATGCCACAAACTGGCCTCCTTCAAGCTCACTATTTCAACATCAAAGGTGTGTTCACAACAGACTTCCCAGACCGCCCTCCAACATCCTTCAATTATACTGGTGCACCGCTCACTGCCAATCTTGGCACTACGCTGGCCACACGTCTAAGTAGGATAGCTTTTAATTCAACAGTGGAATTGGTATTACAAGACACAAACCTTCTCACTGTTGAGTCCCATCCGTTCCATCTTCATGGTTACAACTTTTTTGTTGTTGGGACTGGAGTTGGGAACTTTGATCCTTCTAAAGATCCAGCTAAATTTAACTTGGTGGATCCTCCTGAAAGAAATACAGTTGGGGTTCCAACCGGCGGTTGGACTGCCATAAGGTTCAGAGCTGATAATCCAGGTATGTCCAAGTTGAAAAATGACCAATTACCATATCCCATTATAAATAAGCAACAATGATTCTTAATTCAGTGTATAATGATATATCTGTAAGATCTATGAGTTCTTTCAATAATCTTCCAAATGGTGTGTGGTGATTGTTTAGGCGTGTGGTTCATGCACTGTCATCTGGAGCTTCACACGAGCTGGGGTCTAAAGACAGCATTTGTGGTGGAGAATGGAAAAGGCGCAGATCAATCTATTCTACCTCCGCCTAAGGACCTTCCTCCTTGTTAGCTGTTTGAAACTTTCTGGCGATAATAAAACAGGAAAAATAGGCGGCGACATTTTGTTGTGATGAGTTCCAGAAAGGTGCAAAGTGATAACATGAAAATTTGTATCAATTCTTCTTGTTTCAAGTTGTAAATTAAGATCGTTCAGCTTACAATAAAATCCTTTGTCCATAAGGACTGCATGATTTTTTTAGCCTTCTCATCTAAGATAACACTCTTAAATCTTTATTATTTTATTTGAACCCAAAACTATCAATTTTCACAATCACCCCCAAATTACCAAAAAATCACAATATATCCCAAGAGAATGTGGAAACAGGGTTTCATCTGTAAAGTCCCCTGCATAGATTATGTGCTATAAATGAGTTTTGCTTCATATAGGCCGGTGTGTTAACATACCATTTATAGTGAGGACTATTATAACTTTAAAAAAACTAAAATACCAATCATTTTTTAGCATAACTGATGTGAAAAGCTTCCACATTAGTTGTGTGTTGGGTGTGTTAAATAGATTTTTGCGCTATGAATTGCTTTCACACTAGAAATAAAAAGGTAAAATATATAGGCTTATAAAAGGGGTCTCAGTTCAGTCGAGCTGATTCAAATGCACTTTGGTTTGTAACCCCCAGGTTTCGGTTTGTAAACACGGTTTTACTCCGCCATAAGTGAGGACTATCAATAAAATTGAGATTTCGTCCTATTTCTAAAAAAAAAATGCACTTTGATTTCTTTGACACAAAAAGAAAAAAGCTGAAAAAATCACACAAGTTTAAACTACAAAGCAACGAACACCGAAGAATGAAGAGATATCATCATCACAGATAGCCGTCCAAATGACAAGTACAGGAATCCAATGCTCAGTATAAAGCCGCCTCCATGAGAAAGCTCCATCATATTCCCCAGATCAAACCTATCCCATACTCTAGGCTTTAGCTAGCAAAAAATATTTACACTCCAGCCACATTATGAACTCAGAAACTTTAAGAAGCAAAGATGGAAATAAGGCATACCAACAACAGAATCAGTACCAAGCCAACAATCCAATAAGTCCATTTTCCCCTCCTCTTCTTCATCTGCTCCGCATAGAACAGTCCATTGGTCCCACCATTAATGTGAGCACAACCGCGTGCCACATTCTCTTCAATATCATTAATCTTTTCGCCTTGTGTTTCCACCAACACTGCCATGTCCAGAAAAACTTGGTGGAGCTCTGTCAAGCTCCTTTGTATCTCCTTCAAAGCCTCATGCCTTTCCTTATTCTCCGTTACCAAATCTCCCCTACCTTCAAAAACTTTGACCTGCCCAACTCCCAAAATCATCTTTTGAATATCTTCCTCGATCGGTTCCTCTCCGGTGGCAGCATAATACCTCCTTTTAAGACCTTCTTTGTGGTCTTTAACAATCCGTTCTCTCAAAGATTGAAAATCATTCCTCATATCCCTCAATTTAACCCTCAAACCATTAGTCACTGAAACCCTTGTTCGATCAACTGGACTTCCTTCTTTGTATTCTACCGATACCTTACGATTGGCTATATTAGACTGATCTAGTATCTCCAATCTAGCTTTAATATTTTTCGCTTTCCGAAGAACAGTGACCATGTCTGAGTTAATCCTATCTCTCAGCCCCCGAAGAACTTTAGCACTGTGAGTTGACTTGGTCTCTTCATTCAGGTCTTGAAGGTTAAGAAGAAGATTGGTGATCTCTTCCATGTCAGACTTGATTACAGCCACTTCTTCGAAAAACTGTGCGAGGTTCTGTTCATCGGTGGGATCAAGTTGTCCCATTTCAATGTCCAGATCCGCTTCAAGGTCTTTCATAGCCTGTTTCTTGAGTTCCACATAACTGAGAAATGATTTTGTCATAAGATCATTCATCTTCCCGACGGTCAAACACTCACCTGAACAAAAATTTTCAAATCTTATAAAAAAAAAAAAATGTCCAATATTATGAAAAAATATTTGAAATTTGTAATTGAAAATTGAAATGCATTTCCTCATATACAATTGAAAAAAAGAATGAATGAAAGATTGATTGGGTCATACACAGATAAGAGTTGAACACTTTTAAATCGCTGGGAAAACAGGGGCAAATAAAATTGCGGTGTTTCCCTAACAAATGCACAAGTTCACCGGGAAAAAGCCGCAAGACGTTATTTAAACAAAGTCTTCAGATTTCCCTTTAAAACTTACATCTTGACAGACAAAACAGAGCCCTGAAGGGCCTCGATTCGAAAATCTACGAGCTTTCATTCTGGAGGACTATCTAATTCAATGTGCAATGATACAACAGATATAATTCTGGAATGAGAAAACGAAGTAAGAAGAAAAATAAACCTTTGAAGAAGGCGATGGTAGGAAACAAGAAGCTCAGCTGCTTGAAACTTTTTCTTCGGGAAAGCACTTTTGAGTTTGGAAAATTGCAGCAAATCTGTGCGAGATATTTTAACTCTTTTACGGATAATATATAACGTATGCTCCTACAAGCAAAATCGATATAGAGCTTGAATGGCTATGGCTTCCGTTATTTTATTTTATTTTTTTTATAGGACTTTTTGAAACACTTCCAAATTTCAAGTTCGAAGGCTTTTTATTAGAGAACCGTTAAAAGTTTGAGAGGTCATATTTCAAATAGCACAATCCCAAATGACGTCGTTTCTGAAGGCAGAACAAATATGGAATCACGAACGCCTCGCCTAGAGCGACTATTAATAAGTACACGATTGGATACGTGCTAATTTTATTGAAAATTTCTGCTAGCAGCCATGGGCTGAGGAAAAAAATAAAAAAATCACATCAGTAAATATGTAATATAAGACTGTTGAATATAAAAATTTAATTTAATTATAGTAGAAATAATTTAATAAAAAATATCATAAAATTAATTTGACTTGACACGTAAGTTGAATTATACAAATTTTATTATAAAATAGATTCAATATAAGTGAAATGATTTATGCAAATTTTAAATAAACAAGCTTCAAATAGACTCTTGTAAAAAAAATAGACCACATTTTAAAAAATATAAAAAAATCATTATTTTTAATTACGATCTATTTTTTTATAAAGGACTTGCACAAAAATTATATTTTTTAAACTTATACTTAATATTACTCTTAATATAAATATATAAGATATCATATCAATTAAAATTATGTATTTATATAATCCTTCCGACTTTTTTTTAAATAAATACAATAATGATTATATTATTCTGTATAAAAAATAATGATTATATTATTATCTAACGTTTATTTTAAAAATAAATATTAACTGTATTTAAAAAAATTATAAAAAATTTACTTCTCCCTATATACTAAAAATTATAAAATTAAAAATAAACATGACAAAAATAGTCAGAAAATTATAAATAAAATCGTAATTACATCTACTATCACCGAAATACAAAACTGACAGAAGCACGGTGGGGAATTCGGAGTCGCGAGAGAGAGAGAGAGAGAGAGAGATGGGGAAGAGCAGAATACTTATAATCGGAGCGACAGGAAAGCTAGGCTACGATTTGGCCAAAGCCAGCCTTGAATTCTCTCACCCAACATTTGCTCTCGTACGAGACTCCGCCTTCTCTGACCCCCTCAAATCTCACAAGCTCGAGTCCCTCTCCAATGCCGGAGCCACACTCCTCAAGGTCATCTCCCTCTCTCTCACACACACAGCTTTCTTTTCTTTTTTTTAACTGGAATCTAGAGTGTTATTTGGTCATTTTTCTTGAATGTTAGGGCTCGCTGCAAGATGAATCGAGCCTCATGGAGGCGATAAAGCAAGTGGATGTGGTTATTTGTGCTGTTTCTTCTAAACAAGTTCTCGATCAGAAACTTCTTATTTCTGCCATCAAACAAGCTTGCTCCATTAAGGTCTTAAAGTCTTCCTTCCGGATTTCTCTCTCTCTCTCTCTCTCTCTCCTATTCGTTTTTGTTTGATATCATTCATGTATTTCTTTCTGGATATTGATATTGTAGAACTGTATCGACAATTTTGATTCATTTCTTAACCAAAATAATTTTTCCGTAAGTGAGAAATTGTTATAATGTTCCTTTCTCGATATACATATACTTGTGTGTAGGAAATGAAGATATTAAAGTTAAAATGCCCGGGTCTTCCGTTGTTTCGTTAAATGGGGCAATGCATTGTAACTTAAATGGATGAGATGCGTTTGATTACCCGTGCATTTAATCACAATCTTAGAGAAAATATCTCTAGGATCAGTTTGGCATATGATACTAGTATATCTTCCAGCCTGCATTTAAATCCATTCTCTTCATACCATGTAACCTGCTTATTCATCTGTTACAATCACACTGATCATGTCCTCTCATATTTTATTTGCGGTGTGATACTGATAATTGTACAATAATCCAGAGGTTCATTCCATCAGAATTCGGATTAGACCCAGATAAGGTTCAAATATCAGACATGGACTACAACTTCTATTCACAGAAAGCTGAAATTAGACGTCTTGTGGAAGCTGAAGGCATTCCCTACACTTACATTTCATGCAACTACTTTATGAGCTTTTTACTTCCTTCGCTCGTTCAACCTGACCTAGAGACTCCTCCAAGGGACAATGTTACCATATTTGGTAATGGAAATACTAAAGGTCTGTTTATCAAGATGTAATAGGCCTCCCTGCTATTGATATGCCCAGATAATGATTTGTTTTTTGTTTACTAGAACCTACAGTTTGGTAATCTACTGGTTGGTTATTTGGCTTTTCTGCAGCTGTATTCGTTAAGGAAAGTGATGTTGCTGCCTTCACAATCAGTTCAGTGGATGATCCACGCACATTGAATAAGGTGTTGTATTGGAGGCCCCCTGGAAATGTACATTCCATGAATGAGCTGGTTGCGATTTGGGAGACTAAGATTGGGAAGAAGCTCAAGAAGATATATGTACCAGAAGAAGAGCTTCTTAGGAAAATTAAAGGTAATTTAGTAGTATCTAAAAAATTTATTTGCGCCATAGTTAGACGCTAATTGTCAATTTGAGGATTTTCATGAGCGTCTGAAATCAGTGAAATCACTAAGAAGGGAATAAAATTTGAAGAAGACCAAAAAAAAAATTATATGCGCTCTAGTTGGCTTTGTGCCTAGGCTCTGGACGGCATTTATGCTTAAATGCGCTGGCCGCTTCTACCAACACTGATTTACTTGAGCACTCTAATTAGATTAGCTAAAAGTTAAATTCAATGAATATTTAACTATTAAATTATAAAATATACTCACATTAGATTAGTCAAATTCCAAATGACTACAGTGACTTTTTAAAATTTTTTCAAATTTGAAGGTTACTATACATACATCAAACACATATTTTATTAATTATTTCTATTTTCATTTCTTTCTATCACATATTTTATCACAATTAATATATTAATTTGACTTAGTGATATATTAATTTAATAAGAACATGATTATTAATTAACATATAATAAGTAGAATAGTAAAATATGATAAAATTAAATAAATTAATGATTAAAAAATTAAATATTTTTGAAATTATTAGTTATTCATTACCATATAATGAATAAATGTATAATCTAATGTGGAGATTTAATGTGAATAATCAAAATCAAATTCATCTTATATTATTTTATTATTATATAATAAAAAAATAGTTATTCCAATGTGGAGATTTATGTTAATGGAATAGTCAAAAGTCAAATTTCTCTTACATTCATCAAAATTGTCCATTAACTTTGGTTAATCTAATGAGAGTGCTCTACTTGGTTTCGAGGGATTTATGTTATGTTGAACTTGAACTCTGTTTTTTGGATCGAGGTTGATTCTTTTAATTACATTTTGTCATCTTGAACTTTCATTCAATTTATAATGTGCCTCCGAAAATAATAATTGTATCAAAGTGGACTTTCGAACTTTCAAAACTTCTCAATCCCCCATTCCGTCTACCAGTAGCGTCAAATCTAACGAAAATTCACTGTAAAGAAATAATTTTCGTCTAATTTATTATCATTGACCATATAAAATATAAAATAATATATTCTATCAATTAATAATAAATCTTTAATCATATATAAAATTAGTTTATATATAAGTTGCAAGCAAGTATGAATAATCTATCTACACAATGAAATTATTTGATATTCATTAACCATATATAAATTAATAAAAAATTTATTTAATGATTTATAATTTATTATTAATTGATAACATATATTATTTTATATTTTATATGGCCAATGATAATAAATTAGATAAAAATTACATCTTTACAATGAATGTTATGCACATTAGCAGCACGTACAATGAATTTTCGTTAAATTTAACGCTGCTAGTAGACGGAAGGGGGGGATTGGGAAGTTTTGAAAA
The DNA here is from genome assembly GCF_001411555.2 of Juglans regia. NCBI lineage: Eukaryota > Viridiplantae > Streptophyta > Magnoliopsida > Fagales > Juglandaceae > Juglans > Juglans regia. The sequence goes on from NC_049913.1 coordinate 5,375,467, forward strand.
GTAGACATTCCACTTTGATGCAATTATTAGTTTCGGAAGCACATTGTGTGTTAAATGAAAGTTCGCGGTGGCAAAGTGTAAATAACCCTTCTTCTTTAGTTTCTTGCTGACAGTTTTGCACCAAAAATGTGTGGTTTATTACATTGCAGAGATCCCATATCCTGACAACATGAAAATGATTTTCATATATTCTACTTTCATAAAGGGTGATCATACATACTTTGATATCGAGTCATCTGGCGGTGTTGATGGGACAAAACTGTATCCACAGCTGAAATACACTACGATCAGTGAATTTTTAGACACCCAATTGTAAGAAACTCTGAAATTTCTGTTTGATAGGTTGTACATTGTATTCGAATGGCAATGTTACTGTTTCATAGACTCATATCTTATGGCAGCAAGCATTGCTTATATATTCTAGATTTGTAATGCCAACAACAGTGATTTTCAAACAATGAAGAAAGCCTGTTTACGAGTTTAGAAGAAAAACATTGAGTTTGAATTATGTTTATTTATTTATTTTGATAAGTTGAATTATGTTTATTTTTTCACAAGACTCTGCACAAAGACCCTTTACCCCTGAGCTTGAAGATACCCTATTGATGTTGTACCTGTGATTTGATTAGGAACGGAGCACGGACGAGAATGTGAGCACCTCTTCAGTATAGATATGGGTGACAAACTTCCCCCATTTTAGGGAAATAATTAACAATGACAGTCTACAAACACCCGGTCCTCCGAGAATGAGCCTATAGCCCAGAAAATTCAGATTCGTCTGTAAAACCACTCATATCTCCCGTTTTGGGGAACACTTGAGCCTGTTTGGTTTAAGGAAGAATTTGAACCCCAAGTGCATTTCCGTCATTGACAAAGCTGAAACAGTCAGGAGAGTAGTCTCCACCCATTAACATGTGCTCATGAAAACTCTGAGCTTCTCTTTTACAACGTATCTGACACTATTCCCTTTAACTCTCTCTTGCAAAAGGTTTTCCAATGGTAGCGAAAAGCAAGATCCTGTTCGTTGGAGGAACATGATGCATCGGAAAATTCGTTGGGGAAGCAAGCTCTAAGGTCGGTCATGGTTTATAGAAAAAAACTGCTATGCTCCTTTAATAAGTTACGGATATGATTGGCATGTGGCAGTGTGTCACACGTCTGTAATAGTGACAATAGGGACCAAAGTCATAGCGGGCTAGGGTTGGGTATTATGAGTTTAGTAGATGGGCTCAGCTCGTGGGTTAAGTGTTGGCTAAGTGGTCATCTCTTTCATTTGCATGTTATTGTTGATTGGGTTATGACCCACTTCCTACTTTGATAGATATGTTAGGCTTATTTTATTTTACTTTTGTTTTAGGTGTTGGCCCTTAGCCCATAAGTTATATGTAGTGAATGTCCCTCTTGCAAGTATAAGCAGAATCTGAATACAATTTTGTTTCCCTTTTTAATCCTCCTCTTCTTTTCTGTTGGAGGTTGCTCCCCTCGAAGTGAGCCATTTCTCAGTGCATTTTTATCAATCATCACCAGTGTGTTACAAAGTAGTATCGGAGACCCCAATCTCTGTGCTACCGTGGAAAGAACTTTTTTTTATCCTTCAACGAAGTCAAAGAGTCAATGGAACGAATTCAAGAAAACTTTGAAATTCTCCATCAACATGTAATTGATGGCAGGAAGGATTTTGAAGAGAAATTTAGCCATCTAGAGCAACAGCTTCGTGTGTTGCAGGAAGAAGAAGAACACACAACAGCTTCGTGGTGGACTTTCTAGCTAAGTGTGGGGCTGAAGGTTTGAACTCTGATTGGTCTGATATTCACATGTTGCCTAGCCTGTTAAGGGGTCTTCTCCGCATGGACAAATTGGGTATGCCCTACCTGAGGATATCATAAGCCTCTTGCCAGGTTTGTTTTGTGTTTTTTACTTGTCTAATTTTGATATCTTGGTATTTGCGTCTCTTTGTTCTTGTGTACTTGGTTTTTTGCAGGTTCCCCTCTTTGGCTTTCTCGGAAGTAGGTTATATATATTTCTTTAGGCTTATACCCTATATAGTTACACTTGTTTTGATGCCTGGGTGCTCTTTTTTTAGATTTAGGTTTTTGTACCTCCCAGGTGTCGTGATTGTAACCACGGTTTTCCTCCGCCAAAAGTGAGGGCAATCAATAAAATTGGGGTTCCGTCCTCTTTAAAAAAAAAAAAAGAACGTGGAAAAAAAAAAGGAAGAGTAGCAGCGAATTGCTTGTCCGATTTCTTCTTCAACAAAGGCTATCTCTCTTAAATCTCGATTTTTTCTTCGCCAACGTGGATTTCTTCTCCTCGACTAAGCTTTGGGGGCAATCCAATTTTACCTTTTTCACGAAACAAATGCACAAGAGATGCGGCAAAGAGAGAAGGAGCATATCAGTCCAACTGTTGGAAACGATTATCTTGGCACTAGATGGAAATTTGATCTTGGTGGTCTCCGATTCCCACCCTCACAATTCTTCTTCTCTAACTCTATTTTAGTCCCCATCACTTGGAATCCAAAAAACCAACAATATTTCTTCCATTTCTTGTCTTCTTTCTCTTGTTTGCTCCCTCTCTATCTTTGCCTCTCCAATAAGAAACAAACCTCAAATCATCTCACTCAGTTTATTATGCTAACTCCAAGGTCTTTGTAACTGGTAGTAGCTTCAGATCGAGCCCCGACGACCAAATCGTTTGCCCCGATAACTTCAAGTTCGTCTCCCCTAGAGCGTCATTCATACTGGAGTGTCGTTCGAATTTTCTAGCTCTCGAAGACTCATAGGCACAGCAAGATGTCCATAATGGAGCAGCCACTATGGGCTTTGTCACCAATGCTGAGGTTTTCATGGAGGTTAAGCCGGAGCTGTTGATAGAGGCTTCCATTCTCTCTGCTCATCTGAAGTTCAGTGGCCCCACCCTCCTCGTCTCTGACCTCACTGGTGTCCCACGACGTGCAGCTGAAGCAATGAAGAATTTTGCTCCAAGTTTTCAGTGATCGTAGTGAGGTACAAAAGAAAAGTGGCATGAACATCCTGATACCACCCTATCGAACCAACCCCATGCTCGTCAAATTTTTCCTCGCAACAGAGTTTGTAGCTAATGGTGTTATCCTCGCCGAAAGAAATGAGGTACTAACCTGTGAGTCCATTGCCTCTAAAAATTATGTAGAACTTGCAAACATATCTTGGTCCTACACCTATGATTGGAAATTAGCAAAACCAAATAGAATTACTGAGGGTGCGCCTAACCTGCTCAATAAAATGTATAGGAGACATTTTATTTTTGGGAGGGGAAAGTGTATGGTGCTTGACTTTCAGTGTTTGAAAATTGACGAATCGTAAATGGAAGCCAGGTTGAATTAAAAAACCAAAAATCTGATGAACCAACTTGTTTAAAGTTGCAAGCAAGTGAGCTCACATAAGTAGAGAATTATCTCTAGAAAGAATAGGCAGCATCAAGGGCACAAATGACTCCAACAATTGCAAAGGAAGAGCAAGTCATAGTCTCTAATGGGAATTCAATAATCTTTGGATACTCGGATTTGGTAGTTGTTATTGTCTCAGCAACTTGTATGGCATTGTCTTTGCTTGTGCTGGACATTCAATTATTACTGAAAATTTGCTAGCGGGATTTTTTGTTGGACCTGGAGGTAAACATGGGAGGCTGGAATTTAATTTGGCAATAACAACAAGAGCAATAAGATGGTGCAGTTGGGTATTGCGAGGCTGCTCTTTGATGAAATGTCGAAGAGAGATTTGGCTTCTTGGAATGTCATGAGAACATAATATTAATGGCCCACTTCCAACTTTGATAGATATGTTAGGCTTATGCCGCTTATGTCATTTTACTTTTGTTTTAGGTGTTGCCTTAGCCCATAAGTTTTATTATATGTAGTGACCGTCCCTCTTGTGAGAATAAGCAGAATTTGAATACAATTTTATTTTCCTTTTTTATCCTCTTATTCTTCTCTATTGGAGGTTGCTCCCCTCCAAGTGAACCATTTCTCATTGCATTTTTATCAGGCGTCACCGGTTTGTTACACTGTTTGGAAGTCTCCTTCGTCCTTTGATAATGTCGTTTCCTCTAGAGCTTCTTCGTCTTGTGAATACAGAATCTTAAATTAATGTATGCTTAAATTAGATGCACTTCTCTGTATATCTTAAATAGTTGCCGCTTTTGGAGGTTAAGAAATTGCCCCGCAAGGCGCAACCACTAGTTCATTATGTTCCCAATTACAACGTGAGAAACATGGACTTCCAACAGCTATAAGCCTCTAACAATTGCCGCATGGTACTTTTTCCAGAACAATTAACTCAAGAATTTTAAACAAGAATTTGAAGGACTGTCCCACAAAATCAAAGCGCAAAAGAAAGGATAAAAAAAACAACCAAAACAAAACAGTAAGGCAACAACATGGAAACGTTAAACAAGTCGGGAGCAGTAGTCAGCCTCCTGAAATTAACAAGCTCAGTCATGCATGCCCATCTTTTTTCCTCTGTTTCCACTTTTACCCTTCCTTGCTGATGCCTTGTGGGATCCTTTACCCTTCTGAGCCTTGACGTTTTTTCCCTTCATGCCTTTTCCTGGCTTCCCTTTGCCACTGGTTCTTGCATCTTTTTTCATCCTTCGATCAACCAGGACTTTCCCCTTGCCAACCTTCACTTGAACTCCTTTCTTCGCAACCACAACTTCCTTTTTAGGTTTTCTAGGCACAGCTTTCTTATAGAGTTGCTCAATTTGCTTCCTTTTTGAGCGATCACAGATGTCTGCTTGGTCTGATATCACATTAGCCTTCTTACGAACCTTCTCAAGCTTCCTCTGGGCAACACGTTTCTTCCTGGCTTTTGCCTCCGCCACTTTCTTTGCAGGCCGGGCATCAATTTCTTTGAATTGTGCTCTCATTGCAACAATCTCCTCCTTGGTAACAGGCTTAATTGGTTGGCGGTGTCTCTTTTCCTCTTCCAAAAACCATTTGGGTAAGCCCTCATCTTGAAACATGTACTTATTGTAGGCATCATCCAGTAACTGCTCCCTTTGCTTCTTCCGCAGCATCTTCTTTGCACAAGCCAATATCTCAGCTTTTGTATCAACATCTTCATCCTCCAATTCATCTGATGATGAGTCATCACTTGAATCTGTATCCGGGGCAGGGACTATCTCAAAATCATTGTCTGCCTTAGAAGCTTGGAGTTGAGGATGATCAGACCCTGCACTGCGGTTTGCTATCTTTTCCTTGGACTTTTTTGGTATAGAAAGTTTCTCCTGCCTATCAACCTGCATTTCACTGTCACTATCATCCTTCTCCAGATCTCCCTCTTTTACAGCTTCAGCAAAGATATCCTGACTGAACCACTTGTTTGAAATCTCCTCTTGAGTAGGCACCTCTTCATCAAGGGGTACCACGAGAGGATTCTTCTCTTGATCATCCTGATCTCTGTCTGAATCATAATCGGACTGAATAATATCATCACCATTCTACACAGGAAAAAATGAGAATTAAATAAATACCACACAAATCCAAACTTCCACAACCAAACAAAGTTGTGATTACTTGATGGGACGTTGGGACCATTGAGCTCTATACCTCCAAAAGTTGGGCATCTTCGGAATAGGCTTGTTTTGCACGCTTCCGCTGCTTTGTACTTCCCTCCTTTCTTGCCATAAATCGTTCATAAGCCTGATCGAGAAACTCTTCCATTTGTTCATCATATCTAACAGCATAATACATCAGTTAAAGATAGATACAATTATCTCTGATTGTATTCATCAACTTAATATCAATTACAATAGATTGGGCAAAGAACCTTCGGCGTTCTTCATCAGTGTCGATATCACTGGATGAATGCTCTTGGGTTACATCATGGGTTTCATAATTTTCACGATCCCTCAAGTCACCATTTTCATCATCAAATCCAGTGGAATCCACTGCTACCAAATCTTTCTTACCCTAGAAACCATCAAATGATGACAGTAAAGAAACCAGAGAAGCATTAAATACATGAGCTTTAGGTTCGTATATTCAGCTTTATTTATTTCATCCTCTTTAGTGTCTGGTCCTAACAATTAAATATCAGAAACCAGACTACTTTAATGGAAAGTCATCATATCCATTCATTAAAGTCACTGTAAGAGAAACATGGGTCCTTACTGTGGCTTGAGACATCATAGTGGGCAAACCAGAAATTTAATTCCCTGCTTCTAAAATCATAGAGAAACGTCGTTAAATGATATAATACCTTGATTGAAGAAAGGGAAAACAACTCAAGGTCCGTATAACTATCTTCCGTTGCATCTATCTGCATCCCAGTTGCCTTCCGAGCCTTGTCCTGCAACATCAAAAAATAGTGAAGCGAAAGCGAAAGCTTGTTCATTGCCTAGTTGCAGGGGAGTGAGCAATTGATGACTCAGAAAATAAATGTAATACACACATTTTGATTACCTTTCAAAACCAAAATTGAGTGGCTACTGAAACATGACAGATCAACATCGCATATTTAGAGAAATTTATGAGTTTGGAACGATGCAAATATCTGGATTTCTGATTTGTTAACTCCAGAAGTTTAAGAGAAAAACAAAGATGAATTTATTCTGAAGCAGATGGAGGATGTTGCACAACCTCAAAATATACAATCTTCTGTAAAATCTGTAAAATCAACCCCTGATTCATATTTCACCTCTCAACAAGTTTAGCAATGAGAAATGCATAGATTATCATCTCTCTCATATTATCTCAACAAGTTTAATAGCATGGTTCAGCTGCCAAAGTAGTAAACATAACTTTTCACCAAACCTTAGCTTGTCTTTTTGCAAGAAGTTTCTTTGCTCTTTTCTTCTTGCGCTCCATGGCATACGTCAGCTCCTCCATTTCATTGAGAATTTTATCATCTTCATCCTCTTCGTTCTTATTTTCAACATCTACAGTAGTAGCAGAATTAGGCTTTTGTGTAGGACATAGGGCCTTTCTTATGTGCAGCCGCCACCTACATCAGGAAACAAAAATGAGAATACACCATTCAGTGTAGAGTAATACCACTCTTTGAAAGAAAGAAGCTATAATACAACAATAAAAACCAATGAAATTAGGAACAATGCTAATATGGCACAAATGCATATAATACAAATTTGAATGTTGGAAGAATCTTTTTTTTTCCTTTTCCACAAACGAGATTCTGCAAAAACAGATAATCAGGAAGAGTAAATTTACAAGAGGAAGAACAATAAAGGCGCTGCTTACTTCAACAGATGCTTGAAGTCTTGCTTCCCCAGAACACGTAGATCATCACAGAGAGTTTTAACCTGCCAGACAATAGCATTTCAAATGGTTGAAACTACAGAGAATTCTATGTCATTGTTACAACATTCTCTGACATTAAAGCTTTTATAGAATCAAAAACAACAAAAAGATTACCTCTTCTGTTGTTAATGTGTGTTCCTTAATCGTCAAACTAGGTGGATCATCAAAGGTTATAGATGTAACCAAACCAAGGACCTCAAGAGGAGAATCAGACCAAATGAAATCCGCAGCTGAGGACACTTTCCTCAAAGTTGTGTCCCCATCCTCATACCTGTATTTAGAACCTAATTAGCAACCATAAGATAAGACCATGGGTTTGTTTCCACTCTTTTCTAAGTATCCTAAATTTTATATTTAAACCTGCAAATAGATAGATAGATCAACAATGTCCGCACATGAATGCTCAATCTAAATGAACATGGAAAAATAGTATGCCACAGCCCAATTCCATGTTTGACTGGGGATTTTTAATTTAGATGCGGACGTTCATGAGCATAATCAACTCTAATTATGAGGTATGATACTTATTTACACAAAGAAGCACAGGCAGTCACCATGTCTCAGAACAAAATGGTCGAGAATGATCACAGCACGCTCCTGAACTGAATGATTCCGATATGACTAATGTGGTGCATATGGCAAGAAAAAAACAAGCAGAGCTTTGAAGATGGTACAAGGACAATGGAGGAACTCAAAGTTTTCTTATTTAATACACTCTAATATTGGAAGTCTGGCCATTTATGTTTCTCTAACTTTAGTTTCCAAAATTTTTGACCCCTTTACTTTATCTAGCTAGGTGTATCTATCTATACTCTCTGCACACTTGAATACTGCCTTTTTTTTTATCATTGGTAATAGTAACTTACTTAGCAAATGACAAAATAAAATGGTTAAATCCCACATTATATTATTAATGTGGCTTGATCAGGAGCATGAAAAATTTAAGGAAATACATATATACTTATCATAATACAAAAAAAACTTACCCATCTCGGTGTCTCTTTTGCTTTGTTCCTCTAAGTACATCTACCACCTACATCGAGTTTCATCCAATGAAAAAGATTATAGTATGCAATAAAAGTACTCAAAAATAGAAAAATTTAAATGTAAATGGAGATAAGTCATTTTCCTGTTAGTTCCATATTGATTTACCTTCCGCTGAGGTTCTATGGATCCCTGAAATAAATGCCTAAAATCAAGAAGACGCGGATCAATCTTCGCAGGTGCCTTGTACTTGAGACCCAAAACATATATCTCTGCAGATGCCGAACGACTGGCTGCTGGTTTATCCACCTCAACCTTTTCAAATAACTGCAAAGCAAAGTCCAATATCGCCCCCCCCCCCCCCAAAAAAAAAAAAAAAAACAAAAGAAAAAATCAGCCTTCTTTACAAATATCATCTAGATCTCTCAATAAAGAAGCAGAAGATCACCTGCTTAAGGCAGTACAGGACAGAACTGTAATCTTGTGACCTGAAAACCTAATATATGACAACAGATAAGAATTCAGCATCCAACGAACATAAGATTGAATAATATGGATCTATGAGGCATTGAACTTTAATGATCTTGCAAATGTGTAAACACTCTTACTTTATATGTTGATCCAATTATCCATATTCAACTGAAGAATACCATGTTAATGATACATAAAATATTCTTTTGTACAAAAATAGTTTAATGTGTAATAATGAAATTCATAAGTTTTGTCAGATTAAATATTTCAGGACCAGTTAGCACAAACAGTACGTCCACAAGCCTGTTGATTTCCTCAACCCTAAACTATGTAACCAGAATTTCCAAAGTTCAACCACACGAACCAAACCAATAAGAATCCGTAATTCATTCCCCCCTACATAATTATCAAAGTCCAAGATTAAACATCAATAGCTTGAAGTTGGCTCAAGTGGTAAAGGCCTTGGTCCGGATGGAATACTCCTCCGGATTGAAGGTTTGAGTCCTCTTGGGTGCAAGACCATCGGACTAGAGAACTTCCTCTTGAATTACCCGAGCTTCCGGGAAACACCTTGCCAAGGGCGCTAGGGATTAGTTGGAACTTTGTTTTCTCACACTCGTGCCAATAAAATAAATAGCTACAACTCCGTTTTCAACGCGACCAAACACAAACAAATCAAATGTTTCGAAAACACAACCAAATTAAATCTCAATTCAAAAACCGAAAGAAAAAATAAAATGCATTACTTTGGTGACAAAAGTGCCCTTGGGAGCCAAGAACTGTGTGGCCAGTTTGACGGCATCGATAACGAGGGCGTTCTGGCTCATAGCCTCCTGGGCCCAGGCGCCACCAACATTGGGAGAGCCGTCGTGCAAGACCAAGTCGAAGGCGACGCATCCGTGCTGGGCCATGAGGTTCTTGATCCGGGACCTGCACTCGGGCTTGGTGATGTCCTGCTCGATGGCGAGGGCGCCACGTATTGGCGCGATGGGGACGAGGTCGACGCCGAGGACAAGGCTGCTGACGGGGACGCGCTGGACCGCCACCTGCATCCAGCCTCCGGGGGCGGCACAGAGATCGAGGACCGAGTGCGCTGAGCGGAGGAGGCCAAACTTGGAGTCCAGCTGCACGAGCTTCCATGAAGCTCGGGACCGGTAGCCATGCTCCTTCGCTAAGCGGTAGTACTTGTCCAAGCGATGCTTTCCCTTTACCTTCCCCATGAGTTATGTTTCCTCGATCCCGTGTTAGGGTTCTGATAGGGTTTTGAGGCTGAGAAAATGGTATTTATAATTAAATGCGAAAATCATTTTATAGATTCTAGATTTGATCCTTTTTCAAATAAAATTACAAATTTCTTTAAAAACCAACTAAAATAAAAAAATGGGCCTCTAGAATGGCCACCACAGGCCTCTAGAAACTTTTTCTTTTCTTTTTTTTTTTTCTTTTTGTTTTCTATTTTTTAACAGTAACATACACATTTTGTTAATGAAGTAAAGTTACAATTATGACTAATCAATACATAAAAAATTCATATTATTAGTCAAATTATGCATCAGCTCTAAAACTTCTTCACACACAAATTCTTTTATGGTGGACATTGTCTTAACTTCTCAACAAACTCTCTTAATAGAAAAAGTATTCTGCAAAATAGAATTTAAAAGCCCATTCTATCCCTCCAGAACATAAGAGTACGGGACATTACTATAGACACCAAATCTAATAACCTATTTTTATTTTATTAATAACTAAAATAATAAATAAAACTACAAATAAAATACATTAACAACTATAGAACCCCTCTAGAACCTCTTAAATGGCCCAAATAAGACGAAATAATTTCATATCCTACTTAATTGACGTGGTATACAATAATTTAGTTTTGTGTTTTGCACGTACCTAATAAATTTTTAACTTTTAAAAGAGAAATTTTTAACTTTTAAAAGAGAAATGATTTGTACAAATTTTAAATAAATAAATTTTTTTATAGACTTTTGTGAGAAACCAAATCTCGCCTTAAAAAAGTTTAAAAAAAAAATCTATTTTTTTGTGAAACTTACTCTTTTACAAGGACCTAAACATAACTTATTTATTTGAAATTTGTATTTAACATCGCTCTTTACCGTAAACACGTGAGACTCAAACTGAAGTCCGGTAGAAAACAACTAAACAATATGCAATCACGTATCTTTGCATCTACGACATCTATTAACTCTGGAAAGGAAGAACTTTTCACTTGCAAAATGTTATTATCAACAGAGGAGGCTCTTTTGCCAGTAATAGAGGTGGCAATGATCGTAATAAATTCGGCATCTTGCAAATACATCGAGAGCAGTCAAAAGGCACAATTGAATCTTAACGTGTATAAACAATGAAGTTTCCCTGGTATCATTAAAAGACATGATAATTGAACTTCAATGTTTGTGAATGCATATTACAATCCATAACATGATAAGTGTCTAAAGCAAAAAAATTCTAACTATCCTACATGATCTTCACACAGCCTTTTTTGTTTTTGGCCATCTGGTAAAATTATATTTGCTCTAATCATAAAGTTAGAAGAACTTCAGTCTCCACGGGAGCCGCTGCTACTTGCAGAAGGTTTCTTGCCACCATACCTCTGTCAAAGATAAAGAAGTTAATTTCCCACGCACCAGAAGTCAATTACAGAAAAAGTTGCTCCTCCGGCAACACTAGCTAATGAAATAAATTAAGTTGCCTCCACCGATACTACAGGCGGGAACGAAGTCAAATAATTAGAACTTTTTTTTTTTTTCTCACCTGCTTCCCGAAGTTGAAAGGAATATATTTGTATTTGATCATGTGAGCGATTTGGCGCCTCATTGTAAGGACAAACAGAACAATCCAGTAACAAAGTAAAATTGGCCAGAAGACAGGAACATCAAACATAGAAAAGAATGTCATGACAAAAGCAATGCAGAAAGCTTTGGTGAAGGAGTACCTGGAAAAAATATGGCAAAGCAAAAATATCATCCAAACAATGCATCTCAAAAAGATAAAGAAAATTCTCAAGCATAGCCATGAAAATTGAAGAAAGGCTTTCAAATCAATATCTTTTTTTTTTTTTTTTTTGATAAGTAATAAGTAGATTTTATTCATACGAATGAAATAGGCATAGCCCCCCGTGTACACAGGAAGTTTACAAAAGAACACCTAAATATCGATCTAGCAAGTTCACATGATTATTGTCCAAGCTTTCAGAACTACCAAGAGAGTAGGACTGACATGTATCAGCCCATAGGAAGTAAATTTGATCAATTAAGTGGCCTTGATACAATGCTTTGGTGAAAATGTCAATTTCAACTGTCCCGTTAGGTTTTGCTACCAGGCATTTTAGATGTTTTGCAGGATCTGCACTCTGCAGGGTTTGGTAACCAGAAAGGTTATAACGTAAACACATCATTACCAAGGCGAGTACAATAACATCAATTATTAGAAGCCGCCAATTTGTTGGAAGAGAAGTAGGAGAAGGGAAAGAAACAAGTTTTCAGCCATTACGATGAGCCATCACTTAATGTAACGCCACAATGGAAGACCCAAACCACATGACCTATACTCAAAAAAAACTAGTCAATGATACAATTGGAGCCCCATTAGAATCTTATAAAGAGCAAGAATTTCTTATTCCCAAGCAATGTGGGATCTCATACACCACCTACCCTTATCCCTATCATATGGGGTATCACAATCTACCCCCCTTAAATTCCCGACGTTCACATTGGGCCAATCTATTGTAGATGGCACGGCTCAAGTCCCACATTTCTGGTTGGGATAGGCTCTGATACCATTTGTAACGCCCCAATGGAAGGCCCAAACCACATAACATATACTTCAAAATGACTAGTCAATGATACAATTTGAACCCCATTGAAACTTTATAAAGAGCAAGAACTTCTCGTTCTCAAGTAATGTGGGATCTCATACACCACCTACTTTTATCCTTATCATATGGGTATCACACTTAAGTACCAACATAACCCTTGCACGGCAGGAAATTCCTGAAGGTAAAAGGACGAATAACCTCTTTTGCAGTACCAACCTAGCTAACATCTGCCGCATCCAGACAAACCATTTTGCTGAACGTTCTTAGGATTAGAATCAAGGTCTGACAGAGGAAAGCAACTTTTTATCCTGTTGTTCTATAATTTTCACCATCATGAAGATGTACCAATGAACAATAAAAAACCAAATATGCTAGCACTTATTTATCAAAATCCTCGAAATCCCATCTATTAAATTTACATGCAGTGGCAGAAGCAGTATTTTTATAAGAAAAACATTTTTTTTGCAGCGGCAGAAACAATTATTACCATTTTAAAACAAACAAGAATCGTATTTATAAAATATCATCCTTGCATAACTTTATGTATCCCCACGCTTGTTCAAAGGAAAATCAGAGTGTGTGAGAGAGGGCAACCAGAAACTTTTGCACCAGTTAGACAAAAGTAACCAGAAATCTCAAACCAGTGAGACAAACAGGAGATATCTATAATTGCAAAGGGAAAGAAGATGCATAAATTTGAATAATGCGATCATAAACGAATAAGAGCCTCGTTCAAAAAAAAATTAAAAAATCTTTAGCCTTGTGAACTGATAACCAGGGTGGAGCAATGAAATCTAAGGTTTCAACAACTTCCAACAAGCTCTTTATAGTTTATTCGTATGGAGGTATTAACAATGAATTGATGCCAGTACTTCTTTTTAAAACAGTGAATATTATTTCGATGCTTGACTACAGTTAGTTATCCATACGAAAATATGCTTGGGCATAAGTGGAGCTTAAGCAATTAAATTAGTCAGTGCACACCCACATTTTCTCCAATTAGTTTTTCACCTGAGTTTATTGCCTTTAATTACTTCTAATATGCCTTCTTCACCTTGATGGTGCAAATAAAAGCATGTTCTCTGAGTAACTGATGAAAAAATTAATAAGATATGCAGATAGCATTATAGAAAATGCAAAACCCAACTAAATAAAGATGGCATATAAAGTCATGAGTGGATGAAAATTGCGCAGTCTTCTTTAGAATCAGAATCACACCACTTGATAGCAGAAACCACAAAGCAATAAGCAATATGGAAATAATGGACGGAAAAAACAAGCCAAAAAATAGCAACCAGGAAAATGCTCAGTTACCAGAACTTAAACTCTGGAAGCCGGCGAATGAACGGCTTAAACTCATCCGAACCTTTTGTGGGCAGCATAGGCCCGTCTGACACGTCCACCTCCGGATCAACCAAAGGAGACAAGAACCCAATCAACAAATTCAGCAGATAAATCCCCAGCCCATATGAGATAATGTAAAACCCTTGAACAAAATAAACCCGTAAAATGTAAATCAATACTACAACAAGGGTCCCAATCCATCTATAGACTGTGTGTGGAGTCGACTTATCCAGAAGATACTGGTACCGCCTCCACACATCTTGCCAAAATACATTCACAGGTGACGCCGCTGCACTATCGCCTCCAACTCCCTCCATTCAATTCAACCTTCATAATATAGCAATAAGCTCCAATCAAACCCAAGTATACCACATGAAGTACATTGCATATATGTTTGGATATAAATACCATTAAGCTTATTGTCTTCCCGAGTGCACATATACATACATAACCATATATGTGAACTATAATTTGGATTTCCACGGAAACAAGACTTAAATGAAGACTACTTAACTCCCACTTTCATAGATCAACCTGAAATGGGGAACAAAACCTAATGTTGAATTATACTAGCCGAAAAATGTAAGAACAGAATGTACAATTGGGAATCTGGGGCAACCCGGTAAACACACCCAAAAGAATAGAAAACAATAAAATAAATGAAACAGGGGATCCGCAAGAAAACTGAGAAATGCAAGGAACCGCTGTCATTCACCTACAAACACCCCAAACAACAAAAGAGGCAAGATCCAAACTCTATTTTCTTTTCCCTGCCAATTTCTCGGAAACCGCAAAAAAAAAAAAAAAAAACCTCAGAAACCAAAGAGAGGTTAGGGTTTACATAAATTAGACGGACAAGGTTCTCCAAGATTTATATGGAATATAGCACAAGAAACTCAGCAAATAGATTAAATAAAAGATAAAATTAAAAAATAAATAAATACAAAACCGGAAATTATAAATCATAGAGTAGGACACAAATCGAAATCAAGAAATAAATGAAGGATAATTAGGGAAGGAAAATTTAGTTGGGGAAGGTTGGGGAGCTGACCTTGGATGACTGCTGTTTTGAGCTTTGGAAGCCAACACAGACAAAAAATTAATGTGAGGAAGCGAAAAGCCAGCAGATCTGTGAGAAGGAGAGGGCTATTAGCCTATTATTCGTTTTTTTTTTTTTTCGTTTATTAAAACTTTAAAAATATATTAAAAAAAATCATTCGTGAATCGAAACCATAATAGACAATGACGCCGTTGAAGACGGAGTCGCCAGTGTATCGTGAATTTCAAGAGTGATAATATTGTGGTAGAATAATATTAGAGGGAAGTTATTATAATAATATATATTTTATATTTATTGTATAGTTATTTTTAATTTATTGTTTCTAATATTTATTTAGAAAAATATGTAATTTAGATAATATCATATTATGTCTATAAAATAAATACTTCTAATAATAATTTTTATTTATTTATTTTAATATAATATGATATATAATTCAAGAGTGTATATGTACATTCTTTTAAAATAATATATATAATTTATTATTAAAAATTTAATATTTTTATTTAAATTTTATATTTATCTATTTTTTTACAAAAAAAACTAATACATTCTAAAATTATAAATATAATTAATATTCTTATAAACCTCGTGTTCTTAGTTTCTATTCACCAATCACACCATGAGCACGAGGACTTGCGGGGGCGTGTGGATATAATTTTTTGAGAACTTATATTTATAATTTTAAGATATTTTTAAAAAAAATTAAGTAAATTTAAAATTTATATAAAAATATTTTATTAAGTTGGGATTCTATTTTTTTAAAATAGAGTGTAAAACTTACATATTATATGAATATATTTAATATTATTATAATTTTTTATTTTAAATATTTTTATAATTAAAAAATCCACAACATTAAAATTTATAATATTAGATATAATAAAATGAGAAATGATACTTGCAGTCGTGAGCGTGCAGTCGCCGTGCAGTCGCTTTGAAAAAAGTGAATAAATAAGGGACCCACCTGAAAAAAAAATTAATTTTTTAATAGTGGACCCCACTATTTTTCAAAGCGACTGCACGGTCTTTGCGCATTCCACGACTGTATGTAGCATTACTCTAATAAAATTGACATACTGTTTATCTCGAACCGAACGGAGTTTGACTGCGAGTATTCCAAAGCCAAATTTTGAAACTCAATTGCTTTATAGATTGCCGGTAAGTTTCCGGCGGTAACTGAACCATAGATCTTTGGGTTAGTTTAGACAATGAGATGAGATGATTTTAAATAAATTAAATAAAATATTATTTTTTAATATTATTATTATTTAAAAATTTAAAAAATTTTAATTACTTATTATATTTTATATAAAAATTTAAAAAAATTATAATTATAAGATAAAATTAGACATATTTTTAGATACTTTTCATACCTATTGTCCATACTAACTTACCAAGTAGTCGCAAAAAGTTGCTTAAGAAAAAAAAAAAAAAAAGGGTCTATGCAAAATTTGTGTACGAGAAATTTTACTAAAATCAAGTATAAGAAAACTTAAATCCATGGTGTGTATGTCTGGTCTTGATATTGCAAATTATGGGTAAAAGTCATGTCGTATAGTGAATCATATCGCTAGCTTGATGTAATAATGGTAATTGTAAGCGTGCTTTGGTTTTTTTGACGAGGACAAGACGCAAGAGTTTATTCAGTGGAATATTCTTTTCATCTCATTTTGTTTATATTTAATGGAAAGGACTGAGGAGAATAAATTATTTTCTTTGTTTGGTAGACAGGAAAGTGGGAGGGAAAACGAGAACGGGTAAAAGAAGAAAATAAATAGTTATAACTATTTTTTTTAGACATAATAGTTAGTATTAGAAATACTAAATTAGAATACACGGTAATAGTTTTCTTAGAACCCTTCATCGTTTTCATGGTCCGTTTTCATAGTTTGTCTAAATAAAAGAAAAACTCATCCGTTCCTAATTGAGGGGTAGTGGTGCCTCTTGAGTGGCCTAGACACCGTTGTGGGGTGGGTGAGGGTCCCCTAGCCCTTCCCTTCCCTTCCCCTCAGCCTCTAGCCATTTTTTTCTCTTTTATGCTTATATCACCAAAACAAGATTCACGACTTTGATCGGGACAGATTTTTATTTTGTTAGCCCGTCAATAAGAAAAAAAAAAAATTAATTGAAGTATTTTTAGATATTCTGAAAAAAATTATAATGAAAAAAATTATTCAGAAAATAATAAAGTATCGAAGATAATATCAAACAGAAACTCCACTTGAAAAACAAATATCTTGCTTTTTTCTCATGAATGAGTTGCTTGCTGCAAATCATTTTCATTTTAGAATGTTCATCCAGTACGGAAATGACGTGGACAAATATCGACCAAAACATAGGGTGGGTGGTGGGGACGCCCGGTGCGTGGTGATCCTTGTATCCAACAAATCCAATGCGTTACGCGGTAATATCGTCTTTTTTTCGATCCGGCTCTTGCCCTCGGCTCGACTCGACTCGACTCGGACCAGCCGAACCCATCAGCAACCCATGGATCTGTGCATCACGTGTGTCCGTGTCGGTGTGTGGAGCTGATTTTACTCACCTATCTAGGAAGTGTGATGTATGAGTTATCCACTGTAGTTTCTAAATTCAAATAACGTTGTATTTGAAAGAGGCTCGGATCACGATATGATATGTCATTGCAACAATTTCGGCGATTTCCATTCCGAGTCACTTCACTATCTCGAAAATACATAAGATTAAAATATTGTATATAAGTTCTCTGCTTATAAAATGATTTGCAAACTCAACATTTATTATTGAATTTGTTGTAGTTGTAAAAATAAATTGAATTATTTGCAAATGTTATTGACACACTAAACTGGGTAATTTTTCCCTCAAAAGGTAAGTTTCCGTAGGTTTTGATTCTCCTATATATATACAGGACCACCATATTTTTGTGCAGTTATATGAAGGCATTTGAATTTTTAGGATTGGTTTATTTTCAGATATAAGATAAGATTAAAATTAAAAAATTAAATAAAATATTATTATAAAATATTTTTTAATATTATTTTTATTTTAATATTTAAAAAAATTAAATTATTTATTTTATTTTATATTAAAATTTAAAAAATATATAACGATTAAATAAGATGAGATATGTTTTAAAAATAAACGGCGTCAGTCTTTCTTTTATCAGCAATGAACAAAAACCATACGTGTTAACCTCACAAAAGCTAGTCCGAATTCATATGCTCCGATTGACCGGAGATGCAGCTTGTCTGTAACCGTAACCTCGGCTGGCGAAGATATTTTTTTCCAAAGGAAAAGATATTTGTAGCAGCTGAGAACGTGCAGACTTCCAGCAAATCTGGGAAGATATTATAATTTTACATATAAGGAGGCTGACCCATACATAGCATTCTAGGCTGCGTTTGGTGCGGAGTTAGATGAATAATTTTAGTTGAAATAGATATATTTAATTTTTTACGAGAAGATTAAAAAATAATTAATTTTATTAATAATTAATTTGAAATAAATTGAAAAAAATTTAACATCCAAACATAACCTTAGAATTTTATATTCCGACTCCCAAGACTATTCCAAGTAAGATTGCAATCCGACCAACCCGGTCTATGTTTAGACCCGATCCGATCCGATCCAACTTTAAAACGGGTCAAATCGTTATGGGCCGACCCGACCCAACATTGGAAGTAGGAAATGGAAGCCCGAATCGTGTACAAACATATAAAAAAATCCTTACATATCTATATACAATCCCTTTCTTGAATTTTCAAATTTAACTAACGCCCACTATTAAAGACAACTTAGAAGCATCCTCACCTCAATCACTTCAAATTTTATAGGAAAAATAAAGGAATATCGAAATTGGAAAAGTAAGCTAAAATTCCCAAAACAAGTAACGTGCAAGATTTGCACCTTCATATCAGAAAAACCAAACCCATTAACACCATAAATCAAAGAACTTACAAAGCAGTCGTCGTCAATTGTGAAAATATACTTATTCTTAGACACCCAAAGCAGCGGCAAGCAGAGTCCTTGAAGGAAATGTAGGAGGCTTTGGGACCCATAATCCTGTTGATGTCGTTGCGGTTATAGAGCTCATAATCGAAGCCATCAGGGACGTTGATGGTCTTCGAAGGATCACCATCTTAGATGATGATGAGGTGGTAAGGCTCAAAACTCATCTTTTAGCAATGGCGTTGGGGCATGCAAAGAAGCTTCAATAGTATCCATGGAAGAGAAACATAGAGCATGATGGAAGCCGTGTCTGGATTTGGAAGGTTTTGGAACTTTTTCAAAGGCTGCCGATGTCTAAACTAAGCTGGGTTGCGATTTTATGTTGATGGAAGCCACAGAGGCCATAAAGGCTGGAGATGGCAACGTCGTTCTTGATGGAGGCTAGGGTTTCTGAGCTTTTGTTTGAAGAGAGTGAACTTCAAGTGTCAGCCCGGTTATTTCTTCTTCTTCTTCTTTTTTTTTTTTTTAGCAGTTTCAGCGGATTCGATCCGCATGTTACCTCAACCTACTATTTTGGTCGAGTCGGGCAGAGTCAAGCTGAGCCGAGCCACACGGACGGGCCGGGTTCTAATATTTTATGCATAGTCCTAATTCCAAGCATTCCCATTTTTACCACCGTTAATTTATCCTATGATAAAAGCCTCAAACAATGCATTAAAATTTCAATGGGTATACCATTAATGTTAGATATAATCGTTTTTTTAAGAATAGTAGAGTTTATTATTAAAATTTAATTTTTTATATGAATTTTATATTTACTCATTAAATAATTTTAAATATAGTTGTTAAATGTATAAGTGTCACATAATTATTTTGAAAATAAAATAAAATTTGATTTATAATTAAAAAATTAATTAATTTTTTTTATATAAATCTCATATTTATTTATTTTTTTAAAATAATAACATCACTCTTGCCTAAATAGAAAATCTACGTGAAATTTTTTTAATAATATATTCTACGTGATTGCATTGTACTTGATTCTACTAATGAAAAAAATTATTTTGCTTTCCAATTGTATAGATCAATTTTATCGTTTATCAAAAATTTTATTTTATTTTATTTAATGATTAAATAAGTGATTTTAAATATATTAAAATATTTTTTATTTTTTAAAAATATTAAAAATATATAAAAAAAATATAAAAATAAAAAACAGTCAACTTGTGAGCGGATTACTCTTCTACTAGTACACGTAGCATTTCTCTTTTCCTCGATATATCGACGGAGATTAAAAAAAAAAAAAAACAAATATTTGCGCCACAAACGGCAAGAGGAAGAGAAGAAGATAGAACAGAACAATGACCATTGGGAAAAGTGCTGGTGGGCGGGTCCCTTCGCTTGACGACCTCTCGCGCTCTCTCTCTCTCTCCCCTCTCCTGCTTACAGCCTAATGTGTATGCGGCTGAGCAGTGCAAAGCAAAACAGATACAAAGTGAAACTCGGCTTCAAACTCCCAGCTTCCGCTAAGCTCTCTCTTCTTCCTGTTCCTGCCTTTCCTCCTCCACAGCTAGTTAGTATTTATACTTCCAATTATCCATGTCCACAAGATTTCCATCTTCCGAACTTCAAGAACTTCCTGTTTCTGTTTCGATCTCTCGCTCTGGATCTATGGCCTCTCTTGAACCTCACACCTCTATCTTCGCTGTCTCCGTCACCCATGGTAAGTCATATTTATTATTTTGTAATTTTAATTATATTTAACAAAAATAGATGTCTCTTGCTTAGGCAAGAGTGTGGAAATGGAAAGTGGTTGTTTGTAAGAAACCTTTATCCTAAGAATTCACTTGGACTAAGCCTAATTTTATTGTTGATATCATTCTCGTTATTGTTGTTCTTATTATTTGGTTAAAGCTGCTTCAACCACGCCTTGTTCCAATAAATTACTGTTTATAAAAAAAGCATATGAGTCGAACTCCTGCAGGTTTAGACCCGTTGCCTCGTTTGGTTTGGCACAATTGAGATGAGATGTTTTGTTGAGAGCTGTATAATATTTTTTTTAATATTATTTTTATTTTGAGATTTGAAAAAATTGAATGGTTTATTATATTGAGAGTTTGGAAAAATTATAATGATTATTTGAGATGAGATGAGATAGTTTGGTTTTATGTAACCAAACCAGCCTAGTATTCGACTTTAAATGGGGTAAGGTGATCTGTACCTTGTGCTCAACAAGTTAAAACTTAACTTCGAATAAGAGAAAGAGCGAGAGGTAGAGGGTATTCAGGAGTGACCTCAGAAACTATCAAGATAAATGATATTTTTTTGCAGAAGTTAAAACTGATAGACAACAAAACGTTCTGTGTTCTGGGAAAATCACAAATGTAACGCACAAGCCTCCCTTGTATCAAAGCTTTCTAAAAACTCAAGAAGGTGTGCTATGGATGCTGCAAGTGACTAAAATACTTCGTTGTTTTACTTTGATTATTCTTGAAGTGAACAAATTGTTGGAAATAATTAGGGGACTTTGACACCCTCGAGCTATATTTTAATGAAACAATAGGATTTTGTAATAGGTGCCCAATTTGCATTGCCACAAAACCGCCCATTATGTTTTTTTGCATATCCTCCATTTCATGTGGATATTATGTGCTAGGTATATATGATTTTTTGAGCTTTAGATCATTCGTCTAACCATATTGAAGTGGCAATCATATACATGATAAAAGGTTGAGTTCCCTAAACCTTTTGTTTTTCCTTTTTGCTGAATGGTATGTACAAGTGATGATGAACTGATGAGGGATAGTTATTGATTGGGAAACATAATTAAGTGCCATGTCCGATCAAGTTACACAATCCTATCATGGTAGTGATGCAATGGTGGGTAAACCAGTGCGTCGTTACCAATCTGTTTGGATGGGTCACTCGATGAGAACAAGCTGTAAGTCAGCTACTCAGGCTTGCGGTAATATGTCAATTCATTATGAGTCCAAGCAAGAAGTTCATGATCCTGTGAAGCACCCTGTACTTAGTGGGCCAGAGATAGGGACAGAAATTTATGCCAAAGGACTTGCAGAAGTAGCCAAATCCAAGACAGTCGATATTATCGATGAGAGTCTGGCAGCAGGTTCGAAACGACTTAGGAGAGAAAGTTTGGGTTCCCAGCCCTTTCCCATGTTCAATCTTTCTCAAAAGAGAGAGGGTGTTGTTTTGGCTTTAAAGAATGATGAAACCACGTGTCATGGGGGAGTACCAAGTTCTCAAAATGGCTCCAAGTCTGGACATATTACTGGTTCACTTCACAGAAGTGAGAGTCATTTACCTTCTGAATCTGCAAGGGCTCCTCCAGAAACAGGCACTCTTGAATGTTGTTTTCAATCTGGAGGCATCTCACATTACTCAGAGCAGCAGATGAAATCTCACAAAGATCTTGATATGAACAGCCTAGCTGCTTCAACATCTCTTCATGATGATTTTATGAGGTCAAGTTTAAAAATTGTGCCACATGGATTTAAC
This sequence comes from Juglans regia, assembly GCF_001411555.2. Lineage (NCBI taxonomy): Eukaryota > Viridiplantae > Streptophyta > Magnoliopsida > Fagales > Juglandaceae > Juglans > Juglans regia. The sequence continues at coordinate 5,397,904 of NC_049913.1, forward strand.
AGCAGAAGGACTCCATTGCAGCCCTTCGTGCCTAGAAAAGAAGAAATACATAAATCAAACTCCATCATGACATCCGAAGAATGTGTCCAGGATACCAATCATTGCAGCCATTCCACTATTTTGGTTCATGAGAAGAAAGTGAGCGACCTATTAGATTCCAGAACATGTGGGAAGTCATTGCTTAGGCAGAAAGACGCAACTCTGTTGCTCCACGATCCCTCTACAAGCAGTAGTAACCAGCAAGCACATTTTATTGGTAAACAGTGGCATAATATGCAAAACCATTCAGGTATGGGATCGTTTCCAAGCCAGAGCAGCCCCCCAGAGGTGACCAAATCAGAAGATTTATATCACGGATGTCATTTGCTACCAAGATTTCCATACTCTGTTCATGATGTGGAGACTATGAGAATATTCACTACCATCAACTCCATAGGAGGATCACCTAGAAGTCCTTCCAAGTTCTCCCAAACAACTCGCCATTTTATGATCACGGAAAAGACCAATGTTGCCTTATCTGATAAACATCAAATATTGAGAGAATCAACTGTATCTGCCAAATTCAAAGGAAAATATTTTGGTGAACTTCTCAGTTTATCACCTGATTTCCGTTTCCAAGTTCAGCAAGGAGTAAAACTGCAACCTCTAGACAGCTCCACAGAAAGTGATGGGCAAGAATATGTTAAAGATGTAAATGTTTCAGTTGGATTGAAGACCGAATCATCAGCTGAAACTGATACTATGGACATGGATGCTTTACGGGAGAGCCATCTTCCTGGTATGCATACTGCTGTGTTTAATATTCTGGATTTGATTCAATGGCATTGTACTGAGTTTTATGTATAGTAAACTAGGTTCTACATCATTACACTAAGGATTCGTTTGTTTTCACAGATGAGATGAGTTGAGATAAAAGTTGAAAGTTGAATAAAATATTGTTAGAATATATTTTTTTAATATTATTTTTGTTTTAGGACTTGAAAAAGTTGAATTGTTTATTTTATTTTGTGTGAGAATTTGGGAAAGTTGTAATAAGTATATAGATGAGATGAAAAGTTTTGTGAAAGTGAATGAGGCCCAAGAATAAGATGCTTTTTATTGTGTGGTGGACAAGAATATTTATGGTCTTGCTGTAGTTTATTTTTGCTCTATAGGCATTGTGCTTAATTTGCATGTGTATTGTTAAGCTCTCTCGTTCACTGGCTGATAGTGCTGCCTGTTTGCTGCAGGTCTTGCTTCATCCCCATCTGATAAGGTAACTCTTGATCTTTTTAGGTTGTCCTATTAGTAGTTGTCTTATTGACTAGACCATGTGTCTGTTTGTCTTCCAAGTAAATTGGGCTTGTAGTAGTCATCTTGTACAAGAATGATTCTGTGCTAGTATTTAAGCTTTCTGTGTGCTATACTAAAGCAATCACAAAAATTGAGTTTTGTAGGGCCTCAAGGGGAAGTCACCAACATCTCGAGCTGCAGATGCTTCGGCTAGAGAAGAAATGAGGAGCATACCCATGACCAGGGAGTTATGTGATTCTTCAGCTAGAGAAGAAATGAGGAGCATACCCGTGACCAGGGAGTTATGTGATATAAATCAAGCACTTCCCGATCTTCCTGCTTTGGCAAGCCCAGTGGATTGCAGGGAGACTAGCCCATCAAGAACCCAGAGTTTGGACGCCGAACACCTCCTCCTCTCACATGCTGAGCAGCCTGGGATTTCCAAATCTAGTGGTTGTCCTGATGGCCATCTGGGACCTGAGCCAAGCAGCAGGTGGGTCAAACGACTCAAGCCAAGTTCTTGTAGCTCTGCTCATGGTACCAAGAGCTCAAAATTGGAAGAAGCCTCTTCCCATGAAAAAGTCAAGAAGTTCTTCAGCGAAGTTTTGAAATGTGGCACAACCTGTTCGGATCCTACCATGGGTAGATGCCATGGAAAAGAGCAGATGGCATTAGATCAAAATGCAATCTTTCTTAGGAATGGTGAGCCTTCTACTGTTGATTCAGTGAAGAAAAGTCAACATGTAACTCTTTCAAATCCTTGGATTCGGCGGTGGTGTCATAATTCGGCTACATCTCCCCGAAAGTCACCCAAAACTGTGGTGGTTTGTCAGCCACAGTGTTCAAAGGCAACATTAGATGATTTTCCAAAGAAGCAATTTCCAAGCGTTGCTGCTATGGCTCTGATGGGGAAGGCTATGCGTGGTTTCCGTTCATGTGAGTTTAGGAAAAGAGGGTCTCTCGTTGTTTGGAATTCTGAAGGGGTCTTGAGATAACGGTGCCCAGAGTAATATGGGTTCGTTTAAGAGTAAGCAAAGAGATCTGTGGAAGGAAAGATTAAAAAAGAGGTCCAATGGAGTAGTGCCCGTTTAAGTTGTTGAGAAAGGGAAGCAAAGCTTTGGCCATGCATTTCAATCGGATCAGAGGGAAGATATATGGAGTAGTTTTTTTTTTTTTTTTTCCCATTTCCTTTTCTGATTGTGAGTTATCTGTTGTTTTTCATCTCTCTCTAGAAGAATAGGTTTTCTTGACGTGCAGTGGGAGGAACTCCAAAGAGGTTTTGTTCCTTGAACATGGCAACGCGTCTGGGAGGATAAGAGGCGCAGCCAGACTAATATCATGACGACTTCAAAAGTATCTGCCATGCTGCTGATGTGGCCTCCTCTTCCTCCCAGAATAATCACAGCGAGACCTTAGTACTGCCAAGGAACCATGCACTTAATTCATAGAAAAGAAACCGACACAAAGACAAACGCATATGTATGAGACATTACAGAGAGGGAGCTTAAAATTCTGTTTCGAGTATCCTGTGTTTGTACATTATTTACTTTTGCTGTGTTATTTCTCGAGCTTTTACTGTGTTTTTTCCTGATGGTATGTATCCTTTGAATGATTGCAATTTGTGAGAGAATACTCCAAACTTTATTGCAATGTGGTTGGGAAGTGGACAGGAGTCAGATGCATGTGGTGTTCTTGAGCTACCGTTTTTCGTTAGGCTGAAAAGAGACCTCATCTGGAAACTAAAGTGTGGCGCATGAAACAAGCAGAAATTTCCCTTTCCATGCTCTCTTGAATGATGATGCATTCATTCTCTTCTCTACAGGTCCGAAAATCTTCTGGGGGAAAGCTTCAGTGTCTTGAAATATCCGCAATGAACCTGCTACAGCCACAGAGGATTCTTACAGAGAATCCTCACCGAAAGGCAAACTTTTTTTTTTTTTTTTGCTTTTTTTTCAATCATTTTTCTAAACACTTTAAACATTTTTAAAAAATACAAAAAATTCACAAATTCACTTAAAAACACTTCCTTAATAACTAAGTAAAAAAAAAAAAATTAAAAAAAAATACAATTCGGTAGAAAATTTCTGTGGGAATAGTATTTTCCTATCCGCAATGGCACACCAAACACATCATTATCGTACATCTATATGGCATTCCTAAAAAGTATCCGCAGTTTTTAATCCAGGAGCTTATAATAAATGAGAAAAACAAGTAAAGAAAAACTGAAATAATTATCATAGTCAGTATGGTTTTTTTCTCACAAAATAAAGTTGAAAGAGAAAAATTAATATGAGTTCTGCTGCATATAGTGACTTTTGCATACTCTTTATACACTTTACTGAGGTGATTGGCTAAAGAATTATTTTATATTAAAAAAATGACGTAGCTAATCACATTAGTAGAATACATAAAGAATACGCAAAAATAACTGCATATAAAATTTTTAAATTAATATTTCTAGTGCTTATTAATAATATTGATTGACCTACCGGATGAATTTTTTGATGCCAGGAAGAGGAATGTAGCTGATGGGGGTGTGATCGGGAAAGCGTCGGAGGGAAGCCGCCGATATCAACTTTGCCGATTTTTATCATAAAGGTTTAAAGTCGGAAAATGAGGGTCTCTTTCTTCGCCACCGTCCTAGTATCCAATTGATTTGGATTGGATTGGATTATGTTTAATCGAGACCAGAAGAGATAAATTTAATGTTGTTAATTTATATTTTAACTCTCTTTTACTTCTAATAAATTGATCCAATACATAAACCTTCTAATCCGGATAAATAAAGAGATCATCTTTTATAGTTACATATTTTTCATGTACTAACATAGAAAATTTGATAGTGGTACGAGTAAACTCATCGATACCATTATTCCTGATCAGTATGGATACAGAGAGTGTCTGTCTGGCTTTGATGAAAACCCAATAAAAAGGAAGAAGGCAGCCACCTGCCCACCCAGACAACCAGCTAGCGTTCTGCTTTATTTATTTACTTCTTGCATCTGCCAACTCTTACAGGCTAATAAGCCAATCCTTTTTTAAGATGCAGTAAGAAAGCTGGCTGTTGTTTGCTTCTTTCCTTGATAATGAGGCACCCATCCAGTCTCTGAAAGAAAGTACTTGAGATCCATTTATATAACTGAGCCATCTTCTATTTTCGCCTTCTCCAGGATAACGGTGATTCCTGACCGAATGTAAAATCCATCTTCTGGCCTATCGGCTTCTTGAACACCCTGCAATGATAACATTCAGACAGAATATAAAAATGAACATTTTACTTCGATCAGAAGTTCTATGCGCTAAAAAAGTTCGTTGAGAAGGCAAAATGCAGGGCTGAGCATGAGTGGTATGCTTACATCTTTATTCATGATGATAACTCCTTTCCCAATCTTTGCGTTCTTGTCGATTATGCAGTTCCTTTCAAGGAAAAAATGAACATTGTCAGCATTGAACTTTCTACTATTAAATCTGGATTTAATTGTTCTCGATTTCAAGGCCAGTTACCTAATTTTTGTATTCTGTCCAACCCCTATTGGGACCTTCCCCTCTGCCAAGAGAGAGGCAATTTCAGATTCAGTTTGGTAATAGTCTGCACCCATCATCACGGTATCCTGTAAATGGAAAATTGCCACTCAACTAAGATCTTGAAGCAACCTAAACAAAGCGCTCTAGTCTACTGGGTTCTTTGTGTTTGAGGATTAAAATGCAGAAAACGTGATAGATTACTTTGAGCTCAACACCATAATCTATTCTTGAGCGTTCACCAACTATTGAATGTTCAACTCTGCATTCTCTCAAGAAACATCCATGTGAGATTATTGCATCCACAATCTGCAAAACCCAATTGAAGCATGAAAGGCAAGTAACTCAATGAAGCAAGTGACAAGAGCCAAAGTCTGTCAGCATACCCGACAATTGTCAATCTTTGTTGGTGGTAAGAATAAAGGAGATGTGTAAAAGGGTGTCTTGGGGTCATAAAATTCGAAACTTGGAGACTGCAAAAATGAGATGGTCACTGCATATATGTTGATTTCATAACAAGGAAATAAGACAATTATATAAGTTTCATACAATGGAAGGTCTGGTTTTCAGTAGTAAAGGGCTATGTACAAGTTGCTTATAAAAGAAACTCCAAAGCCTTCAACGTGTCACAGGCAGAACCTCACCCTATTTGACAAAAAAGGTATAAATAGATTGAGCAAAGCAGGGTATAAACAGGAGGGTCTATTTCACAGAAACACATAAGACTTGGATTTGTTTAGATGGTAAGTCATACAATGTGTCCAAAACCCAAATCCTCACCCTCCCCTTTCTTATGGAGGGAGGAAATGCGTTTGAGTTAGAGCTCAACGAAAACGAATGTGAATCCAGTGGAACTCTGGGAATATCAGATTCAAAGATATTAATCTTAAAAATATTTAACAAACCTCCTCGGTAAGGGCCAAATTAGCATCAAAGAAGGACTTTATGGTTCCAATATCTTCCCAATAATCTCTAAATATGAAAGACTGTCAAAAAAGAGAAATATGTCAGTCGAGCCTTACTGAAAAAAAAAAAACACCCTTCAGCAATAACAGAGGTATTTTTCAAACTTTGAAGATATTTTTTCACGAACTTTAAAAGCTCTCTCTTACTTGGACATTATGCTCCTTCACAGCTGCTGGAATGATTTCAGATCCAAAGTCATTTGCTGTAGGATATCTCCACCTCAAAAGCTTCAGTAAAATATCCGTCTTAAAGACGTATACTCCCATTGAAGCAATATATGGGGCTTTCACAGCATCTTGCGGGGACAACCCCAGAAGACGAGTGTCCACTTGCTGCATAGATGCGAGTAAATTTTTGTATTTGTTAGTAACATGGGAGTTCAATTACTGTCTAAAAATACATGCATGGGTAAAAGCAGATACCAACAATGTGGAAAACATGCTTAAAATCTTCAGGATAGATCATTCTGATGTCTGCAGTTAGCTTACAAAAGGCTCAAATCAAGAGAAATTTGGAAACTTTTTGAGCTTCATTGGGGCAAAATCATTGGCATATAAGATTTAAATCTTTCCCCAAGTGTGATCGAATCTAGTAATTGTCCAGAGTATCAGGCTAAAAAGAGAAACAAAAAATCTTTTGGACAGGAAGAAGAAAATCAATTCTTAGCATTGGATTCACTTAGTGCTTACCATTGCTTTCAGGTCAGCTCCCCTTGGTTTTTCAGCAAAATGCACAATACGGCCTCTGCTGTCTATCTTCACCAATCCATAGTCTGATGCACGGCTGAAAAGTGCCAAATCTATTTTAGATGAAATTAAGTTCATAAAACAGAGGAAAATCTTTTTCTTCTTGTTCTCTTTTTTTTTTTCTCCTATGAGAGGAGAAAGCTTTTTCTACTTTCTTAGCAGAAGAAATTGTTGTGTTAGTACACACAGAATTAAAGATCACTAGATGATCAGAGCAAATCAACCCATAAAGACAAAATTTAAAGGACGAAAAAAATAAGAGTGAACAAACCTGTCACCAACCACTGCACATGATATCGTAATATCAGCATTTTGCTCGACATGGCTCTGTTGATTCATTGAATATAGATAAACCAAGTTTTTTAAAGACGTGAAAAATCAAATGAGTGGATCTTATTATATAACTTATGGTATACCTGCAATAAGTCCGTATAATCCATTCGGTACAGATGATCCCCACACAAGATCAATATATTCTCGATGTTTCTATTCTTGGCATCCTACAATAATCAATGTAATATATACCAGATTCCACTTCAAGAGTTCAAATTCAAAGGAATGAAAATTAAAAAGAAAATATACTTTACTCCTAAAACTCATTGTTATTTGCAATTTAACCACCAAATTATTAAGTTGTCACTTTGTCTTCAGTTTGAAACATAAGCTACAATTAATTCCCCCGTTAAGATCTAACCATTGGATGGATGAAAATAGCTGGTGACCGGTGTAGCACACTTTTAGCGGTTGAATCTGTTAAAATGGGGCAAATTTCCATAAGCAGTTGTTTGGGGAAAGATGACAATTTTAATAGTTTGGTGGTTATATTGCAAAAAGAATAATAGTTTGAGGGAGGTAAAGCATAGTTTTTCTTAAAAATGTAGGTGAAAGGTCCATCTATTTATATCTGGGTCTGCTTTGGTTATACCGCGAACAAAAAGTTCCACACCCACCTCAAATACCCACAAAAATTGCCTCACAGCATCAGCTGTTCCCTGGAACCACTTCATTCCTGCTTCCCCTGGTGTCTGAGTGGCTGCCAGAACCTATTTGCCAAGTGGGAACATTTTAAGTCATAAAAATCAAGGATCTTGCAAAATTATTACCAAAGAACACATATATTGGTTTGTCCATTCATTTATAACATATAAAATTGTGATATTTTTCCTTCTCTTGATAACCAAATACTGTATATAGCATTAATTAAAACATGAGGCTTCCCTAAAGACTTATCTGCCAATGATGCAGATTTTATTCTGCAATACTTGGTAAATAGTTATCAGGAGAGAAATCAATCAAACCTAAGTTGTTTTCCCTTGTACAAGTGGGAACTTATTCATGTTGCTTTAAGTACCAATAAATTTATGAAATATCTGACATCAAAATAATTTCTGCTGGGTTCTATACCTCCACAAATCCATCCCCAAAGTTAATACCATTTCCAAAATAGGTACGAGAAATGTGTCGATTGAGGGAGGCAGAGTTGAACTGAGTGAGTACACAAATCTTGTCAACGCCACTGTTGATACAATTGCTCATAGGTATGTCTATAAGCCTATAGCACCCCCCCACAGGAACCTGCAGATCATACCAACTCATCACGTAAGCATAGCTAACTAACTGGACGTTTAAAAAAGGCTAAACCGCTCTTCTTCAACCACTAAATTAATTTACAAGCAATTAAATTAATAAAATATACATCTATAGCTATTTTCTTACGACTTACAGCAGGTGTCGCTGCTCTTCTTGTAAGAGGAAAGAGTTGAGTCCCTGCGCCCCCTCCTAATATGATCGAAGCCACATTTTTTGGGTCTGCTTTTCGTCTATGATAGGGTGGTGCTTCTATGGTCTGAGATCACACCCGAGATTAATAATGATAGCATTCATAAAACTACCCCATCAAATTGAAATTACAGAGACGATGGATCTAAATTTACAGTGGACATACACAATGAGATCACACGATGTTTCCAAGTATTTAACAGAGCTGAATACAAAGAAAATGATACAGTTTCATGCATTTGAAATAGATCAAAGATTGAAATTAACTTACCACAGCCTCTTGGGCATTATTGGAAGTAATTACAGCAAAAGCAACACCAGGTTTGAGCTTCGTGACATTCTTCTCATTTCTCAAACTTTTCGCCATCTGATTAGCCCATACATTGTTACTCAGGCTCCCTGTGATCCTCTCCCCCAAAAGCCCATTATTTCCATGACTGAGACTACCTTTGATTGCTTTTGCCATATAGGTATTGGGTTTCAAGGTCAAACAGCAAGAATCCATTACAGTTGCCTAAGACTACACCCAGAAAATCAGCAACCCCCGATTGTAATGGATGAGATATGAATGATGCTCCCACAAAATACTGAAACCCAAATCCCTGTAAAGTACAACTCTTTAAAACGATGGGTCGAGTAGAAGTAAAACTCTGAACTTTAAGTAAAGAATAGATCACATAAAGGTACCAGGAAGACACTAGTGCCAGGCATTCAAAGTTACACTACGAATAAGACTTCTATAAAGAAAAAGCATAAACTAAGCAACCTCAGGGTGAAGTTTCAGAAACAAAGATAAATCTAAATCTGGGAAGTACATGAGAAATGCCAAGGAAATTCTTAGCATCCAGACCAAGTTAAGTTCCTAAGAAACATCAATTCCAAGTATTCAGAAAGTGAAAACAAGTTTGACAGTAAAAAAGAAAAGCAAGAACAAAATCCAAGTTGAAGAAAGGCGACCTGAAGTTCAAAACCGCCAAAACTGCGATAGCTGAGCGTGATCAGCGAGCTATAGGATCCTGAAAGTAGGAGTACGACCCAGGCTTGAGAGGTAGTGAAATGCGTGAATAATGTTGGCTTGAATGCCCTCCCTAGAAATCTTGCAATTTCGGTGTGTGTATATATCATATATATACTAGAAAAAAAAAATAAAAAATGACGTTGACAAAAATTAATGTAGGCTTGCCACAATGAACCATGCCATTGGGCATTGAGTTGAGCGGCTGAGCCCACTGCCTGCCACGGTCCAAGTTTGTAGGTTCCTTCTTGCAGTCGGAGCAGCTATTATCAACACCTGTCCCTTTCATGCCAAAGTCGCAAGAAAACAAAATAACACGAAAGCATGTTGCACCCATCCCGAAATCTGAGGTTGTTTTCTCTGCCTGGAAATTACTGTTTAGAGTAAGTTGCACAGTAAGGAGAAATTTTCTTACTACTCTCCGAGCAGTTCTAATGTCTCATTTGACAACCGGGATTAGAAATTTCCTACAACTTGACATGTTGCCAGTTGAATGATAATGACTTTACTGATCTTCAAAGGTATGATTATTGATTATATAGTTTTGCTGATATTCAGAACCTAAATTCGTAAGGTTATCCAGAGGATAGGATACACAGATAGAGATCACTAATACCAGACTTAAAATCTCATGCAAATCTTAATTAGTTCGTGATGAGGCTGACTGAATTCCAATAGTTTCCAGACTAGTACAGTTATGTTCCAAACGGGAAAAGGAACTGGACTCTCTCTGTTCATGTCATGGACAAATAAAGAGTAATGTCCACTTCAAACATAATAATGCTCCGGTACCCCATTGTTGAGGCTTCAGTCATGACACTAGCCCGTTGCCCAGATATACTATTCTTTCTCATTTTCAACAGTGATAGCCACTTCTAGCTTTATGCCACGAGAATATTACCAGAGTTTTTAGATGCCATTGCCAAAGAAATTGCTTTACAGCAATGCCAATTTGTAGAAATACAGTCAATACACCAAAAAAGTTGTTGGGCATGTTTAAGACCGAGACGACTGATATCAGCTCCCATTAACGGACAGACAGGATAGTCGATAGGAATAGGGCTGAAAACCATCCGGAGGGATGATCCTTGGCGGGACCCAGAAGCAGACATTTGAGTCCATACCACACAGAAGTACGTAAAAAATTATAGAGATAAAGTGAAAAGGATGGATGGAAAATTGTGATTTGGTGGTCTGCTGATCTGTGATTGCATGGGCTTAACATCTGGGAAAACATCCAAACCATATAATTTTTCTGACTTCGACCCAAGTTAGTACTTCAAGCTCTTGGCTCTCTCTTCACCGTAAACGTGTCCTTTACGTGACACCACCATGACATTAAATTAAGTTATACTATATATGAAAAAATATATATTAATGTGATTATTAAAGAACTAAAACATTAATATATATATATATAATAAAGATGGAAGACTTTGCAATAATGATATGCTGAGTATGCCAATAAGTAAATTTGTAAATCAGTATATATGAATAAAATATAAATTCCCTAGACTTATCTGGCAGATTCATCTGGAGTGGGCCCATATAGATGTGGATTTATGAAGTGGGAAAAAAACAAGGGCAAGAGTTTTGAGTTTCTATCATAGGGATAGGGGTCCTTTGTTGATTGGTACCTAAAGATGACAGTACAAACAAGTAGTTGTAGATAATATTGATAAATACCAATTATTAGGCGACAAAAGCTTCACATGGCTTGCTATTAAATTAAATTATGAACCACAAAAATCACTCCTTTTGAGATACAATCAAGAACTTGTGGATCTTTTCATTTTCTTAGGTCAAAAGTGGCCACAGATTACGTGCATTTTTCCTTCTTGGTCCTTGCCGATGACACTGTGGAAGACAAAACTTCATTAGCATTATAATAGAAGAATCCATAATGTGTCATTGGTACAATGTCAAGAAGCTTTAACGGGAAAAAAATAGCTTCATCCAATGTCATTTTTCACGAGAGTAAGTTTATTTTTACACTCTCTCTCTCTCTCTCTTTTTTTTTATAAACTTTTATCGTTTGGTAGTGAATTTGAAAAGTTTTCAAAATAAAAATACTCTATTCTCCCCATCACTCAAAAGAGAAAAGCTGGAAAGCTAATAATATGAAGAGTTGAATTCTTTATAAATAGTAATGAATTGAAATGGTAGAGAATTTTATAGGATCTATCTAAGATGAATTTAAATGTATTTAGATGTTAAGATAAATTTAAATATATTTATAGAAAGTTGAAAAAAATTATAAATCTCATGTGTAAAAAATTATTGAGTTGAAAAAGATTATGAATCACATATGTAAAGAGATTTTAAATTAAGATGAATTTAATGATTTGAGAATTACATATTTAAATATTAGACCCACCTTAAAATTAGACTGTTCAGTTCAGTCTAACTTCCAAACGGGCCTACTCATAACCCCAAGTCATTTTGCTTGGGCTGAAATAGATTTTAAAGGCACCGGTAATTTTTATGGATCTAATGCCCATATATTTATGGCACTTCCGCTGGATCCTTGGAGACGCAACATTTCGTACTTTGATGCCTCAAATCTACAAGATTAGAACATCTGGCAATGGTATTAACTTTAGCCTATTGCAGACCACATAATTTTCTTGCCTTTAAACACTCAAAAAGGGAAGCATAATACTAGAGGGTGAAGATCAAAACCACCAATATCAAATTTCCATTCTATAAGTAGAGTAGACACTATTCCACGAAAACTCAAAAATAACGACTGTCTGAATCACTCCGTATGATCCCAATTAAACAAAGATATCCGGTAGTGTCTTGACACGGAAATAATAAAAGCAGTCAAACTCAGCCACTAAATATGCGAAGACAATAAAACAATCAGGTGTTTGTTGCCCGTGTGTATATCTGCTGGCTTGAATGTGCAGACACCATCCTGATCACGCCTCTGGCCATCAACTCTCTGATTGCCCTCCTTGCGAGTGATCCATTAATCTGAGAGAAGCATGCAAAGCAGAAAAGTTATAAAGAGAACACATTACTCCAATAGTAGAGTTGACAAACATACATGGCGGGAGTCGTTAAAGGGAGGAAGGGCAGGAAAGGAGAGGAGGGCAGGAGTATATTATGAGCACGCTGCTTTATATTCAGACTGCTTATGCCAGTATTCCTCTAGCATGGTTACTTACCAAGGTGATGACTATAGCCAGAGACTGAACCAGGGTGTGCTCTCGTCAACAATCAATAATTTTTAATCTAATTAAAATAATAATGCAAATCGGTTTTCAAAACAGATCACAACTACAGAATAAAAAAACTGGCTGTGGTGATACCCATTGTCGACAAACAAAGATTTTTCATATCATTTCTTCATGATAAATAGCTCCTTCTCAACATCATGAACCCAAATTGACAATCCTCTACCAATGGGTAGCAGCTTGGCAGTAATTCACCTTTCTTCCAATGGATGCACGAGTTTTGGAAATTAGAAATCTTCTTTTCTTTTATAATAAAAAAACTTGAAATCCTCTATCGATAGAAAAATGTAAGCATCTTGATTCATACACAATAAGCTTGTATTATGCATCAAACTAGGAAGCCATATTTGTTTGGATTCTACAACTTCAGACTCCATTATCATAATTAAATACTTCAAAAAAAGGGTCTGTTAGAATAGCATATATGTGCAGGTTACTTTATTGCAGCATTCATAACTAGAACCAGTCATGTGAACCATCCCCCGCCTGAAAAGATTTACGGACCCAAGCATGACCATCCAGGATTGTTGCCCAACAGCAACCCAATATGATATTTCTTTCGCTGAAAACTTTAGTGGTAGCAGTAGCACCAACAACTGCTCCAATTCTAGTAGTTTAACATTCTCCCCAATAATTCTTAACTCAGATTCTGATAAATTAGTGTCTCTAAAAAAATATTCTGGTAAACTAATTCCTTTGGGATGAGTTGCAAGTATTGGAGGAAGGAGAGGTGAATGAGGATTCTTTGTCAAGACAGAAAGTGGTGGTAACCGAAATAGAGAAAGTGTTGTTGATGGAGGAAATATCTTGGAGGCAAAAATCAAGGGCGCTTTGGTTGAAGGAGGAGATAAATGCACTAAGTTCTTTCACAAGGTGGCCAATTCCCCTAGGCACCACAGTGCTATTGAAGTCCTTCATTCAGGCTTGAATGTGTTACAATCTCCCGATGAGATCCAAGACCATATAGTGCAGTATTATGAGGAACTCCTAGCTGAAAAAGTTGAGTAGCGCCCCAAACTGGATGGTTTATTGTTTAACCAGCTAGGTTCGGAGGTAGCAAGTTGGTTGGAGAGGCCGTTTGTTGAAGAGGAGGTGCATCTAGTGGTGAGAGGCATGTGCAAGGATAAAGCCCCTGGGCCCGGATGGTTTTTCTATGGCTTTTTTTCAAGAATGTTGGGAGATTGTGAAGGAGGAAGTGATGCAGATTTTCATGCTTTTCATTCTAATCTTAAGTTTGATAAGTCATTAAATGCTACTTTTATTGTTCTTATCTCCAAGATAGTTGGTGCCCATAATTTGAAAGACTTCCGGCCAATTAGCTTGGTAGGTGGGATCTACAAGATAGGATGGTAACTTGGAATGTCACTTTTACTAGAAATGCTCACGATTGGGAGCTTGATGAGATGGCAGCCTTTTTTAGCCACTTGTATTCAGCAAAGGTAGGAGGAAATGGGGGAGACCGTATGTTGTGGATTCACACGGGGAGAAAAGATTTTATTGTTAAATCTTTTTACCGGGCTTTAACAGCACTACAACCCATCTTTTTTCCGTGGAAGAGTATTTGGAAAGCACAAGTTCTGCCTAAAGTTGCGTTTTTTACTTGGACAGCCGCGCTTGGAAAGATATTGACGGTTGATAACTTAAGGAAGCGAGGTATGGTGGTCATGGAGTGGTGCTACATGTGCAAAAGGAATGGAGAATCGATAGATCATTTGCTTTTACATTGTGAGGTGGCGAAGGAATTATGGGCTGGTATCCTTGATAGAGCCGGACTGAGTTGGGTAATGCCTAAGAGTGTGGTGGAACTACTAGCGTGCTGGAACAGGGGGCATACAGTGCACAATTGGCAGCAGTGTGGCGTATGTTACCTTTGTGCCTAATGTGGTGTTTATGATCAGAAATGAATGATAGGTGCTTTAACAACAAAGAGCGTGCAATGGGGGAAATCTGAAATTTTTTTGTATTCTCTCTTTTACAGTGGTTTTCTGCTATTGTACTGAAGGGTGAGAGTGTCCATGGGTTTCTGTGTACAGTGGTTTTCAGCTCACTAGAATGTAATTAGGTGTCTCACTTTGTATACTTCCTGTGTACTTGGGCATTGCCTAGTTTCATTCTATTCAATAAAGCTATCTATTTACTTATCAAAAAAAAAAAAAAAAACCCCACGAATAAAAAAAATACAAAGCAATAGAGGTGCTTACAGAACTGATTAGCAACGATATCCAAACATAAATATTTCGACAACAAAAGATAAAACAACGATAATAAAACTTATACCCTCAAACGGTCGGAGAGGATGGAGGGGGTGATGAGCTTGTATTTCGGAGCCTCGGAGAGGAGCTTATCATATGTGCCCTGGTCGAAAAGCACCATGTTGTTCACCTTTTCCTTCTGCTTTCCCTTGCTCCACTTCTGTTACCCCAGAAAATAAAATAAATGAACAAACTTTACGCATTATCAGAAATCCATTCGGGGTCTCTACCAAATACTCATAAAACAATAGCACATTATCACTGTAAAACAACAATTAGAGTGGATTTAACCTTCTTCTTCTGCTTTCCACCGCCAGATTTGGCAGGCTTGGAGGACGGTGGAGGAGCCTTGTCTTTCTTTGGAGCCTGCAACAAGAAACAAAAAAATCCAAAATTTAGTTAGAGTGAGATAGAGAGAAGCTTCATCACAGCTACTGATAAATCTTTAGGATAATCCAATAACAGAGTTGTATACCATCGGATCGGATCACAGGGAAGGAGGGATAGGCGAAGAGGGAGGCGCCAAGAAGAAGCAAGAGTAGGGGCGGAGGCGCTTTATAGAACTAGGGTTTCGAATGTCGATCATGTAAACCCAGCTACGTACGACGCCATTCCCTATTTACCCCCTCTTTTGACGTCTACACCACAAAGACGTGTTGCTCTTTTCGGTGGCTCCTGCGAGCCTATGAACGATGTGTCGTTCTTTCTGGTTTGCTTCCAACCCCAACATTATGTGTAATCTATTTTCAAAAAAATATTTTATAGCCAGATTTCATAAAATTAAATTCACGAAACGAACTAATGCAGAAATATGTGATATATTAGATTATAAAATTATTTTTATCATAAATTATATCTAATATATCATATAAAATCATAACATCTTGTAAAGAAAAGTAGAATAGATTCCATAACATTTTGTTTTCTAAAGAAATATAGCCACAAATTCTACTCTTATCCAAACACAGAGAATGGAGAATTTATTCTATTCTATTTTTCCGGACAAATGCAACTGCCCAAAACAAGCACATATCTCCAAAAGCATGGAAAAATTATCCTCAATGGTACAAAGAAGCCAAAATTTGAATATTCGAGATAAGATAAACTACTTTGCTCAGGAAAAATAAAGGTAAGTAGTTTTAGAGGGAGGGAGAGAAATAAAAACAATAGAAAGTTGAAGAAATAAAGCAAACATGAAAAAAGAAAAAAGAAACAATAAAAAGAAGTGTAATTCTACAGCCTATAAATAGAAACTTCCTAGAGAGTTTAACAACATCCCCTTTTGAACAAACAGAGAAATTTTGTTCACTTTGTCTTGTTTTGCCTTTCCAACTCTCTCTATTTACCTCTGAAGCCTTGGCTGCCTTTTTAACTCCATCTCTATGCTCCGAAACCTCAACTCCGCCTTGTCATCTTCTATGATGAAAGCATTTTTTCTCTTTTCTTTGTTCAGACAAATGGTCGCTAATGAAGCTGTGATGAAAACTCAGTTTCCTTTCGAGTGAAAACTGCAAAACAAAGAAAAAAAAAAGTAAGTAAAAATCCTCAATCCTTTTGTCTATCAAGCCCTGTATATGCAAATGGATTCATTCAATTTCTACAGCATCAAAGCTGAGAAGGCAAACGCGTTGATGCCAAGGCTTCAAAAGATCGCAAACCTTTGCCGGGTAATCGAGGTATGTGTTGTCCTTGTCTTGATTTCTAGGCTTTCCATGCAACTCCCACTTGCTGTCAACAACTCCACCGAGTATTTCCGTGATGTGAAACTCGTCTTGGTGAGCCCTCGCTTCGTGTTTTTCGTCGGAAATGTTATCATTATCACCCTTTTCGCTAAGTCCGGTCAGTTTTCAGCTCGAGATTCTACAATAAAGACTTCAGGATTTGATCTTTATGAGGAGTTCATCAAGAACAGTGAAAAGATCAATCGGAAGGTTCACCCAGACGAGACCCCAAAACTTGACGAGCATAGCGATATTTCTAATGAGAGTGCAGTCACGAATTACCGGACAGTACTTGAGAGTTACTCGCAGTATTCAAATGGCGGGACGTTGTGCGAGAAAACAAGCCGAGATCAGGGCCAGGAGAAAGAAAAATGTATGGAGAATACTGCTCGTTGTTGTGAGAGGTTGGCGAAAAGTTCATGTCCCGAAGATGAAATGAGTTGCGAGGAGTTCCAGCAAAAGGTTGAGGCTTTCATTGCCTGCTGGCATCAAAGGCTTCGAAGGGAAGAAGAGTACTCTGTCACTATGCTCTAGAGTTTCTTAAAGAGTGGATTACGCCAAAAGAAAGAAAGAAAGTGTGAAATGCAAATATGCAGTATGCATTTTCACTTCCATTGTATATCAAACAGTTTCTATTTAGGATTATTAATATACTATAAGAAAGTTTTTGGTTATTTAGGAAGAAAAAAGAGTCAAGTCCATGAAAAATAATGTGTTTATTTATGTAAATATTATTTTAAGAAACCTTTAATCTTATGAGATTAGTGCTATTATGTCTCTTCAATTTATCTACTTAGTGTATTCCTAGTACAAATTACACCTTTTTTTTTTAATTTTAAATATTTTTTAAACATGTTTAAATATTTAAAAAATATATATCAATACACTAATAGTCACTTCCTTAACTATTAAAAACAATAAAATTTTTAAAAAAAATTAAATACATTAACCGTCAAAATGAGAGAACAAATTAAAGAGACATAATAGCATTATTCATCTCATAATTGTCAAAAGCAGATGCTTGATGTAATATTTCGTGAAATGAGCATGTCTTGGAGATTGGATATATATGCGGATAAGAGAATTCCCATGCAAGTCCTAGAAATGATGCTTATTTATTTATTTTTTTCCCCTGGATAAGAATGTGTTCAAAGCTGTGTCATATGCTGATTCAGATGCTTAATTTGATGCAAAGTCATATATATATAGTGAGCTCTTGCTTTGCATTTTCTAACAGATAATAATTGTCAGAATAATTCCGCATCTGAAAGGTGCATTAAACCCTATTAAACAAGAAACAGTTGACTAATTATTTGCTTGAACTGGTCATCAACCGTACAATTATATTAAATAATTTTATTTTGTCTCTAGTAATTGGCCTGGAATCAAGCGGCCAGTGGCTTGGAATCATTTTTCCAGTCTTTTTTTTTTATTTTTTATTTCCAGTCTTATATAAGTAAAAGTTTTATAGATGAAATCAGTGAGTGGCATGGAATTTGCAAAAGTGATTCTTGCCTGGTAGAAGAGTCTTTCCCATACTCATTGTTTTAGATATTTGATTGTTAATTAAAACATTTATATCAAATTTTAGGCGAGTTTAATAATAAAAAAAATAATTGCAGTTATTAACATTAAATGACCATTAAAAATATTATTTTTTAAATAATAATTTAATTATAATTTGATTATTAATTAACATATGATATGCAAAATTGTAAAATATGAAAAAATAATAATAATAAGTATTAAAATAATAATAATTTATTATTATTTTGAATAATAAATAAATAATTCAACGTTAGAATATGTTTTAAACAGAAGACAAAACATGTTAATATATTAGAAAAATTCTGAATTTGACTTTGCCTATTTAATGCTAGTGATGTTGCTATTGCCTACCTTGAGCCGGTCCAGCCTGGGTGTTTTTTCTGTTTTTGACATTTTGGTGTCTTGTCCCTTAGAATATATATGGACGGTTCCTTTTCGATTGATCGTGAAAGGGAGAGGATAATGGGATTTGTTAAGTCACCATTTGATAAAATAAAATTTTTTTTTTTTTATAAGAATTAGATATATCATACATCTAATTAGAGTAATATTATATATAATCGTGAAGTGGGTAAATATCGTGTAATCGATTTAAAAAATAGTGCGACCAATCGAATAGAAATCGTATTTTTTTTTAAATAATTGTACAATACTTACGCACTCATCACCGCTATAACTATTATTTCTCATTTACGACTATTTATATTCGAACCAAGGGAACCAATCCACACAGACTAGAGATGGAGGTGAATCAAAATCTCTGCATGAATGGAGGAGACGGAGAAACAAGCTATGCCAAAAATTCTTTAATTCAGGTATTATCTCTCTTACTCACAGATATAGTCACAATTTGCAATGTTTGCAGTCATTCTCTTCATCCATTTCGTTCGAAAAACTATTGAACCACTTGATTTTTCTTCCAGAAAGAGGTGATACTCAAGGCAAAGCCAATATTAGAAGAAAGCGTCGTACGGCTCTCTCTAAGCAGCAGCTTCCCCAAGTGTGTAAAACTAGCAGATTTGGGATGTTCATCAGGACCCAACACGCTGTCGTTGGTTTGGGAGATTATGGACATCATCCATGCAACATGCCAACGGGTTAGTCACAAGGCACCCATGTTCCAAGTGTTCCTTAATGATCTTCCGGGAAATGATTTCAATAGCATATTCAGGTCTTTGCCGAGTTTTTATGAGAAACTAAAGAAAGAGAAGGGAAGTGAGTTTGAGCCTTGTTTCATCGCAGGAATGCCTGGAACTTTCTATGGGAGGCTCTTTCCCGACTGTTTTCTTCATTTTGTTTACTCTTCTAACAGTCTTCATTGGCGTTCCCAGGTTAGCACTTATGACCTAATTTATCTGTTTCCTTTTGGTGGCCGTAGGATAATCATATTAGAAGGATATATAACACATGATCTCTGTCATCACTGGAAAAAAAAAAAAGAAGAAGAAGAAGAAGAGCATGCTTGGTGGCATTATGGAGATGCTTTTGGTACTATCTTTCTTCTAAAAAGGCATCACGTCACTATAAAAACATTTCTTTAAAAAACATGCATGGAATTGCTTCCTATAATTAATATTCACCCGAAACATGTTGAAAATTGTATTTACAGGTCCCTGAAGGGCTTGTAGGGGAATCAGGGGTTCCATTAAACAAGGGTAATATTCACATAGCAAAGACAAGCCCCCATAATGTGCTTAAAGCCTACTCGGATCTTTTTGAGAAAGACTTCACATTATTTTTAAGGTCACGTTCGCAAGAGATGGTCGCTGGTGGTCACATGGTCCTTGTGATGGTGGGTAGTACCAGGAAAGCTGATTCTTCTAGCAACCAAAGCTGCTCCATCTGGGAGTTATTAGGAATCGCTCTAAATGACATGGTCCTAGAGGTACAGTAGTATTATTTTTTTCTTTTTCTCTGCTCAACATAAGGTACTATTAATTGCATTAAGGGCAGGCAGACATAGGCCGGACTTTTTAATGCAAACGAAATATTGGTTGTTTTTCGCTATGTATTTCTTATTATAAGCGGTATATATTAATCCAGGGGAAAGTTGAAGAGGCGAAATTGGACTGGTTCAATCTGCCATATTATGCACCTACTGTAGAGGAAACTAAGGCCGTGATCCAAACAGAAGGAACCAGCTTCAACATTCATCGATTTGAAACATTTGAAGTGGACTGGGATTGTAACATGGATGAATACATGATGAGTAACATGAAAGGGTATAGTTTTGAAAAAGTCGGTAGAGGAAAGTATGTGGCCATGACTATGAGGGTGGTTGCAGAATCGTTGCTGGTGGGTCATTTTGGAGAAGAGATCATGGATGATTTGTTTGAAAGATTTTCCAGTAAGATAGAAGAATATTTGGAGGTTGAGGAAGGCAAGCACACGATTATCACCATTTCCATGACGAAGAATGTTTAATATTTCTGAGCACTTCACTTCTCAAAGGATCGGAGTTGTTTCCCCCAACAGTAGGATTAGTTGTGTATTATATAAATATATATATATATATATATATATATATTCCATGCATTCATGAAATTAATTCAGGTTTTGCGTGTCCATGGTCTGAATAAATAGGGGAAGAAATTCCAATAATGTATATATGTGGTATTGTGGACTGTGGAGACCAGTCCGTCCAGCTTGTATGATTTGATTCTTCATTCCCTCTATATATATCACCAGCTTCATGCTCTACATGGACAGTTGGGCACTGCGTGCCAAGTGAAGTGAACTCTCACACATGGTTTGCCTGCAATTAATTTCTTTTTTACACGCCCATCAGATATGAAGGGGAGAGGAGGATCATAAAATTCATTCACGAAAAGCCACACGTCTTGTTACTTAATATAACTTATACTAATTTTCCACGGAACAAGGATCCATTAAGGTCTCATTTGGTTACGCAGTTCAGATGAAATATTTTAAATAATAATGAGAATTTTGAATTAAGATGAGATGAGATTGTTTATAAAAAAAATATATGTTTAATTAAATAGTGAGATGAGATGAGATAGTTTTAACTTTTTGATATTTGATAAAATGGTGGATTCTATCAATGATTGAAAATTATTGGATAATTATTGAGTAGTAGTTATGTATATATTTGATAAAGGGGTAGATCTCACCAATAATTTTAATAAACATGTAATTAAAAAATTCATCATAAATAAATTAAAATCCCATAATATATTTTCCTATTGTTGGCGGAAATTACTCTATAATCTGGAAAATTGAATATTTTTTTGTTAAAATATATTATTCTAATTATGACTTATTTATTTTGCTATATATTGGAAAATCGAAATTTTTTATTGTAATTAAAAATTAGAATAATTTTGATGATTGTAATAGATAATTATATGTATTAAAAGTGTTGTAGATTTTTTCCCCAGTTTATTAATTTCGAATTTCGTAATAAAACCCCAAAATTAACAACTATTCAATACTAACAAAAATATCAATTTCTTTTTGAATATATATTATTCTAATTATGACTTATTAATTATTCTATATATTTGCCAAAATGAAATATTACCTGGCGTAATTATGTATTCAAATTGCCAATGAATATTGTAATATAAAGAGGAGTATATAATTCCAATTCAAAAATTTGTTTTTTTTCCTACAATATTTTTAATTCGAATTGCTGTTCATATATGTCATTAATAACGTGCAATCATAAATACCAACACCACAAACAAAATTTATTTTAATACAAACTACACACCATTCCATCAATCTCTGCTTATATATATATTTAACGCTACACCAAAAGCACCAACCATGACTGGCCTTCGTAAAACAGACTTTCGTTTTAACAACACTTTTTAAAACTGCTGGACAAATTTCAACTACAACAGTTCTTAACCGAAACCCATACATAGGTGCAGCTAGCGTTCCAACAAAATGCTACACATGAGTTGATAACCCAAAGTTTAAAATTCAAAATATACCCTTAATTCAGCAGTCCGAGATAGCAAACACCTCCTCAAATGGCACAAGGAGTGAGCAAAAAAATCAAAACAGGACCTCTGTCGCGCGTGTAGCGCGTGGAGTGATAAATAAAGCGTAGGCGGGTGTTATTCACGCGCATAAATCTTACTGGTGCGCGTGGAGCGCATAGAGCGTGCAATACATGCGCGAATCTGGAGTCAGGGCAAGTTATGCGCGTGAACTTCACGCGCAAGGACTTCTCTGGAGCGCGTGCGGCGCATGCACAAGCATGGGATTCACGCGCTCAAGCATTCCTTGGCGCGTGTAGCGCGTGTCGAGAGTGAGATTCACTCTCCGATGTTCAAACGGCGCGTGGGAGAGCTTGCAGTGTCCATTCAGCCTCCGGTTTTCACCACTTTTCTTGTCTAGATTAAACGAACAGAGTGGTGTGCTCAATTTTTCAAACTGAGTAATGCACTAAAAATGAGTTTTTTGTAAAAAAAAATTCCTCCCAATAATCACCTCTAATATCACTTGTTGGAAAAATCAACACAATGGAAGGATTAAAAACGGAAATAAAAGAGTACACTGACACACTTAGTGACACCAATAATTTAATGTGGTTCGGTATTTACCTACATCCACAGAAAATAACTTCACTAATAAATAGTGAAACACAAGAAAATACTATAGAGGAGGAGGATCACACTCTACTCAACTCAACCCTCTTCTTTTCTCTCAGAGCTTTTCTGACTCTCTCTTTTTACTTTTCTCCTTGGATGTGTATGAAGCTCTTACATGCATGGAGCTTCAATTCATAAGCGCCCGATGTATCGTCTACCTGTGTGAATGCATTAAGTTGTTGCATTCAATTGGTAACTGCTGGCATTGGGGGCGCTGAGCGCTAGGAGATGAGTGCTGAGCAGTCAACAATGATTGTTCAGTGCATGGACTTCAACAGCTGCTGCAGTCAAAATGGGGCAGAGAGGGGTAACAAAGTTGCAGAGTGGAAGAAAACAAAAATGGTTAGATCCACAGGAAAAGATGCAGTATGGTTACCTTTATGCCGTTCCAGCATCCCCAACGACCACCAACGTCGTCTCGGTCTATCACTTGCGGGCTGAAAATGGTGCATGCACAAGATAAACACAGCCAGGATGAAAGCACGGGGGTGGTCAGGCGGAGGGGATGGAGTTGGTTTCACCAGTGAAACCATGGCGTTCGGCAGAGGGGAAGGGAATGGGTTCTCGATGCGTTGATCACATAAAGTGGGGAGGACAAAGGCGTTGCAGGGGAAAATTATTCTGGGGAGTGGGAAGGACAATCGTTCAGTTCCTTTCACTGCGTAAAGAACACAGTGTTTTTCACTGTGCAATCTCTTTTTCATTGTTACTGTCAGGCACTAATTACACCGGTTGAAAATATACATCTGATATGAGTGACACTATCCCTCCTCAATCTGACCCTCTGGTATAAATTGACTCTTTTTTTTAATTATTTTAAATATTTTTAAACATATTTAAAAATAAAAATATCAATACAATAATAATCAGTTCCTTTTTTTTTTTAAATATTACAAAACAAAAAATATTAAATATATGAGTAGTAAAAATAAGGAGACAAATTGAGGAGGTATAATAACATTATTTCATCTTATATATATTACATCTAATATATATTTTACATCAGATATAAAATATATTTTTCTATTTCATCGTTTGGTTAGATGGAACCTCCTAGCTGTATTGGTAAGATGAGATAGTTTGTATTTTATTTGGCCATCTAAATCTTGTTTGGTTATGGAATTCAGACGAATTAGTTGAAATGAAATAATTTTGGCTTTTTTGGATTTGATAAAGGGGTGGGCTCTACAAATGATTGAACTCTATTTATGTCATCTCATTTTATTTGATTTTTTAAATTTTTACATAAAATATAATAAATAATTTTATTTTTTTAAATATAAAAAACAAAAATAATATTTAAAAATATATTATATCAATATTTGTATTCAACTTTTAACAAAACATCTAAACTCATCTCACCTGAATTACGTAACCAAACAAGGCACTCATGTAACATGATATTGAGTAATTACAAAATCTATGATAAATAAATTTAAATCTCAATTTTTATTTTTATTTTTTTTCCCATGAGGGCCGATATTACTCTATATTCCCAAAAAATCTATCTTTTTTGTTAAAATATATTATTGTAATTATAACCAACATATTATTTTTCCGTCCATATAGAAATTCGTCATTTGTTTAAGAAAAATTATAAATCATAGATTTGAATAATTTTTATTAAAGAGGAGATAATTATATGTATTAATTTCGAATTTCCTAATAAAAGTGTTGTGGATATTTTTTTTCCCAGTTATCAGTTTCGAATTTCCTAATAAAACCCCAAAATGTTGAACTATTCAATACTCCAAAAAAATATATATATTTCTATGTGGAAATATGTGACTCTAATTATGAACTTATTCTTGATCATTCTATCGAAGGATAATTTAAATATTTGTGGCATAATTATATATGAAAATCAAATTTAAAATTTGAAATTTAATATCTATAAGTAATATAACAATTTGAAAGATAATCTAATTTTTTTGTTAACGGAATATTACTATAATCCCTTATCCATAATATTTCTTTAATTTAAGACTAAGTTTTGAAAACAAATCAAGGCATCAATATCAAAATATACATCATCTTTTAGAAAATATTCAAGACTAATATATAATCATTTTGTTACTTCTATTCTAGTTTCACCCTTATTTAAAAAATTTGAACATTTAGAGTAAGATATTTTATATTTACTGATTTTTTTTACCCAATTTTACCATTTAAGATTGATTCTAAAATTTTATTTTAGGCAATATATTTTATGCTAACCAATATTTTTTCTATAATTTTTTTTTATGGTCATAGTACTTTTATTTTTTATTTTTAAATTGTGGGGGCTTACTAAAGGTGGGTGGCCAAGCACGGGTATTGGATTAGACATCCTGTTGGTATTTTTAAAATAATTATTAGGATTTATGAGATTTATTGCTTAACGTTTTTAAGCTTGCTTTTATTCTCTTGAGTCTTGATTTGCTAGCAGCGGAACATTTTACTTTGTAACGTTGGTTTCTCGTAACTTTTCTTTGCCGTTGCTTTTACGTTTTCATTCTCTCATAATTTGTTGGTAGTTTAATAGCTTTTCCGTTGGAAATAGTACCTTTTTGGGTTTCAAGCAATTTTATTGCTTTAATGCTTTTTTGGACGTTGGTTTTAACGGCTAGTAATTAAGTTTCCGTTTCTCTATGGTTTAACTTGGCATTAACGGGTTGTAAACGTTGGTTTCTTTATTTCCTTTTATTCATTTTTCTGCTTACGTCTATCAATTATATATCTATCTATATCTATCTATATATATAAAGTGACTATCTAACAGAAAATCTTATTTTAACGGTTTTTTATTATTTTCTGTTAAAGTTAACACCGTTTATCTATAGGTATATTATTGAAGTGCAGTAATTAATTATACAGGTCAAAAAAAGTGGATTGCGGAGATCAAGAAAAGTGCAGTAATTAATTATTGTGCCTCAAAACGATCAAACTGCAACTCATCACGCGTATGCACATATATGTATGTATATAATCACGATGAATTTCGTGTCCAATTAAATTCTATCTATCTATCCTAGAAGAAATGTTGTACGTACTTGAAATACTGCACCGTTTTCAATACACGAACCTATAGAATTAATGCAAGAATATATAGCTATATTTATCCAGAAGTTCCGTACCAAATTCCGCTATAATAACTTATTACAGCGTGATTTCCCTTCCTTTACTGGCATGCGCGACTTAAAAGTACCACTCAACAAATTTTCCATCATAAAGCAGCAATATTTTGTGATTATAAAACTTGAATCTCGTTGTACGTCTACTCTATAGTCATCCATTGCTTTCGATGCTCACGGATTATGATATAAATGTTCAATAAATTCTGTAAATTAGTCTAATTAATTAAAGTCGTGTCTATAAATCTTTTGTTCATGAGTTTCTTAAATTCAGACAAAAACTAATTAAACATATCGTTTTCAATACTTCAAAATCATATAACTAATTTTGGAATGTAACACTGGTATCATAGCGTGTAATTATTTATAAATTATATAAATATTATATTATTATTTAATTAAATGAAATATTATGTCTTTGTTAATAAAAAATTAATTCTTAATAAAAAAATTTAAATATAAATTAAGTAAACATTATTTTTACCTAGTATATATATAAAGAGTCTATAAAACAGTATTTTTTTATTTTAACAGAATTTTTTTGTGTTAACAGAGCCTCCTTATTTGCATTAACTTTCCGTTAAGCCTCTTGCAATAATTTGTTAAGCCTTCGTTATAATAACTTTAAATAAAAAACAGTGCACATGAATAAATCAGTAATGAAATACAAACCGACACAAACAACTCTCCAAAAACCAAAATCCTTTCCTTCTTTGTCTCTTCATCTTCTCTTTTTCTCTTCGTCTTTGTGAATCGTATCTGCAATCCCTGATCTGCTAAACACTGGTTCACCAAAGTCCACTGATGCCTGTGATGCAGATAAATGTGCTGGTTCCATTGTCGAAGGCGAGGCGTTGGTGTCGTCGCTGTCTTTGGGTAAAATAATTTCGAAGCTTTAGCTTTTGGGTTTGGATTTTCGCAGTTTCTACTGGACCTGTGTTTCGTGCATTTGGGTTTGTCTAGATGGTTTTGCATTTTAGGGGTTTTGGATTTAATTTCTTTGATTTTTTATAATCATTTAAAGCTTTATTTACTTTATTTTTTTGCCATCTGAATCTAGGGTTTACTGATATTTTGGTTTTCAGGGGCGCCAATTTTTGCCCCTGTTCGACCGAGTGTAGTGATTTCAGTTTCTGTCTCTTTCATTTCATCCGTTCAGTGGATTTCGAAGAAGTTAATTGTTTTGGGTGTCTGAACAGTCTATGGCGAGGCTTTTTCGGAACGCTTCCATTTTCAGACACTATCTACATATTTCGGAGGTCACTCTCTTCACCCATTTGCATACCATTTTTTAGAGCCTTTTTTCATTCGATGTTTATTCGGGGACTCTGTTTCTTACACTCTATTGGATCACCGACCAAGTGTGCGCACTTTTAAGAAATGGAAGTTTGGAGAGATTGGAATCTTAAGGTTTGGGACCATTGAAGATAATGGTCCTCGTGCAAAGGAGCCGATTGCAACTGTTTGACCGAATGGAGTTTGGTGGCTTGTTTCTAAGAGGCAAAAAAAAAAAAAATGTAACATGTTCAGTTTTAGCCTCTTTCGGGCTTTTTTTTCTTTTGAAATAAAATGGAAATTTTCATATATGAGCATTTCTTTTGTTTCTCCCTATGTTTTTGGTCATTGGAAAAAATATATGCTTTTGTTGTACTCTGTGTTTAAGGTACTCTGTGTTTAAGGTTTTGATAGAATTGTTTCTCTTTATTTGCCTCTTTTACAGTTTTCAGGTTTGGCGCGTTCGAAACTTATTTAAGTTGATTTATTTATCTGATTGCTTATCTGCAGGGCTTTAGAAGAGTCATATTGGGCACTTCTTCTCAGTTTTGCGAATTTTCTACAAGAGGTACTAAAATTATCTGGCTGTTGACAGAACCATAGTTTGGGAATTCTTAAATTGGTGGTTTAGGTCGTTGTTGAATTTTATTTCAGCACCTTTGGCGTGTCATAAATTAGTCTTGTTTCTCTAGGCCCATTGAATTTATGAAAGACTCATCTAGATCATATAAATTCTTTGTTTTCTATATTGAAAGTTTTCTTTGTTGTCGTCCAAATGTAGACGTGAGGTAGTACAATCCATGTGTGGATGCCATTTATTTGTCACTACGTACGAACGCATTGTTGACTACAGTTTTGGATATCATCATTCTTAAGCATTATGAAGTCACATGTCCAATTTTAATGAAATTAACAGGTACTATTCTTCTATACTCAGAGGCTGCTAGATCTGCTTAGCTTGTTACTACATAAGTGCACATTATTGACTACAGTTTTGTTCTTATGCATAATGAAGTCACGTTGTAAATTTAAGGGACTTTCATACGGCAGGTCTCTATAATTTCATAAAAGAAGGGACTTTAGATGCAAAGTAGGTTGGTAAGGCTTATGCATGTGATGGTGAATGCAAAATAAGGAGAATGCAATCTTGGAAACCCAGGTAAATGAAACTGAGAGGAAAGTAAACTATTTGACTTTGAATCTAAAGAGAGTTACTTATTTTGAGTCTTCCAAACTCATGATGTGCCAGATATCTCAAATTCAGATTTTCAGTCTTCCACCCCTTCTAAAAAACATTTATTTTGATCCAATCAACGTTGCTAGGCCAGGGTCCACATATTTTATTCAATCCAAGGATCTCGTTGGTACTCCCTCTTGGACTTCATCATTCTGCCTTAGTTCTCATGCTTACAACATAATGTAATTTTTGTTGGCACCATAGTTTCCTTGGCTTAATTCTCATGCTTACAGTGTGGCTATTATATTGCCTTCTAATATTGATACTATGCTTGCAGTTCTTTCCAGAAAATGCTAAAGCTAATCGCATGGGTTGGTTTCAGGTAATAATAAAGCTTGTACTAAAGTAGATTTATATTCTTAAGTGACATATACATATACATAGAGACATATATTCTTAGTGACATATACATAGAGAGGGATCAGAGATGAGACATGATAATAAAGCTTGTGCTCAAGTTGATTTAGAAGTAATCTATTTGGAAGGTGATGGAATAATAGAAAGTATTTATTTTAGATTAATAATATTTATTATTTATATAGTGTATTCTGCACAACTAAAAAAATATTTATTCTTTATATCTTGAGGCATTTTGTTGATTTTATTGTTGATTTGATGCACAAATACCTGCTTAAATTCTAGGAAAGCGGCTTAGAGTTTGTTCCTTATATTGTTATCTTCACCTACCTATAGATGCCTCTTATAGTGTGAGGGTTTTAGTCTCCTACATTTGGTTAACGTGGTTTTTACTTGTTTCTGGATGAATCCTCCAGCTTCAGAGGCACCGAAAAGAATGCATATGCTTGGAGCAGATCCTGGTAGGCAGTTTTCATAGTAGTCTCATAAGGAGCCTGTATTATGAACAAGTATTATATTTTTCAAATATACTGTTTACTGTATTATATACATATCATGTTTACTGGGAGTTAGTTGTTGATTATATACATATACAAGTATTATATTTTTCAAATATCCTGTTTACTTTATTTTTATTTTTTAAGGGACCTTTTCCAGTGATAACAATTCGCTGGAAATAATCTTTTAAATCGGGAGTATTTGCGACGATCTATAAATGCGGCAAAAACTTATTTCCGGTGATTTAGAGAGGGAGAGATGTGAGTCTCAGAGAGAGAGAGAAGAGAGAGAACTTACTGACGTGAGACAATGCAAGATGAGAAAAATGCTGGATCGTCATTTTAGAATTAAAATTACTTATAAAAAAAGAATTAAAATTATCATAAACAACTTTTATAAAACTATGAGCGATATTGTTTATTTATAAGATTATATCTTCTATTAATGCTCTTCTTTTATAATATATCACAGAGTGTAATTATTTATAAATTATATAAATATTACATCTTTATTTAATTAACCAAAAAACATTACATCCTTATTAAGGAAAAATTAGTTCTTAACAAAAAAATTAAATATAAACTAATAAACTAAGTAAACGTGCATTGCACGTTGCTTTCACCTAGTATATATATATGTATATATTTGT
This sequence comes from Juglans regia, assembly GCF_001411555.2. Classification (NCBI taxonomy): domain Eukaryota; kingdom Viridiplantae; phylum Streptophyta; class Magnoliopsida; order Fagales; family Juglandaceae; genus Juglans; species Juglans regia. Next base: position 5,427,718 of record NC_049913.1, read on the forward strand.
GTAGTCTTGCGGTTGGTATGGAGAGAGGAAAATACTTTGGAGAAAATGTGATAAGAATAACAAGCTTAGTGAATATATATTTTTGAGAATATTTCTAGATAAAAGAGATGTGTTCTTTTAAGTGGAGCTTTGGGCTCAACTACTTGTGCAGAATAGGCTTGAGTCATACGACGATCAGTTGGGCTGTTATATCCTGAAGGAGTCAAGTCAAAAAGATTTCTACTGCACCGGTTAATTTGAAGTTTTGTACACCGCAGAGGGCTTGAATCTCTTTAAAGAGAGCGATATTTTCGTGCCTCAGTCCAAACTGATTTCGTCTTAATTTTTATTATATTATTGTGTATTTCACCAACACATCCTCTATCAAAGTAAAACATTTAACTAATATTTGCTCAAAAATAGTTATGTTGATAGTACTCTCATTGGAATAGTCAAAGTCAAACCTAAGTTTTAACTTATATGACATGAATTTGCCTCTGCATATTCTATTCACATCTAATTCCTATATTCAATTATCTATTTATTCTTTATATAATAATAAGGTCATATATTTTTTTAATTTTTTAATTTATTTATTTTTATCATATTTTACCATTCTACTGATTATATGTTAATTATTAATCATATTCTAATTAAATTATTGGTTAAAAAATCATATTTTCAATGGTCATTTAATGCTAATAATCACAAACATCTAATTAAAGTACTCACCATCACTCTTCCCAAATCAAGTATATCTTCTACCAAAAAAACTATACAAAATATATATATATATATATATCAAACATTATTCAGCATATATTCTACCAAAAGAGAAAATCTCAAGTCAAGTATATCTTATGTAAAACAGCTACAAAAAGGAAGACATTTATATCTTCAGAAAAACTACCCAAATCAATGTGCATTTACAACAAACAACCCAAAGAAGTGTACCATTACAGCATTAATATAGTAACAAAAGCCACATACTAATGTTTAGCGTTAACATATAGCCCAAAGATTTGTGTCAACCAACCAAAAACATCCACAGCAATATGTTGGCAGCCCAAAAAAATTCACATCAACATCCACAGCTTCCAATCCAAATAGTACAACACAGATCAAATTTACTGGCCTACACATTCTAGTTTGGAAAAATATTTGCATCAGCCTACTATTTATCACACACTCAACACACTTAATGTATTGAGTTAAAAAAAAAATTTGAATGCATGTTATGTGGAGAGTGTAGACTGATGTATAGAATTACTCTTCTGATTTAGAAGGAATTAGTTCTGAAAGAAAATAAATAAATAAATTCTCAAGTCCTTGTCATTGAAATGTCAGGAGTTGAGAGAGAGAGAGAGATAGCATGCAAATTGTAATCAATTAATTTCATACATAATACTATATATGACTTCAATTTTGAAAATATTGTAGCTAAAACTCGGTCCAGCATCACGTTGCCTAATCCAATACTGCCGATTTTTCGTTTCTAATAGCTATTTGAAGGATTTTATTTATCCTTTAGCTATTCTAAGAGCATTAATATTAGATTTATTATTTTTATCTTTAAAATTTGATAAAAAGTACATATTTTTTATAAATTTAAAATCTTTATATCCATAACTTCACATTGAATTAGCCATTGAACTCATTAAAATAATAATATTTTTAATTTATTTTTTTCATATTTTACAATTACACTAATTATATGTTAATTAATCATTTATTTTGATACTTAAATTATTATTTTTCAAATTAAATATATTATGGTTCAAAATTGAGAAACAATAATTTAAATAAATATAATAATAGTTATAGAGTGTGAATAATAAATCTTCAAATTTGAAGATGAATTGAAATGGACTGTAGTTTAAAATTTCAGATTTTAATGTTTGGTGAATCCAATGCAGTGATTTTAAATTCCTGGCATTTGCTCTTTGTTTCTCTTAGGTTATGTTTGGATATTGAAGTGAGTTGAATTGAGTTGAGTTGAGATGATAAAATATTGTTAGAATATTATTTTTTAATATTATTATTATTTTAGAATTTGAAAAAGTTGAATTATTTATTATATTTTATATTAGATTTTGAAAAAATTATAATGATGAGTTAAGATGAGTTTGAGATCCAAACGAAGCTTTAAATTCTCACACAGAATTTGAGCCACCCTCTCTCTCTCTCCGAGTGAGTTCTCAACCTCTCCCATGGAGTCGTCTCAGCAACTTACAGAATATGAGGTCAAGCACCTCGATAATATTCTCGCAGGAACGATCAACTTATGACTTCCCTTAAAATCCACTCCAAGGCCGCCAAGGTCTCCGTTGCTTTCAAGCGCCAAAAGTTTGATGGACTTGAACCCATCTTTGTATTCTGATATAAGCGGAAACCCATCATTATAGTCACTCGATATTGAAAATCCAATTCTCATTTTTTGTTCTTAAGGTTTCGTTTGGATGATAAACATCTCTCAACTCATCTCAATTCATCATTACAATTTTTTCAAATTTCAATATAAAATATAATAAACAATTCAACTTTTTCAAATTCTAAAATAATAATAATATTAAAAAATAATATTCTAACAATATTTTATCATCTCAATTCAATTCATTTTAACATCTAAACGCAACTTTAACGACAGAATTGGAATCAAATCGTACAAAGTGAGCCCGGAGAAGAAACCTAAAGGCTAGGCGATATTCTCGAAGCAGCAATAAGGTTGTCAAATCTCCGACCTTGTCAAAGCCTTCATCGGGCGCTTTGGGGCCTCTTAAGAGATGAGTATCGTGAAACCAAGTTTGATAAATTACTGATTGAAAGAATTTTAGAAGGTTATGTTTGGATAGTGAAAAGTGTTGAGAAGTATTGAGAATGTTTGTGAATAGTAGTGAAAAAATAATAAAAAAGTAATAATAAAATATTAAATAGTAGTAAAAAATAAATAAAAAATAATAAATAGTAAAAAAATAGATAAAAAATAATAATAAAATAAATAATAGTAGTGAGAGTACCTTAAATAAATAACGTGTGCAAATTGGCATGCAGTGAGTTTATTTTTGATCCTGTTAAATGGCCTCGGGAGCAAATGGATGAAGATCTTGTTAAGCTATTGAAAATGTTCAATGCCATAAGATCTGTTGTCCGGGTGCCAACTTTCGACTCCAAATACAAGATTGTCGTCCTCACTTGTCGCTTCAAAGTAGGTATATGTCGGACTCCAAATACAGTATTTTTTGTGTCCAGTTTTGGGAATGATAATCATTCAGGCCAGTGGCTTGGAATCATTTTTCCAGCACTCTTTCCATACTCATTGTTTTGGATATTTGGTCAGTAATTAAAACATTTATATGAAATTTTAGGTGAGTTTAATAAAATAAAAATTGTAGTTATTAACATTAAATGACTATTAAAAATATTGTTTTTTAAACAATAATTTAGTTATAATTTGATTGTTAATTAACATATGATAGGTAAAATTGTAAAATATGAAAAAAATAAATTAGGTAAAAATAATAATTAGTATTATTAAAAAAAAAGATTTATGAGAATTATATATATATATATATCATATATCTAACTATTTATATTCGAACCAAGGGAACCAATCCACACAGACTAGAGATGGAAGCGAATCAAATTCTCTGCATGAATGGAGGAGACGGAGAAACAAGCTATGCCAAAAATTCTTTAATTCAGGTATTATCTCTCTTACTCACAGGTATAGTCACAATTTGCAATGGTTTTTTTTTTTTTTTTAACTCTAGCTTGACTTTCAGAGACCTGCATGAGGCAAAAGTCCATCTCTCCTCACAATTTCCACCAAGGATGCTGCTAGCAGCCTCCCAGCTTTTATTGCTGGACATAGTTGAAAATTTTTCTTTTTTTTATTTGTTATGATTTTCTTTTAAATATTTTTTAATATTTTCAATCATTAAAAAACATAAAAGAAATGCACAATTTTATTAATAATTATTTTGTTACTCATCAAGTAAAAAAATTAAAATATATGAGCGATATGATTATGATTAAGGGGGCAAACTCAGTGCTATCTAGCATTTTCTTTTCCACCAAACACATTCTAAGTTTGCGTATTTAACTTTTACGGATGAATCATCTCTTTATAAAACTAAAAATAAGAAGAGTGAACGTGTATTTAGGATCTGTTAATTGGGAATACAACTATTTTTAAGTATTTTTATATATTTTTAAATTATTTTATTATTATTTATAATCTATTTTATTATTATTTATAAATTATCATAATATCTAAACGAGTGCTAAATCATCACGAGTGAAGTTGTAGATCTAATAATTAGAGATAAAGAAGTATGCATTAGTGTGTTTTTTTATGTGTTTTTTTTAATTTTTTTATATAAATTTTTTTAACAATTTTAAATATTTTTAAAAAATAAAATAAATTCATAATATCATTAAAAAATATTTTTTTAATGATTTTTTTTTACTTTTTAATTAAAAAAATATTTTTTAATAATATTTTAAATATTTTTTATTTTTTTTAATATTTAAAAATATTAAACAAATTTCTATATAAAATAATTAAAAAAAAACACATTAAAACTAACTGTTGCTCCTAGCGCAGGAGCAATCACAGCGGTGATTTTAGCAGTACTTTATAATTTATGTGTAGTTTGAGAAATTGAGAAAGAAGAAAAGAAAAAAAAAAAAAAGCATACGCACAAGTAAAGTCGTAGACGTCATCCTGGCAAGCATCTGCCAACTGAAAGTCAAAAAGTATTTTCTCTGTGTTTTGAACTTTGTTTTCCTTTTTACATTACTGAGCCCCACAGGCATCGTCACCCAGTCTTACTGATTGGATAAAACATGCATGAGTCCATGACCAAGAAGAAGACCCCAAAAACAAATTGGCCCGCAAGAATCAAAACAACGCCGTGTCCTTCTGTGCATACGGCCATCGTCCCTGTTCCAGCCAGGCGCCAACTACAACCCCCCTCCCTCTCTCTCCAAACACCGAAAGCTCCGCCATTACAGCCCATCTCTTCCACAGCACCATCCTCTGGTACAAACCCACCAAAACCCAGAATTACAAAACCATGTTCCTCCAAAACCTCCAATTCCCCTCCACCAAAACTTTGATCTCCGCGGTGGCATCGGCTGCTGCCACGGCCGTCCTCCTTCGCTCTATCGCCCGCGACTACCTTCCCCGTGAGCTCCAAATCTACTTCCAACTCAAGTTTCGCACCCTCTTCACCGCATTCTCCTCCCAACTTACCCTCATTATCGACGAGTTCGAAGGCCTCAATCACAACCATCTCTTCGAAGCTGCCACGGTCTATCTTAGACCTACCATATCTCCCAACACGAAACGGTTCAGGGTCACTTTGCCCGTGAAGGAGACCAAGATTTCCGTCTCAATGGAGAGAAACGAAGAGATTGTTGACGTGTACGAAGGGGTCCAACTCAAATGGAAGATGGTCTGCAAGCAAATCCCATCAAAGTGGATATCGAACCCGGGTTCTGAATCACACCACTCCACGCTCAAGTCAGACCTCCGCTACTTCGAGTTGAGCTTCAACAAGAAGCATAGGGACATGGTTTTCCAAAAATACTTGCCCTTTGTCTTGGAGAAGTCCAAGGAGGTCACTGAAGGGAGAAAGACACTGAAGCTTCACACTTTGAAATATGATCGGGTTCGGATGGCAGGGAGGAGAGGGGACCCGTGGCAGTCTGTAAATCTTGATCATCCCTCGACGTTTGAGACCTTAGCCATGGAAACCGATGTTAAGGCAACGATAATGGAGGATCTTGAGCGGTTTGTGAGGAGGAAGGAGTTTTACCGGAAGGTCGGAAAGGCTTGGAAACGAGGGTATTTGTTGTTCGGGCCCCCAGGTACCGGGAAATCAAGCTTGATTGCAGCCATGGCGAATTACCTTAATTTTGATATCTATGACCTGGAGCTGACCGACGTTAAGCGTAATTCTGAGCTCAGAAACTTGCTGATCTCAACGGCTAACCGATCGATTCTTGTGGTGGAGGATATCGATTGCACTATTGAATTGCAGGATAGGCTTGCGCGAGCCAGGGCTGTGAATCCTCGTCCCCATTTTCATCATCCCTTTAATCAAGGAGAGCAGGTAAATTTGATTGCTTTGTTATTATTTCTTTTATTTTTCCCTCTTTGCCCGTTGTCTTTATTAATGGGTCTCTCAAAGTTGATAAAATTGGTCTTCAGATGTTTTTATTCAGGTTTGGTTGGTTTTTTTTCAGGCTTGTTAGTTGCTGGTTGTTTTTATTTGATTTTTATTCGCACTTGGTTTTGGGTTATTTTATAGCGTTCTTGAGACGGGGCCGCTATGTGTGTTGAAGATTTTGTTTATAGATACCGATTGTCCAATAATAATTGCTAGATGCCTGTCTGTTTCTGGTAATATAATTTGGATTTGTGAAGAGGTTACAATGATTTTGGTGGTGATTTATAATTAAGATATCAATGGAGAAAAGATCTCTGTGGGCAAATGGGTTTTATATTTACATCTTTGCTGGCTCACACTGTCCTAATTTCTGAACATCTATTTGAAGCTGTGCAGAACAAAAGCACACTTGTTGTCAAATTTTCTTCCAACCCCGGTTCGGGTTTGTATAGACTAGAGAACTTCAAACCTCTTACGATTCGATTTACTATCAGAGAAAGCCTTAGTTCAATACTCTGATTGTGAAATTTATATTTCCTAAATTTTCCGAGTAGATTTGGAAGTCCTTCAATTGCTAGAATTACCTTGGACCAGTAAAGAAAATCTTTGTTTTCAACGTGTTTCTCCATTATGACCTGGACTATTCAATCTTCTTGTGTGGATCATGTCTGTCTTCTTGCCCGAAAAGTGGGAAGACCAAATGTTTATTTAGTTTCAACTGGAAATATAGACACACACCTCAGCCCATAAAGCCGTAAGCATCAAAGTTCAGGCTGTCACTGAGGAGGAAACAATGAGAACGCCAGTTCCAACCAGATCAAAGACATGAATGTGGGCCTCTCTGGCTTGGTGATGTCACATAGTCTGATTAGTGGGCTTAAGAAGCGCTGGAGTCTCATAAGACTAGTGGCCAAAGAAGAGTAGAATCAATATGGAGGCTCGTGGATTTTCTCAATTCTAGTGGGAGCATTGCAAGCATTATCGTGGGTGTGTCTGAGCATGTGTTTTTGTGTTCGCGGTTTCTTCTCAAGAACTCCTGTTGACCAATAACTTGACAGGGTATTTTCTTTCTAAATAGGTGACCTTGTCCGGATTTCTGAATTTCATAGATGGACTGTGGTCAAGCTGTGGGGATGAGCGGATAATAGTGTTCACAACCAACCACAAAGATCGGCTGGACTCGGCTTTGTTGCGCCCCGGCCGGATGGATGTACACATCCACTTGTCCTATTGCACCCCATGCGGATTCAAAACTCTAGCATCAAACTACCTTGGGATTACAGAGCACTCACTTTTCTCAGATGTTGAGAAGCTGATAGAAACAAGCAAGGTAACTCCCGCCGAGATAGGTGAGGAGTTGCTGAAAAGTGAGGAACCTGAAGATGCACTAAAAGACCTAATCGAGTTCCTTGAAAGGAAGAACAGGGAGAGTAACGAACCAAAAGCTACTAAAGAGGAACAGGGAGCACCGGGAGAGGATGGTGTCCAGGAGGCAGAGGGAAAAGGTGAAAGCGAGACCGCGAAAGGGTGAGCAAAGCCCACGTAAATATAAAGGAAGAGTGATTCGTTGTGGCCTTGGGGAACGAAGTTGAAGGAATAAAGCTGGCATCTATGTAATAACAAATAGATCAGAATCGAACCTTTTCCTTGTAATGCAACATTGTATGGTTGTGGGGTTGTCACTAGTCATGAAATTTAAATTTACCATAAAGAAATATATATAACTTTACCTGTCCAAATTACTTCGTCTTTCTCGAACATTAACATAAAAACTTTTAATTCCTTATTTCTTTTTACAACCGTTCTTATCTCATCTCATCATTATCACTTTTTCAAATTTTTACACAATGAAATAAAAAATTCAATATTTTCAAATTCTAACATAAAAATAATATTAAAAATATATTTTAATAATATTTTATTTTATTTTTAACTTTTATCTCAATTCATCTCATTTATAATAACAAACAAGGCATGTATTTGTTACTCATACCTAATTTAAAACAATAATTTAATCTTTTCGCATGCAGCTTCGCTTCATGGTTAGCTTAGATAAGAGGGTACAAATACAAAATCTAGACTCCGAATAAGAACTTCAGCCTCTTAAATTTAAGAATGAAGTAATTTTATAAAAATAAATTTATAAATTGACATGACTTGATATGATACATTAATTATTTAATAATTTGTAAATTCATTTTTATAAAATCTTTTTATACATTGAACAAAAAACATATACACCAATTTATATGAAGCGTCTTGTTTGTGAGTCTATCGTTATTCGTTATTTGTGATGGACGTTATTCTTTTCATCTCATCTCATCTTTTTTTCAAGTATCATTCAAATACAAATACTTTAATATTAATTATTATAATTTTTTCAAACTAATTATGATAACTTTTCCAAACTTTCAAAACAAAAATAAAAAATAATTAAACTTTTTCAAAACTCAAAATAAAAATTATATTCTAATAATATTTTAATTTTATAATATTTTTTATTTAATTTTATCTCTCATTTTTCAAAACCCAATAAATATTTAAAACTATCTCACTATTATTTATAAATCATTTTACTTCTATTCACAAAATTATCATATTATCTCATTCTCCGAACATTCACGGCAATTCCTCCTTGCGAGGTATGATCTTCTCTGGCCATCACCTTTTTTAAGCTTTTAATATCAAGGAGTAGGATAGGTTGTTTGGAGATCAACATGAAAGAATAAAAGCTGGGAGGCATGGACGCTTTTATTTTTTTAATAAAATGCAGGTAATAATTCGTAAGAAGTCCCCAAGCTTAAGCCCAAATTTTTTTTTTTGACTAACCCACAAAAAAGAGAAAATAAAAAGGAAAAGAAAATGTTGCATCCATCATCTTTAATACGAGTGAAAGCACAACAATCACTGAAATAGAACTCAAGAACACAATCCGAGTAATTTTCAACAAAAATATATAAGATAATTCGAAATTTTAAACTCTGGTTACTTTCAATAACACCGGCAGAGTAATTGCAGCTATATTTTAAAAAGGTGATAGCTACATATAAAAAGGGAAAAACAAACTTAAAAAGTCAGAAGCTCCTCATTTTAACTAAATCACCTTAGAACCACCAAACTCCGTGGAACTGAAGGATTCTCCTCACTGCAGCAGGTCCAAGTTTAAGTATATTCAACTAGTTTTTTTTTTTTTCCTCCTTTTTTGTTTTTTATTCGTATAGAATTCAATATCAACATAAACCTCCCACAGTTGTGCCTGAGACATCATAGAGAGAAATCTATCAGTTCTTGGGAAAAAACATGCAGAAATTAAGGCATAATGATCAGTTATAAAAGATGACATATGATTCGATCATCAAAACTTAAAAATATGAATTAGGCAGTGTTAAACATTATGTATCGTGAAGAGTGCCGAAATCCCTATAATCAACTACAACAGGCACCAATTAGATGAAGAAGAAATCTTCATAGCAATGAACCATCTAGAAGGCTAAAGATCTCTAAATAAACATGTAAAGGAATTTCATGTTAATAGGTAAGCGTCAAGGAGGCAAAAATTTGAACCTCTAGCAGAAAGTGAAAAAGTATAAATTCAGATACTTGCCTTAAAAACTATGGCAAATATTGCCTGATAGGAGGGACCATTCTCTCAAGTCTTTTCAATTGAAAAGCTCTACAAGATGGCTATAATGCCATTTTCATTTCTATCTTCTGGTGAGGATCATAACCTATGAGTTTGAAATCACTAGCCACAAAAGAATCTATGTTCTTCCTCTCAGGATTGATCCTCAAAATCTGCATTAAAAGTGAGGGCCAATAATGTAAAAAGAACACTTCAAACAATAGGGAATTTGGAAAGAGTAATGAAAATCATACCATTTTCCAACTAGCAACGTATTTCAAGAAGAGATAAAAATCAATTCAACAGAGTTTTGGTTTTAACACTGTTATACTTACTGGAAAAGGCTTAGGGAATTTCTGAAGCTGCTCCTGCAGAGGTCGGACATGAGTGCGGTAAACATGAGCATCCCCAATAACATGGGTAAAATCACCTGGCTTGAGATCTGTAAAAGATAAATGATTATGATGGTCTGCAGAAGTGTACCATAAACCACAAAATTGAACGTTTAGAAAACCAACAAATAATTTAGGCATCTGCAGATTGATCCTCCTAACCTCATCACTATTTAAAATTTACCATCAGATGCAGTATCATAAACTCATTACATTAAGCACCAAATGCCACCATAGAAATCATCAAAAGCATATCATTCTAGAAAGATCTTCACTGGCAAAAAAAAATTATGTAAATGCATACCACAAACGTGAGCAATTATGCATGTCAGGAGAGCATAAGATGCTATGTTAAAAGGCACACTGAGGCCCAAGTCAGCAGACCGCTGATACATTTGGCATGATAACTCGCCATTGGCCACATAGAACTGCAAAAAGAAAGATGATGTACTCAGAAATAAAGAGATATTAGAAAAGAAAAGGTTGCGTGCAATGCTTCAGTACAAACCTGGGCAAACATGTGGCAAGGTGGAAGTGCCATCAATTTGAGATCAGAAGGATTCCATGCTGAGAGTATTATCCTTCGGTCATCAGGATTATTTTTAACCTTGTCAAGAACGTCCAACAATTGATCAAATCCTTGTCCACTGTAGTCAGCATGCATGTCAGTATACCTGTAGAACGTAAGATGAGTAAAAGTGGGAATGTAATTCTTTTCAGGCTAGTCAACAACATGAACTTAGAAAAGGTTAAATCCTCCCAACCTAGCACCAAAGTGTCTCCATTGAAATCCATATACAGGTCCCAAGTCACCTTCCTCCCTGTCTGTCAAACCGATGCTGGAAACAGGAAAATAAAATATAATATAAAACTGCATGAAGGCAGAAGTTATTTACTCTAGCTGCAGAGCAAAGACGATACATGTGAATGAATATAAATGTATTTACCGATATTTAGATTCAATACTTGCCTATCAAGGTAGTCTCGAGAAGCATTGCCATCCCATATATGAATCCCTTTTTCCTGGAGGACCTGTCATTAAACCAACTTCTGATAATGCATTCCATTTCATCAGACAGATCAGGATTCTAAATGTAGAATCATACATGCATCAGGTAAATGAAAGACACGTGACCAACCAAAGATTTCACTTGGTGTTCAAAATGTACTCATTACATTTGTCATGAAAGACCACACAAATATCAAAGAAGACAATAAATATTAGAAATGGGAGCTTAAACATACTCATTTTATATTCTAAGATTGCAATTCGTATCTTTCATTGCATGCATATGCCATCCATGCAACTAAAGATATTCCCTTTGCAACATCACCAACAGGAACACAAAATCAAAGACAGTTTTTTAGATACCAATCATACTCCGTACAAACTAGCAACATGTACACTTGGTCCAATACACAGGAAGAGTCAAAAGAAGTGATTATATCTTTTTCTCAAAAACTTCACACTATATAGGTATGTCTGCACTTGAAGTATCACAGAAAATAATCTTCTTCAAAAATTTTTTGAAATAAGAAAAATTCAAGCAAGAAAAAACAATGAATCAAATGAATGAGTCTGGTCAACGAGCTACTGGTACTAGGAAGTTGAAGTTCCACTATGGTTCCATTTTCCAATAAGGTAAGGAAGAGATGGAGCATACAGCTCAAAATGTTCAATAAAGATATTACCTTGGCATTTGTTGATCCACTGATAAACCACAGAAGTTCTTCAACAACACCTCTCCAAAACACTTTCTATTAACCAAATAATAAATGTGTCAACCTAATATTGAGATGAATAAAAGAAATTCATTTTTTATGCAACATAACCTTGTGACCAAAAATACATGCCGCAAATTAAAATCGATGATAAAAAAGAAAATACATACAATGGAACCAGAGAAAGATTGATGGTCATTCCTATTAAATCCTTAAGAAATATTCACATGCCTTAGTGGTAAGAAGAGGAAAAGTTTTGCGCAGATTGAACCGCATCTGTTGAAATACAATGGAGAAAGAGAAACCAACCGAAAATCATTAATATGTAAACAAGAAATATTAAAAATAAAAGAAAAAAAGTATATCTTGATTATCTGAGTTTCTACCTGGCACCCAAACTTCGACAAAGTACCAGTCCCCGTCCTATCATCCTTGAGAGTGCCATCTGAGATTATTTCTTGAACCATTCTAAGATAAACGAGCTCCTCATGTCTCTCAAAGAGCATCTTGGGCAAGAAAGAGAACTTCTTGACCTCAAACTTAATGGAATCTGAACTACCATCAAAGACCAGATCACCGTTTTGACAAAAAGATTCACCCGCAGAACTCCTAACACGAACATATGTCGTGAAGGAATATCGAATATTATTTTCCACCACAGGAAAGGACGAGTACCATGGCTGAAATATAGAGGTATCCACTGCAGGGATATATGTGTCACATTCAAGGCTTGTCTCAATTTCTGTGATGTGGATAGCATCACATCTAGGCGCATTGAGAGCTTCCCTGTATTTAAAGACGATCAATAGAAAAAGGGAAGGAAACAAAGAAGTGCTCATCAAAAACAGAAATGAACAAAAACACACCTCAATATCTGGCCGCCTCCTATAACAAACACTTTATCAATTGACAGACAATATGGGGGGCCAGCTAATAATTCCAAAGCAGAAGCCATGCTTCCACATATTAGAACATTTTCTGCAGTTGCAATATCGAAACTCCCAGAGCGAGTCAGAACAACATTAAGGCGACCAGGCAGAGGCCGACTCTCAACGGGAAAACTCTCCCACGTTTTCCTACCCATTAGAAGTGCATTCTTTTTCGCAGGATCTGATGTATTTGTAGTGATATCTTTAAAAAATCTGAGATCAGAAGGTAACTTCCATGGTAATTTCCCATCCCTACCAATACCCATTTCTCGGGTTGAAGCCACAACAACTTGGTAAGTTCTCTGTGGATCAGGCTGGCCGTTGCCGTTGCCATGACCATTAGAGCTTATCAAAGAGTCACCAGCCATTATTGAAGTCAAAACCTCACAGAAACTTAAAGACGATGGCTTGAAAAAGGAGCGCACTGCCAACTTTTGCAGAAGTTCCGTAGGACCTAAAATAGATCGCAGAAATTTATTAGAAAAACAATATATATATATATATATATATATATATAACCATTCCTGAGCTGCAATCCAATAAGGAAAGTAATGACTGGTACATGCATAACAAAGGAATAATCAAGCGTCGAGAAATTTAGGAAAGAAGATTGCAAGCAGTTTAATATATGTAAGTACAGGGCATGGCATCCCAATTTGAAACACCAGAACATGCAAAGCAAACCAACTAACCAATTCCAATCGTCTAGCTCGGGTCAACTCAACTAAGCCCTGATCCAAATAAAAATTCCAATTCTCCATCTAAGTTTTCAAATTTGACATTATTATTGAACTAAAACTATAAATAAACAAAACAAGACTAGGTTCTCAGGAGATCATGTCCCATACATATACACATGCGAGGCAATTTGACAATATTTGCACTGCAATTTCTTTCTTAGAACCAGCGGAAAAGAAGGGAAAGATCATTCTTAGAAGACACTAAAAAAACCCAATATGATTTAAACCTTTTTTTTTATAAGTGTGATTTAAACCTGAAACAACACATTTCTAAATAAAAAGCAATTAACTACCATAATTTGTAGAGTTTAAATTACATTAAACACTGAAGATAAGATTTTTCTCATTCAGTGTTTAAGAAGAAAAATGAGAGAGAGATACAGAGAGAGAGAATTTGATGCTAATAAACAAGTACTAAAAATAAGACTGATAATGCGAATTTGAATAAGAAGAACTTATTGGTAATTACAATTCCACCAAATATTCATTGGAAATCCCCAACTAGGAAAATAAACTATTTTACGAGAAAAATGACATCATAAAATATCTAAAATGGAGCAGTCATCGATCAACACTCGCATAGTAATTAACCCGCGAAGCAACCAAACCTTCAATCGCTACCAAAACGAAAAGAGATAATTGAAGGAGGGAAAAAACTGAAAATGTCCAAAAAGTTACCGGGCGATCTCGGGCCGAACCGCAAAATCTTAACTCGGAGGGAAGGAGAGAGTGAGGGAGAATTTGGGATGAGAGATATAAGGGTTTAGAAGGGAAATGGAGGAGGGGGAGACTTTTTATTTTGGTCGGTGGCTAGCTACGCGGCATTTCGGAGGAGACAGAGAAGAATGGTAGCAGAGCAACAACACGAAGGCACGAGAAAGAGACTGCAGAAACCAGCAACTAAACCCAAAACCGCTCTGACTCCAACATTCCTCTCTCTCTCTCTCTCGTGTCTCTGCGTAGAAAAAAAGAAAAGGGAAAAAGCGAAAGAGAAAAGAGAGCAGAGAAAAATCCAAAAGCACAGTTGACGCGGGGTGCCGCCGAGGTCTGTGTGTGTGTGTGTCATTTGAGTAAATATAGGATGTTGTTGGTCTCATCAAAATGCCCTCACTTGTTGCGTCGTTTTACGAGCATGTCTCCATTTCCCTGCTGTGCGATGGATGATGGATCATTTTTAATTTGTGGCCTTCCGCTTTCAATTAATTAACCCTTATCTTAACTTCCTCTCCTTCTTTTTTTTTATGCATCCATCCTCGTCCTTTCAATCAAGGTCACAATCACAATAATACTATTGGGGTCCCTTCACATTATTTTTAGGTCCATATTAATCCTATATATATTTTATCTTTTTCTCGTTTATTTCATGTAATTTATTATGAATAAATCACTATTTATTTTTATATTTTATATTTATTATTTTTTTATAAAATATTTTTATAAAATATAAATATATTTTTTATAAAACGTGAAATAATAAATAATGACTTAATTTTTCATTTCATATACATATTATCTAAATAAGAGTTCAAAGATACTATACTTTTTTTTATATATAAGATATTGAACAAAAAGAAGATATACACAATGGATCAAAAATTAAATGATGGTACCGAACCGGATATTAATCTCTCTTTAGAAAAAATCCTCTCCATTTTCTCTAAAGTCTTCAAAACTCCATATCAAACGAAATTGGGCTCGTCCCCCATTCTCTTCTGTCTATTTTATTTTTGTGTAATATTTTTTTATTATTTTATTTTGTATTTTTTAGGCCAAATAATGAAGGATTCTCATTCAAGTCTTTCCAATCGTCGCACTTCTACACATGCCACATCGACATGAAGTCCAACTGCCGATCTTCAAAACTACTAAATCCAGCATCCATCGGAGTGGAGCGTAACCCACACGCGCAGGACGAAGTTCCAGATATCGTCGGCGCGTGGCCATCACTCTCCACCAAGGAGCCCTCTGCCGACGCCACACTCAGTTTCTATGGAACCTTTGACTCTGGGACTTCCAAGTCTGACTGTCAACTTTCTTCCCATAGTGAACAGTGTTCTGCATGAGCCACTGCTGACCCATTGTGCACTGTTCATCCGGTTTTGTTTTTCTATTTATTTCTTGTTTCCATTTTTAGTGTTTTGTAGTTGCTTTGTTTTTTTATTTTTTTGTTGACCCGAGTGAGGTGTTGGGGCTTTGGATCGGACGTAATCTGAGGCAAGAATCGTTCGAGAGTTGTGGGCAATGCTACGATCGATGATCATACGGCCGAGCTGTTGTGGTCCGTGCATGTGCTTGGTGCTCGTTTCGTCAGGGCTCGAGATGCCGATGCTTGCGGTGGGCGTGACATCCGAGATCTCACCAGTGCTTGTGGTCATGTAGTTGTTATTGTGTTTATTTGTAATTTTTTGTTAGTTTAGTTATTAATAAAATAGAAATATGCAATTGGATTTGGTCTCTATAGCAATGTTATGTACTCTTCTTCTTTGGAAGGATAGAGGGGCCTTTAAGTTCTGTTTTATAGAGCGATTTATTTGTTATAAGAGAGTTTATTTAGAAGTTAAGACAATCTTCGTTATAAATGAATTTATGTGTGGGGAAGTCCAAGAGTTGATGTGTAATCTAGATTTTCCATGTATTAGATTTTTTATGTATTAATAAATCACAATTGTAACTTTGATTCATTAATAAAATGAATCTATTTTTATAAAATTAAATTAAATTAAATTAAATTAAATGATGGTAGGGTTATAATTTCTTGAAGACCAGGGCAACTAGGGTATTAGGTCATTGTTCTAGATTAGCACATAAAAGAAACGTAATATCTGAAACTAAAATAGCCAAAAAAAAAAAAAACTATTTTATCTACTTAATTTGTCTTCTTATTTTAACACTTCATATATTTTATTTTTTTTTAAATATATTTTATTTAATAATTAAAAAAGTGACTATTAGTATATTAATTTTTTTTTATATATTTTTAAAATTTGTTTAAAATGATAAAAAAATATATAAATTAAAAAAATTTAAAAAAATAATTTGAATTAGAGGTGAATTGGAGCGGTGCTCCGCTCAAAAAAAAAATAAATAAGCAAACTGCAAAAGCACATTATTAATACTCTCGGTCATCCTCAGGGGCACCAAAGCTGTGTGCTACCATGGCCTGAAAGGCGGGAAATCGCGTTACAACTACCATAGCACGACACCTGTTAGTCTCAGCAAATGGAGTAATGGGCAGAGTATAATCGGGCGTCCACTTGGCGTCAATCGCAAAGACCTGTCAGTGTCTTTTCAGCTCTATGTAGTTAATGGTAAAATAGGTGTTACTTGAACGTTTTACTTTCCCTAAATATCATAGTTTAAGCTAATCTACAGCAACGCTATCTCGGCCGTACACGTCACTGTCCGAGCAAATCTGAACTGTACTTCTTGCAATAGAGAAATATTTTTTATGTCTCGAATTTGTGTCTCAAATGATTTTTTTTTTTTAAATATACAATTTTATTAATAATATTTTTAAAAAACTAAATAAAATAAAAAAATATGTAAATATTCTAGCAATAACTTTAAACAGTAACATTAATGAGGCTGAGTAACAGTTTTCTAATATATATTATTAACTCGATCGAACCTTGCTTTCTTTATTATTATTGAAGAGATTTGACTCCAATTAATTTAATTATTATCTTAGAATTATATATAATTATTCTCGTCAAGAAATTAGAGTATTCAAATTATTTTAGATTAAATTTTAAATTTTTTTTATAAATTAAATTATATCACGTAGATATTTTAACTAGTGTTATCTATACTGGGCCATGGCTTATAAATAAAATTTTTATCTCTTAAAATATATATATTTTTCTTAAAAAATGTAGTCATGATTGATTTTGTATATAACATCACTTCAAATGTGTTATATTAATTAAGAATAATAAAATTAAGATAATAAAAAATATTATTATTTTAAAAAAAATATATAGATACAACTATTTTTCTAATTTTTAAACGATTCTCCAATACAATGTTATTATTTTTGAATTTATATGAAATTTACTTTACTTTGATGGTATAAAAATTTTAAAATGATAATTTTTTTTTTATTAAGAAATTGCTCAAAAGTTATAGTTAGATATGGGGAGTTGTATCTGGTAGTATTTTACCGGAGGAAATGCTAAGGGCCAAAAACCTGTTGACAATCCACAAAAGATTTGCAGTATCCAATAAAATTTGGCAGATTATTTCAAACACAAAGAAAAGATAAGGAGTGATCTTGAATATCTTGGCCATCAAAGAAAAATACACCAACAAAGAGTATTATAAGTGTAATGAAAGAGAGTCAAAACATCATATGAAAAAGAAGTAACATCATTCCTCACTCATCCATACGTTGTTGTTGTCATATCTTCACACCAATAACCTTGTCCCTTGCTTAGCTAATATATATATATATATATATATATATATGAATAAATATATATATAAACCACTATTGAGAGCATCCATTTTGTATACATGATGTGACATCATTTAGACCACACATCTCTCCAAGTGAGTGTTGGGAACAATCAACTAGAAGCAGCCACGCAGTGAGTGTAAAGTGTGCATTGCTATAGTGGCTTCTCTCTAGTATTACTATATATATATATATATAATAAATTGTCAATGGGAAGACAAAAGAGAGGAGGAAAAGAAAAAGGTTTTGAAGACAAAATGGTAAAGCTCCAAAAGTTGCTTGCGGAAATTCCAGTAAAGCTTATTATCTTATTGTGGTGAGATAAAAGCCATTTAAAATCGAATTGATTGAAGGGTTTTGAATTCAACAATCCAATGAAACCATAAAAGCATCTATCTGCGTCGTCAACACGTTTGGATCAAACCCTACTACAACAGTCGATGTAAATGGAGTCATTTAGGGGAGCTTTTCCCTTTCAACTTTAATTAGGTCATGATGTCCAACTTCATGAATCACGACTTATTTTTTTAGGGAAATACAAAGATGCCCTGTTTGGGCTTGAAATTTGAAAAAATATGAATTTTAATTAAAAAAAATTAACACCAGATTGATCGAAACGCTCTTGCAGAGCCAACATTAATAAATAATTTTTTAATAGTAAAATTCTATAACTGTTAAAAAACTTATTTTGTACAGCAATTTCTAAAAGACACTCGAATGCAAGAAGGGATTGTGACGTTGGAATAATTAAGAAAAGGAGTGTAAAGTAAAAACATAATGAAGGACCCAAAACATAAATATTTTGCATTGCTTAGTCGTTGCTTACAATGGGGGGGTTGATTATTTATAATCCTTTTAGTAATATAATGGGAAGCATGATGGGGACCTTTCCAAATTGCATAGCATTAGCATATAGGTTAGGGGCCCACATTGATATTAATTGATGTAGTGGGGTGGAGTGAATTTTTGAAATGACGAATGAACTAAAATATAAATGTGTCTAAGTAAGAGTCATTGTCCATAGAAAAGCATGCATTGATATGTACACACAAAAACATCCATTCAAATGTTGCCAACAAAATAAGGAAGATTTTAGATCACGAGTTGCCACATTGCTCTCTCCGCCAACTTTTTTTTGTACAATTTTTTTTTTCTTTTTAGATATTTAAGTCATAAAAGAATTATATAAAATAATAATCTATAAAATGATGTAACTTGATATAATTCGTCAAATTGTAATATGCAGCTACAGACAACTAATGGTGTCGATCAAATCCCTTCAAAGAATCTTATATGGTCTTCAAATGTTTCCCCATGCCGAATTTTGGCCACCGAGCCATATTCTTCAACCTAAAAATAAAAGCAGTAGAAGCCATCTCTAGGGTTAATTGATGGAACACTCGAGACTTTCCAGTATCATTTTTGTACAGAATAGATGTGTGGTTGAAGAAACAGACAGCATAAAGTCAATTCTTTCATACCCAGTACTCTGGAGGGCGCATCTTAAGATTAAAAGTTGATGCCATGCTCATGAAATAAGCACCTGCATCATGAACAACGAGACCAGCTCCCTGCAAAGTGAAACTCAATCAGAAGAAAGTAAAATGGAATCCTCAGGTTTTTTGGTTGACGCACAAGAGCATTCAAACTTAGCCCCCATTAAAAAAGGCAAGAAAATTATAGATGTTAGAATCCAACAGGAGCCTAGACACTACCTTGACTGGAGTTGGAAGTTCTCTATCCTTCCCCAGGAAATCTGCCGACTCACATACAGGGCCCACTACATCAAAGGTTGACATCTCAGCACCTGGTGGTGCAGGAGAAACCAACTCTATGTGCTGCAACCAGATACTTACAAGTCAATTGTTATAAGAAAGGCAAAAACAAGTCTGATAAACAAAAAAAAAACACAGGAACGTGGGATGTAGCAATGCTGATTAGTGAAATTAGTTCGAAATGAGGAAAACTACAAGTACATCTATTACATAATATTATAGATCAGAATCAGCAATTTGAGTTTCAAATAGACTGAATACTCCACTGTTATATAGGTGTGAGATATGGTTACTGACTAACACAATATTTGGATCAAGTTTTTATTTTTTGATCGGTAAAATCTCACTTTTATGATTTTTGGATCAAGTACGACATGTTGAATTATTTTTTTCAAGCACTAAACAGAAAGCATTTGATAATACACTTGAAATTTAAAAAAAAAAAAACAAAAAACAAACTGATACTGAGCTGATTGAAGTGAGATGTCCATCATCTTCAATCGACACTAAGGCTGTTCACCCCGAGGGAAGTTAAGAATAATTGAATACTTACATGATAAGCGCCATAGAGGCTAGGACGGATAAGTTCTGCCATGCTGCCATCGATCACGACAAAGTTTTTGGTTCCATTAGTCTTAACCCCACTTACCCGATTAACCAAGCAGCAAGTATTTGCAATCACTGATCTCCCAGGTTCAATAATGAGAGTAAGATTTCGTGAAAGGACCAAGTCGCGAACCTGCACCAACAACCAAGATTCTAAAAATGAGAATTTATACAAATAAAAGTAGGAACTTTAATTCTTGTGGTAACTACAACACACTAGGAAACAAAGCCTTATTTACCATGTCAACCATTTTAACACCAGCGAGGACTCTTTTCAAAAAATACCTGCCAAGACTCTGAAATAAAAGTAAATGAAGAGAGTTCGCCTTCTCAAGTGAGAGAGGCTTTTAACTCTCTACATGTTGCAATTACTCAGCCAATACCTTTTTAACTCTGAAATAACTCTCTACATGTTGCAATTACATGTTGCAATTACTCAGCCAATCCCTAACTCTCAAGTGAGGGATGGAACCAGTTACCCACCTTCCACCCTTTGTTTATGGGGAGAAGAGGTGCCATTTGGTCCAAGGACCATTCATGTTAAAATCAAATTATTTCTGCCAGGTAGTGGATTTTCATGTAAATCACAAAAATTCATGCAAGGCTCAGATGATTATGATGGCGGTAAAAACTAAAATCCCTTTTCCTTCGAAGCCTAACTGTGCTCTACATTCTTGTAAAACGTGCAAATGTAAGAACCCTTTCTGCACAAATCATTCTAAGATAACTACTTTCGAGTGTCTAGTATGCAGCTATAACTATGTAGAATTTTGAGGATAAAAATTAGCATTTGATGCCTGTAACATGTCCGTGGTCGGGAGTAAATGCTACCCATGCATCAAGAACTCTCTCTTTCTTCATGGGAGTTATTCACTATGCAGATTTAATTTTCATGCTTAACAAAAGCAAGAAAACAAGGATGGAGAGATATGATCCTCACAGTATCAATGAGATCCCTGGGTGTGGGGAGGACAGCACCAGAATGATAATAATCTATCCCAAGCCCACCTCCAATATTTAAGTAATCAACTTTGAATCCTTGAGCTCGGATCTGGTCAATGTAGTTGACCATAAGAACCGCTACATCCCTGAATATGTCCACCTGAAAATTTCTCATATCATAGAAAGAACAATACATGTTTACGTATTGAAAAACCAAATTGCAGAATATCAGAATTGGCGCCCCCCCCCCCACAAAAGAAAAAAGAAACAGAGAATGAATCCAAGATCAATAGAAAAAATAGTGGGACAGATTCTGCTGGAACAGCCCATGACAAGTCAAAACAGCAACAGACAACCAAGCTACGCAAATAAAAACTTTACCGTATAAAGAAATCTAAGAGTTTTCGTCATGTGAACCGATTGGGATAGGTACAGCTATCATACAATGAGCATTACTTTTCCCAGACTTAAACTTCAGCAGGTTCTAAAGCACCTTCAATTATGGAAAACTTATACCGAAAGAAAAAAAAAGCACAACTACATGAGAGAAACATAGAGACAAACACAATGTAGTTGAAATACCTTCGTGATGGTGGACCCAAGATGGCAATGCGCTCCCACAAGCTTCAGCTCGTTAGGATGTGCCTTGACAGCATCCAAGAACCATAGCAGCTTCTCATTTCTAATGCCAAATTTGGAGTTTTTATTCCCAGTGGCAACATAAGGATGGACCTAGAAAAGAATAGACGTGCCACTAACATAAAGTTCAGTACAAAGAAAGTAGACCAACGTGAAAAAAATGAACTTGGGTAGTTCAGATAAAAGAGTAGTTGTGATTAGTATGTACTGCCTTACTTCAATAGTATAGATGACCAAGTATGAAGCAAATGGACAATAAAACACGTTTTAAATCATATGCATCAAGGGCGCTCCTATAAGAGATTATTATTTCAAGAATAAGTGGTGGACTAAGGGCTGATTCAAACTTCTGAAACCCAAAGTGTTCCCAAGGTGCAAACGACCATCTAATGTATGGAATTCGCTGATGTCCTGAATGAACCAGTCGATTGGCAAAGATTTTAACGTAGTCAATTTAAAGTCTGTAAAAGGTGTTCTCTTTACTTACAATACAAGTTCCACATAGAAAACGACCATAAAAATATGAAGAATAATCTGGCTACAACATACCTGAGAGTCCACGTCTGGGTTAATCCGAAGCATAACATTAACCTTCTTGCCCGCTATTCTCGCAGCTGATACAATATTCTCCAAGTCAAATTCACTATCAACGTTAACAAAGACACCCCTCTCGGCAGCTAAACCAAATCCTCCAAGAGTTTCCCATTCCCATTAAAAATACACCTGTTCATACGGACACCAAATATTAACACAAAAGTTAAAACTAAAAAAGTAGTGACACGGGTACAATGCGAGATAGCGCTTAAGCATTACTAGTCAAATCTAGATCAACATATCTCAAAATCAATATATGTGAGAGAGCACTTGGTGGGATAAAATCCGGCGTGGAGAGCCAGCCTCAGTTCATTTCCACTAACAAGCACTGCACCAGAACCAAGCTGCCTCAAATGCTCCAGAATCTTCAAGTTATTGTTGGCTTTGACAGCATACCCAATGGCCGAGTTCAGCCCCTCCAATGCCTCCTTATAGGCCTCGAAGTTTCTGGTGATCTGGGGCTTACTGCAGAGATAGAAAGGCCTCTTATCAACGGACTCCATGACGTCCTGGACCTTGAGGCTCTCACAGTAAAGAAACCCATCAGAGGATTTGGTGAAACAGTGCTGAAATGGTGTGGTCTGGGTTGGGTCTTGGGTGAGGACGGCTCTGAGGGAGAGAAGTCTTGGGGCGGGTTTGAGATGTAAGATTGGGATTGGAGAAAAGGAGGTTTGGTTAAGAGTGAATTTGTGGGTTTTGGGGAGGGATGGGGAGTGAGAGATGAAACTTGCGGCGGCCATGGACGAAGAAGACAGCATTGACAAAAGGACAAAAGGTCTTAGGGTGCTTTTGTCTTATTCGTGACTTTGTTTATTAGAAAATTGTACGGTATCACGAATGAATGTTTCTAGAAGAGACTAGAACGTCTCGGGTTGACAAATGTACGGCCATGTTTGGCTTTGAGACCAAATCAAAATATCTTACATCTCAGTCAAAGATATTTTTCGGTCTAAGTTATAAAATCCAAACATGCAAATCTCACTCAATTTTTCATAAGGCCGAGGATTCACTGAGAATCCTCACTGGCCATGTAAATTTTTTTTTTTGCTTTTTTTCTTAAACATTTTTTTAAAAGTCTTAAATATTTAAAAAAAAAAATTCACAAAATTATTAAAAAACATTTGTTTAATCATTAAAGAAATAAAAATGTACAATCGGTATCCACTCTCAACGAGTATTCTTAGTAGAACTAGAATTTTCCTTTTAGTAAATATCAAAAATTCAAAATAAATTTTCTTTTATATTATTCTAAACATATATATATATATATATTAAAGGAGAACCGACAGGCAGCCACCAAATTAATTAATTTAAAATGTACAAAAATTCTCACTTTTATTTTTTTAAGTAATTTTATTTTTAATTAAGTTAAAAAATAGTAATTTATCTTTTACTATTCATCAAACATCTCAGTCCTATTATTTGTGTGTATGTATTATTTGGACAATATTAAGCACTTAATAAATACTGCACAATTCACTTTATATGTGTCTCAAGTTTGAAGATATCGATACATTTATCGGTGATTCGGTGATAATTATACTAGTGCTGGTAAAGATGATGTGCGGCTACGGTTACATGTGAGACTAGTGGTAGCGTGACAGAAGAGTATAGACTTTTTTTTTGACAATAGAAGAGTGGTATTGGTTGAAGGTTGGCGGTGGGGAGGACACATCACACATCTTGTAACGTTAAATACAGTCGTAAAGTATGTAAATATTACATAATCTTTTGATAAAAGAGCAGATTTATTATTAAAAAATTAATTTTTTATCAAATAATTATGATATTTACTCACTTTTTTAAAAAAAATTATGACTCTTATATATTTTACGACTATAAATATCATTTTTCTTTTTTACAGAAGAACGACGGGGCAAGAGAATGGCTTACCAACAAAAGTTCGACTCAATATACCAATGTCCAAAGTCACCTCTCTCTCTCAATGAATTTGTCCTCAATGTTATATAGTTGTCCTACTTGATAACATCGAACCAAGATGTTTAGTATGATAATTGTCGAGTATCGCTTGGCCATGGAGGCACGTGAGAGAAAATGTGATTCAAGCACGTACTAAAATAGGGACTAATTTCAAGTTGCGTGTGTTCTATTTTTGGTTTTTCAAGTTCAATCCAATAGTTCAAAACTCCTCCACACCATTCATATATCTTTTGGCTGTAGTGGGTTTACGTGGGTGCAATTGCATGCAGATCTCAACCACAAACTAATATTGGAAAACTCATGGCACAGCGTCTGGATGAGGTAGAGATTTACGTACCCACCCAAAAAAGTTAAAAAAGAAAGTTAAAGGAGGTGGGAAAAATTGAAAAATATATATAAATTAATGGAGGTTGAATACATATATATATATATATATATATATTGAAGTTGACATGATCTTTACATTTGATTATCATTCAATATGACATAGGATTTCCATAAGCTGGCATGAGAATTAGAATAAGCAAAATTTTAGTGGAGAGCCACGACGCTAATTAAATTGACTTTCTCTCACCAACTTCAACATCAGTGTATAAAATACAGCTATGAAAGTATAATACCTGCAAGCAAATCCATTAAAAAATAAAATAATCCACAAAAATAAAATAAATTGTATAGCATATAGTTTATGAACATGGAACTAGTCGTTAATGGTGCGGGGAAAGTGGGTGGGTTTGGAGCTATTACATAATCTTGGTTGGTTAGTTGCGTGGGGAAGAGAGAGTCCCAACGGAGTGGCTTGCATTTATTTTCGCCTACTCTTTCTCTTCTGTTTCATAGCAACAGAAAAAAGAGGCCAATTATCTACGCTCTGCAGTCTGCAAGACCCTGTCAATGGCAGGGAACAAGATATTCCAATTCCTATTTCTGTCATGTCATCCTGGCTGTCCATTTTGGCCGTCCTTTGGGGCCGCAACTTCAGAGAGTAATCCGGGTGATATATACACTTCTCTCTTCCTCTCACGGCACCCCTTTGCTACATTCTTATCGAAAGGTATTCCTTACCCAAACCCCATCTCTCTCTCTCTGCCTTCGTCTTCTTCTCTACCCACATTCTCTTTTCACTTCATTACTCGTCTGATTCTTGAACTTTTGGATCCAACATTTTATGGCATTTGCGTTTATTCGTTTTCTTTGGCTACTATGATGTTTTCCAACAGGCTTTTATTATTCCAACTTTTTTTTCCTTCGTTTATATTGATTATGTTTGCTCTGAATGTTGCAAGTTTCTGACTTTTGTGTATGGGTAAAGGTGTAGGCATATACCGTGAGGGAACTAGTTTGGGCGTCTTGTTATATATGAGTGCTTGATCCTCCTGTCCTCTTGTGGTCTTAATCGAGCTTATCTTGCAATATGGCAACTGTGTGCGAAACTATGTCTGGGCCTCTTGAACGACCATCTAAAGAGGGTAAGTCTCTCGCAAGCATGCCTTTGTCCGCACTTCGTCTGCTGGAATCTTGTTATGAGATATATATCTATCTTGATGTGGTTTTGATTATTCTAAATACTTCCCTGATTATGTTCCATGTATGACAGTGATGAGAATTGATTCTGAGAGAAGTGAAAAAAGAAGAAATAAAAGGAATAGAAAGATTTCAGATTTGGAAGATCAAGAATTTCCCTCTTAACTAAGCCCAAAGCGGATCTCTTTTGCTTTAGGAAATTTCGCATCACACAGTTTTAAAGACATCAAAATGATTTAAATGAGCCAAATGGAGACTTCTGTCAATTTTATGTAACCTCAGAGCTGTTGCAATTGTGGAAAATATTTTCTTTGTAGTCGTAATTTGTTTTTCTTCTATCATTTAGATGGAAACTTGTTGGTTAAACCTGCCTTGATTCATGATGCTTTCTTGATTCTTGAGGGGCTTGAATATGTCAAAATTCACTTGCTATGAGATGAAATATGAAAGAGCAGTAGCAAGAGGAGAAGATCTTTCAGCCAGTCTTTTTGTTACGACCTTAAATTTATGAGTGGTCTAAACATTGTTCATTTTTATAGGTCCGGAGAAATATGACTTCGAAAACTCTGAGGATGAGAAGAAGACAAGACTCGGATCTCTCAAGAAGAAGGCAATTAATGCCTCGACCAAGTTTAGGCATTCCTTGAAAAGGAGGGGCCGGAGAAACAGCAAGGTTATGTCTGTTGCTATCGAGGATAACATCGATGCAGAGGAGCTACAGGCTGTGGATGCATTCCGCCAAGCACTTATCTTGGAAGAACTACTACCCTCAAAACATGATGATCATCATATGATGCTAAGGTCACAGATACTTCTCTTTCTTCACTATTAAAAGGCTATAGGTTGCACTTGTAGCTGTAGCTCAGTTATGCCTCCAGAATACAAACAACCAACCAGGTCATTCATGTATGTTGGTACAGATTTTTAAGGGCTAGGAAGTTTGACATTGAGAAAACAAAGCAAATGTGGGCTGATATGCTCCACTGGAGGAAGGAGTTTGGAACAGACACAGTCATGGAGGTATTCACTGAAAAATTAAATTACTTTCTAATACTTGATTTCTGTTTTTTTTTTTTTTCACTAACAAGCTGTCAAATCTTTTTTCTTCCCTTTCTTGGTTAAGGAATTTGATTTCAAGGAAGTCGATGAAGTCTTAAATTACTACCCACAAGGGAATCATGGAGTTGATAAAGAAGGACGACCTGTTTACATCGAAAGGCTTGGTCAAGTTGATTCCACCAAGCTGTTGCAAGTCACAACAATGGACCGCTATCTGAAGTATCATGTAAGGGAGTTTGAGAGGACCTTTGCTGTAAAGATGCCAGCCTGTTCCATTGCTGCTAAGAAGCACATTGACCAGAGCACAACTATTTTGGATGTGCAAGGAGTGGTAAGCTGGCAGTTCCTATTTTATATTTGCTCAACCAAGCAGTACTTAAATCATCAAACAGAGGATGGTAGAAATTCACTCAAAATATTGATTAAAAACCATTTTATTGCTTTTGTTTTTTGTGAATTCTTTTTACTTTCTGTCCAATTAATTATTTTCGGAAAGGGTGTATCCTAAGTTATTATACGATTGACGCCTCAGGGGCTTAAACAATTCAGCAAATCTGCAAGGGAACTTATTACATGCCTTCAGAAGATTGATGGTGACAATTATCCTGAGGTACGCATTTTCTCTCTAAAAGCTCATGATGTGCCTCAAGCTTCTTGGTGTTCTACCTTAGCCTGAATTATAGTTTCTGGCTTCACTCACATTGACTGATCAATCTTCTGTTTATTGCAGAGCCTAAACCGCATGTTCATCATCAATGCTGGCTCTGGATTTAGGCTCTTATGGAATACAGTTAAAACATTCCTTGATCCCAAGACCACTTCAAAAATTCATGTAAGCATTGTCATCCATCTATCCAAAACTTCCACTGACTTTGATCAAGTAATTCTGCTAAAGAAAGTCACGATTAATTTATCAGGTTCTTGGCAATAAGTACCAGAGCAAGTTGCTTGAAGTTATTGATGCTAGGTAATTCTTTCTTCATCCAGTTCACACAAAATCTAAATTTTGTCTATTTTGGCCAGTTTTATTTTGCCAGAGGACCAGCTCATCTGGTATAAATTGCATGTTCCACAATTGCAATTACAAATCTTACTTGAGAAGATCCTTCCACGTTAGCTACCTTGACAACATCTATAACATGCTTGATGGAAGAATTTTATTATAAACAATTTTTCCATCAAATCTCATTTACACCTTGTTTTCCTGGATTTGTGGCAGTGAGCTTCCAGAGTTTTTCGGTGGTTCTTGTACCTGTGCAGACAAGGGTGGTTGCATGCGTTCTGATAAGGGGCCATGGAATGATCCAGACATATTGAAGGTGACTGACTATACTTCTTAATGATCTTTGATCAAGTTAAAATGTCCTTTTTTATCTGAGCAAGATGCAACATAAACAATAAATGACTAATTATAATTTTGATAAGCCAGATGGTTCAAAATGGTGAGGCCAAATGCCCGAGGACAATACTCTCCGGGATTGAGGAGAAGACAATTTCTGAAGATGAGAATGCATGCCCAAAGGTAATGAGTTGAAAGAAGTCTGACCTCTTTGGCAAGTTCATGATCTTCTCTGTATTCTATAAGCAAAAAGATTCCTTCAAATTCGTCTAGACTTGAGAACTTCAAGTGAATGATAGAAAACATATGAAGTGGATTCTATAACATTTAAGATTATTCATATAAATTTCTTCGGACAACATTAAATGCGATAGAATTCACTTCATGTCTATCTTTCTCGTAAATGAGAATTTGAAAATTCACGATTCCATTACAAGTATACTCTCGGTCATGGTCTTTGAATTGTCTGGTCTGTCTTTATACAAGTCAATTAAATGCCTGACGCTTTCTTTTCAATGCTATAATATGAAGAGGTACGATTCTTTCAACTCAGAAGCAGGCGACGTGCAATGTCTCTCTCCAATATTTTCAAGGGATTATGCGGAGGATCCAAGACTCTCTCCTGTTCCTGAAGAAGTACATTTTTCTGTATTTCCATCTCACTCTACTCAATTTAATTCATCGCACGATAGAAGTTATTTATTCTAATCAAGTTTATCAACTTTGACATGAAGATTATGTCATCGAGGCCAAGAGTGCTAGCGGGGAATCTTTCGAGATTACTATATTTCTGAGTTGATTTCTATATTGGATCTCTATCTCTTGCAATTTGGACATAGATTGTTAACTTTGCTCCTTATGAGTAAATAAAAATTCTATTCACGTTGCAGGCTCCCATCATCAAAAGGAGGAATAGTGCCTATCACAGCTTCGTTCCAATTGTAGACAAGGCTCTGGTTGCAGCTTGGCCAAACTCAGTTCAAGATGATAAATTTTCATTTTCTAAAGGTACAAAATTGAAAATTTGCTTCTTTGATGCCTTCCAGTTTAGAATCAGATATGTGTATGATTAAACTAAAAATATCCTTAATACTATCTTGTGTAGTGTCACTGGTTTCCATGTAAACATGTTGCAAGGTTATTTTCTTCGACATGGAATAATTCCAGCTTGTTTAAATACGATTAAAATTGACATAATCTCTTTGTGGAAATGTGACACGAAAGTGGAAGAACACCAACTTTTAGAGGTTTTCATTTACTTTAAATTGGGAATTTTCGTGATCAAGGATTTATTGAACAAAATTTACTTTGTGTTTCCATTGCTACAGAATGTTTCCCTGTGCATAATTCTTTCAAGGCTCCTGAAGGACTAAGCAATCCCATTATTGGTGGGATTATGGCCATTGTTATGGGCATCTTCACTGTAGTCCGCCTGGCAAGGAACATGCCAAAGAAAGTTACTGAAGCGTCCCTCTATGACAGCTCCTTTTACTATGATCCCACCATGATGAAAGGCCATCAGTTGCCACCACCTGCTATCACCAGCAGCGATTACATGTCGATGATGAAACGTATGGCTGAATTGGAGAAGAAGGTCGTTGCTTTGACCAACAAACCAGCCGTCATGCCACCTGAGAAGGAGGAGTTACTGAACGCTGCACTGAGCCGTGTCGATGCCCTCGAACAGCAGCTATCCTCGACCAAGAAGGTATGATCTGATATAAGATACACGAAGACAGAACTTTAATTTAAGATAACCAAATGTAACGAATACCATTCTTCTTTGTGCAGGCGCTTGAGGATTCTCTTGTTCATCAGCAGGAGCTCGTAGCCTACATTGAGAAGAAGAAGAAGAAGAACAAGCTGGTATATTTACTAAATCTCGGATGTTGCTTACAATTTTCAATCGCACCTGTTTCAGATATAGAAATAGAGCTTTCATTTTACTAAAAAGTTTTTATTTTGGACTGTGATTGCAGAACCCATTCCGCTGGTGAGGTGCTTGGTTGCTGGTTTCTGTACAATGCTCCAAATAATTACCTAAAGATTAACTGTAAGTCGGCGGCTATGTTGTTGGTTTTCATCCCATGAAGATGCTGTTAATGCATTTAGTCCATGTTTCATGTTTGTTTTGTCAACTTATAAATTAAACTCAAAGCCTCTTGTAAATTAAGAGTGTGTCGTTTATTCTAAATAGTGTGTGTATTGAATAAATATTCATGGGGTTTTTGCAGTTTTTGACTTTTTTGAGTCACTGAAAAGCTTCATTTCCTCTGACCAAATGAAAGGGAAAAAATCCACTGCAGAAGTTTGGCTGCCAATGAAAAGGATGGAGAATTTTGTTTTGATTATTGGGCATTTTGTCCAGTCTTTTCATTGTCTCGGATGGATTGGAGGATTATACACTCAACATTCATTAACTCAATGTCATTCACTTTCACAATCTTCTTTGTTCGTGTAACGACGTTGTCATTTTCGTCCACTTTGTCGTACAAATAAGATTATCTTCCACTCACATATACTTGTGAGTTATAGAAACTATCATACCCCCGAGTTGAGGTAGCTGCTCTCGTAGATGATAGATAAGCAAGCGGCAAAAGTATTGCATCTACAAAGAAATAAATTTACAATAAAAAGCTGATAGTCTCGCATATCACAAGAAATAAATTTACAATAAAAAGCTGATAGTCTCGCATATCACATCAAATCACGTTGGTTTATAAGCTTCTTTTTAAAGATTTGGCCAAACATATCTCAAGGGACAAATAATCACAAAAGTGCTTCATTAAAGTTGGATAACTCTCCCATCAAATGTTTCAATCTTAACAATCTCAACTCTCAAGGCCCTAAAAGTCAAAGATCTGAAAACTCAACGGTTGAGAAGTCCACTCTTTCCAAACATTCCATGGGAGGCACGACGTTTGAAAAAAAGAAAAAAGAAAAAACAAACTACTGACAGTTTCAGTACATCAATGCTATTTTTTACATCTTGACAACAAGGTCTGTTTCTCATAGATGCACTGTTTAAGATTGCGTATCCAAAGCACTAAGAAACGGATCTTCTCCTGTAGCATTGTCGTCGGCCAAACATCTTACCAGCAAAACTTCTTTTTCTGATTAACAAGCAAAAAGAGGAAATATGAGTTCACAAACTCACAATCTCATTAATGAAGCAATATGTCGACTATATGCATATATATCACACGCGTAACATTAAGATTAATCCATCGACTTACCCGCAACTTGGCTTCCTCTTGACAGTCTATGTAGGCAAGCAATTCTTCTTGCCGCATTAAAGCTTCATGCAGAGCCTGTTCAGAAGAAAGTTCTTCATCAATACATGCATCTTTTGAAAAATGCGCTGAATTAAAAAAAATACGTAAAATATATGTGTACACTGTTATCTTCAAATCGCATTCCAAATGCATGACATCAAAGGGATTTACGAAGAAAAAAAGACGGGGGGGTAATGCATGCATAGCGAGGCAGATCGAGAATGAAGATATCGTGCACATATATCAAATATAGATCATAGAAGGGGAAGGGGGAAGGGGGAAGCCAAAGAGAATTCTACAACAGCTAATTGTCTTTTCTTACGGCCAAACTATGAGTTTCTTTGGCTGGCGAACCATATTATAGACTAGGAGGGGGAAGCAGATTACTCTTATTAATTAATTACTTCCTGTTTGCCAAGAAAAAAAAATACTTTTCATTTTGGGTCCCTTTGAACACAAGCCAAAGGAGTGATAAATACAGTTGTGTGGCACCTAGCATAAAAAGAAATGAAAGGCAGTGCAGTGTTCCCACAAAGCTCCTCAAAATTTAAGTTAAAGTTATGAAGGTATGCATCAGGGCTAAAATACACTCCATTTGCCGGATGCTTCCAATGCACACAGTAGCCATCTATTGCATGTTGTGCCCACCTTTGAGATATGACAGACCTGTAATTTGATGGCTTCAATGTGCACTGGACAATCCAGCAATTAACATTCATTATAATAATTGACTAGTGAAAGGACTCCACAACAGCACTTGAAAGTTGAAATGGTCCTGCAGGATAATGATAAAGTTCCGTGCATTAGTCACTGTACCTTTTTAGTTGCAATTAGCTCTGCCTCTAAGGCATCCACGCGATAAACAGCAGCATTAAGCAATTCCTCTTTCTCATAAGGCATCTCTGATGGCTTTGATTGGAGTGTATCAACCTTCTCTTCAAGCTTACTCAACCTCTTCAGCGCAGAAGACAGGAGATCTGCCTCTGTGTGAGCTGGAGTTGGTGAAGGAGTGTGAAAATCCTCTTTGTCAGTTCCATCAACCATCAAGGAAGGAGTATTTTGCTCACGATTACTTGGTGTTTCAGAAAGCTTCTTTGTCAGACGACCAGCCACTGAACGGAAGTGAGTGAGAAGGGTCATGAAGAAGGTCATAATCACCACCAGAATCCGAGCACGAATCCCTTCAGTTGTCCTTTGGGTCTCGGGAAGAGGAAGTGTCCCTGTATAGGAAATTATTTTTTGATAAGTAGGTAACAACCAGTATTACAGGTGCAAAGAAATGAGATACCAGACAAACAATTGAGTCAAGTCAAAACAAGGAAAGGGAGGGGAGAGGGGGGTGTTTGATCATACTTCAGAGGCTTTACTATTCTATTGCCCTATACTTCTAGGAGGACGACAACAATGCCGGAGTTACACAAGGGCACTTCAAGTCCATAAGGAAGGTTCCCAAAATTGGTTTATAAGAAGGCTTGCTTCACAGTCATAGTGAGAATGGGCATATAAACATGATAGACAACGGTAGATCTAGGATAAAATTTCTAACCTTTGGGAGCATAAGGCCTATGGAGTGGCATTTGCTTCTTCCAAACAGCATCAACAGGCTTATCAACCATTGGAACATATTCATCATAACCCGAGAAACTACCAGCAAAGCTTGCCTTTCCAGCGACCTTAGCCTGCATATCCATGAAAGTACATTAAAAGAGTAAGCAGTTTCTTCAAAACATGAGCAAAATTCATTATTCAAGATAGCTTCGAATGAATTCCTAGATAATATTGCCTAGTACATCGACATACATTATCAATCAACAATCTCCAAGTAAGGCAAGGTTCAAAACAAATAAATCAAGAGATTGATATGCAATATAACCATTTCAAAACTGACCAATTCGTGAATTCAAAACCAGAGTTTAACAGGAAAAATCTTCTGAGGTCCCATTGTCATTTTACCTCGAGCAAAATAAATTTCAAGGCACCCAAAACCATCGATAAAATCATCAATGAAAGACATTGATTTTGTTATCATAATCACAGATTAAAAGGTGAGAAACCTACCTCTTCACGAACAGGAGTCAATCGAAGGTGTGAATAACTCTTACTTGCTTTTGGTGAAGCGATGTCTTCAGCTTCAGATCCTGATTCAGCAGTGGATGTATCGCTACCTCTCAACTGCTTGGAGATGGTAACAAAAGAAAAATATGTGATTAGTAGGATCAGAAAAACTTGAAATATGGCTCCATCAATAAAAACTGGAACAATTCTTATTAAGATAAAAAATACTTGAAAATGTGGCTCCATCAACAAAATCGGGTGAATCAAAAAGGTCTAACCATTGGGCAATGTGGCTTAGCAATGGCAATAACCTTCCCCTCACTGTTTAAAACTTTCACAACCTGCCTAGCACGCCTTGCTTCACCATTAAGCACCATCTGCAGGAAAGTGTGCAAACAACCAATTATTTTTCATTTACCACAAGAAGTACAACTGGTCAATGAAAAAGCATATCTGACAGCACTAAGAAATCTCACAGCTAAAAGTTCCTGTCTACTAGAATTGCGCCCCTCTACGCTTTTTAATAAAATTATATTACTTATCAAAAAGCAATCTTGAGGCTAAAAATATAACCTTTAATATATCAGGGTTTCTCCATGGCCCCTTGTCAGACCTGAGGCAACCTCCCTGATCTGAACAGGTACAGCAACCGCCAAGAAATTCTGGTAATTCACTGCCCACATTGCGAAGATTTCATTAAGTTAACAAATGGTGCACATATGAAAGGAAGATGAGTAAATATCACGGCCATTAAAAGCATGGAGGAAATATTCACATACTAGTGGAAGTACCAAACCCAAAATACCTGGCATCGATTATCTCAAGCAATTTGTTCTGGTATTTGTTTCCAAGAACCTAAAAATATACAAGAAGTCAAGGCCCCACAGTTGTGAAACATGGTACTCAGAACGTATGGTAAGGGGAAAAAAGGCATACATGAATCTTGGAAGTTGTCTTGGGATCTAGAAAAGTCTTTATTGTGTTCCAGAGCAGCCTAAACCCAGGGCCGGCGTTGATGATAAACATTTGGCAAAGAGTCTGCACGGTTAAGAGCATACCAAATTCCAAAACTGATATGAGAATTCAACTTTTGCTAATATTGCATCAGTTAGGAAATAATAAATCATGTCGAAAGAAAGCAGACTTCGTACCTCCGGATAATTGTCACAATCAATTTTCTGCAGCCGCATGATGAGTTCCCGTGCAGACTTTGTGAAGTTCTTAAAGCCCTGAATGACTAAAATGTTAGAAAGAACGAACAAATAGCTACTAGATCTTTTGATTTTCAACCAAACTATGAACTCTGCAATCAGCAATGATTATGTATGGGCTACTTACCACGCCTTGAACATCTAAGATTGTAGTGCTTGAATCTATGTGCCTCTTTGCAGCAATGGTGCAAGCTGGAAACTTTATGGCAAAGCTTTTCTCAAATTCCCGCACGTGGTATTTTATATAGCGATCCATAGTTGTAACTTGCATAAGTTTGTTAGGATCAACTCTTCCCAGTCTTTCAATGTAAACAGGCCTTCCCTCCTTGTCCACACCATGGTGACCATGAGGATAATACTTTAAAACCTCATTCAACTCTTTGAACTCGAAATCCTGACGTAAACATCAATACAGTAAATAAGGTGAAAATATACTAGGCACTGCAAATCTCGGTAAAACATCAACTTTAGTTACCTCCATAATGTTGTCAGCACCGAAGTCCTTCCTCCACTGAAGCATATCAGCCCACATATGCTTTGCTTTCTCAATATCAAACTTCCTTGCTTTCAAAAACCTGTGAGTAATGTCATAATCCTCGAGGATGTTAGAACATAACATATCTTTAGCACAAGGAAAGAGAAATATTGAGGATGCCCACATTGAGTATTTTCATTTTTTGGAAGGCAAAAGATGCCCACTTCCAATTTTTATAGAAAAGCATGGGAGAACATGCAAGGAGACACATGGGAGAATGCAAATCCCAAAGAATTGCATAGAACGTACGGATTCCAAGAAAGCTAATTTAAACATCCCAAAATTTATAAACTCGGAAAATCGAAGAAGAGGCATATTCAGGAGGCAAGTAAAAACCCATAAAAAAGATATGAAGCCATACTTCTTCCATGCTAATGATGCAATCTTCCAACTAAAGATGAAAACCCTCAAAATCAGTTATATGTATCGAAATAAAAAGAGAATCATTTTAGAAAAGGCACCAAAAAATATCTGGAATCTTTTGTGCATATGAAAGATAAATATTAAAAAGATGAGAGATGGAGCACCTCAGCATCATATGGTAATCATCATGTTTCTCTGGTAGCAGTTCATCCAAGAGCAGTGTTTGTCGAAATGCATCAACAGCCTTGAGCTCTTCAACATCCCTAACATCCTCAATGGAAACAGAGCTGACTCGACCATCACTTTTTCTTCTACTCTTTTTCTTGAGAGAGTGTTTAAATTTGGTAGATGCATTGATCGCTTTCTTTTTCAGAGACCCAATTCTAAACCTCCTTTCGTCCTCAGAATTTTCAAAATCAGATTTCCTTTCTTTTCTCTCATCACTACCAGAGAACCCTTCAAAGCCTGCCACAAAGAAACATCACAAAATGTTAAACTCCAAACAACCAATACAAAACTACGATGGACTAAAGGGCGTACAGATCCTTGTGTTTAAGGCTAAATAGTATCTTAACCAAAACAACTATAAGCAATATGGACATTTCATATCCAATTTTTATAACTTCCAAAATCCAAGGAATGAACTTCACAACAATACGCATCATCGCACAGCCACCTCAAACCCAAAGGGAAACAAAAGCGAAGTTGAACAGTTCATATACTTACGGCCACGGTCATAAGCATGAACTCCAACAAATAAAATAATTAACAAATTCACTAACGAATACCATACATCAATCAGTATGCAATTTCTTTGCAACGATTGCATTTGGTTCTCGAGAATATATGTAGAAGGGAATAAAATAACCTTTAACAGTTCCTAAAGCTTAAACTCATTCCATTATTAAGGGGCCCATAAAAGAAAATAGCTCATTCGCATAAATCTAACCCTGAGTATTGTTTTCCACATGCTCGGATAAAAAGTTTTTTTTTTTTCCTTATTCTCAACAACATTAGCCCAACCGTTCTTTACAAACAACCAGATTCAAAACTGTCCTCAGTTTTCTCAGCGACTAAACAGAGAGACTAGAGTGAAGTTGTGAAACCCTAGAACCGCACCAAACCGAACAAAAAACCGATATGAATCAACAAACATTCACAAAAGCATTTCCAAGAAAGAAAAATCGAAACTGAGAAGCCACTCACAAGGCCTGGCGAACCGGTCCAGTGGGCCCGACATCTTGTGTAAAGAAAGCTCCTTCAACCCAGCTCCGATCAGTCAGTCACGTATCAAGCTCAAAGGATCAATCAAGGAAACCCGCATTCAGGTCAGGAACACGGAAAAACGGGGCCCGAATTCCAGAAAGAGCCGGAGCCAACCGAGGAGAATGCAGTACTGGTCTCAAGTAGTGTAGTAGAAGAAGAAGAAGAAGAAGAAGAAGAGAATAAAGAAGTAGCCCCTGGAGAAGTGAAAAGGAAATGAGAGCGCTACGGTCACGGATCACGAGGAAGATCCCACGGTCATAAATGCGTCCAGTAATTCCTTACCGATCTGAGCGCTATAACGGATCGCGAAATTCGAGAGGAATTATAACTAAAAAAAAATTAAAAAAATAAAAAATAATAATGGCCGATTAACACAGCGAGGAGGACAGAGAGAGAGAACGAAGACAGTATAAAGAAGGCAGTCAGTCCAGCCAAGGTCAAGGGTATAGACTATAGAGGGTGGGGCCCATAGGTAAAATAGAATTAAGTTGTGACGTACAGATGGCGAGTGGAGAGGGGGTAAGAATGAGATTTATGAGAGTGCATTGAATGTGCAATACGCCGACGGTGATTGTAGGTAGCTGTTGGTGTGTGTGGGGGCGGGCGGGCGCTAGAAGTAGGAGTGTTTTTCGTTGTGATTGAGCAATGATTTGGTCGCTGCCGGTGAGCTAATTCCCCTACCCACTGTTTAGTATTAAATGATTTTACTCTGTTTTTATTTTTATTTTCTGTTTGGTTGTGGGCTACCATTAAAGGACTCTTGGTTTGTTGTCATTATGCCCAACACGGCAACACGTGGTTGAGTGAACAAAGTTCCAATTATAAACTTTTTTCTTTCTTTTTTTTTGTTTTATTTTTAATCATTGTGTGTACGTATAAGAAAATAAAAATCAACAGTCATATTTATTTATTTTAAACTATGCGAGCCAAAAATAAAATCTACTGTTAATTTTTTAATTTATCAATTTCTTTTTTCAAATTAAATGCGTGAGCTGCATACTTATCGCTACTTATTTCTCTGTATTTATATAGTTTTAAAAAAAAATTATAGTAAGAATATTTATTTTAATAATAATTAGTATATTATTGGAAGAGACTGACTGGGAATTTGCCAATATGACATAAGAAATTTCAATCTTATTCTAATTAACAATGAAAGAGTAGGATCTTATTACAATTTGTAAAAACAGATTTTACAATATTTATTATTGCACGTGCTATTTTTTACTGCAACTTCAAATGCTCACTAAATATTAAGATATGCTAGAAATTTTATTATTTTTTTAATATTATTCACAGAATATTTGAGATCACCTCACTATCTAAACGCAACTTTAATAAAACGTACAATAAATCTTAATCAGCTAAAGAATGGTCAATAAAAATAAATGCCATTAAATGTTGGGACTCAAAAAATAAATATTCATCAATTGTTTGAGTATATCAAACTCCATATTATGTAGCTCTTACTTTTTAGTCGTTGCAATTTGTTACCCATTTTATGACCTTAGGCTTTGTTTTGGTATTCAAGTGATCTCTTATCACTCTGCTGTTATTTATTATTTTATTATTATTATTTATTTTATTATTATATTTTTATCATATTTTTATTATTATTCATAAATCATTTGAAATCATCTCATTATTCAAACGTAGGCTAAGACTGTGTTTAAATTATCATTATTTTTTATTATTATTTAATATTTTATTATTATTATTATTTTGTTACTACTTTTTAAATATTATTTACACATCAAATGAGATAATCTCACTATCTAAACATAACCTAAATCATTCATCCCAACCGAAAACGCTTAACCTCCTCCATGTAATATGGGGAGGGGGTGGCTAAATGCTAATACAATTTAGGCCAACAAACCTCACTTTCTCTACCAAATCATTACATATGAAAGAGCACATACGTTTCTGCACATTTTCTGGGAAGCTAATTTTTCTTCATATAAAAGTTAAATTTTTTTTTATTTTTTGACAAAAAGAAGGAAAGAAAAAAAAAAAAAAAAGGTATCGACGTGGAGCTTTCTTGGTGACCCACGTAGGGCCCTTGTTCCTTTTTCTTTTTGATTTCCATAGTTGACCTCTCACCTTTTTCTATGAATTATTTTTGTCAATATTGTTCGACTCTCTTTACCCATCACAAGTTTGGATTTTGGACGCTTTCAAATAATTTTGTGAAGCACAAAAATTATGTTTTCTTTTTAATGTTCTAAAATGTTATCACAAGCTTGCATAAAAAAAAAAAAATTAATAATAATATTAGATGCAATCATAAATTATCCAAACTCTATATATTCTTTTAGAAAAAATATAATTTATTGTTAAAAAATTAATTTTTTTTATGTGGATCATATCTTTACTCACTTTTTTTTTAAAAAAGTGAGGGATGCTTACGGATTCCATAAATGTAAATATTATTTAAAAATAAAAAATACAATTAGCATACCAACTGTTATATAGAATTGTAACCCACAGGGGATACCAAGGAGTTTTGGTACTACCTAATGATCTGTCATCTTTCTAAAAGCATCTAATTAACTTATAGTAGTTGGGTTGATTCCAAAATTAAATTAATTAATCTTACAAATAACTTGTAAAGTTGGTTTGCTATATATTTATCACCAACTTTGCAAGGACAGATTTCAAAAAATAAAAAAATAAAAATTATTCTTATTATGTAAGCCTTAAATTATCATGCATTTAAATATTAATTTTCCGTGTATGAGTGATAGGATATAATATATTAAACATTCTTCAATATTGTCTAAATTGTTGTCGGAGAATTTGTGCCTAATTTTAAACAGTAACAAGGTCAACTTAAATATATATATATATATATATATATCCTTAATTATATGCACCCAACATCGACAGGTTAATCAATCCAATTGGTAGCTTGTAGTTGACAAGCTGTCGCCAAATAATGAGCGCCTGCCGGTCAAGACTTCTTCCTAAATGCTGAAATGCATAAACGAACAACCGAACCTACAAATTGCCATTAGATGTTGAAACATTATTAAGGCTACTGCCAATTGCTGAACAAGTAGGGGTCCTCTGTCGTACTAGGTAGACATACCAAAAAAAATATATATAGAATGTGTAAAATCAAAAATAAACTTGAAAAACAAAGATTGTGCCTTACCCACTCGGTTGACACGTGAATATGAGATAATGTTAAATACAGTCTTATAATATATTATTTTTATTTTTTATTTTTGAAAAAAAATGAATCATTAAAATAATATTTTTTTTATGTAAATTTTAAATTTATCTATTATTTTCAAAGAGAGTACGAAAAAACTACACACTCTATAAGTATAAATATGGACCGAATTTTGTAATTTTCGACTCCATTTATGTAACATGTCAAGCCCCATAGAGGATGCTTTACTTTGATGCAAGAACCATCTAGTTATATACAATAATCATGTTCACTAGTAATCTTGAAGAGCGAAGTACATTAAGGTTGTGTTTGGATGTTGAGTTGAGTTGAGATGATAAAATATTGTTAAAATATTATTTTTTAATATTATTATTATTTTGAGATTTGAAAAAATTGAATTATTTATTATATTTTGTATTGGAATTTAAAAAAATTATAATGATGAGTTGAGATGAGTTTAGGAACCAAACTCACCCTAAGGCTGGTTAATTATCCTATCGTTTTCATTTATATTCTTTACGAATTACTACCTTTTTTTTGTACCCTATTTTATTAATGATGGCCATTTATAAAAAAAATAAAAAAGAAATATGTGCGTTGGTCCACACCAAATGACTCGTGGATGCAATTAGGGCCAGTTATATGGTACACTAAATCAGATACTTTTATGGCTGTTGAAATGGGCTTCAGCTTTGTTTAATTTCATGACATTTATTAAACACTTTAATTTTCAGCTTTTTCACTTGAAAAAAAAAAAAAAAACACTTTAAGAGAAAGAATATTGACAAACGAGGTGTGATTGCGTAGTCCGTGGAGAAAACTAGTAGACATAATTCAATCAAGACCAAAAATGATAATGATAATTTATTTTTCTCTGACACCTCTCGTAATGGGATTTAACCAA
This sequence comes from Juglans regia, assembly GCF_001411555.2. Classification (NCBI taxonomy): domain Eukaryota; kingdom Viridiplantae; phylum Streptophyta; class Magnoliopsida; order Fagales; family Juglandaceae; genus Juglans; species Juglans regia. The sequence goes on from NC_049913.1 coordinate 5,468,937, forward strand.
TAAATATATTAAGCATCCAATTCATTTTTATTGAAATATATGTGTTAGTGCCTAAATTCGAATAATAGGCTGAAAGGGAGGAATGAATTATTCTTGGTTCACGATAGTGATTCAGGTTTCGATACGGTGTTTTTCATATTTATCCATAAAAAATATATGTAAATAACCAAATAAAAATAAATAAAAAGAGACATATAAATTTACGTAGTTCGACATAAAAGCTTACATCCACAGGTTATTTGGAGAACAAAATCTATTATGATAGATGATTTTACAATCTCTAATGATCTCATATATCGCTTAATATAATGAAAAAATCTAAGATTTAAGGAGGTTGAAGTTGATGCCTCCCTTGAGAGTGATTTGGTGGAGTCACCATGTGTAGTGGAGTTTTGTATGTCAAGAGCTTGTGGAGAGTCCCCTCATTATATAGAGGTTTATTTCCTTAAAGTGATTGACTTTAACTTGCCTTGTGAACCTATTTCCTTTTAGGAGTCTGAATCTATTTTATTTAGAAGTCTAAAGTCAACTTCTTTTGGCTTATCTTTTTATTGCCTTATCTCTTGGTTTTATCTCTTCCATTATTATTAATGGTAGGTTTTCAAAGGGAATGACCTAGTCAATTTTATTTATTTTTAATAGGAAATAGGCATCATTTCATAAGGAAGTTACATCTGTGACTTAAATTACATAAATATTTTTGCGACGACATTGTCTAAACTTCAAAAACTCTCAAAAGAGAGTATTAATCGCTGTATAAAATAGAAGTAGAACAACCTGCATAAAAACTCCATCATCAGAAGAGGAGAAGTAAACACCACATCCATCCTCCTAACCGGAGAAGGGAGGAACCAATACTGCTATGGACATAAGTCCAATAGCCTATTTCACATTATTTTTCCTACAAATAAAAATCAACAAAAAAAAAAAAAAAACACATCGACCTAAAGTCAGGACCTAGTCAATTTAATCCCTAACAATTTGTGAGATTTAACTTAATCATAAGTAGGTGAATTATTCCAACAATGCCATTGTACGCAAGAGTCTTCCCCAACTCTCTAAACCGTATTTAGTATTACTATAATGTTAGAAACATCACATAACACACAAAGCTTAAGTTGGTTGATTAAATTTATCAATTTTGTAAGATCAATGCTGCTTTTCATAATTGATTTTACCGTCTTTAGTTATACTTTTTGAGATAGTACATTTTAAGTGGGTTTCCATTTAAGTGATGAACATATATAATGTATAAACAGTGTAATTGGAAAAAATAAAATAAAAAAGAGTTAATCTGGCTAGTCTGTCCATTATATTCCAAATAACTACCCTCCAATGGGTGAGTGATAAATAGGCTTCCCATTTGAGCTCCCATGTGCCCGCATATCAGATGATAACGAACGGAAACAAAATCATCCCCACTCCAACCTAACCCTCCCCTCTCCCCCCCTCTTCGCTCCACCTTGCAAGAACCCCCCCCCCCCCTTCTCGCACGAAAAAAAGAAACCACCCCTCTCCGCCCATCCTCTCTCAAGACCAGACCAAAAACTTTAAAGCCGCATCTCACTCATGACCCTCTCCTGTCTCTCTCTTGTAGATCTAGAAACCCTTGAAGCTGCCGCCGTTGATGTTCAGATTGAAGTCGTGACACTTCGAGGACAAGATTGGTGTCGTTAGCCTTTCTAGTATGCCCTTTTACAAATTCTTTTGAGATTTTACTTTTATTTTCAAATTCATATTCTCTATTTTAGCCCCTTTTCACTTTAGAAATCCAAGCTATCCAAGCCAAACTCAACTACGAACCAACATATATTTATGTATAATTCCTAGCCCTAAGAACTTGAGTTTCATCGCGAAGTCCTCCACATAATCATGTAGACAGGTTTCTAAACTTGCACTACATCATTAACGATACTGTTACTTCATAGTGGCTTTCATGATGCAACTTATTATAGCATCAAATCATTGAAATTTAGAACTGTGAACCAATTTCCACTTCCCATAGTTTTGTTTAGTTCAAAACTTATAATTTTTAAAAAGAACTTGTTCAAAACAAATAAAGAGAAAAACAAATAATTTTTTTTTATATAAGCAACATTTTATTTAAGATAAAAAAAGGCATTGCCCAAATACATGGAGCATATACATTAGAAGAAGAAAAAAAGGAGCATATACATTAGAACAATTTCATCTAGAATGATCTGTTTAAAGCCTTATGGTGGTGGGATACAGAGCATATAATTGTAATGGAATTCACAGATCTGCTTGGTTTTTCACAGATCTAATTTCAAAGAATATAACGATAACCAATCAAATCACAAAGAGATCAAAATAAATCAGCAATGAAAAATAAAATAACAAAGAGATAACAAAAAAATTCTAAGCAGCACCAAGGCTACATTACTAATGTGAGCCATAAACAAATCAACAGAGACCCCGCACAAGGTAAGCTCTGGTCCTTTTCTTTTGTGCTTGTCGGTATAAGAAATTTATAATTTGTTATCACTTCAAAGGAAACAAACACCCAGAAAAAAACAAGTACAATTTGTTTTCACTTGACAAACCAACGAAGATGATGGGTGATGGAACTGGTGGGCGACGGAAATGGTGGGTGACCCAAATAAAGTCGTGCGGCGGTGGGCGACAGATCTTGCAGCCAACACGGCGGTCTGAAGTTTGTGAGGTGCTCAAAGTTTCGACTGAGGTTGAGTGGTTTTTGTGTCGACATAACTGATTTGTGCGGAAATTTTGATTTCATCCAGTGTAATGATCCTCATGATTTTTTTGTGGAATTGTTAATGTGGCGGAATTCTATTGGAGGTTGTTAAAGCCTTAGCAACGGACGGGCCGTTGCAAAGCGGAGCTGAATAAAAAATATATAATATAAAATTTCATTTTATAATAATCGTTCATCTTTTGTTATTTCCGATAGAGATTGGGATTGGGATTGGGCTAATCTCCTAATCAACTTCCCCGCAAATATTCGAGAAGAAAATTCAAAGTGGGCCAAGAATTGGCCCAGTAGGAGTGGGCTAGGCTAAATTAGATACAAAAGAAAGCCCGTGCACAATGACTTTGATCCTGTAATGCGTAAATTATTATTATAGCAAGCAATTTAATATTAATATCAGAATAATGGGTTATAATTTTAAGATTAAATTTATTATATTATTTTAAAGTATATCTATCCTATCACCAGATTACACGACATTAAAATCACCTATATAAACATTAATTTTTAATAACAGAACGCGAGTACTAAGTCTCATGACAAGCTAGTAAATATTTGTAGGGATTTTTTATGTATCAGTTACTATTCATTCTCATATCTTATAATTATAATTTTTTTATAGGGCATGAGAGTGTTTTTTATAATAAGTGAAATGTGAGGTGATGAATAGTAATTGATGAGAATAATTTTTTATATTTGTAAGAAGAAGAATGTGACTTTACTCCTTTGACCTTTCCAACTGGCTAACTTATCTTTTCCATAATTCTATCGTAAAAAACAAACTTAGGGGCCAGTTAGGAACTGGGCCCGGACCCCAAAAGGCTGCAAATTGGGCCGAATCAAAACAATGGTACAAACAAGGCATAGATATGTGCGGCTTAGCTTAACTGTTAATTTTCAGAGGATCTTTAAAAATCATGGAAAAAAAAAAAAAATAGAATTTACTTTTTAAGACAGTGACGGCATCGTGCTGGGTTGGGATGTAAGAGAATATTACACGAATCTTGGAGAATCATATCAGGTGACTTCGATAAAGGTGGATCGAGAATCATCATCTGGGAATGATTTCTACTGTCATTATTTTCTTATCTTTTATTTTATTTTTATTATTTTGTATCAAAATAGCATTATTTATAATAATTAATACATACGCGTGTATTTAAATGACATATTAGTTTACTTTAGGCGTCGGCGTTGATGCTCGTGTCATCTTAGAGTTGGTTTGCATTCACATATGGAATGAGATTATTTTAGATAAAAGATGAAAATTAAAAAAAAAAATATTATTTTTTAATATTATTATTTTAAAAATTATAAATTATAAATTAAAAAAATCAAATTATTTATTATATTTTATATAAAAAATTAAAAAAATTATAATAACAAAATAAGATAAAATACTTTCTCAATCTAAACTGACCTTAAAATAATATCGTGCGTACGAAACGCAGGCATGCATAGATGAAAAAAAAAAACTTGGCGATGAATATATGTACGAGTGTTGCAATTTCCTAAGAACAGGAAATGGGCAGTTGCTTTAAAGGAACACAAGCGCTGGAAAAACACAAAAACTAACGAAAAACCAGAACATCTCCAGTTTATGAAACAAGATAAAGAGACCAACTGAAACAGAAGAAAGCTCGGCTCTCAACAACAGCCTAATTGGTCCTTTTTTTATGTGCCAAAGATGAAAAGGAGGACTCAACTTTTAGCTTTGGAATCTTGGATGTAGTCGGTCTGCTGGGGTTGGAGGTCATTTTTATAAATTTGATCTCTTTTGCGAACAACCCACTACGCCATTTGGCTTTCACTTTCCATGTTTGCGCGCCCACACCCTCCCATGCTTTTCTTCTTCGCAAAGGAAAAAACTGCAATTGGAGCCTTAATACAGTGTACCAGGCCACCAAAGCACCCCCCCAATCATCTCTATATATTTTGGATTTTTTCTCATCTTGACAACGATGGGTACCTAAGTGCGAGACACACTAGTTTTCCATGAATAACCCTACTTGGTTTCCAGATTTTGGCAGTTTCAAAAATTCTCTCAATTCATCTTAATTCATCATTACAACTTTTTCAAATCTCAATATAAAATATAATAAACAATTCAATTTTTTCAAATCCTAAAATAATAATAATATTAAAAAATAATATTCTAACAATATTTTATCATCTCAACTCAACTCAACTCAACTCACTTCAACATCCAAACACTTTATTTAACTTGGCTACAAACCCAGAAAAGCTTTTGGGTTTTGTTCACTGATTGGCATGGATAATGTGGATTCACGTGCAAATTTACTGGTCTGGCTGCTAACCCTTTTCATTAAAAAGAATGGAGACACAAAAAATAAAAAAAAAACGAGGAAAATGGAGTCCCCAATTGCCGAAAGAGAGAAAGAGGGAGGAATTGGTCAGAAAACCAATTGAGTTATGCTTTGTGTCTTCCACTGTCATTGGTCAAGACTCAAGACTGATCAATGAATTAGAGATTGACACAAAACAATAGACATGCATTTATTTTTGTGGGTATTAATGTTTCTTGACGTCAGGTGTTGAGCTAGTCAAAATGTACAAATCCCAATGTTTTAGGTTCTGTTGATATATAGAAAATGATTTCATATACTCTCTTTATTATAATTTTTTAAATAATAATAATATTAAAAAATAATATTTTATTTAATTTTTATATTTCATATAAAATCATATCATAGGATCTTAATTTTCTACAAAATTGGTCAAGTTGTATATTGGGTGGATGCTAAACATCTTGACTTTTCATGGATTCATTGAACACTGTACAATCCATGGATGATTGTTCTGTAGCTCATAGACAAAGAGACACACTCAATTTCATGCGTATGGGCAATCAGAACACATTTTCAATGCGTCTTCTAAATGTAAAACTTTAGAATGATTGGCAAATCTAAAACTATTTAAACCATACCGAGGAAAGAAGAGAACAAAACATCAAACACCTTCTGTATCTTGCCATATGTCCCTGAATCAATGTTGCCTTACGGGGACCCCACGTTAATTCCACTAACAATGTCATAGTTTTCTCAATTTTTAATATTAGTGACATGGGGGCAAGGCAATGGTCCTTACTCCTATGGTACCCGCGAGACAGTCCATAGAAAGGGTTAAGATCAAAATATATTACTCTGAAAAAGAATCTACAATGTCTGAAGGTGAAAAGACGGAGAAACCATTGCACTCATGAATGGAAAATACAAAATAAAGGGTCAGTTTAGACAATGTGCAGTCTCAATTATAAAGCTCAGGACTCTGAGTCTGGACCCAAACTGAAAAAGCAGCGTAATTAATAGTCCCAACCTACACATCGCCCTTTTTTCAGAGACACTCGTGTCAGAACATCAACCGTGGAGGAAATAAAAAGATCCCGTCTGGTACAGAGAAGACGGTGAAAGGTAGGCAAACATCTGGGAACGTGTGTGTGTGTTTTTTTTTTCATTAGTTTGTACTTTGTACACGCACTCACGCATCACTAGATGTATGATATATTATAAAAAGTAATGAATTATACATTAAGTAAATATTATGTAATTATTTTTAAAAAAAATTATTATTTTTATAGAAATTTTATATTTATTTTAAAATAATTATAAAATACTTATATATTCACTAATGTAACTATTATTTCTTATTATAAAATAAATAAAAATATTTTTTAATGCAAAATTTGGATTTTTCATTTTTAAAGTCGTCTAATACAAAAAATATTATATTTTAAAAATATTTTAACTATAAAGAGATTATATAAAAATAAATTTATAAATTGATATGATTTGATGTAATATGTCAGATTAAAAAGTTATTTTAATTGTAAAGTAGATCTAATTAATTATGTAAAATTATGTTAGTTTGTAAATTTATTTTTATGTAATTTTTTTTATTGTAACAATTTTTTTTAATTTTTATTTCTATGTAAGTATTAAAATCGATAACTAGAATAATATAAAAAAAAGTTCGCACTCTCTCGTGATTCATGCCAAAATATACTGACACTTGTGTAAGACTTAAAATATCTCTTGAAATATTGAAAATAAAACGAATTTTAGTGAGAAAAAAATATTAAAATTGTGGGGGTTAAATAAATGAATCAAATTTACAGTTAAATGTCAGATTAAATATTTTAATTACCTTAAATTGTATTTATTTTTATAGTGTAGTTTTGAACATGTTGCCAAGAAGGTAGTACGAATACAATAATTTAAGACCCATGATGCAATCTTACATTGTTGGTTCACAGCTGGATCCGGACAGTCATGGTGTCTGCTCTTCAACAGCCCCCTCCTGAGCCTCCTCCGCCCCACACCCCCCCCTCCCCCACCTCACATGTCCCATCAACTTTTTCAACTACTTTCTCTAGCAGATTCCAAAGTTCTTTTTCGCCTTTATTTCCTCATTTCCTCATTTTGGACTTCCTCCTTTTAAAAAAAAAAATAATAAAAAAAAAAATTTAATTCATCACCTTGCCAGTCCATTTTGCTTTATATATTCCACCCCCAACACTTCTGAAGCCCCCTTCTCTTTCGCTTTCTATTTGCTGTCTTTCTTTTGCCTTGCTGTTGCAGATATTTTGGTCTGTATCTCTGAAGAAGCTCCGGCTTTAATCTGAAGCAAGCATCCCACTTAATGGGATTCTGATTTTCCGAGTCCAAAATTTAGCACCCATTTGCTCTTTCATCTTTCTTGATTTCAGGGCTTGTCCAGTATTGCTTTCAAAGTTGGGTTTTTTTTTTCGGTTGGTTCAAATCCCACCACCCGTGTCAAAACCCTGTCGATTTCTTGTATTTTCCTTCGGAGATCCCTGCTACTTGAATCTCGGAAAACATCCCAACTCTTGCATGCTGAGTTGGAGTTTCTGAGACTATTGCGAACTCCATATCGCAATTATTTTTTGTAACACACTGCTAGTTTCTACAAGGATTATCTTAATGCTCAACAACTTGTTCTTGATGTTTGAGATTCATGTTTCCAATTCTGTGTGAAATCCTCCTCTCCGGGTGTATGATAAATTCCACATTCAGGCGCAGGACCCACTTAGTTCAATCATTCTCAGTTGTGTTCCTTTACTGGTTGTACTACGTTTCATGATTTTTCGCCTCTCGAACTCTGATTATTAGGCTTTAATAGTATAGTTATATTGCCGTAATCTAAAATATTAGTTTTTTCGTGTCTGGGTCCTGTTTATATCTCTTAATCTACTCTTACTGTGATAAGTCTGCAAAAAATCTTGTGCTTCATGGCTTCCTCTAGTGGGACATCTTCAGGGTCAACTTTGATCCACAACTCGGGCTCTGAGGAGGATTTGCAAGCTTTGATGGATCTGCGGAAGAGGAAGAGAATGATATCGAATCGAGAATCGGCAAGACGGTCTCGGATGAGGAAACAGCAGCATTTGGACGAACTGACGGCCCAGGTAGCTCAGCTCAGGACGGAGAACCACCAGATCATAACAAGCGTGAACATCACCACCCAGCAGTACTTGAGTATCGAGGCTGAAAACTCAATACTCAGAGCTCAAGTGGGCGAGCTTAGCCACAGATTGCAGTCCCTGGACGAGATCATCACTTTCTTGAATGCTAGCAATGGTGTCTTTGGAGCTGGGGTCTCAAATACCTTCACTGAGCCAAACGATAGCCTTTTGAATCCACTGAATCTGTCATATTTGAGCCAGCCTCTTATGGCAACTGCAGACATATTTCAGTATTAGTCTTGGTGTGCTTCTAGTGTTTTCCTGGAGTAAAAGAGAGTTTTTTTTTTTTTTAAATGTTGGTTTTAGTGTCTAGCCTATGTTCAGAGATATCTCTATAATGGTGGTGGTAAGGAATAAACAATGTATTAATGTATTGTATGCGTCCACCATATGATGGATGTTATGTATTTCGGTGTGTAAAATGGTGGCTGCAATTGTAGTGGGCTGCTATTTTTATAATAATATTGGCCATGTTTTCGTCATAATCTGCCCTACTTGTGTGAATGCTAACAATAATAACGTTTTCCTTTTGTTTGACTAAATTCTTAGACAACTATCACATAAAGAGACGGCTTTTGTTTGACAAAGTGAGAACTGATCATCAGAACTCATACATGTCAACTAGTAACAGTGTTCTTACTGGAATTCCGAGCTGTTCATAATTTGAGATCCCACCTCGAATAAGATAGGAAATACAATTTCACAATCTTGGGCAAGGATACTTCTCTTTTAATAAAGGACTTGTAAATAGATATTTCATTATTCTTTTTAACCCCGGACAAGATCATTCTTAATGAGATTGAAAGTTAAACTTTCACGATCGAGGTCTCACGGGCAGGAAGTCTTATTCCATTGTTTAGTTTATTGTTTCTTTTGGAGATCAGGAACGTGAAACTGAAGTCAATAATGTGGTTAGTCAGTGTTAAAACGACTCTCTTAGATGCGTAGATGCAAAGTAATTTAAGTAAATTAGTCTCTAAGTCATCATTTTGTTAGAATGAATTAAGGACAAAATCTTAAGAGAGGAGTCCCTGCATGATCTGCACCTCGGAATTGCAGTATCAGGGGTCAAGTCCATAAACAGAAACAGTCGCGATAGTTCAGGCTATGTTTGATGTATATCCATGGCTGCAGTTGTTGGAGAGAATTGCCCGGAGGAACAAGTTAAAGCAAATTGGCTTGAAAATGGGAAAGAGTTAAAGAAACCCTTAGGACCAAGTATCTCAGTGCATGCTCCATTTCTGAAAGGAAAACACAGATGCAAAAAGAGACATCAAGTACAAGAGATTAAAAAAAAAAAAAGGGCCTGTCAAAGATTAACACACTGTTAAAGTTGCAAGAAGAGTACAGATATGTAAAAAGCCATAGGGCCACATGATTTTCTAAAGATTTGAGGTGCTCATGTTGAGGAGGAAGTAGTTCCACGTGCAGGGAACAAGATTTCCAGTGCAAGTACTCAAAAACACATGCAGGATGAGAAGTAGAAGTCACGGTTCTCTATCAGTTCCTTAAGATCTACCTGCACTATCATCAATCACCATTTCTCATGATTGTACAAAAAGCATGTGCTAAATGCTATGAGGAGATTAGCTTTGGTCTACTTTTCTCACGGAAATATCAGCAAAAAAAAAAAAGAAAAGAAAAGGTTCATTAACCCCAAATTGAGAGTAAAAACTCATTAAGAACTTGAAGAGATATGATAACTTCAATCCAAACCCACTTTTCATTGTATTGACTTCACATGAGTCTTTGAAGTGACAAAACCTGCGCGCTTGAAGGCATGATTTCATTAGTTTGATTGCAGTGATTTGCAAACAGAGAATTATTTCTTGATTGACACTGTTGTTCCATTTCTAAATAGACATCCTGCCATAAAGCACCCAACAAGTGTGCAAAGAATAATGAAAGAGTGGTACTCTGTGTGTGTAGATAAAGCCAACTGAGATGGTAAGTGGGCTCCAACTTCAATTTGTTTTTTTTCCCTCTTGAGAACTAGAGGTGGTTCTGGTTTTCAAAGATTCCAATACCAATTGGACTCCTCCATCTCACATATAGATCAAACAAAAATATTAAAAAAACAAAGACAATGGAGAAAAAGGGATATAGAAAAAGTAAAGATGTCGTTTTGAAAAAGGAGAAGAAATAAATAAAATAAAGATTGATGATCCTGTCTTGCCACATTTTTTCTTCCACAAAATACAAAAAACATTGCAGGGGGGGGGATAAGGGCTGTCATGTTTTAGTTTGGTCAGTCTAAATCATGATTCCGTAAGCATTTAAACAACCTATTTCCTTAATCTCTTTTTCGAGAGTAACATGTAAGGTAGTCAATAATCACAAAAGACAAGCAATGTAGCACGCGTATTAAAATGACTATATTGTTCTTTTTGATTTATATATACATTGTACCTAAGAAAGTTGTTTTTTTATTAAAAAAAAAAAAAAAAAAAAAAATTATAGGTTGGGTATGCTGGAAAACATGTGGTGGCCACTAATTAAATATATTGAATTCAAAACTATTTAATTATATTACTATCCCCTTTTTTAAACTGGGTTTATAATTATATTAATTAATCAAAACCAGATGATAAGAAAAAAGGAACAAAAACTGGGTCTGTGTTGGGGAAGGTAAAGTCACTTATGTCTCTTTCTTTTGGATTTGTAAAGTATTTCATCTCATCTCAATTCAGCTTATTATTATAATTTTTTTAAATTCTCATATAAAATATAATAAATAATTCAATTTTTTCAAATTACAATTCAATTTTTTTAAATTTTAAAACAATAATAATATTTTAACAATATTTTATTTAATTTTCATCTAAAGCTATATCATTTGATCTCAATATCTAAACCAGCCCTATAAATCGATAGAATTTCAGCAATATGATTAACTAGTGGAGCACATGGTTCAACAAATGAAAATCAACACGGATTAATTAACTTATGAGTTTTTCTATTTACAAGTCGGTGCATAGAATACACAATTCATATTATTTAAAATTTTAAGATTTTTTTTAAATTAAATTATATCATATAATTAAGCGTTTTGCTTGTAAGTAGATTTTTTCTTGGTTTTTTAACGACAGACGGATAAATTACGGTAAAAAAACTTAATTTGAATGACAACTGTTAACATTTGTTATTGTGTCAAATACGTATGCGTGTCTTATTTAATGGATGATATTATCTTAAATGGTTATTAAGGGTAATGTGATTTCCACTTTGATCTTAATGAGGGTTGAGAAATTTGATGAGGCAGTAGATCCTTGTCATAATTGCAATCTCATTATTCAAAAGTTACATTTTTTTTTTACTTGTTGGAAGATGCTACCCTAGAGAACTTGAATAAGGCATGAAGTTAGGCGCAAATGGACCCATGATAGCAATTGGTTGTTGGCATGTGTATCTTGAAGTTAACAGGAGATCAGAAAAGAATATCTAGAAAATTTGATCAAATCTCTAATAATAATTTAAAAAAAAGGTCGAGAATCATACTCAATTGTTCAATCATTGGAATAATGCTTGAGCACGAAGAATTATTGCTCTTTCTCAAGAGCATCTCTCGTTTTTATCTCTTCATTTGGGAGAAGCTCCCAGCCGGTCGAGTGTGTAATTCTTTTTAACACCCACCAATTAGAAACTGCCTCATAGACATCTCAGCAAAACACATTTTGCATCCGCATGTTGTTTATCTCACTCTCTCTTTCTCCCCCTCTCTCTTCTCTCTCTTTTTGTTTTTTTTCTATGCCGAGTGAATTTTGGCATATGCATCCAATTTGTTGTGCTTTTCTTTATGAATTTGCAAATGTTTATAGACAAATCACAAATACCCAAAAAGATTGAATCACCAGCAAACGCCCAGACCCAGTATCATGGAACCATCTTCTTCTTTCTTCTCGAAGAAGTTATATGTAAATTTACTCCCATCAAATTTACTCATTGAAGAAGCTTTAAAGCTGTTGTGTTCTACTCCAAGCAAGAAGAGAAAAAAAACTAAGATCTAGAAGCACTTCTGCAACCTTCTCTCTCTCCATTGGTCTTTCCTAGCACTATTATATTTTTTCAAAGGGAAATGAAGTTCGCACTGCTATGTTCTACTCCCAGCAAGAAGAGAAAAAAAAAAAAATTAAGAATTTACACTGTTGTGTTCTACTCGCAGCAAGAAGATAGAAAAATTAAATGCTCCTAGTGAGCAATGACAAAGTGAGGAGAGAGAGATCACTACCAAGGAGAGAGATGAGAGAGAGAGAGAGAGAGAGAGAGAGAGAGAGCGTGTGTGCGAGTGTAGATGTTTGTTCTTGCATCTCTTATGTGGTCAATTTTTATTGATGGGTGAAAAAATAGAGAAAGTAGTCGCATCAGCCTACTGTTTAGATCATCCAAAACACAACATAGTAAAATGACCTAAAACGCCCCAAACAAAACCCACTTCCCTCCCATTTCAAATTTCATTTTTCCTTCCTCTCCCCACCACTCTTGTCGCCCAAGGCCTCCCCCCCTTGCCCATCCTCGGGTGTCGACTATCGAGGTGCCGTCGATTGTCGAGATGGCAGCAGTCAGTCGATAGTTTGGTAGTGGATTTGGCCGTAAGGGAGAGATGACCCGTGAGAGAGAGGGCATGTGAGGGAGAGAGAAACGTTCGGTGTAGGCTGGGGAAGGAGGGTATAGTTAAGGGGTGGACGTCCGGCATGTTTGTGGGCCACGACACGTGGCTGTAGGTGGTGAAATGTGAGCTACGACGTGGGTGCGTGGGATTGGGCTACGGGCGTGCGTGCGTGCGGAGGAGCTACGGGCCTCTAGTTAGGGAAGGAGGACGGGCACAGTGGTGGTGGTTGGTGGCTGCAGTGGGATCTGGTCTGCGATGAAGACACGAGTGAAAAGAGAGAGAAGAAAAAATAAGTGAGGAGAGAGAAATGAATTCGAAGAGAAAAACAAAATATATGACACATAAAGTATGCTACGAATCCACGGTAAACAGAGATCGATCGGTAGCATTATTCGAAAAAATAACTTGTCACCCGACCGGCCTCGAGTTTTTTTCTTTCATTTAATGCCCAGTATCTAAATGCAGACTTGCGTATGACTCCTTCGTCTTTCACGACAGAAGACGACAAAAATTCAAAAAGCATACACTAAATTATAAAATGTAATAATTTTACTTATTGTTGTGAAGTACTTAAATATTATATAATTATTTTAAAATAAATAAATACAATATTTATATAAAAAAAATATTATAAGTGCTTGTCCAATTAAACGGACATAACTGCCCATCATTTCTCTTCCTAAAGAGTACGAAGAAGCGATATTTGATTGACAAAAAAAAGAAACATGATTGACCTGAATTCTAGTAATTTCAAACCAATTGAATGCCTGCAGGTTGCACTTAGGACGTAATAATTCGAGTAAGTCTTAGTTTAGGTATTGAGATATATTATTTATTACTATTTATTACTGTATAATATTCTATTATTACTTTTTATTATTATTCACAAAATATTTAAAAATACTTCTCAGCAACTAAGTAACACGGTGTCCATGTAAATTTATCATGAATGGGTTAAATTAAACAAAAATATTAAAAAAAAGAGTTGATTGCCAAAAAAAAAAAAAGTGCATTTTTATTAAATATTGAACGGATGAGAATCCTCCAACTCCTTCCTATCCATGGTGGTGTCAATGGTCCCTTTCAATCTTTTTTGCGTAGAGGGGGGATTAATCTCCTGTTCACAGCCGTAGAGGGGAGTATCCTACTCTGTCCATGTTTACAACCCGCAGATCTCTCTTTCCTTTTTAAACTATTTACCTAATTATTAGTTTAATGATTTTATTTATTTGGATTAAATTGTCTTTTCCATATATTTCTTTCTTTAAAAACATATAATTAATATTGTAAAACCAAGTTGCCATTTAGCGTCATAAAATCAAGACGCGTTTGATGCTCATAGGCACTTGCCGAATAAGACAATATTATTACTTATATGATATTGAAATGACGTGACTGGTGCTGTTAATTCCTTTTAAAGATGTTTTTATTTTATTTTATTTTATTTATAACTTTTTTTTTAAAAAAAGGTAGGAAAAAGTTTGTGCTGAGGTGAAGAAGCGTTGGATTGAGAGATGTGAAATTATTATTATTTATAATTTTAACTCATAAATTTTATTATTATTTACAAACCATCTCAATTCATCCCATCTCGATCCAAATGTAAACTTAGATTGCAATGTGCTGCCTGATATTAATTCCAAAAGAAAAATGTTATAAACTGCAATATTGTAGCACAATACCACCCCATCATCTATACCAAAGAACAATGCAGATGAAACCAACAAACTTGCATTTTTTTTTCTTTTTTGATTTGATTGCATGCTGGAAAAGGAAGTGATCATAAGAGAGAGCATGAGCTTATCCTTTGCACTTGATTGGGGGATGGGGTCTCCTAATTCATGATTTTGCTATTGATCGTTGTAGTCTTTGTTGCTTCTTGGAAACTGGTTTAATTATCTCCAAAAACTTCATTGAAAGTGAAATACGAGCTTACTCATTCATCAAAACAGCCCTCTTTTGTACGGTTTTCAACTGTTTAAGTCTTTCACTTCCTTTTGTACACGTACAGATGTGTAGTGTGTGCGCTTGATACAAGTATAATAAAGAAAAAAAAAAACTGCAGCAGTTCTTAAAACTTTCGCGTGTGTAACGCGTGCTAGAAGCTTATTGGTTGAATGATGCTAATGGTGATCTTAAAATGCAATCTAGCTATAAGCTAGGTACGTACCCATCAGAGAGAGTAGTCTTTTTCACAAGGGAAAGAGATTCTCTTCTTTTGCTAAACTATAGTTCTGTACTAAACTCATGTGACTCTGGTTTGGATGAATTTATGCCATGAAATCTCTCATGATCCACTTGGTGCTATATTTTATGCCAGACAGAGAAAAGCTGGCATAAATATACACCACCCAACCAAGAATATATATATATATATATATATATATATATATATATTAGGGGAAATGAAGCTGTGATAATATTGTTTTTTCTGGTTCATTAGCTTAGTGCTACTTACCTATCAATTAATAAGTGCTTCACGCTTTCTTGTTACTGATCTGGGAAATGGCATTGGTAGAAAGGAACAAAGAATTATATTTATATGCGATTACTTTTGTTTATTTGCTGCTGCTGCTTGTTGTTTTCCTTCTTCTAATGGACAAGAAGACTGAAAGAATCCCTACTTTTGTTTATTTGGTCATGATCTTTGCAGATGTTTAGGATCAATTATCATATATAGATTGTTTTGAATATGCATTGAACCAAGACTTCAACGGCATCATGTAAACAGAGAAATGGGGTTTAGAAACTACATCATTTATTAAGGTAAAAACTAAAGAATAATCCATGAATCTGGTTGTATTAAGGTTAGGATGCTTTAAAAGCAGATTTCAGAGGCTGGTTTTGGGGTGCGTTTGCCATTTAATTTCTGGTAAAATAAACTATTTATATAGAATCACAGTTTTGAGTTTGTCGATCATCCTGTTTTTGAATTTGGAAAAATCATGCAGAAGTTCATATATATGCTGATTGTCCTTTTTTTTTTTTCCCTCTTTGAACGTCTCATCTCTGCATCTATAATACTGCTCAGTATAATCTTTAAGTGAATTCATGTCAGATTCCAACATGGGACGAGATGTTTATGGAAGCACAGATAATTCCATCTGTAGCATGATCCGTTATGGCTTGGTTTCTACATCTTACACACAAAGCTTAAGGCCAGCCCATGCACTTTCTGAAACCATAGAACAAAATGAGAAGGGCTACTACCCATTTTTTTAGCTGTTGGTTTCAGATGGAAGCTCTTCAGAACAAGTTGACCACTGACAAGAGTATGGGCCTAAGACTCAACTCCGAAGCCGAAAGAGGGTGTGATATGGGAAAACTCCAACAATTGGGTTGGTCTAGGTCCTCTTTTAGGTTCTTAACTCTAAAGACCAGTTTATAAAGGCTGAAAATTTGTACAAGTATGATATGATATAAAGATTAATTTAGCCGTTTTTAAACAGCCTTCGACGTGGAAGTGACGGATGGATAGATGATGCTGCTTATAAATTCATCATTATAGTAAGCCCAATATTTACTTGGACACCTGCCACATTTCGCTTATATTAATCGGATGTGTGATGCTTCTTTTTCTTTTTTTCCTTACCCATTTAGTACGTGGATGTTGAGCGATATGCCCAGCCCAAGGGGAGAATTGCGGCCCAGCAAGCAAAAGCGCGGAGCGCTGTGAATTATTTTGGAAGAGAAAATTTATGGATAACCTTATGCTTATGCTTATATCATTTTTGTTCTATATACATGACATAAGTAGGGCTGAACAATTTAACCGTGCAACCGAGCTGGCCTGAATTATCGACCTGACCCGACCCGACCATATTTAGCCGACCCGAAAATGGAAAAAGGCTAAACAATTCCGTTTCCGCTTTTTCCGTATAAAACGGTTCGGTATCGGGTAATTACCTGTTACCCGAAACTTTCGTAACTCTTGATTTTCAAAAAGCACTATCTTTCAAAGGCATAGTGGTATTTAGGGCAGTACATAAATCGACACCACTGAAGCGAACCTACTGGCCGCGTCAGGAACCGATCGACGTGCAGTGGAAATTTGAAGAAACTGACGTTCAGCAGTTCAGTCCCGGTTTGAAGCTGGACCGGACAACTGAACTGACCGATATAATATAACTTTTTTTTTTTTAAGTATTATAACATATAATGGAAATGACGCCATTTGGCATTAAATCAAACGTTGTTAATGCCAAACGGCGTTGTTTTATTAAGAATATAAGAAAAAAAAAAGTCTGAAATAATGCCGTTCTACTTAAATGACGCCGTTTCACTTAAACTTAAGTAGAACGACATCATTTCGAGATGAGTCTTCTTCTTCCCCAGTCTCTTCTTCTCGAATCCAATATCTGCAACTCTCTCTCTCTCTCTCTCTCTCTCTCTCTCACTCTCTCTCTCTCATTATTCTCTCAGTAGAACTGACACCGATCGAGAACAGCCAAAGAATCGTCTCGATTAGTTTCCTCCTCCCCATCATGATCGATTATGGTTAGTGCCTCTCCTATTTTTTCAAATGTCGGTCGGCGTCGGTTTTGCCCAAAAACCGTACCGACGACGTCGATTTTCAACCCTAGTGGTATTGATGCCTTTGATATACCCATAGAGCTGGGGTTTGAGCCACACCTTTGTCAAGAAAGGGTTTGGATCCTTTATTGAGAAGGAAAGCCCCCATACAGGCCTGCGCCTTGCGGCCTAGCAAGCAAAAGCATGAAGTGCAGCAAAGCATGGAAAAAAAAAAAATTTTCTACTTATCATCTGCGCTCCAACATAATTTTTTAATTTTTTCTTTGAGCTTTGCTACTCATTATCCTCGTACACCACACGTCACATTTTGTTTTTGTTTTTATTCTTCTTAAACTAATTAAATTCTTCTATTCATTATTCATACACTACAAAATTGATAAGAGAAAAAAATAAAAGAAAATAAAAAATTATGTATGGTGTATGGTGATGATGAGCAGCAAAGCTCAAAATTAAGTCCCCAATACGCATCCACTGGATTTTGAACCGGTGACAACCGATTGGAGGAGAAGGCATGTAACCGTTAGACCAAGTCCAACCTATGCATTGCTGGGTATCATGTATAATAAATATACCTATTCTAAACATATGTCAGTGAAACAAAATGTTTTAATTTTTCGTTCGCATCCATTGGCCATCTATAAATAGACACATTTACCTACAAATTGAAGGATCACATAAGCCAATTTTGAAATTCTCTCTCTCACCAAATATTTCATTTATTCAAAAAATGTAATTAGGATCTGTTCATTCTCGAGAAAACATATTTCTAATTTCTTGGTTGAACAGTAAATCTTGAATAGTAAATCTAAGGTATTCGAGTCTAATTTCTTGTGTGCATAATGCAGTTAGATAAATAAGCTTGTTCTAGGCTTCATTATATCTTGGAGGCAAATTTGCTTATAATCCATGTGCATGTTGTTACTAGTGGGGTGAATGTTGTTTTAAGAAAAACGACATTGTAACAAACCTTGAAGCAAACTCTTTTCTCTTACCATTTTCATCTTTCGCAGCTCCTTTTGCACCAATATATCATCATGTCCAATTTGATTTAGACAAGGATCTTAGTAACTTAACTATATTATCTTCCTGAGTTGGATTGGAACTTGGGCAATGTTAGGCCCCATTTGGATAGTGAATGTGTTTCATCTCATCATTATAATTTTTTTAAATTTCTATATAAAATATAATAAACAATTCAACATTTTCAAATCTTACAACAATAATAATATTGTAATAATATTTTATTCAACTTTCAATTTTTATCTCAATTCATTATTCAAACGGCACCTTAAGACTTAGGCAAAGGAAAGGTAACAAAAGCATAGGATAGATATTTTTTTCATTTAATATATGCGTAATGGGTTTCTACCATATATGCTTATTCTAGAAGGTTGGATTAAAATAATATATATTAAAAGTAGAATTTACAAAAATTAATCATGTGTTTTGTCCTTGTGCTACATTAAATTAAAAATCTATTTTTACTCTAAGAAGATCTAAAATCTATTTTTAGCTACATTAGTTTGAAAGTGAACTTCTATTTTTCTTTTGGGTCCAATGCCTTGTTAATGTAACTCGTGGGGTACTAGCTGGTTTGTCTGAAACCTTAGAATACAAATACTATACTCACTACAACAAAAAATAAATTTTTGGGATGAAATAAAAATCGTCCCAAAAAATAAATTTTAGAGACGGAATTTAAATTTCATATCTAAATACTGATGAAAATCGTTTACCGTTCGAACAAGCAATATTATGTTTGAACGAGATATTTAGGGACGAATAACTTTGTCCCCAATAAAATGATGTTCAAACGTTTACTAAACCATTCGCTCGTAAAAGAAATAACCAGTCGAACGAATATCAATTATGTTCGAACTGAAAAATTGGTGGGGTTAAGTTATGAAAGTTAGCTGGAAATTGACTTACCATTTGAACAATTTTACTTTAGTGTTCGACCGAAAGGGAGTTTGGTTTGAACACTTACTTTAGTATTCGAACTAATGAGATTTTGGTTTGAATGGTTTGTATTTCACTCGATCAATACTAATGACCGTTTGAACGGGTAATATATAGTTTAGATAGAATATATGGTTTAGATAGAATATATGGCAGGATCAATGAACAAATCTTTGGCAGAAGTTGTAAATCCATTCGAAGGCTTCTACAATAAGTTTGAACATGATCAGAATTTTTATTTATTTTAATGTCAAGACATTACCTTTATTCATTATGGATAAATATTTAATTTATATTAAAAAGTAACAGTTATAGAATATGTAAAATAAATATCAATAAAGGAAAAGACGATTCATAATTAAATAAGTTTACAAAACATTAAGTGTCCATACAAAAAATTAAAAAAATGGAAAAGATACACAATACTACTACCCTAAGTCTTTTACCACATTATCGACTTCAGCTAGACATGCCTCTAGTTGTGTTAGTAGAGTACTGATCGTCACCTGAGTCTTAGAGATGTTAGCAATCTTTGTTTGTAAGTCAGAGATGACACTTTAGATCTCCGTATGCATTGCATCAATTAACTCTACTATCTGTGCATGGATCTCTGCATGCACTATATCATGCAGCATGGATAATAGTGTGTGATGCCTCCCTTGTAGATGCCTCACCCGATACGCCATGATCTCTAGGGTGTGCATCTTCCTAAATCACGATCGTCTCCGTAGTGGGAGCATGAGGTCAAAATTTCGAGTGTCCTATTTTGCGTAACAAGGTCGAGGAGTTAATCATCCCAATCGGCTCCCGAACACGCTCAGCAACATCTAGCTAGACCCCCATTTCCAACAAAAAGCGTGTGATCAAGACCCCAAAGGGCAAGATATTTGTTGTAATATAGTAAGCCTCTGATCAAATCCTAGCAAACATATAACTCGTTAAGTCGATAGGCTCCCCACGAGCGATGTGTATCATAAAGCTTGCTCGATCCATGCCAACCATAGTCTTGTGCTACCGAGGATCAATGTTGTTGGCGATAAATGATTATGTTCATGATATTGAAAAATCTAGATAAATCAGCCTGTTTAATGCTCTTGGTCCCATCATAGGGAGGAGCATTTGGATTCATCACTAACTATTGAAGCACATAATTAACGGGGCCATTGAGTCTATCTACATCAGTGCCCTCGTCCTCAACTGTCTCTCCATCACCTGTAATTGTACCCATTGGGCACCACGTTCAGATAAGTAGTTGGCAGTCGAGGGATACCAAGAAAATTAGCTACTACATCCACTGAAAATGTAACTGATACACCCTGGACCAAGATCGTGTATGCCTCATCATCTCGGTTGGGACCACCAAGCTCTTAATAGAACTCAGATACAATGTCTATGAAAGCAATGATCTTTTCCGACCTCTCGTCCTTTTGGTCAATGTTTAGTTCTAGAGCACGTTCTATGAAAAGTGAAAACAGCTGCCAAGGAACGCCCCTCCCAGCAAAGATCCTAAAAGTCTGAGATCTTCACTTGTCGCTCCATTAATACATTCCTCTCTCAAACTTTTTTGCTGAGGGTTGCCCTTACTTGCCACACTTCATTCCCCATAAGCAATTGTGAACCTGAAATTTCAAAAATAATAGTAAGAAAATTGGTTTTAAAATATAATGCATGAAGCTGGAAAAAATTACCTTAATAAAATAATTATAAACTGTATTGTGTGGAAATTGTTCGATTGAATCATTAACAGTTCGAACGTGAAAATTGTATTCGCATAACGTTTGAACGTACAACACATGCAGTCAAACACATTGTTTAAACAATTGTTCGAATGGGGCCAGATCCGTTCGAGGCGTGACTTTATTACGTTCGAATGTGTTGAATATCGTTGGAAGGGTTTCTGGATCGAACTTAGCAGTAACTGAGTCAACTTGGTGGTCATAAAAAAAAAAGGAAAAAGAAAAAGAAATCGATGGTTTCCTTTCGCTCTTCCACAACTAACAAGCATACAAGGCCGGGATGAGCATAGAGGCATCATGACCTTAAGTTTTCTGGCCACCTATGGTATCCATCAAAGAAAAATAGAAATCTAAAAATAATCCCTATTTTGTAAAAATAATCAACCCAAACAACTCCAGATCAATCCATTAAAAGTATGTAAGTTGTGTAGATGTGGTAGTTGACGGTGGTGGTGACGACGAAAGCCGAAACGGTGTGATAAAAAAAATCAACCCAAACAACTCCAGATCAATCCATTTCGAACTACGAGAGAGATTTGGGGTTTTTTGGGTATTTGAAACGGTGCGTGCGATACTTCGAGCTCTCGTAAGATGTTATGTGTGTTATACCATTCGAATGATGTTTTAGATTTTGAAATGTAATTCGATCTAGTGTTCGACCACTACATTAGCATTGAAACATATATTAATGGTCCGAACGGTGTCATCTTCAATGTTCATTATAATATTTTTAATATCAAGCTTTTTAATTTATATTAAATCAGATTTGAAATTTAGTATATAATAGTATTAATATTATATATATATATAATATAAGTATATTGTGAATATATTATATATTGTAATATAAATATATATATATATATATAATATAAACTATATATGCTACATCACTATATCATACAAGTATTAGTATATATACTATATATAGTATGATTTATTCTACTCACAGCCCTACACTACACATATGTTATTATTTTTTTATATTTTTATTTTCTTTTTTTCTAAGTAAATATGTGGTATAGGGTTGATGAATAGAATTTCTCACATAGTATATAAACTATATATACAACATCACTATATCATATAAAAATATAGATTAAAAACTATGAAAAAACTAAAAAGGAGGGTGAGAAGAATTGTTTAGAGAGCGGCGTCTTTTGAGTAAAATTTTGGGCTTCCATGAGAGTTAGGAACTGCTCATTCGCAAACCAATCGGAACCTGAACTATAAGGACCAACAAAAGGACGAAAAAGAAGGAACTAGAACGTACTATGGAGACCTCCTAGTCGTGCAAGTCGTGCACTCTGTTTAAAAGTATGCAACGGTACTGTAAAATCAACTTTTAAAAAAGTGATTGAAATTAGAGACCTAAAATTGTATTTGCCAATCAAAAAGGTGAACATAAGAACCCGGATATTATCATGTCCAATTTGAAGAAGACCACGGTCTTAGTACATTAACTTTATTGCCTCCTCACCGGCTTTAATAAGGCATATATTAACTGTTAAACCCGTCCATTTAATAAGGCATATATATATATATATATATTTATATGAGAATTTCTTAGGACCGGTCAGACTGATTTTGGCTAAATAACAGCCTGCCAATCACATAGTTACACGTATGACTTTCACCACATTTATCCTAAACCAGCAAATATTAGAAAACCAACAAAATCTTCTGCACAATTCAGTGTATTACCCCTCGCACCCCTTTCGTCGAAGCTCAACCCGAAGGAAATCCCCATGAATTGGCATCGGCCCCCTTCATAACTCCTGTTCGTCGAAGCTTATAATAGAAAATTACGAAAATTGTATGGCAAGGGTAGGAACCCAAACGAAAAATAAATGAAGGAAAAATAAATTGTTGAGAAAACTCCATCAACTGGAAAAATAAATTGTTGAGAAAAGTCCATCACGGTTGAATGTTCCATCAGCATGGCAAAGGAGATTGTAAGCTAGCTTGAGATTTGAGATTAGAACCCATGTATTAAGTGGCACAATCCTCTACAAAAAAATCATAATAAATAATAATAATAAGGCTAAGAAGAAGAAGAGGAGGAGGAGGAAGAAAATGATTGAAAGGATATGAACTAGTACTAACAAGTTATAGGATGCTAAATCTCTAACGACCCAATTGATCCTATGCATATGACAAACTCCAGCATGCCCATAACAGAAAATTACAAAAATTGTAAGGCAAGGGTAGGAACCCACACGAAATTGTTGAGAGGTGAAGGAAAAATAAATGCAGTAAAAGAAGAAAGAAAAAGAGTTATTTCCAGATAAATATCAAAAACCGCGAAACCGAGTAAATATTTCTAGCTCTACACCTTATTAAAGGAGAATTTCTCAAACTTCAGATTACTGAACAAGAAACCAAAACCCCACTTCGAAGGAATGAAAGGAAGAAAGGAATTTGACCAAAGGGGCACTTTCTGAGCTGCATTGGCATCGACGTCGGATTGAGATGCTTGCATCGGCGTCGGATTGAGGGCAGAGCATAGAGAGCAGTGAAGAAGAGAAGGGAAGAGGGCGGTGCAAATTAGAAAGGGGCTAGCAACACATATGACCTTGATTTTCTGTGGTGTAGTGTATTTTTCTTACGTGGCTTAAGTTGAAAGGAAGGCTATTTTTGTGAGATCTTTACAGTCGGACCGCTGGGAAGTGGTTCTGTATGTGTAGTACTCGCACATCAGAATTCTTTCCATCGTCGGAATAGGCTAATTAATAACCCTGCAATGTGATCACCCTCAGTATTTCTAATCCTCTAAAACCTCCATACGGATCATGATTAATTACCAAAACCGCTACCATCAACATTCTCTTTTAATGCTCATACGGGCGTTGAATCCATAGGCGCCAACTCATGTTTGATCTCTCTCTCTCTCTCTCTCTCTCACTCTCACAACTAGAACCCAGATCTTTTTTTTTTCCCCTCTTTTGCTTGTGTTTGCAAACCACTCCATGCACACTGAGAGAGAGAGAGGTGAAAAAATGGTATTAAAACCAAACTGAAAATTAAGGTCTATTTGTTATTGTATGGCAATTATAATTGGATGGGTTTTAGTGGATTAACATGC
This sequence comes from Juglans regia, assembly GCF_001411555.2. NCBI lineage: Eukaryota > Viridiplantae > Streptophyta > Magnoliopsida > Fagales > Juglandaceae > Juglans > Juglans regia. Next base: position 5,493,093 of record NC_049913.1, read on the forward strand.
TTTTTGTTTTTTGTTTTTCCTGTCTAAAATGATTTTTATTTTATCAATAAAGGAAACTGGGAAAGCATATTGTTTAGAAGCCAATTCTGTGGCCGAAGACTCTAATTATTTTTATTACCAAAAGGGAAGCACATGATATTTACATCCATCTATTACTGTAATTACTCAATATATAAGGTGCAAATTAATAATTTAATAAGTTTTTTCCATTACTTTTTTATGATCATATCGATCGATCCAATACAAGAAAACTGTTTATTTGCGACTAGTTAATTCCAGCAAAATAACTATTTGTAACTAAAATGGGTTGCGAATAGTATTTTGGTTGCAATAAATTGTTCACAAAAGTCTGTTTTTCTTGTAGTATACATAGAGAAAAAATTGCAGAAAACCCATATCATAAATTTGCATTTCGATGTTGAACTGAGTTGAGTTGAGATAATAAAATATTGTTAGAATATTTTTTTAAATATTATTATTATTTTGAAATTTGAAAAAGTCACTACAAGAAATAAGACTTTTTGCGGCAATTTTATGTCTATCAGAAATAAAATCGCCGCAAAAAGCATTTAATTGCGGTGATTTTTACATCGTCGCAATCTTTTTACATAAAATTTTGGAATTGGTCTTTTGCAGCGATTTTTTTTTTCACTTTTTGCGACGATAATATTCGCTGCAAATATTAAATTGATCTGTTGCAACAATTCTTTATTTTTTGCAACAAAAAAAATTCGCTGTTATATTAAAAACCTTGTTACAACAGTTTGTTAATCGCTGCAATTACGAATGCGGACTTTTGCAATGATTTTTTAACTTGAGAAAATCACTAAAAAATTGATTTTCATCAATTTTTTAATCGTTGCAAAAACAAAATAACGAAAGTAATACTTATTCTCAAAGATTTAAATTTCGTCGGTGTCACTAAAACACGAGTTTGGAAAACACGGAGGGAGAAATTACCTGTTACGTTTTGCGGTGATGTAGATTAGCCGCAAAAAGCTAATTAAATTAAAACCCCACTCGTTTTCCTTTTCATTTCCCTCATCCAGTCTCCTCCCCATCTCTCTCTCTCTCTCTCTCTCTCTCTCTCTCTCTCTCTCTCTCTCTCTCCAATCCGTCCGACGCAAACAACCCACGCCGTCGCGCACAACCACTCGCTAACATTCCCACCATGCCACCGCCACCTCACGTCGAAGGCCACCCACTCCTTCTCCCCTAGCCCCCGCTGGATCTCTTGCCTCCCTGAATCTGGCGTAACCCCTCTCTCTCTCGGATTTCTCTATATCATCGCCGCTAGGGGCGCTGATTGCCACCACCCACACGTCGAGGCCATCGCCAGTTCTCCGTCGGAGCCCCATTCTCCTCCACGCCTAGCCCAGTTCTCAGTCCGAGGCCCTCCCTATCTCCCTTGCTCTGTTTGTAGCCCACGGCCACCAGGTCTCGCTAGTGACACCATGCTCCTCCCGAGCCACCACTCCATGCCAAGCGACCACCATGACCACCAGGTCTCTCCCTTGTTTTAGTTCCATTTGGAGATTGGGTTTTGTGTTTATATGTGTGATTGCTAGTTTGTTTGTGGGTTTGTTTATACCGGCCAAAATTGTCAAGGTGAGTCTTTTAATGTTTTGAAAAAAAAACATTACGTTGGAGTTTATTTTTATCCCTTGAAAGCATAAGTGTAGAATTTTCACATATGGATAAGTTATTATGATGTCTCTATATTTCATATATGATTGTTTTCATTTTTATAAAAAAACGCTGTTCTTTTAGGGGTTTACCTTTCTCTTGCTAGAGATGGAAACCACTTTTCTTTATGAATCTATACATATATTTGAAACCATTTATATCTGGTTAGTTTCTCACATTGAGCCAACTTGCTTTGTGGTATACTCATGTTATATATGTTCCTTTTATTTGTTTATGTACTAGGTGACTAGTGTTGGGATGAATACTGAGTGGGGATTGCTCATGTCTAGTATTTCAGAAGACAATGGTGAAGAGACACCATTGCAGGTCGGTTATCTTTCTTGAAACTCATATTTTGCACATTATGTTTATTTTTAAATCATTTACTTTAGGTACGCCTATATGGGGTTGCAACTCTCATTGGTATAGTTGGACTTTCAGTAGCTGTCTCTATCTTGGTTGTTCTTTTGGTCAGGTAAATTAAACTTGGGACTGCTCTCTCTCTCTCTCTCTCTCTCTCTCTCTCTCATAGTGAATTATTGTGGATGACCTCATAAACTAGCATACAAGATAATGGTCATCAGTCATTCCTCTTTTGTTGTGTCCATTGCTTGTACTACACAGGATACGTTGATATATATATATATATATATATATATATATATATATATATTTATATATACGGCTAGCTAGTAATCTTCAATTGGTGAACATTGAGGATTTTAGCATTTTAGTGGCAAGCAATCAAATATGGAAGAGAAGCTGGCCGCAACTCCTATATTGTCATGGAAGCTAGCTCTTGCTATATTAGTGGCAACCCTCACCACACTAAACAATCAAAGATGGAAAAAAAGATATGAAGCTAATACTCGTATAAAAAGTGTATGATTATTTGATTTCAAATGTTTGAGTTTAGAAAATATGTACAAGTGGTAATTAGTGTCATTTCCAACATTCCTAATAAACTTGAACATATTTTAATGGTTCTAATAATTTATAGTTTTGACGAGTAATTCATCTCTCATCATTGCAATTATGTGAGTTGTGAGTCTTCTCTCTGCATTGTATATAAATAGATCAAATGATGAAAAGTTGAGTTTGCTTGATTAAACTACGTACGTACACACCGTTCAATGCAAGTGGCTGATGGCTTTATCTTTAATAGAGCCTTCATAGATTGTTTTATATTGGCCTGGTTAGAGGTGCATGGCAACAAGATGAAGTACTTATAACCCCAAATGATCTCTCAGATTATATATGCGCGCAATTGGTACTTAACACATGACATGACTAGCTAGTAGTCTGAGTGAAATGTCAAACCAAGATCAATAATTTATTTTATCATGTTTTGGAACGTGCGGCAATATATAGGGTACTTTGTTCTTATTTTCTACGTACCCTTTGTGTTATTAAGTAAAGGGAATTAAATCCTAGCCGATCTACTAACTCTGCTTTAAATTGCAGTATAAATTTGATTTTAGGTCATGCTTCCATAAAGAGACTAAGGATATTATCATAAGGCTTGCCATGGGTGTGGTTGTGCAAATCCTCTGTGGCTATGTGGCCATGAGAAAATGTGTGTTGATCACACTATACTTTTGTTTCTTTAGAATATATTATCACATCCTTTTTCATCAATGCAAGATATGTTTTTGGGCAATGTTTAAGAATGTTTAAGGCTCATATCATTCATTGAATCTTATCCGGATATTGAAGGGAATGCACATAGTGGTCCAGTTGTGAGGTTACCATTTGCTTCTCTGTTTGATACTCTTGGCGCATGAGTATGTTTTCTTTTTTTTTTGTATCAGTATTTTAAGTTTAGACTTGTTATTTGAGTTATATCATGTGAGGGTGCAATGATATATTGTGTGCACCTACCTTTGGTATACTGTGTGCACCTACCAATTGTTTTACAGCCTGCCAATGCACTTACGGTATGTCACATACTGTTTCCATGTGTATTTCTTAGAGGTGGATAACAGCGGTTGAATGGGTATCTGTTTATATGATGTCTGTTATGATAAAAGATTAGCTATTACGATAATTAGATCGCACAGAGGGAGAGAGAGCTATTATTTTTTTAAAATTTTATGAAACATCCTTTCCGGCGAGTAAAATTCGTCGAAAATATTTTTTGTCGACAGAAGATATTTGCGGCGATATTTAATCGACGGAAAAGATTATTTATGGCTAAACCTACCTGCTGGAAAAACACAATTTCGAAGATAATTTAAAATTGTTGGGAAAAGTAATGAGTTATTTGCAGCGAGTTATTAACCTTTTTTGACGATAAATATCGCTTGAAATAGTTTTCTCAGTGATTTTAAAAGGTAAACGGGAAGGTTATTTCCATTGATTTTTGAGACATTTACGACATACTAAAATCGCCAGAAATAATAGTTTATTGTGACGATTTTTGCTTATCGCTGAAATTAATAAAAAATGGCTTTAGGATTTCGGCGAACCTGTAGTGATTTATAAATCGCCACAAATGATCAAATGTAGCGATTCTGACGGGTATTTGCGACAATTTTGAGCGTTGAAAAATGCCTGATTTCTTGTAGTGAGTTGAATTATTAATTATATTTTGTGTTGAAATTTGAAAAAGTTGGAATGATGAGTTGAGATGAATTAAGAGGAGTTGAAGATCCAAATATAAACTAACCCATCCAAAACCTTATGCTTCACTCCGATGCTATGAAATTGCAGAATTACACATCTACAAACAGTTTTATTTGCAACCAAATGGACCCTTTGAAATAAATAAGTAAATTAAATTTTTATAGAAAAAGAAAACAACATGATTGAGAGCGTTGGGTACTGAGCCATAGTCAGCAGTAAAGAGATATAAATATGATTTTGAAGACGCCGATCAGGATTTTGATTCTCCGATCCCGACCGATAGCTCGAAGCGACTGAATTGTTCTCTTCGTCATAGAGTGATAGTAACAATACCCAGGTAATTTAACGTTATTCCTGTTGGTTTTTAAATTTAAAAATGATTAATATATTTGATGTAAAGTAAAAATAACGTGAACTATTACCTTTATTCAATATATCGGTTCGGTTATCTAGATTTAAATAAAAATATATCTTAGTACTTGAATCAATGTATGCCTCTTAGGGATATGAGCCGTACTTGAATCAATGTATGCCTCTTAGGGATATGAGCCTTAACCGCTTCCCAACTAAATAAAAGATTGTGTCCTTTGGTAGATTTGAAATATTGTCAATGTATTATCTAATATTTGAGAAGTTGTGACTTTTCAAAAGTACTCATTCATTTTAGTTGTGGTTTTTCACAAATACTCTTTCATTTATATAAGTTTTGACTTTTTACAAGTACCATTTCATTTATGTGATGTGACTTTTCACATGTACTATTTCATTTAAATAAGTTGTAACTTTTCACAAGTGTCATTTCATTCTAATTGTGACTTTTCACAAGTGCCATTTCGTTATCTCACTACAAGAAACAGGGCACTTTTCACAAGTGCCATTTCCCTGCTAGCCTTTCTCTTCCTAGCATCACACATCCTGCACCTATCAAGCTAACCGACACTCAGACATTTCCTTTCCTTTAAATGCATCAATTTGGAACTTCTTACGACAGTTTGTAGCTTCATTTACCCATCATTTTCACTAATTTTGAATGGGTGATAGTTTGAAACTTCAAAGACAGTCAAAGGAGACAAACATAAACAATGCACCAGTGAGAGGGCCATAAATAAACCAAACGAAGGGAAAAAATCCATAAGCTACAGATCAACAAAAAAAAAAAGTTCACTCAGAAACCAGGATGCTTACACGCCCATTAAGACTGCAGTGAATTTAGACACACTCTTAATCAGTACCCACCAAAATGCATAATTTTTGCAATAAGTAACTCATGCGAGGATGAAGGGGGAGAGCTATTTCTTAAAGGGAACCACAGATACCTGTCGATGGACGATCTCGACCGCCGATATTGGCCTTCCCAAAACAATCACTCAGAAACGGACCGTGGGGAGGCACTGACTATGGTTTGCTTCAAGTCTGGAATGAGGGGCCTGGCATTTTCAGCTCCAGAATCGCCAAGTGCAAGCAGGGGCATGTGTGAACTTACTGGTAGGCAAAAATGGGGACGAAGGAAATCGGGATTTGGGGGGAAATCTGATTTTCTGTGGAGGTATTGGCCCCGTTCACATTAAAATGAGATTTGCAGCGAACTTGTGCGTCGGCAGAAGGTTTTGACATTTTGCGGTGGTTTAATTTGCCGCAATTATCATTAAAATCGCTGCAAAAGTAAAAATAATATTTGCGGCGAAAATTTTCGCCGCAAAAGATCGAAGGAAAAAAACGCCCGGGTTGGAAGCCGCGTCGACCAAGAAATCGCCGTGAATAATGACTTATTGCGGCAATAGAGCCATTTTCTTGTAGTGTCTATAAATAGGAAATCTCACCCATAAATTCCTTAACTCCAAATTCTCTAAAAAAATTAGAGAAATACTTCATCCTTCTTTTTGTATTTCTTTCTTTGGGTTTTGACTATTTTATATCGGATTCAAGTATCTCCTTTTGTGTGCACCGACGAGGAGATTAACGGAAACTGATATTGTTATATCTTGGGAATAGACTGTCAAAAAACTCAGTACATGTTTAAATTTGGAGACGGCGAAATTTATTCTAAGGAAAGCGTCTATCACAACGTACCTCAATACCAGATTCTCTCTTTCTAACTTATTCTTGTTATATTACATATTCTCTAATTTACAAAGCGATTGAAATATTTCCCTATAACGCAAAAGGCAGCATCAACCATCAAAGAGAGATTTTAATTTTTTTTATTCAATTATGAAAATTATTCACGGCATTGATTGCAATCATATCGTGGTGCGTAAAGATGATTCGAAGAGGGTTAGGTGCATTTCCTCCAGGTGTGTTTGAGTTTCGTCGTTAACGGCAGCGATGCACCAGACAATGCCCAAATAGAGCTTTTCAGAGGCAAATATATCAATTTTTACGGCATCGGGATAACCGACTGAGAGGAGAAGATCATAAATCCAAGCAAGAGAAATCGGTGATCCAGACTCAGACAGGAAGTTAGACTCGGCCATGTTGGTTCGACTCGCTCGTGAGAGGGAGTTTCGAGTCCTTATCCTTTTTATATCTAATCCCTCATTCAGACTATGCTTTGTAATTGTCGAATGTAGATAGTGGAAGTTGGGCTCTATTTAACTACAGAGCATTTTTCCCGTTGGGTTCTGATTTCATTAACCCGACGCGAGATCATACGACTCGTCGCCTCCTTCGAATCCGAGATCATATTATGGGCGCTGTTGGTGAAACAATAAGATGAATGAATGCGACGCCAGAAATCAGATATGAATGCGGTATATCGTGTAAAGCATGTGTATATCGTGTAAAGCACGTAAATAGAGTAAACCGTGTGTATATCGTGTGTTACACCGAAAATTGTGGTGTGAATGCCAACTCAGAAAGTTAAAACCAGGCTTTTATATAATTAAATAGATATATAGAGACCTAAAAGTGTACTTGCCAATCAAATTATTTATGGTATGTCTTTTGCTTTCTGGGTCAAGTCGTTCACTCCAAGACCGAAAAGAGAGTCAAAAAGGTGAGACCGAGTATTATCATAATGTCCAATTCAATCCAGTTTATAAAGATGCAAAAAACCATTCACCCAGTCGTTGCATATAAACAAAAACATTATAATTACTTGCATTCGAAGAATCTCTTCACAAATGGACGCTTCATTTGCCAATAAGGCCATGATCTTCCTAATTTGGCTTATGGCTCTCACTTTTTTCAGATCTGCTTGGGTTGAAGCTGGATGCAGCAATGAACAGAACAGAGCTCTGTTGGAGATCAGAAACTCTACACACGGTCTAGCATTCGCCGATTTTGACGGGAGTCATTGTTCATCATGTTGTCGGGCACATGGCATAAGGTGTAACGCGGATGGGAAAGTTACCAGTATCTATTTGCGAATGCAATCGGCACCATCAACCACATGGTATCCGAACGTAACTTCGTTCATCTTATTCGATGAACTTGAGGTACTTGGTCTTATCAACATGAACATCGGAGGAAAGCTTCAACGTGAGAACCCTGATCGATCCCCTGATTTTTTGTCCTATCATATACTACGTCATGATTATATATAATATATTTTCGATATAGAAAACTTTCCATGTTGATCCCTGTTTCGGATCTCATGATCTCGTGTGGCTTTAATTACTGCACATCACCACTTATTTTAAAGTATAAGTAGATATGAATATGTAAATTAATTAATTATCTGTATTATATTGATCTTAACACTCACCTTCCATGTAAGGGAGAAACTTTCTCAATAAGTGGTCAAACAGGTAAAATATTGAATTAAGTGAGATAAAATATATAGTTCTTGACATTACGTGAAATTATCACTTATATAAAAAATTAAACTAATGAAAAGAGATGGATTTATTTATATTATATTGTTAATATATAGTAAGCGGGTTCTTAATTTCATCTATATGTTCTTTGATTTATTTGGCTCTTGCAGCCACATCATACTGATTCATTTTTACTCATTAATTAAGGAATAAAATACGGCTGTAGTTTGAATAAGGCTGGCTTCTCTCTGCGCCGTTTATGGTCTTTGAACCTTACGAGTACTCTTCAATAACGCATGCTTCTTAATTTGACCTTCGGATTGTCAAGAATTCACTCGTTAGGTGGCAAAACAAATTATTCTAAATTGCGTGGCTGGAATAAATATTACTCGTTAGTCATTCCTACCATTTTTAATTCTATGCCTTGCAAGTACATAGCATAGATCACTACTAACTGATCACGTGTCAAACTAACTTTGCTGCAGCTTTTTGTGAACTGAGGAGATTAAAAAATCTAAGGAGGTTGAACCTTTGGAACAATACATTGGAAGGTAATATTCCTTCTTGTCTGGGGATGTTAGAAAACCTCGAACTACTTGATCTATCGCTTAATTTCTTTCATGGTAATCTACCCTCATCGATATTCTCCAACCAGAGCAAGATTGAGTGGTTTCTTGTTCGTGATAATAAGTTAGAAGGGGTCTTGCCATTTTCCATATTTGCCAATGCTTCTAGACTCAAATACCTCCAGCTTTCAAGAAACGCTTGGGAAGTTGATACGGAATCTCCTTCGTGGGTGCCGACCTTTCAGCTGACCGATCTGTTCATGACAAACTACAGCCTCAACAAGAAGAATGGTAACGTTGTCCCAAGCTTCATCTCCAACCAGTCTTTATTGAATGTGCTAGACTTGTCTGGAAACTCATTAGAAGGAAGCATACCTTGTCATCTTTTCTTCAACATGCATATCCGAGTTTTATTCTTGAGTGGTAACAAAATCGAAGGTTCCTTTCTTGATTGCTCTGCTAATGGAACTTCATCACTTGAGTGGCTTGACATATCTCATAATTATGTCAATGGTTCTCTTCCAGAAACTATTGGGCATCTCCTTCCACGCTTACGTTATGTTAGAATATCCTCAAATGCAATAGAAGGCAACATTCCCCGTTCCTTCGGTAAAATGCCTCTCGAAGTACTAGACCTTTCTTCTAACATGCTCTCAGGAACAATACCACGGAGTTTGACTAGAAATGGCACGCTACTCGAATTTCTAGATTTATCAAACAACAAATTGCTGGGAGAGATGCTACCAAGGGACTCGAACATGACAATGTTGAAGTTCTTACATCTTAGTGGCAATCACTTGAGAGGAGTCATCTCACCCACCATATCAAACAGTCCGTCTTTGGCAATCCTAGATATTCGAGGCAATGACTTGTCTGGTAATATTCCAAAGTGGTTATATGATCATCCTCGCTTGGTAGCTGTTCTTTTAAGTGGAAATCACTTTGAAGGTCACCTGTCCAGAAGAATGTGTCGAATGGAAAGACTACAAGTTTTTGATGTCTCTCATAATCGTCTTTCAGGAGGTATTCCTTCCTGCATTGATAACATTACTTTTTGGAAGCAGAGATCTCCAAGCCCTACTTACTCCAATTATTTCACAGAAAATGGCCGTATCAATTACGTGTTCCAGGAAAATGATATAATGAAGTTTGGCTTTGACCGGCAAATTCTAATGTCCCTGGTAATAAAAAATAGGGTATATAACTTCACAGGTCTCCCTCTCTTGCTTATGACCGGAATTGACTTATCATCTAACCAGTTGACAGGTAGCATTCCTTCTGAAATGGGAGAACTTTCACAGCTTCAGTTCTTGAACTTATCAAGTAATTCTCTAACAGGATCCCTTCCAATCTCTTTTGGAAAGTTGAGAAGCATGGAAAGTTTGGATCTTTCTCACAACAAGTTGAGGGGGAGAATCCCTTCTGAATTGGTTGGACTCACTTCTCTATCTATATTTAGTGTTGCCTGCAACAATCTGTCAGGAAGAATCCCACTTGAGCGTCAATTCTCAACTTTCACAAGCCAATGCTATGAGGGTAATCCGAAACTCTGTGGAAACCCCCTGCCAAGAAATTGCTCAACCGCAAACCAACTTGAACCTGAACATAAAGAGCAACAAAAGGACGAAAAAGAAGGAAATAGAATGATTGATCACCCTAATTTCTTCTTCTACGCATTTGTAACTATGTCCTATGCACTCGGGTTTTGGGCTTTCTTTGGGATCCTAATCATTAAAAAGAACTGGAGGCACAAGTATTTCAATGCCGTGGATGGATATATTGAGTCTTTGTTTGAACTATTCTCTAAGTACAGGTGATTATCAGATCAATTAAGTATGCAATGTAAGCAATTTTATGAAATATCTGTATTTCAAAGTATTGCTTATCTTCAATAAAGATGGAGCACTTCTAGCTTATATTGAGTATTTGTTTGAGATGCTGGCCTTTTACGCTATTTTAAATGATTTAGTTCATTTTCTTTTTCCTGGCTTCTTAGGACCAGTGGGAATAGACTTTAATGCAGTCAGCGGGAAGTCAATTTACCTTGGCAATAAGTACTACGCATAGAATTAAGACCCTCTTTATGTACTCGTAAGATACGTTTTAAATGATGATGAATATCAAGTGGTACAATTTTGTGATCCCCATAATCATATATATATATATATATATATATATATTTATTCATCGTCGTTGCCACTTGCATTACTATACCGCCCAGTGAAGCACCAGTACCCCTGGGCCTGGCTATATAGCCTGACCGGCCTTGACTTCCACCAATTTTTTATTCCTTTTCTTTTTCTTTTGCTTTTGTCTGCAAACCACTACATGCACATAGCAAGAGAGAGACGTACTGAAAAAATGGTATTAAAACCAAACTGAAAATTAAAGTGCTTACCCATTTAATTAGTGGATATATATATATATATATATGGATGTTTAACAGCATTTTTTTTTTTTTTTGTATCATTAAGGTGCCAATGATTTACTTTAATTACTCAATCTTTTTTATAGCTATACATATGTGCTCATCAATAATTCCAGCATTATTGGGAATTTCTCTGGGAATTTCTCTTAAGACTTGGCTGCATCTTTAATTAATTTGTGTATAATGAACCTTGGAGTACCGTAAAAGGTGAACGTAAAGACCACGGGTTATCATGTGGAATATGACGAAGATCACCACGATCTGAACGATTCAACTAATTTATTGAGTCCTCAGCAGATCGATAAAGAAGAGAAAGCATTGTGTTTTATACTTCATGGTCACTCCAAGACCGAAAAGATAGTAAAAAAGGTGAACGGAAGGATTGGACTGGAACTTGGGCAATGTTAAGACTGGCAAAGGGAAGGTAACAAAAGGATAGGCCGGTAGGATATATATATATATTTTTTTTTTCAATTAATATATGCGTAATGGGTTTCTTACCAGATTTGCTTATTCTAGAAACGTTGGATTCACAAAAAATATGACAAAACTAGATTAAATTCACAAAAATTAATCATGTGTTTTGTTGTGGTACATTGAATTAAGAATCTCTTTTTAAATTACTCTAAGAAGATCTAATGTATATCATATTTACTAAAACTTTGCTTTAATGAGCTTCTAAATTTTTTTAGCGTCCATTGCCTTGTCAGAAAACTTAGAAAAAAAGTACTATACTCAGAAAAAAGGGGCGAGAAACATTAGAAAAAAGATGAGTGCTACAAAAACAAAAAATATATATATAAAATAAATTTATAAAATGATGTGATTTTATATGATGCATTAGATCTATTTTACAATAAAAATAAATTTATAATCTAAGATATGATATCAATACATGTTATTTTGTAAATTCATTTTTATGTATTTTTTTTGTACTTAAAGTATATTAAGAAAATATGGTGTCAGAAACCTTGGTACTTTTCTACTCCGCATATCACCCGAGTATTGAGGTTTGAAAATGATAAACACATAATTTTTCACAACAATGTGTTAAAAGGAAGGTTATTTTTGTAAACTAACTTATAAAAGTAACATCATTTTATCAAAATACCTTTATTTTATAATATATATAGTGAAATATATTATAAAATGTATTATGTACGTATCATTACTCTTGAGGTTTAAGAGGACCGTCTCATGATGGTGAAGCCAGTAATACAAACTACATAATACATCCTAGAGCAAGAGTTAGAACCTGAATCGTGATTTCTGGTTTCGGTCAGATGTAGACGTAGTTAGCTTATAGTTTGGATTTGTCCATGTATTAAGTTACATTTGTAACTTCCTTTTCATTAATGAAATGAGACTATTTCCATCAAAAAAAAAAAAAAAAGTCGTTCACTCCAAGACCGAAACGATAGTCAAAAAGGTAAACCTACGTAAGGACCGAGTATTATCATAATGTCCAATTCAATCCAGTTTATAAATATGCAATAAACCATTCATGATGTCCAATTCAATCTAGTTGATCATAAAGATGCAATAAACCATTCATCCAGTCGTTGCATTTTATCAACAAAAACATTATTAGTACTTGCCTTCGAACAATCTCTTGATCACAAATGGACGCTTCTTTTGCCAATAAGGCCATGATCTTCCTAATTTGGCTTATGGCTCTCACTTTTTGCCCATCCGCTCGGGTTGAAGCTGGATGCAGCGAAGAACAGAACAGAGCTCTGTTGGAGATCAGAAACTCTACACATGGTCTACTATTTGCCGATTTAGACGGGAGTCGTGATTGTTGTTCGAAATCTAACATCCTGTGTGACGATGATGGGAAAGTAATCAGAATCTTTATGCAGGACGACTACGTGAAGCCGCCGTCAATATTCAAATGGTATCCGAATATGACTTTGTTCACCTTATTCAATGAACTGGACTTTCTTGACCTTAGCAGCATGAACATTGGAGGAGAGCTTCAAGGTGAGAATTGGCCCAGACGTATGTTTTGACTGCTATATGTCTTCAATTTCTGATTTGGTTCTTCTCTCTCAATTTTTGTTCTCTTCTATTCATGTTTTTAGTTAGTGGCATGGTACATATTATGTTCTTGCCAAAATTACAATTTTTTTTGGTCTGGTTTGATTTCGTTAATTGCAACACAATCAAATAACAAAATGTTTCTTCTCATGGGTTACATTAATATATCCTCAAAACATTTTGCTTTAATCTTGTGCACACCAATCAATCCAAATTGGTCGGGGCGAAAATTATTTTAAGAAAAATTGTATTATTACGAGCCTTTGAAATAAAGATCCAACTTTACTTTTAGCTAGACGTGTGCATTGTAATAATGGAAGGATTTTGCGTAGATCTGCTTCTCATCCTCTTTATAACAATATAGATTAAAAATTATGAAAAAGTTAGAATAAATTATGAAGATGGGGCTAGGGATGCTGTTTCTTGGGAGATCGGCTTTCCATTTACCGATTAGGGGTGGAAGAGAGGAGTTGGAGCCCTCCCTTGATTTGTAGCAGGTTGATTGAAAGAAGGCACAGGCGCAGTACAAGAAAAAGTGCTTTTTGCAACCACTTTTATTTTCGGCAATTAAAAAATAGTTGCAAAAACCCCATTTCAATTGTTTGGGTGCAAAAAATCCTGACTAAAAAAAATATATATAGTCATTTTAAAAAATAGTGAATAAATACAAGACTCACATAAAAATAAATTAATTTTTTAATATTAAACTCTATTTTTTCAAAGTGACTGCACGGCGTTTACGCATTCTACGATTGTGTGTGACATTATTCCTAAAAAAATTATCTGAATAAAGTCATTTTTCTGTATTTTTTGTTAAAAAAATTATGTAAATTTGTTAAGTTTAATTTTCTTATTGTATTTGTGGGCTTAAAATTCCTCATTTGACTAAGGTGGCTGCTTGTTACAGGTCTTCGGTTTGTTTTCTTTTTCCTACTTGTTTTTATATTTCTTAGTCAACAATTTTGATTTGGGATACGTCCTTGCTACATTTGTCAAAATCATTTTTTCTAAATTGCTTGGAAGAAATATTTATTTATTTATTTCTGTATCTTCGAAGCATATTGCCAAGATCCCTACTAGACTCACTTGTCAAACCAACTTTGCTGTAGTTTTTTTTTGTGAACTGACGCGACTAAAACATCTCCGGTTCTTGTACCTTGAGAATAATACATTGGAAGGCAATATTCCCTCTTGTCTTGAGAGGTTTGAAAACCTTGAATATCTTGATCTATCGAATAATCGCTTGCAGGGCAATCTACCTTCATCGATTTTCTCTAATCAGAGCAAGATTACGACATTTGAGGTCTCTGGTAATCGATTAGAAGGAGTGTTGTCATTTTCCATACTTGCCAATGCTTCTAGTCTTTACCACCTCGATCTTTCAAACAATTACGAGTTGGAAATCGAAACAGAGTCTCCCTCTTGGGTGCCCACTTTTCAGCTACGTAAACTGTACTTGGCAAACTGCAGCCTCAACAAGAAGAATGGTCACGTTGTCCCAACCTTCATATCCACCCAATATTTATTGTATTCGCTAGACTTGTCTAACAGCCCATTAGAAGGAAGCGTACCTTGTCATCTATTTTTCAACACGAATATCACAAAGTTGTTGTTGAGTGGCAACAAAATCGATGGTTCTTTCCTTGACTGCTCTGCTAATGGGACTTCACCACTTGAGTGGTTGGACATATCCGGTAATCATGTCAAAGGCCATCTTCCAGAAAATATTGGATATCTTCTTCCAAACTTATATGGTGTTGACATGTCCTCAAATGCATTAGAAGGCAACACATTCCTTGGTCCTTTGGTAATCCGCCTCTCGAATATATAGACCTTTCTCATAACATGCTCTCAGGAACAGTACCGCATAGTTTGACTAGCAATGGCACACGACTCAGATTGCTAGATTTATCAAACAACAAATTGCAAGGACAGATGCTCCCAAAGGACGCGACCATGACAATGTTGAGTATCTTACATCTAAGTGGCAATTACTTCGAAGGAGTAATCTCTCCCACCATCTCAAACAGTCCAGGTTTAGTAATCCTAGATGTTCGAGACAATGATTTGTCCGGTAATATTCCAGAGTGGTTGTATGATCATTCTAGCTTGGTAGCACTTCTTTTAAGTGGAAATCGCTTTGAAGGTCACCTACCCCGAAGACTATGTCGGATGAAAAAACTCCAAGTTTTTGACGTCTCTCACAATCGTCTTTCAGGAGTTATTCCCTCCTGCCTTGATAACATTACTTTCTGGAACAAGAGTTCTCCAAGCCCTACTTACTGGGATCACTTTGGCAAAAAACTTGATTATTGGCATCCCCACTCCGTGCAAGCTAGCGATCCTTATGTTCCGCCTTTCATAACACTGGAAGCTCAAATGTCTTTGTTCATAAAAAATAGATTATATACTTTCAAAGGTATCCCTCTCTTGATGATGACTGGAATTGACCTGTCATCTAACCAGTTCACAGGTAACATTCCTTTTGAAATGGGAGAATTGTCACAGCTTCGATTCTTGAACTTGTCGAATAATTCTCTAACAGGTTCCATTCCAATCTCTTTTCAAAACTTGAGAAGCATGGAGAGTTTGGATCTTTCTCACAACAAGTTGAGAGGGAGAATCCCTTCTGAATTGGTTGGACTCACTTCTTTATCTGTATTTAGTGTTGCCTACAACAATCTGTCAGGAAGAATCCCATTTGAGTGTCAATTCTCAACTTTCACAAGCCAATGCTATGAGGGTAATTCGGAACTCTGTGGAGACCCCCTGTCAAGAAACTGCTCAACCGCAAACCAACTGGAACCTGAACATAAAGAGCAACAAAAGGACGAAAAAGAAGGAAATAGAATGATTGATCACCCTTTCTTCTTCTACGCATTTGTAACTATGTCCTATGCACTCGGGTTTTGGACTTTCTTTGGGATCCTAATCATTAAAAAGAACTGGAGGCACAAATATTTCAAAGCTGTGGATGGATATATTGAGTCTTTGTTTGAGCTACTCTCCAAGTACAGGTGATTATCAGATCAATTAAGTATGCAATATAAGCAATTTTATGAAATATCTGTATTTCAACATATTGCTTATCTTCAATAAAGATGGAGCAGTTCTAACTTATATTGAGTATTTGTTTGAAATGCCGGCCTTTTACTCTATTGTAAATGATTTAGTTTTTTTTTTTTTTTTTTTTTTTTGCTTCTTAGCACTCCCAATGGTTTTTTCATCCTATTCTTTAAAATACATCACCAAAACTCATTTTTTCTATTTTACATACTGACTTTTACAACATATCATACATCAACTTATCTATTTTTTCTTCATATCATTTAAATATTATACTTTTTAATCTTTTTTATTCATTTCAAGTATTTTATCTAACTACCAATGATATCCTCATATCTTTTGATATTTACAATATCTCCTTACATACAATGTCATATAATTATGTACTATTTTAAATTAATACAAATTTATAAGCTAAACCAAAATATAAATTAATTCAAAAAATAAAAAGATGAGATTATATAATAAAAATATCTTCAAAGTATATTATGAAAATATTCATTCTCGATAATTGTTATTTTATTAAATAAGTGATATGCGAGACTCAATTTTATTAAATATCACTTGTCAAAAAAAAAATTATTAAATATCACCACAAATAATTGATATCCATATTATTACAAATATCATTATTTCAACAGTACTTGCCTAGAGCAATATAACGATATGTGAAATTATCAACAGGTAAGCATATTCCAACACTTGCAACTTCCTCTAAGTTCCTCTAGGTATGTGAGAAATTAATAAAAAAAAAGTTTATAAGTATGAACAGCTTCCTCTAGATGTAGAGGCTTTCCTATAGCAAAATGTAAATTTTTTTAAAAAATAAAAGATCCAATAAAAGGCAACTTTAAGAGCATTTATTTATATTTTAAGAGCACTTGGCAATGGACTAGCCATTGCCAAGTCCAAATCTAAATTTTAAAGTCCATTGAAATAAAATCACTGCATTGGAATAGGCAAAGCTATATTTTTCTAATTTATGCTACAGTAAATCTCCTTCTCTCGTCATTGTTGGCGAGCTCCTGTAGAGTGATCAAATAAATATTTTATGATATTCGTCCAACTGCCCCTCTCTTTTTCCCTCGTGTTTTCCATTTCCCTCGTCTCTCGTCTCTCTTCTTTCCCTCTTTCTCTCGCCATTTCTTTTTCTAAAACCCTTCTCCCCTTTCTCTCCTTTGCTCCGTTGCCCGTCTCTCCCTCTTCTATCCGTCCACCATTTTTCTTTTCTGAAACCCTTCTCCCTCTTCTCTCCCTCGCTCGGTCACTCATCTCTCCCTCTTCTCTCCGTCCACCATTTTTATTTTCTGAAACTCCTCTCCCTCTTCTCTCCCTCACTCGTCTCTCCCTCTTCGAACTTTCTCAATCGATTTTATCTCAGTTCCTGGGTCAATTTTCCACTATTGTGCAATTTCTTCTCTCTCTATTGGCTTGGCTCAACAACGCAGAACTTTCTTTCGGTTTGGGTAAGCTTTGTATTGAGTATGAATTTCTAAATTTCTGAAATGGGTATGAATTTGTTTGGGTAAGCTAGTTATTATCGTTGCTGATTTTTCTACAATTGTTGTTGTTGATTTTTCTTCAGTTTGTGTTGCTGATTTTTCTTCTATTGTTTATCATCGCGTCCAGCCAACTCAGAGTCTTAGAGTTGAGCCCCCATATTGTTTTTTTGTTTTCTGTTTTCAGTAACTACAATCCATTCTTTCTGATTTGTTGTTTATGGGTTTGTTTGCTTTTTGTGCATAGCCATTTTCTTGTGTCTCACTCTGTTTGCTAGTCATTTTGGTGGTAGAAAAGCTCATTCGGTCATTTGATCCCATTTACTTTGCACAGCTTTGTTTTTCAAAGGATAAATCCAAACTGACAGGGTCTTTGATTCTGAATATATGGTTTTTGGTGGATAATGATTATGCATTTTGAATTTTTGTTTTGGGTTAGTTTCAACATACATTCTCAAATTTATTAAGTGTTAGAAATATGACCATATATCCAACTTGAGTTGAAGATAAAAAGCTCTTTCCATTAGCTTTTTATCTTGCTGGGTTTTTTTTCGGTTCTTTTTTCTGTTGATGCTGATTTTTTTCGATTCTTTTTTTTGTTGGAGATTTTTTCAAGTAATGCTGCTCTCCATGATTTGATCTTTGATTCTGAATATATGGACCATATACCTGCAGGCTTGTAATGGTTTCTGGTGGACTGGGATTATGCATTTTGAGTTGTTGTTTTGGGTTAGTTTCAACATACATTCTCAAATTTATTAAGTGTTAGAAATATGACCATATACCCAACTTGAGTTGAAGATAAAAAGCTCTTTCCATTAGCTTTTTATCTTGTTGGGTTTTTTTTCGGTTCTTTTTTCTGTTGATGCTGATTTTTTTCGATTCTTTTTTCTGTTGGAGATTTTTTCAAGTAATGCTGCTCTTCATGATTTGATCTTTGATTCTGAATATATGGACCATATACCAGGCTTGTAATGGTTTCTGATGGATAAGGATTATGCATTTTGAGTTGTTGTTTTAGGTTAGTTTCAACATACATTCTCAAATTTATTAAGTGTTAGAAATAGGACCATATACCCAAATTGAGTTGAAGATAAAAACAGATTTAAAAACATATTTAAAAACATTCTCAAGGCTTGTTGATGCTGAAAGGCATACCCTTCTGTACACTTAAAAACAGATTTAAAAAATGTCCATTATCTGTCTTCTCATGAATACATCAGTACAGCTGCATGATTATAACTCTCCTTCGGCTGTTCTGTTCAGAATCTGCGTCTTCCCTCTAACTTCAAACTATATTCGTCTAATCTTTGAACATGAGCTATTGTTTTTAATTTTCTTGCTAGTCTTCTTACTGCAACCTCATGTGGTGGTCCAAAAGCTCTTTCCATAAGTTTTTTATCTTGCTGAGTTTTTTTCTATTTTATTTTTTTCTGTTTGCTTTACTTTTTGTGTTTTTCTTTCACTTTGCTGTTATTGTTTGCTCTCTCCTTTCATGTAAACATGCTTTAGGGTGTATTTATGTGTGTATGTAGTAGTATATGTATGTGGGTAATAGCTTGGACACTACATATAGCGTTTGTGGCTATCCCGATCGATGGTTTCTTTCAATGCCTTTTGATCCCGGAAACACCACATATATTATTTGTTAAGACACTTTTCTGACTCCACAACCAAAAACAGAGTTTACTTTGCTTTTTTTGCAAAACAGATGAGGAATAAAATGTGTTTGTTGTTCTTCTTTGCAAAACAGAACAAGAAGTTTATTTTTGTTGATGTTTTCCAAAGTTGTTGTTTTTCTTTGCAAAACAGAACAAGAAGTTGATGAATTTGCTATTTTTCTGCATATTTTTCTACATAGTTCTTTGCATACTAGCTTATCCAAACAAATTGATGATGTAATATTTGTTGTTGTGTGGGACTTGAAAATTTCTAAACTTTTTTGACTCCTTGAAAATGTAATATTTTTCAAGGATAGGCACACAAATTGATGATGATCCCTTCTTCACCACTCTATTACAAAGTGGAGGAAAGGGTTGTAATAGCACCCCAACGCAACATTCTAATGTTGTGCTCCAAGCAACATTCAATGACGGTGAAAAGAGGCCTCCTCCAAAAAAAGTTTAAAGGGGTGCATCTTTCACTGCAGAAGAGGATAACATTCTCGTCTCAGCTTGGCTCAACATTAGTATCGATGCAATAAAGGGTACTGATCAAAAGTCAACTCAAATGTGGGAAAGAATTTCAGAATTTTATCATGAATATAAAAAACAGAACAATGTGAACCGTTCTATAATTTCTTTGATGAATCGGTGGTCCTCGATTCAGAAATGCACAAATAAGTTTTGTGCATTTTTAGCACAAGTAGAGTCATTGCATCCGAGTGGTGCAACAGAGCAAGACAAGGTATGTAACATTTTCCTTTAATTTTCACAAACATATATGACTGATTTATGAACTAACAATATTCCTATGTATTTGCAGATTGAGAAGGTAAAAATTTTGTATAAAGAGATGGAGAAGAGTAACTTCACAATGAAGCATTGTTGGTGTCTTCTGAGACACCAACCAAAATGGCAACAACACATCTCCACCCTTGGGACAAGGAGAAGGCCACAAGGTGAAGCTACTATTGACACGATGGAGGAGAACATGGAGGTTTTTGCAGAGAGACCTCTAGGCAAAAAAACTGAGAAAGAAATGGAGAGGAAGCGGAAGTCGATGGAAGGCAAAGAGTCTGAGATCAACATTTCGTTAGCTAAAATGACCGAGGATAGAGCTACGACCATGGAAGAGTGGAGAAATGCTGTGTTGAAGGCAGACCAAAAAAGCGAGAAAATATTTGAATTAAAGAAGAAGAAGTTTGAACTAGAGAAGAAGAAATTTGAAGGCAAGATGATGATGTTAGATCTACGTGGCATGAATGTCATGCAAGTTGAATATTTTCGTAATATTCAACTAGCAATTTTTTAGGATTCGAAATTTCATTCCGGAGGTAGATCTAACTCTCTTTCGACACCTTATTATGTAGATATCTAACTTCTAATATTTATAGAACTAATGTTTTTTGAGAATTTAGTGGCTGCCCAGCCACATGTGGGCTGGATAAATGTGGCTGGGTAGCAACTAAATTCGTGGACTGTGGATATTATCTTTGTTGGTAATTTATGGACTGTTTTGATAACTTTTCTGACTCTTTTGGTATATAATTTGTGGACTGTTGGTAATTTCTGACTTCAATGGGACTGTGTTGTTGGACTTCAATGGGACTGTGTTGGTATTTATTTGTTGGACTCTTTTGTATCGGCCTATTTTGTATTTGTACTTAGTTTGGAACTGTGTTGCTAGACAATTTATGGGACTATGTTGCTAAATTTGGTTGGGACTCTTTTGTATTTGCACTAAATTAATTTTCTGGTTTGTGTATGGCTTGTGTATGGTTATGTTTTAGCATAGAAGGACACACATACTCCACTGATGTAGTATTATGGAGATGCATAATATGGTCATGTTTTGAACTGAGTTTGGACTCTGCCATGAGAACCTTGTTGGTTGTTTTTTTTACTTCACATTTCTCTTATTAGTTTAATAATTTCACGTTCTTCTATATATGATAATTGGAACTTCTATATTTTTTGTAGATGAAAAATAATAGGTTAAGGAAATAAATTTGTTAGGAAATAATAATTTAAATATAAAATTAAATTATTAATTAACATATATTTAGTGTAATTGTAAAATATGAAAAAATAATTAAAAAAATAATATTATATTATTATTTTGACTAATCTAATGACTAGTCCAATGTAGATTCTCCTAGTCAAAGATAAATGTTATAGCTAAAACTTTAAATTCTAGTTAAAATTTAGACTTGGCAATGGCCTAGCTCTTAAAGCGGGAATAGTGACTTTAATGCAGTCAGCGGAAAGTCAATTTACCTTGGCAATAACCAATATTGAAAAAAGTCTGAAAATTAAGGTGTTGAAAAAATACCTTTAAATAGAAAGGCGGCGCCGCCTAAGCATCACCACTAGATCATTTAATTTTTTTAATTTTTTTAATTATTTTATTCATATTTTTTTATCATTTAAAAATATTTTTAAAAAATATCAATATATTAATAATCATTTTTTTACTTATTAAGTAAAAAAAATTAAAATATATGAAGTGTTCAAAATGAAAAGATAAATTGAATAGATAAATTAATATTATTTAAAAAAAACATAAGAATATAATTAATTCTCGCAAGATTCGTTTTAAATGATGATCAATATCAAGTGGTACAATTTTGTGATCCCCATAATCATATATATATTTAGAAAAATTCTATTTGCAGTCCCCACTCGGGGACTGCTCACGCACGACTAAAACTAGTCGTTTTATGAAAAGTCTATACGTTGTCGTTTTATTAAAATTTAGATCTCTTCATCTTGTTCAAATTGTCGTCGCCTTTAGACCATCTGTTGCTCTTCCTCTTCGTGTTTCCATTCCTTACAAATCATGCGTTGAATAAGTTGTATAGAAACAGGAAATTGTTTGATAATTCATTTTCTGAGGCCTGTACGAAGATGTTTGTTTGCCGTCGCCTTCATATTTATGTTTAGCAAGATTATCTTAGCACAACAAGATCTGTACGAAACCAAACTTCTCATATCTCAGCATTATAACAACTCTTTTTATGCACAAACAGATTCCTTACGTGGTGGTTGGCGGCTAACGGTGGTGGAGGAGAATATTGACTCGACACTGGTAGACGGTGCCGACAATGGTGGAGAGAGAAAAAAACTGCCACTTCGTCAGATTTTCTTTGTACTTGAGAAGGGAAAAAATTTTCAGATTTGGCTTCAGATGGAGACGAGAGAAAAAAACTGCTCAGATTTCTTTATACTTGGGGAAGAAATTTTCAGATTTTTCTTCAGATGGAGACTTCGTTCTTTGTTTCAGTTTCAGGAAAGAGGGGCAGTATGGTCATTATCCAACGAAGCACATGCAAACGCATGAGGCCTGCACGGAGTCTCATTTGGGACTGTACCTAGCAGCGCTCATATATTTATTCATCGTCGTTGCCACTTGCATTACTATACTGCCCAGTGAAGCACCAGTACCCCTGGGCCTGGCTATATAGCCTGACCGGCCTTGACTTCCACCAATTTTTTATTCTTTTTCTTTTTCTTTTTCTTTTGCTTTTGTCTGCAAACCACTACATGCACATAGCAAGAGGGAGACGTACTGAAAAAATGGTATTAAAACGAAACTGAAAATTAAAGTGCTTACCCATTTAATTAGTGGATATATATATATGGACGTTTAACGGCATTTTTTTTTTTTTTTTTGTATCAATAAGGTGCCAATGATTTACTTTAATTACTCCATAAGGTGCCAATTACTAAATTAATAAGTTTTGCCCATTACTTTTTAATTATCATATCCAATCTTTTTTTATAGCTATGTCGTATGCACCCGGGTTTTAGGCTTTCTTTGGGATCCTAATCCTTAAAAAGAACTGGAGACACAAGTATTTCAGAGCCGTGGATGGATATATTGAGTTTTTGTTTGAGCTGCTCTCTTAAGTATAGGTGATTACCAGATCAATTACGTACGCAGTGTGGGCAATTTTATGAAATATTTTTATTTCAAAGTATCGCTTATATTCAATAAAGATGGAATACTTCAGGCTTATTTTGAGTCTTTGTTTGAGATGTCGGGCTTTTACACTGTTGTATATGATTTAGTTCATTTATTTTTTGGCTTCTTAGGACCATGCAATGGGAATAGTGACTTTGATGTAGTCAGCATAAAGTCAATTTACCTTGACAGTAACAAATATTCAATAAAGTCCAAAAAATATATATTAACGTGTTGAAAAAACATCATTTACAACACAAGTACTACGCATAGAATTAGGATCCGCTTTGTCTACTAGCAAAATATGTTTTAAATGATCAATATCATGTGGTACAATGTTGGGGTATATGTGGAGACTGGTTTTGAAACTAAAAAAGTGTTTGCTGAAAATCGGCTCAACAGTTGGCTCAAGCCAAAGTTCGCTCGACGTCGCTCTACATATTGCTCGAGCTAAGCTCAAGTCCGACAATCCCGCCTGAGTACTGCTCGACACCCTGCTCGAGCGAGACACAAACCCTAGTGTTCACTTGACCCTAGCTCGACACTCTGCTTGAGCTAATGTTCATTTGGATGTTCGCTCGAGGAGCACTCGACACGCCGCTCGAGTGAAATACACAGTTTTGCCAAATTAGGATTTCCAGCACCACTCACTATATATATGTCATATTGGACTTATGTTGGACGGCCTCAAACATATTTTAAAAGAGAACAATTGTCTAGTGAGTGCATATTGTGTGAGAGAGCAAAAATTCCTATAGAGTGTGAGTTAAGATTGAGTGATTGTAATCTCCTCTGGTTAATAAAATTTCTGCAGCTCTATAGACGTAGGCAATTTGCCAAACTACATATATTGTTGTGCATTGTGCTATTGATTGTGTTGCTTTTACTTTATTTGTCATCGTGTGTGTGTATTTGCATAATATTTCACAACAACTGGTATCAAGAGCTAAGGTCGGATCTGAAGGAGAATGGTGACTGAAGATAAAGTGAATGCACCCGGGATCGAGAAGATTGACAGCACTGATGTTGGGTACTGGAAGATGCAGATCGAGGATTATCTCTATGGGAAGAGGCTCCACCTTCCATTATTGGGAAAGAAGCCAGAGAGCATGGCTGATGTTGAGTGCACCCTGTTAAATCGACAGGTTCTAGGTCTTGTTCGGCTGACTTTGTCCAGAACAGTGGCCCACAACATCAGTAAGGAGAGAACCACGGTAGATCTCATGGCGACTTTGTTAGTATGTATGAAAATCCGTTTGCGAATAATAAGGTACATTTGATGAATAAATTGTTCAATCTAAAGATGTCTGAAGGCATGTCTGTAACCCAACACTTGAATGAATTCAAAACGATCACAAATCAATTTTCTATAGAGATTGAGTTTGATGATGAGATCAGAGTGTTGATTTTGTTGGCATCGTTGCCAAATAGTTGGGAGGCCATGAGGATGGCTGTGAGTAGTTCAGTCAACAAGACAAAACTAACCTACGATAACATACGTGACATGGTGCTTGCTGAAGAAGTACGTAGGAGAGACTTGGGTGAGTCCTCGTGTTCTGGATCGGCCCTGATTGTTGACAATAGAGGCAAAGGATATGACAGGTCAAACTCCAAGAGCAGAGGGAAGAGCAAGATGAGATCTGGGCAGCAGATCACATGCTGGAGTTGTGGCAAGCCGGACCACATCAAGAGAAACTGCAAGAATCAAGAAAGTTCTGATGATGCTGCTATGAATGTAGTGGCAGGAGAAATTCATGATGCCTTACTTCTTGCAGTGCACAATTCGATTGATGAATGGGTGTTGGATTCAGGGTCTTTGTTCTATAGCACCTCACATCAAGAAATCATGCAAAATTATGTTGCTGTTGATTTTGAAAAAATGTATGCGGCTGATGGAGAGGTACTGGATGCAATGGGAATGGGTGATGTGCACATCACACTTCCAAACAGGAATGTGTGAACTTTACAACAAGTTAAACATGTTCCAGATCTGAAAAAAAACCTTATCTCTGTGGGACAGCTTGATGACAACGGTTTTGCAGTAGCGTTTTCTAGAGGAGCTTGGAAGATCACTAAGGGTGCGCTGATCCTAGCGCATGATAAGAGATCTAACTCTTTGTATTTAATATAATGATCCAATGATGTGTAGGGAAATACAAAAGTGCAAAAAGACAGGCCTGATCGCCCAAAACATGTGAGGAAGCCAAAGGGAGTCAGCTTTATCGTTCCTCATGAAAGCCTGAGAAAGTTGGCTAAGGTTGCCAAGATCGGTTTGAGACCGGATACTCCTAGTGCAGTGGGAGTTGTGAATCACCCTGTGGATGTGCTGACTAAGGGCGATGTATGTGGAAGACTGAAGTCAAGCTTGACTTCAATGCGTCTTCTAGCTTGAAAACGGGAGCTGTGAGCTGCAGAGATGGTAGGGCTTGGCTGGAAACAGTGGCTGGCATGTGGAGACCCAGTCTCCAAGTGGGAGATTGTTGAGGTATATGTGGAGACTGGTTTTGGAGCTGAAAAAGTATTTGCTGAAAGTTGGCTCGACAGTTGGCTCGAGCCAAAGTTCGCTCGACGTAGCTCGATATACCGCTCGAGCAAAGCTCAAGTCTAAGAGTCCCGCTCGACAATACACTCGAGCGAGACACAAACCCTAGTGTTCGCTCGACCCTCGCTCGACACTCCGCTCGAGCCAATATTCATTTGGTTGTTCGCTCGAGGAGCGCTCGACACGTCTCTCGAGCAAAGTACGCAGTTTTGACAAATTAGGGTTTCCAGCGCCACTCAATATATATTTCATATTATACTTGTGTCGGATGGCCTCAAGCATATTTTGAGAGAGAACAATTGTCTAGTGAGTGCATATTGTGTGAGAGAGCAAAAAGTCCTAAAGAGTGTGAGTTGAGAATGAGTGATTGTAATCTCCTTTGGTTAATAAGATTTTTGCAGCTCCGTGGATGTAGGCAATTTGCCTAACCACGTATATTGTGCGTCATTGTTGTTTTTACTTTATTTGTCATCGTTAGTGTGTGTATTTTCATAACATTTCACAATAGTACAATTTTGGGATCCCCATAATCACATATTTAGTCCTTGTCGTTGCCACTTTGATTACTATACTGCCCAATAAACCATCACCCCTGGCTTGCTTGGCCGGCTTTTAACTTTCACCAAACTGAAAATTACAGTGCTTAATATTATACACCACATTTTCATCTTATTATATAAGATGTGACATATATATAAACGATCATTTAATAGTGATAAATATACCACATCTTATATAGCGAGATGAGAGTGAGATGATAATATAGTGTATAAAATTTCTTTATATTGATGTGGTGGGTTTTTGTCTACTCATGTCTTCTTATCCATTTAGTGGATGGATTTTTAATAACATTTTTATTGGTAATTTTTGTTTTTCGTTTTTCCTTTATACAATGATTTTTACTTTTACCAATAAGAGAAAACACAGTTTTTAGAAGCCATTAATTTAGCGACCAATTTCAACACCAGTTCCCACTTGTGGTCCTTGATTTCGATCGATTTAAATATTTTAAAGTATGCAGCACTTTCAAATGATCACTTTAATTTGAAATTACGTTTTGGTTTTGGCCATGATTTTAAAATCATTGCTTGATCCTTATCTTCTGCAACAACATTTATTGGAGAGTCGTGATATTGGATTTTCATGTATATTGGCTCAAACTGTTCTCTTCTGGAAGCCACTGTAAGTATATGGGAAAACTATATAATATCTACCAATTAATTAATTAGTTTTTGTAAAATTCTTCTTAATTAATTGCATTCCTAATATTCTGAATTCGACAATGACATAATTTTGATATCATGGAAAGCATAGAGCATGACCCTCATCATCATTTTCTCTTTGTTCTTAAAAAATAGAGATCGGTCCGACCTTCGTGACTTTGTCCAACATATGCTAATTTCTTTGTTGGGGGTCCAATATTAGAGGTCAACTCATGTTAACCCACTATTATTATTATTATTATTATTATTATTATTATTATTATTATTATTATTATTATATTGTTGTTGTTATAATTTTCTGTCATTCTCTTACTTTTAGGTCTAGAGATATTGACCAAAGAATAATTTTTTTTTACTAAAAAGGAGGAGAAAAAGAATACCGATAAGGGATGGACATGAATTGAAGATAAAGGCCAAAGTATATAAGGCAAGTTTCGCTTTAGTACTGCATCCAAAGGCAATGTAACAAAATCAAGATCAAAGTTAGTAGTGCTTGGAGATACTTAATTGTTAATTAAAGTTATCACAAATAATAATTAGGTTAATGGTTAATGGCATGCATCAGCTCAAGTATATAATTATTAGGTACGTTCCAATGTCATCTTTTCACTTGGAGATCATCAACTGAAAAGTGGGATATCGAAAAAATTACTACGTACATGCATCATTTGCCTGATCTGCAGGCGTGCTTGAAATTAATGACAAAATATCGATCACAGTGATCGATCGATCGATATCACACTGATCGGATTATATAATAATGAGGATTTAGTTGATCATTAATTAAGGGGACCTGCCCGCCCTAGCATGCAGTACTACCACTTGGTTAGAAAAGTAAGCAAAGATATGATTATTATTATATATAAACCTCCACGTACAGTGCTTCGATCTCTTTATTCTCCACCATCAGTGGTATTTGGTGCGTTGTCTTTGTCTTTACCGATAATTGAGAGCACTTGTCATCCGCAAAAAGCTATAATTTTATACCAACCTATATAGCTAATATATATGCTTTTTAAAAAAATATAAGCATGGCAAAATAATCCACTAATCACGAGCAATATGCATGCTTTCCAAGTTTGCACTCCACCCCTTTCGAACAGCTAATGCTTAAGCAGTTGAAACCTGAAAATACAATTCTAGACACTAGCTCCAATATACATGCATACATATTTTGCATAATTTTGAGGCAAATGAGATATATATATACATATATATATATATATGTATGTATGAGCCGAAAGCCTATTATATACATGATCGAGGCAACCCCACCCCAAGTACATTAATTCTATATATATATATTGCACACTCATGCTTAAACTCATCTCAACTTATCTAAACTCATCATTACAATTTTTTTAAATCTCAACACAAAATATAATAAACAATTCAACTTTTTCAAATTTTAAAATAATAATAATATTAAAAAATAATATTCTAACAATATTTTATCATCTCAACTCAACTCAGTTTAACATCCAAACGCAGCCTAATTAGCATATATGATATCGATTTAGCTCCAGCTTTCATCTGGATGCCATACATTGCATTAATGCTAGCTTGCTGGCATTTGATAGAAATTATGATTAAGAAGTTGAAATTATTAATTAGTGAGAAATGATAGTTGTAGTCGTAAGTGCTCAAGCGCCTCGCAATCATTTTGAAAAAAGTAAATAAATACGGGATCTATATAAAAATAATAATAATTTTTTATTAATAGACCCCCACTCTTTTTCTAAACGATTGAACGGCGCTTGTAAATTCTACGATTGTATGTAGCATTTCTCTTAATTATTATCATGCAGTTAAGTTTTGTTTTATATATAAAATTGGAGGGGGCATTCTGGTAGTTTTCACTAGCTAGGCGTCATGATCTCATGAGGATTATCATCTTAAATTAACATATCAACTCAGTGAATCCACTAACTAATTCTTAGACTTAGTGCCCCAACAACAGAAAGGTGGTCTCCTTCCCCTTTTTATTGTTTGATTATTAAATTTAAACGGGAATGAAACTTGCGTTCTTTTTTAATCAAGTACTATCAATTTTGATCAGCTTCTCTCTATGCATGCTAGCTCCCACTCTGAGAAATAGATTTCATTTTCCTTATAATGTATTATCCAGGAAGCATCATTAATTGGGACCATTCTCTTGCATGAGAAAAGAGCTTAATTACAGAACACAAATTGCGTCCTAAAATGGGTCTGATCATTCTTCTCAAGAAATTCAGTCTCCTCTTCCTCATTTTGGCATCAGTACTCTTATCAACTAGTCTTGCAGGTGGGTCTTTGAGCTTGATGTTTTATTAACACGTTGCTCATGGAAAGTTTCCATGCGCTTGATCTATATCTTCTTTTCCTGATCATGCTAATATTAGTGCAAGGCATGTGAACAAAATTATAAGCTGTTTTCCCCCTTTTTACGAGCATTACTTCCATCTGAAGCACGCATATACTCTATATTAAGCATATAAATTGTCTAAAATATGCAACATAAGAGGAGAAGTTTACACCATTAATTCTATGTTTGAATTGCCTTTGCAGTCCGGCAGTCCCTGCTCTTCAGTGAGTTGTCTAAAGAAGCGGATGCACTACTTAATGAGGTTTGTCAAATAAGTATCGCTATTTTCTTACTTCCTTTCATTGTTTGTGTTGGGTGGGGGTCATGTTGTCTCTTTCTGTAGCCATTTCATATTATGCATGCACGATCAAAAGCACCAGAGGATGAATTACTGTAATAATAATCAAATTTGAGAAGCAGTAATTAATTACTTTAACATTCTAGGTACATTAATATTCTTGTAAAATAACTGTGATGAATATCGTTAATTAACATGCACAAGAACCTCAGATTTGCTGATTCAATGTCTGGTTTTTGCTGGCTAGGGAATACCAAATGACGATCAGGACATAATTTCTGTCCATGAAAGGCTTCTTAGGGCCAACACCAAAGACTATGGAAGATACGATCCAGCACCAGCTCTTGTTAAGCCTCCTTTCAAACTCATACCCAACTGATGTTTTAGTCATTAAGATTGGCAGTCATGTGCAGGAGTGACGTACAATAGTATCTAAATAAATGAAGTAGATGATGATCCACTATATTATGACATATAAAAACCATATATACTAAGTTTTGAACCCTCATATATAATGGGTTATATGTATAGCTTGTTTAGATAAAGTACTGCATTATGTATCCAATCTATCTGCAATATAACGAGGTTGAGTCGGGTTGACATATATCCGAGTGCGTCTGCTCCTCATGAATTTGTTAATTTGCTTGTATTGCGTGTATGTGCGTGTGTGTCTGTGTGTGTGTATAGTTTTCTCAATTCAGGGTCAGTATCATTTGCAGATGTGAAGATCAAAAACACATTTTTATTTTATTTGATCTCAACATTGTTTTGGTAGTAATTTAATTAACTAGAAATTAAAAAAAAATGAGGCAAAAAATTAGCCAATAAGAAACTGATCATGAAAGAGGCAGGCCAGAGAAAGTAAGTGCTAATAAAAGTTTTCCGGTATGGAGGATATAAAAAATATTACTAAAAGATTTGAAAGGGAGAAGACCGAAATTTATAGCTTCATTTTCATGTAAGTATGTATATATATAGATATAACAAATATTACTAAAAGATTTGAAAGGGAGAAGACCGAAATTTATAGCTTCATTTTCATGTGACTCACATATATATCAATTATGATGTGAGTGTGTGTATATATATATATGCTCTAATTTTCAATCAAAATTAAACCTACCTAGTAAATTAAATATTCGAGTGCTCTGGAAAAAAAAAATTTTTTTGACATGTAATAATTTTGATACACTTGGGCATATATAAATAAAGGAAAATGTTATGCGCCCGCTCAAATGTCCCGCTCCCACTTCCCGCTTGACATGGAATGCCACGTTGTAAACGTTCAAAAATTAAAAGATAAAGCCGCTTGTTTGAACATTTCTTCTTCAACCTTCTTCGTCTTTAATAAACGAACCCAACCCGCACCATTTTGTCTTCAACCTTCTGAGAAACTCATCCCATGCTCGCACCATTTCGTCTTCAACCTTCTGAGAAACCCATCCCATGTTGCACCATATCGTCTTCAACCTTCTGAGAAATCCATCTTGTGCTCGCACCATCTTTCCGAAATGGTGTTCGGCATGCGGGTCATTGAGGTACTCTTCCTTGCCTCTTCAATGATGGACAACTTGATACCCTTGCCGTTGGGAAGAGAGACCCATGGCTTCGTACCCTTGCCGATGCTATAAACATTTCCAAGATGGGTTGCAAACTCATGACCAAGGGCATCTTGTATGTGAACTATTTCAAAGCTTCCCTTTTGCTTCTCCTTGTTCTTAATTATTCCAACACGACCCATGTTTCTTCCACCAGTCACCATGACAACATTCCCAACATCAAACTTGATGAAATAGACAATTTTGTTGGCTTTCAAGTCCAGCGTGATGGTGTCATTGGCCTTGATAATTGGGTCTGGGTATCAAATAGTTGGCCTTAATAGATCAATACATGAACAGCTAGCTGATGGCTATCCATCTCCCTCCCAACATAAGAAAGCGGGAAGCTCAAATGGTATGTTTGAATGGTAACCGAAGTGTCCATAAATAAAACACAAATGAGAATAAAAAATTTAGTTGTGACGTAGAACTGCATTTAATTTTACAGTTAAAATACTAAATTATGCTCATGATTGCATGGCTAATGCATTTCTCTTCTAAAAATTATAGACTTCATCATATTTTGATTTTTTGAACATAGACTATAGTTGAATGTGATAAGTTTTGAGAATTGTGAACTAAGTTTTGATCATTTTCAAAATACTTTCGGTTAAAATATTAATATTATCGGAATAACCCATAAATATAAAGGAGAAGATGGATCGATCTCCGCCGAACCTATCCTAGATAAGTACTCGGTTTTATTGCCTTGTAACAAGTCCCTTAATTGTTATTATTTTTTAAAAATATTTATGTCCGTCACCAGTAGTCTTAAACTTATTTTGATTAGATGATTAGATATAAGTTAAAAATTAAAGAAAATATTATTAAAATAAAATTTTTATTTTAAAATTTAAAAAAATTGAACTATTTATAATATTTTATTTAAAAATTTAAAAAAATTATAATAATTAGATGATATGTGTAAACAAACTAAGGCTAGCTTAAAACTTAAATTTCACCCTAATTGCAACAAGCAAGCGGTTCAGCATAATTAAGATAATGATTAAGGTAAAATTTGAATAATGAGTTTAGATGAGATGAGTTAAAATAAAAATTGATAGTTGAATAAAATATTGTTAGAATATTATTTTTAATATTATTATTATTTTAGAATTTGAAAAAATTAAATTATTTATTATATTTTGTATAAAAATTTAAAAAAATTATAATAATAAAATGAGATGAATCGATATCAACTCTGACTCCAAACTATGCCTAAACTAAATTCATGATTTTATTTTAACTCTAGATCATTATTAATCTAGTATTAACTCTAAAACCTGGATTTTAATCATTATACTGCCACATGAGCGCAAATTAATTGCAAACCTTTCATCATTACAGAGTACATGTTTTAAGATATACCAATGGCAGTACTGCTTTTCATTAGCTTGAAACCTTCTCAGAAACCCCATAAATAAACATACATATATCGTATAAATAACTGTATTAATTGCACAGTTCTTTCTGGACACCTTCAAATTACAAAGTACCTCCGGTGTAATTATTGGATTTCTTGAAAGCCAACAAAATTAAGGTGGAGGGAGGATCTGGCTTATGAAATTCAATGTATGATACATTGAAAATTACCCTGAACATATTGCTTTTCATTGTGCAGTACATGAAAGTAGAAAATGAGAAATGCAGTTCTTCCTATGTGGTTTTTTTTCTTTTTATTTTTAAATACTATTCATCCATCTACATATACTAAGTACTTTTTCCTAATATCAATATCTGAATCCATGCAATGAAAGGACTCGAGCTAGGAATGGCAGTCTTTTGCATATTTCAGTTGGATGCTAATCTTCACTGCCATTGTAATGAATCTAGGGCTTCTTGGTGAATCTGTT
Source organism: Juglans regia (assembly GCF_001411555.2). Taxonomy (NCBI): domain Eukaryota; kingdom Viridiplantae; phylum Streptophyta; class Magnoliopsida; order Fagales; family Juglandaceae; genus Juglans; species Juglans regia. The sequence goes on from NC_049913.1 coordinate 5,526,244, forward strand.
TGTCCCCAGCTGCCACTACGTTAAAACCTGGGAAATAAAGCAAATAAGCATGCAGGAAACTGGAGAAACTTAGGAGATAATAAGCATACTTTTTGGACATGAATCTGGAGAAGCCTCCCACTGAAGCTGGTTTCCTTTCCAATCAGTTATAACACCCCCGGCACCTTCTATAACGGGTACCAGTGAAAGAAAATCATATGGCTGGGAAAATAGAGTTACAAGGTTTGATTAGATAGGAACATGATAGTTATCTGCATAAGATGATTAGCAAAGCAAAAGAAGTTCAAAATAATAGGAAAAAAAAAGGAAAACCCTGGACATGAAAGGTGTAACTTATGCCATGTTCACTAGTTGTCTTTGCTTGAATAGCTAGGAACAATTACTGGCCCTTAATGGGAACAGAGACATACCAGTGACCAAACATGTCCACGGTGTCAGGCTTGATTTGAAAAATGAGTTAAGACGAGATGAAAGTTGCATAAAATATTATTATAATATTATTTTATTTTAGAATTTAAAAAAGTTGCATTCTTTATTGTATTTTATTTGAAAGTTTGAAAAAGTTGTAATTATTAGATGAGATGAACTTAGGCGTCGGTCAACAATATAAAACAAAAATGACTGCAGCTTACCTTTAGACCAGATTCTACAACTAGATCCACAAAACCAGAGGCCAAAAGAGCATAAGCATAGCAGTCACAGCCATACAATGGCACTTTTACCTGTGGATCGTACAAACATTGAAAGGAGCACAGCGTATCAATGAACTTGCATTCCAATTTGTTTTGCAACATAGGAAATGGTGAATCAAACTGTGTACCAAGGATCAAATTTTATCATTTTTTGCTAAAAATGTCAGAAAATTTTATACAGAAACCATCCGGTGATGCCAGTTAAAATCGGCCCAAAAATTGTCTGAAATGCCGGTGAAGTATAAGCATAAAGAAAGAGGAAAAACATGAGTAAACATAAAAATTACCAAAACACATTTAAATGCTCTGCAGTATCATGATTTTATTGTAGATTTTACTCAAATCATAAGCACATCCCAGGAATAGGAAAGAATTTTAATACCACACACAGCCTCCTTTTCAAAGTCATGTTTAAGAAGATAAAACATAGACCTTGTTTCTAACACGACCAAATGCTTCTTCTGCATCTCCGCTGAACAGATGTGGACTTGTAGTGTACCTAAACAGAGAAAATGAGGGAGAGCAGAAAAGCAAATAGAAAACAGCTTATAGATCCCACTACTCACAGAAATTATGCACAAAGAGTTTCACCATCCTCCCAATAAAATGCAAATGCGAGGAAAAATATCACATGTTTTACTTCCTGCACACTTTTTTTTTTTTTTTGTCTGTTTTGCTTCAGACCAAGAAATGTATTTAATCATACAAGTAGGCTTGTGACAGTTTTGCACAAGAGCGGGTAGACACTTCTTGTCCATTTAGTGTTGTTTTCCTTCCACTTCTCCCAATCCATCTTTCTCCCAGAACAGGCTGATCGATTATGCCAAGAATCTGAAAAACAAAAAAAAAAGCTTATAACTTTAAGTTCACATCTAATTTCACAAGTTCAACTATCCACATAACTGTCTAAATTCAACTGGCACATTTCCACCAATGAGACAAAAAGTGACAAATTAAATGATTGAAATCTAGTACAGGGACCTCATGATCCTATATAATAAAATTATCATATGCGATTTGATAGATATTCTTACATAATATAACTCACGCACTAGAGATTATAAATTGCATGCTTATAGATTTTCATACATTGCATCATATGAAAACCCATCTTTTATATTAACCACAAGATTGCATTTCCAAAATGCACTAAAAATGCAGCAGAGGAATACTTACTGGTCTACCCATGTATAGCAGTGCAATGAGTGTACCAAACAAGGGTTTTCCTGGAAACAAATAGAAGTTTGGAATTATCTATGTATATGAAGAAAGCTTAAGCCCAATGATGATGACATATAAAGAATAGGAAGAAAAATACCAGTGATGAAACTCTTTGTCCCATCTATTGGATCTAAAACCCAAACATATTCGGCAAACTTCTCTTTGCCCCTCCATCCATTCTCCTCTCCATAACTGTGAATATATATCAAGTTAGCAATAGGAAATAAAACATAATCACCTCATATAAAAAATCTGACATATCGGTAATTTAAACACACACAATGAGTCTTGAACCACAACCTCATCCACCCATTGCGATTAATACTTCTCTTTGACAGTTAAGGAGAAGATAGGAAATGAAAACATTATTTGAGAAATGAGAAAATGAAGTCTGGAGTCTAGACGCAACTAGCTTAATACAAAAACTTGGTATCGTTTGATTAAAATTTCCATTTTATAGAAGGAAGAGAAAACAGAACAAGGAATTAGCATATTTTCTTCTTCTTTTTCTTGGGTAAGGAATAATTGCAAAAAAAAAAAAAAAAAGTGATTATAAAATCCACGAAATAAAGCAAAATTCATGACTGTAAACCGAAGGGTTATGAAAAGGCCAACTCCCTTGAAAAAAAATATCAGGGAGAAACATCAATCCTGTACATTGCATGAGAAGGAAAACTCTCTAGTATAATTGAAACCATGGATTCCTCTGCTGCTTGATCGGCAATTGTTACAGGACCTGCAGCATAACATGTAAATTATGACAAACCATAAGACATAGACAAAATATGACAACTTACTCTTGAGCATGGGCGTTTCAAAAAGTAGAGAGAAAAATTTAAATTGCCGTTATCTAGAATGCTAGAACTAGAAGTACCAATCTAAGCAGTAGTCTCTCTTCAACTAAGCCAGCCAACTAGAATGCGAGTAGGTCCTGTATAAGGAAATGAAAATGATTTTGTTTTTTACCTCCCTTTCTTCCTTGATGGATGAAACAGGACCAAATTATGCTTTATTAAGGGAGCTTGTTCCTGAAGAAGTGGTGGAGAAAATCAGTTTTGTCACTTTTATCTCAGCTTTATTAAGGGAGCTTGTTTGTTGAATAATTCACGTAAACTTTGAAGTTTTTTCACTTCTATCTCAGTTTTATTTTTACTTTTCAATGCCAAAGCAACACTCGAAAAATCACTATCCTTTTGCTTTCCTAAAATTTTGTCAGTAACCAAACAGAGCAAATACCAACTGAAAGTCAAAACCCCCTATGTCCCACTCTCAGAGAGAGTGCTTACTCAGATCCTTCTTTTCGAGAATCTCGAATTTCTTTCGGAAATACTTCCGAATGACTTCTCCGGCGGCATCGGCGGCCTTGTTCGCGACCTCGGAAAAGCGATCAGTCTCGGAACCTTGAAAGTCTAGTTGTTGAACGGCACAGGCGACGCCATTGGAGAGGTTGGAGTTGGAGGCCATTGCGACCGGTGGCAAGATTGAGTTAGAGGAAAACGAAGATTGGGGGGTTCGGTGAATGAGAGAGAGGTGGTGGGAATGGAATGGGACTGGGAGTGGGAGTGGTAATGGAAGGGCTTGGAAAGGAGGAGAGGAATAAAGGGGTTTGGGAGACAAGGCTGGACTGTAGGATCATCACCACAGAGACCGGGAGAGGGAAAACAAGCCTTTTATATACGCAGAGAGAGAATACAGACACTCGGGGAGAGATGGGAGACGGTGGAGACCGAGGACAAAAACAACGTACGGTAAAGATTATTAAAACGATTCCGACAAATCCGTTTAGGACACAGATTTTATTCTAATTGTCTCAACAAATCAGAATATGCGGCATTCCTTGCTAAAATGTCAATACAATAGTCGTCGTCGTTACTTAGGTCTTTCCGTTTACATCGTGGGCTGCCGATCGACACCAACACAAACCCTGCAGCCACAAAGCCATCAGAACACTGGCAACAGCGTGGAAAAGTTCTATGCCGATTTGGGTGCATTTCTGAGTCATACCCAACTCTCACATAAAGGTTATTGTCACATTTCCAAAAGCCATGGCTCGACGATGAGCCTACGCAGCTGAGATAGTGGGGAACCTTCTGCAAACATGAAAACCATGACATTTACATCAATGACAATTGCTTCTTACATCAAAGGACCACACGTTCGCCCTCTAAGATTGGATGCACTTCCCTTTTGCTTGTTTACACCCGTGTATCTCATAAAAGATTTACGATACCTTTTCCAAAAAGTGATGACCATGCATCCACCCAGAAACAGAGGGAGCAGAGGGTGGAATAGTTACCTCATTAGAACCTGATAATACCTTCTCTCATGTCAGATATCTAGCTTTCAGGGATATTAATGTAGTTTTTGGGGGCTCAAAATTGATATTAATGTTCAATTTCAATATTCTCACGTATAGGCAGGTTGATATATGTATAGTGGCCAAGTAATTATCATTATTTCCTATCATTACAGAGTCGACCGAGTATTTGAGATACACAAAAGTAGAACATTAAAACAGAGTTTTAACAAAATCTAATACATGTCGATGCACGCAGTTTATATCCACCCCCGTGACACAAATCCACGGCTCAAACTCTTTTGCACAAAAGAAATCTAAAACACGATGCACACCTCGACAAGAAACAAAGTTACAGACAGAATTTAGATGGCCATTTACATATATATATTTATATATATATATATCATGAATTTTCTAAGTAGTCCTATGATGGCCAGGCAATTTTTCCTTGATTTTCTCCATCATACTTTTCTTCTCATGCTCCTGGTGTTCATAAGTTCCAGGACTGCTAGATATAGTGGTTGTGGCTGTGCTAGTAACGGTAGTGGTGTGTGAGTGCTCATCCTTGTGCTTTCCACCAGTCAACTTCTCCTTTATTTTCTCCTTTATTCCCTTCTTCCTCCTGACACCTTGTCCATGATCATCACCGGACTGCAATATTGCAACAAACAGGAATAGATGACGAAAAAATTTCATGTGTATTTAATCAGTTATATATATTTCATTGCGACTTGTGAAAATGCAAAAAGAAAGAGATTCGTTTTAACAGCCAAAAGCTGAACTTGCATTACCTGCTATTAGGTATCATTTCAATTTTTCATCTCAGGCTGATTTCAACAAATTTTAAAAAATGAATTCGCGTATACATATATTAATAAATGGAGAATCTTGTGATAAGGTAGCATTGCTATCTAAGTTTTTGAATTGTTTTTAAAAAAATTAAGAGATCATCTAAAAGTGAAAAAAATACTATATTTAAACTGAGATGAAAGTGTAATTTTAATATACTGATTGCATTAGTAAATGCTTGACATAAGTCTATGATATTAATTACAAACTCTTTGAAAAAAGATCTAACATGAAGAAATCAAGAATTTTTATGAATGGATATATTTTGTTTAAAAAAATGTACGTCCTAAATTTTGTAGGAATCATTTTTTATTTAGAAAATAGCTCACCGAGCTGGAGCTACTGGATCGAGAAATGGCCTCCTCATGCTGCTGCCCCTGCTGGCCATGCTCTCCTGCACCAGTCTCAGCGGTAGGTTCAGCTTCAGTTGCAGGGTGCGTTTCGGCCTCGACAGTCGTGACAGCCACACCTTTAAGTTGCATGGGTTGCCCACGTTCATCTGTTAACTCGACCGGGTTTCCATGTTCGTCAGTGAGCTGAATCGGGTTGCCACAATCGTCTCGTATTTCAGCCATTTTGTATTAACGAGTACGGAACAAAGGCTTTGAGCTGCTTCTTTTTAAATGCATGGTAGATGAATAACGGTGGAGAAGATCAAGTTTGTATTTTTTTTTTTTTTTGCATGTAACAGGGATTTGACCAGTGTCCTTAATGGTTGCAAAAGAGACGAAGAAACACAGCCACGCTAGCCACGAGAAAGGCACGCGTTCCTCTCTGGTGCGACAAATGTTTACGGCTCTGGCTTTTGGGTAAGGATGAATCCTTTTCGAGGAGAAATATCAAATAACGTTTGCATTACTGGATTATGCAACTCGGATAAAATCGTTCACAAGAAAGCATAAGGTTCAAGAAAAAATTAATCTTCAAACCGCTTAAGGTGCATGTAAAGAAGTTTACACCATTCAATAAAGAGAACACGTAAGCTTTTTATTTTGTTTACCGTGAGTGCGACTGTAGACTATTACCTCTGTTCTGTCTCATTCTCCACAATCCTCTCTGCATTTCGGTTGTTTTATTCCTTCCTCTCTCTCTCTCTCTCTCTCTCTAGCCCATCTTTGGTTCTCTCTCCAGTCGATGGAATCGGTTCATGAATTTACGTATATATCTCATCAAACCAAGGCTATCAAGTCCGTAAAAAAGCTTCTCAAGTGAGACAATTATTAATTCTAGACTCGTTAATCCATCCCTGTAAAATCTTAAATTGTTGGTGCTTTTCAATGAAGTCATGCTCCATTGTTCAGAAATAATTAGTTGTTAGGCGACATGGGTCCCCGTGAATTTCAGTCTAAATGAACACTTAAAACTTATTTTTCTTAACCCTTTTTCAGTTCACATTTTTTTGATATATATGCACAAAGATGTGCTCCATGAGCATAGGTTGCAGCATCTGGCAGCCATGGCTAAGCTCAATGCATGTACCTATGATTCTGTGAAGGCCGCTGGGGAGATTGATTGAAGGTTAAGGTTCCTCACTTCGGCCTGAGGAGAGAGATGGGGGCCGAGAATCAGGGTCGAAATCAGACCTTCGGGTTTGGAGGAGAGAAAGAGAGCGAGGTGAAAGAGTCGGTTGGGGGGGGGGGGATGATTCAGGGGGGGGGGGAGGAACACGGGAACAGGGGAGAAACCTACAACTAATTTCATTTTTTTCCCCACATCCAATTATATTTTACATTTCCTAAAATTCATACGTGTCAAGCTATGATTGGATGGTATAAAACTCTATTTTTCACCTAATCCTGCTCCAGGCGCTCCCAAGGTTCAAGAGGTTTTTACCATGAATGGACGCATTTTCGATGCAATCAAGGCGACAGAGAGGGCTTTATTTTTGTTTCCAATTTTCGCATGTGAGCTGACCTAACAGAGAAGTTATTGACAGTGTGACTGCAAAGAAATAAGGCATAGAGAAACTTTTTAACGTTTACAAATTGATATAATTTCATGACTTTTCAATAAAAATAATTTTATAATTTGAAGTATCACAACAAATCACATCAATTTATAAGTTTATTTTTATATAATTTTTTTGAAACTAAAATATTTTCTTTCCTTTCAAGATTGAAAGAATGCTTATAAAATGGATAGCATTATAGGAGAGCTCGTCTAAAGGTGGTAAGAAAGAAGAGGAAAATGGTAACAACCACAACATAACTCCTCACTCACCCGTTTAAAAATATCTTCAAACAACTCTTTACCTAAACTCAGAGCTCTACGTTTTGTCATTAACCACAAGAATAAATTTATTATAATGCTTCTATACCACACACCATCCTAAGTAACTCTGTAGGGTTTGATAAATCATCATCAAGTATGAGAAAAGTAGTGTAGTACATCGACAGGAAAACGAATCATAAGTCTATTGCCTAGAAAATACCACACCATCTTCCACTAGTGCACAAGGGTAAGTGGGCATGATATTGTTTTTGGCAGATCCATACAGAAGCTCATCTGGATCAATTCATTTATGTATCCATGCAAGAAAACAAATTTATCTGTACAAAATAAGAATGAGGCCACCAGTCCAATGGCGTGCAGTTTCATTCTACTAATATTTTTCTTTTTATATTGAATTGTTCCTTCTATAGATTTCCTTTTCTCTTCTTTACAGCCTAACTCCACAGGCTACTAATGCTGTTGAAATTTCAGAGTGTGCATGCAGAAGCCAGATGTTTCACAACAAAATATTGATATGTCGGGCATCTTGCATTCTTCATAATTCCTTCTCCAACTGAGAATGTAGAGATCTAAAACTGGAATCTGCATGCATAAAAAATACTGAGTCCACCAAAAACCGCAAATTTTCAATTATGAGATTGTGTGTGTATATATTTATGCATATATATATGTTATGTCTGTGTTTTCACGTACGCACGAGGTCAGGCATTTGAAGGGTTTGTATTTGATAATTCCAATTCCACGCAGAAGCCCTAACCTTCTTTGGAGACGCACATTGTCATAAAGTACAAAAGATACAGGACCTACTAGTTATCCCCAAGCAAGACACGCGACAATTTTCAATGATGTGTAATGAGCAACGCATATGAGATGGAGAGGCTCACCTACTAACAGCTTGAGATTTTGCTCACTCTTTGCTTGATTTCGCCCAGAAGAACCCCTTCTTTCTGGTAGAGTGATTCTCTGACAAGGATTTAGAACCCTTTGAGCCAAAGGAAAAGTGCCGCCTCGAGAAAGGCTTCCCCAGGGTGCTTTTCATGCTGGAACTGAGAGTCATCACAGGTCCCTTCCCCTGGCGTCCACTATTTTTTGAGCGATCAAGCACAAAAGAATCACCATCAAGATCACTGTCCACAACCCGATTCCTCAATCTCTTATTTCTAGCCCTCAAATCCATTTCAGCTTTCAGTGCTTTTTCAGACAGCTTCAGGGTCTGCTTCTCCCCAAAAGTACAGACGGGGCAAGATGGGTCGTACTTGTTAATTTCAGGAGTAAAATTCTCCAAACATTCAGCATGATAAACATGCCCACAAGTTAGCACAGCAACTACAGAAAGCTCAGCATTGGCAATGATCTTTTGGCTGCTCCATGAGGACTTCTCAGTCAACAGCTTTAAGCAAACACCACATGTTTGCAGATCCACAGAGAGAGAAGTTGAAAGTCGGCTGTTGGATCTGGTTAACTTTTCACGATTAAAGCCAAAGGACTCACTATCAAAAGACCACCTTTCTCTACGAGAAGTGGCCATGAGCCCATTGAAGGCATGCATAGACCAACCGTCTGAAGAGCCCCCGCGGGAGCCCCTAGCTGATTCATTGCTCCACGAAGGGAGCACTCGCCTTTCTTCAGAAACTGAGTGGTTGTCGGGCCTTTCTTCAGAAACTGAGTAGCTGTCTGGTGACTTGAATCCAGGGATTTGGCTATCAGATACTTGCCTTGAAAGCTGGTATCCTGGAGACCGTCGAGGCCACCTTGATGGGGTAGAGCTGTTAGGAGGCAGCTGACCTTGGGATGACAAAGGGGACTCCAACAAGGACGAAGTAGAAGGCATTGAAAGCGATGGTATCATAGGAGATGGAAATGAAACAGTTGGAGATTCCTTCACCTGCATTATGATCCAGAAATGTTGGGGGACAAGTCATATTAAGGGTACAAGGAGAATGAAAGGGAATCATAAAGAATCATAAAGCAGGCAACATGGCACGCTTCACTAGATAAGCTATACCTGCTCCAAACTAGCATCCATAGAAATATTCCTTGAAAAAGATTGATCTGATGACAGACACAAAAAAAAAAAAATTCAGATACATCAGATCATAATTATTGAAGGCCAATATCTGAAACCCAAAACCAGTGTGTACGAGTGTCTGGAGAGAGAGAGAGAGAGAGAGAGGAGGTACTGGAGAAGCAATCATTTTGCCAGGTAGCAGATCTTGTTATCCTAATTGCTTACTGCACGGTTTTAATAAACTGTTTTAATGAGGTACTAGGAAACAGCCTACGTGGAAATCCAAAAGGAATTTCCATCTCTTATAACTCCACAATGACCAGCTGCTGGCCAAAAGAAAAATGAAATCCGTTTTTTCCCTACAGAGCTAAAGAATTCAATACCATCTCTACATTTGATATGCTGTTAATGTCTCTATAAAACGTGACATAGCATAAATTTGAAGAAAAAGTAACCAAAAACCAACTATGTCATTCATCACTGGTTACATTAAAGCCTAGAGCCAAAAACCTGTCTTCCCTGAGTTTATCTAAGAAAAATCGAGGGGGGAAAAGAAAACTCCAACCAATTAAAAATAGTGATTCCAAATTTTTGTGAACTCTGATTTTGAAGAACTACAGAGTAAAATATTTTAACATATCTATGGTCTTAGAGCCATATTAGCATACCACACAACAGAGACACAATTATACAACCCCTAGGGTTGGCTCAAGTGGTAAAGGCCTTGGTCTTGGTGGTATGCTCCCTCCAGGTCTAAGGTTCAAATCTTCTTGGGTGCAAACAATTCCTAGAGGCCATCGGACGAAAATTTTTCCCTTGAATTACCCGAGGTGCACTTGCGGGAAACTCCTTGCCGAGGGCCTATGCACCCCCGGGATTAGTCAGGACGTTGTTCCCAGACACCCGATGCCAAAAAAAAACACAATTATATAGTCCTTATTTGAAACTCCCTGCTAAAAATACAACCATATAGACAGACCATATGCTAAGGGTAAAAGACAGCAAAAGCTTAAACGGCAAAACCACCAAAACAAAGCAAGGTAGATACATCTGTATCATCCTCCTCACCGATCGGACAGCAAGACCTTTTTCTGGGTGGGTTTGGAGAGAGGAGAATAAAACAAATCCCATTTAACTACTTGCTGAAAAATTCAAACAAATTGCCTTGTCATTTCTCCTTGGTGCAAAATATATCACTCACCTGTCACTAGTCTTGACCATATCATCTAACATATTTATAAGCAAAGATTACTACATCATGGCATGGACGCAAATCCGGCAATAAAATATCCAAAGGCGTAACTCAAAGAGTGAATATCACTCCAAAGAAAGCAATTGCCATCGAAACTGATCAAATCATCCTCAATGCGCATCCCACAAAATATTAGTACTACTGAGTCAAGTAACTTTTAGGGCTCTTTTTAGATCATTAATACCCTGCAACATGAGGTAAATAAAAGTAATTATAGCCGGCATCATGAAGAAGAAACCCCGTTTCATGTGCTTCCAAATTTTCACAGGAGTACATTAATTGGCTTTGACCTTCATAGTTCATCCTTTGTTTCCATACAATACGGGAGGGATTAGCCCCTTAAATGCTATTTTTGCAGAGTATAACCAACCTATTCCTAGTCCTAACACACTCGTTTTATCTCTTTAGCTCTTTCACTGCAAACTATTTAGTCATTCCTCTAATTCCTCGCAACTACAATTTGTAGTGCAACAAGGATGTTTTCCAAAATTGGAAAGCAGTCTAACTCTGTTCTCTCACTTCATGATGGAATGAGCCTTGGCCAGTTTAATACTTGCAACTATTTTGGGAGGAACTTTTTATTTTTATTTTTTTTGGAGGGGGGGGGCATGAAGCACTTAACCATACTTTCCTGCTGTCCCAAGCTTTATTCATCACATATGGAACTATGTCTTCAGCAAGGCCATCAACAACCAATGAAAAGGACACATTCCCATGCTACTATAGTCAGGGTAGCTTGAAAGGGGAGACAAAGGAAAAATAAAGAAAGAGAAAGAACTTTTATAAAACCTTTTCAACTTCTTGGCTCCTCTCTAGAGGAAAATCCTCTCATTTTTCCTTAATCGTCTAAAAGAATAGGGAAGTTTTTACACTCCTACTACAGCCTAAAAGCCTTCCAGCATCCAGTTTTCTGCCACAAATCTACACTGACCTTGTAACATAAAAATTGAATGAAAGGCTGTTCTCTTTATTTCCACCTGAAGTAACCCATAAATATGTTACTCCAAAAACAACAGTGTAATAAAATGCACAAGGAAATAGATTTTGATAAGAAATTGATAAGAAACCAACTGAATCTTTTAAAAAACATAGCTAACCAAACATTAAAGGAAATTAAAATTTCTACTTGAGCAAGGGATTTATTTAAATTATCTAATCATAAGCACTACTTTAAGCATTACACAATGTAGGGAAAAGAAACAATTGGTTTTCTTCCTCACATCTACAGCAAAGAACAGACAATTTTATTCACCGACTTACAGATCTAAGAAATTCAATAGCACATCATAGGAAATACATTACAGTTAAACTTAACGAGCAGCTAGTTTGAAGGTACCTGAAGCAGGAGTTCTCACATGACCACAAGTTCCTTCAGAAGTCAGGGACTTCTGCCATGCACGTCTTCGAAAATTTTCCAATGGACTTCCATCCTCAGCATATGACGGCTCATATTTAACTTCCGATTGATCATTTCGGCTTAACCCATCTGAGGACCAACCCATAGAAGTCTCTTCACCAGCTACTCGCCCTCGGTTATCCCATCGAAAGCTCCATGTCGGTGAATACCGAATGTTTCGATGCAAAATTTCACCACTTGATCCATTTGGTATAGTCTTATCTCTAGCAGCAACACAACAAGCAGACCCCATAATCAAAGACACCACAACTTTTAAGTTCAAGCAGCAATCCCGGGACTATCACTCACATACTCCAAAGTCCAAACTCAGCTAATAATTCGGATAGCATTAGTCTACAGGAAATCCAAATCAAAATAAATAAATAACCCACGAACACAATGATCAATAATGCAATAAGCAGTATGTGAAATGAACAATTACAAAAGGGATAAACTTCCTCGATGATCTCTTTTATCCAGAGAAAAAACAAAAATACTGAAACTTGACAAATAAATTCAATTGTTATCCAAAACCCCAAAATTATAAAAACTTTTCATTTACTATCGATCGCCGTCTACGATTCAGTTTGAGTGGGTTCTTCTATGGTTTCAGAGCATCCCCCATTTCAACTTGAATCTAAAGCAAATAAAATAGCTTTCCTAAGTCAATAAAAGCATTGACTTTTCAAAAGAAACTACTGTTCAATACTTATTGATTTGAGAAATTAGACAGTTTTTCTACTTTAAAAACACTCGCTGTCCACACCAACCACCATACACAACCAGTGAGAGAGAAAAATCACAGGCACCACAGAAACTAAAAGAAAAACAACGGAAACGATAAGCAACAGTATATCTACAGGGTTAGAAAGGGGCCCCGAAATCGAATCAACCTGCTACTATTATGGGAGCTTAGAGTGAGTCCAAATCAGAAACCCTAAAAATAGAAATAGAATGAAAGAAATTAAAATCCAAAGATTGCACAGGTCAGAGAGATCCGAAATTACTGCTTAAAAAGCGGAATTCACAGTCGAAACTGGAAACGTATTGAAAAAAAAAACATAGAAAGCAAATTAAAAAAAACAAAGGAGAAACTGTTTTTTTTTTTTTTTTTAAAGCCTAATATTCTGGAATTCGCTAATCGATATAAAAACTATATATATTGTCATAGGAGAGAAGAGTGCTCCGTATAAGAACACGCAAAGCCCGAACCTGAATTAATCGAACCGTACCTCTATTCTCAGAGCCCTAGTGTCACAGCTTAGAGAGACAAATTCTTAGAGAGAGAGAGAGAGGGACCGCTCTTCGTTCGCTGCTGTAGAAGAAAGGAAAGGTAAGAGGGAACAAGTGGGAGGAGTGAAGTCGTTTTAGACGGCTGTTTATAACGACGTTAGAATGTGGTGCGGGTCGCGATCTGTCGGGAGCCGTTAATTTTGACGGCATTTTCTAACGCAAACGGCAAATGAGAGGGAATGTATGCCCGCACTTTTTTTTTTTTTTTTAATTTCCGGAAAATATCTGCTCCGGGAAAGAAAAACAAGAATTGACTCGGAAAATTCCATTTTAGCTTGACTTTATTACAAATCATACGGATTAAGATTAAGAGAAATAAATATAAAAAAGTGGATTTCTATACTATCTTTTATTATAAAATATATTTTTGAATAACAATGATTAATAATTTTTTTAAAATTGTATTTTATATTTTTAATCTATTTTTTATATTTTCAAAAAAATATCTGCACCAAGAAAAAGAGGAAAAAATCAATTTAATTTGAAAATTATAATTTTAGTTCGAATAAGATGGACGTGATGAAAATCTTGAAGGTTCTTGCAAATTTTTTTTATATGAATAAATTTATAATATGTATTATTATAATTGCAATTTTTTTTTTTTTTTTTTTTCTTAATCCATGCTATGAAGTATATAGACAATGCTCATCTTATGCAAGTTGAAAGTTGCATAAGTTGAGATAAAATAAAAGTTAAAAATTGAATAAAATATTATTTTTTTAATATTATTTTTATTTTGATATTTATAAAAATTAAAATGTTTATCATATTTTATATGAGAATTAAGAAAAATTATAATATTTAAATGAAATGAGATGAAACAATCGTGAAAATGCCTAAAACTTTTATCTCGTTCTTTCGTAGATAAAATGAGATGAATTGAGATAAAGTTAAAAGTTGAATAAAAATTGTTAGAATATATTTTTTAATATTATTTTTATTTTGAGATTTGAAAAAGTTAAATTGTTTATTTTATTTTATGTAAAAATTTAAAAAAATTATAATAATTAGATAAAAAAAAATGAGATAAGAATGATTGTGAAAACAAACGAGAGAGGCATTAAGCACATATACAGTTATACTTATGTAGTGGTGACATAGTTTTAGTTTTAGTTTGAGATAATATGTCTATTATTTATTATTTTATTATTATTTTTTACTACTATTTATTATTTAATATTATTTTATTATTTTTTTATTATTATTCACAAAATATCTAAAATTACTTCACTGTCCAAACACAACTTTAAGCAAAGTGCTCAATACGCATTGCATGCTTTTCACATTAGAGGAGAGTGTCCCAAAAAAAAATCATCAGAGAAAGATGCTCAAAAGCTGTTGTTCTCACTCAATTCCTTTCGTTTCATATTCTCCCAAAATTAAGATTCTGTTCACTCGCTTTATTATTTTTGGTTATTTTATTCCTAAAAGTCTCTTCTTTTTGCTTTTGTGAATAATAAGCAGTGTATGTGGATGTGGCATTGGCTGCTTTTCTCAACTTGTTATGGGAGGCTTATCACTGATCCTCCTCTTATTCGAATTCACCCCTTTTCTCAACGTGTTATGGACTTATCCTCCAGATATTATATATATTTTTAATTTTATTCTATAAAGTTGTGCGATTTACCCGAAAAATTATAAATAATTAAAAGAAAAAAAATGGAGCCACGTCAAGCTTTTCTCTCGTTCTTTCTTTTCTTGGAGAGGAGGTTCAAAACTTTCTTCTTTGGAATTAAATAATAATTAAGGAACTTTCAAGTTCATACCTCTGAATTGAATTTGGAACATACGTGAATCAAGCAATTTCTAGTCTATTTGTAATTTAATGCACAAATTGCTTATGACGCTGATCGTCTTATTTTTTAACATGTGAAGTTAATGAGAGCAATTTCTTTGGTTAGGTGTCGAGCGTTGGGAGGGTGGGAAGAGAGAACGAGTTGTGTACGTAAATGGACTGGTGAAGTGCTTAAACAATGTGGGTGATGATTTATTTGAACTTAAAAAGATTGGGGCGTCAAAAAGGATGGTTGGTCTGTCGGATAAAGCCTTTATACTCCCATTTTGGGTGTCTGTCTTGTCAATAAGCACTATTCATGGGAGACACGTAGGACTCGGAACTGGGTTGGAGCTCAAAGACGTCCGAGTGGCGAAGACTTTTTTGTCCGTTTTCAGAGGTGGCATCTCCGGTTTTGAGTTTGGGCTGTGTCGCTGTCTGAGAAATGGCGTGTCAATCAAGCCGACGTTTAGTCGGTCGAATATACATCCAAATCAGTAGAGATTAGGTGCTTCAATGTCCTACCAACTAGTACCAAACACCCAAGGAACATCCCCCTCGAATCTTTACACCATTGAAGCACTCTTATCTTCGTTTAAAAATACTTTTTGATCTCAGAAAAATCATAATTCAGATACTTCCCGTCAGATGGGAATCATGCAACAGAAATAAAAAATAAAATAAAAAAGGAAGAATGGAGTTGATGTCCGGCAACATAGATAATAGTCCTAAAATAACTGAAGGGAAAAGAAGATTCCAATCCTCGTAAGGAAAGCGAACAGATGACCCCAAGTATTTCTCAATCCCTTGGCGTCAAGCTTTGCTGAAGGGAATTTCGAAGAAAGATGTAAAATTTCAACCAAACAAAGCACGATTGCAATAAAAAAAGGGGGGCCCGAGTAGCTGGATATCATCAGTCCTTCCCAAAATCAGCACTGTAGTGAGCGCTTGATTCGAGTTTCTTTGCTTCGTTCAGCTTCCGGACAGCCTGAAACAACAAATACCGTATGACTTAGAAAAGAAATCCAGCAAAAACACGTACAGAACGAACTACAAAAATACTTCTCCTTTTTGTTTCATACATATATATATATAGGTACAGAAAACATATTTCCAAAGCTTGAACCTTCAGGACCAATTATTCAAAACATTGTGGACAGAAGCAGACAAGATTGAGTGACATGTTCTGAACAATAGGGATCACTCCAGCGCACCGTGCACGTGCCCTGATGTCCCACCCAAACGTGGCCAAAACAAAACAAACGTAGAGAAAGTAGCACTTCAGTTCCGTGCTTCCTAAGACTGTCTAATTGCCAGCACGGAAACCAAACAAAAAGAACAATAAGGCCATGTTTGGAAAGTGAGATTCTCATCTCAAAACTTCTAATAATTTCTTGCACAAACATCACTTAAATACAAAATATTTTTTAATTTCAAATCTTCACATTTTTTATCTAATTATTACCTAATTATTACAATTTTCTCAAACTTCCAAACCAAACACAAAAAACAATATAACTTCTTCAAATTTCAAAACAAAAATTATATTCAAACAGTTTTTTAACTTTATAATATTTTTATTCAATTTTTTTCTCCCACATTTCCTAAAACCCAATAAAATATTTTAACTTCAAACTATTTCACTACTATTAACAAACTATTTCACTACTATTCACATAATTCTCATCTCATTACCCAAGCATACCCTAAATGAAAACAAAAGAAACGGAAACTCATTTAAGGTTTTCTTGAGGAAAGAACTTATCCTCTTACATCTATGGTTAAAACTAATACAGACAAGCCGTGGACATATAATGCATGACACAGGCACATCCTTTTTCTCATCACAGCATCTCGACAAGACTCTAGTTTCTGGAAAGAGGTTACATTAGTCCTTCCAGATGTGATCCATGGCCATGGTTGGCTAGTGAAGCAAGGAAATCTTTCCTTCTGGTTTGATAATTGGTCTCAACTAGGTTTGCTGGCAGATAAAGTGGAGCAGATTTCTCGACCTCAGCTACTGGTTAAAGAGGTACGGTGAACTGATGGGTGGAATAGACAAAAAATGGAAGAACTACTGGGGTAGAGTTTAATAAACCAAATAGTGACAAAAGGAATTATGGATTAGAGAAGGGAATGACTATCCAATATGGAAAGCTTCTAGCAAAGGAGTTTTCACAACTAGATCTGCATGGTCTTACACCCGAGCCAGCATATGGAAAGTCACTTGGGCCAAGTGGGTTTGGCGCAAAGCCATTCCATCAAAAATTTCTATTTTTATGTGGAAGAGCTTTATGGGCAGCCTGCCCTTTCACATTAACATTCAAAAGTTTGAATACTTCATTAGCCTCCAAGTGTAACTGTTGTGAAAAACCATATATTGACTCGTTATACCATGTGTTGTGTTCAAGTTCGTTTGCTTCTGAGATATGGGACTATTTTGCAAGCTTACTGGGCATCAAAATAGAAGGAAGAAGGAGCTTGCAACAGATGACAGAGACCAGGTTCCGGAAGGCTGATGCTGTCTCCCCAACTAGGTATTATTTTGGGTTTGCTACCATCTATTATCAGCTGGTGTCTTTGGCTTCATAGGTGTACAGCTTGCATGGAAGATAAAAAAGAGTCGACAAGCACAATATGTTTTAAGATTAAACTTCTGCTTTCTGAACAGATGATGAAATTATCTCCTTGCAAGAAAGTTAGTAATTTTGATCTTGCCATTATGCATCAATTAGGCATTAACTTCTTAGGTGTTTGTGGTGGGCGCGGGGTAATCCGAAGTTCAAGAGGGGATTTGATCATAGGTTTTTCTGCCTGCTATGGATGGGGAACAAACACAATGGCTGAGGTATGTGCTCTACTAGATGGTCTTAAAGTTTGCATAAGGTGAAACCTAAGTAGAGTTGAGGTTGAGACTGATTCACAGATTCATGTAAATTGGGGGAATGGATATAGCCTTCTTACCTGGGATGTAAGAGAGGATTGGGACAGAATCTTATGCCTATCAAATGATTTGGTTCTTTCAATTAAACACATTTTCAAGTGGGCTATGCCTTTTAGGGGGGTGGATTTATTGGCCTGTTGGAGGGAGATTCAGGGCTCTCCTCAAGTGGCAGCAGTGTGGAAAATGATTCCATTGTGCATCATGTGGTGTATTTGGTCAGAAAGAAATGAGCGGTGTTTTGAAGATAGGAAGCACACAATGGCGGAACTGCAGATTTTTTCTTACACACTTTAATGCTTTGGTTTTCAGCCATTGTGCTAAATGGAAACAATGTACATGACTTCTTGTCTTTATTCTCTTGATCTTAGAATGTATTTAAGTGTTCTTTTGTATACTTCCCGTGTACACGGGCCATGCCTATTTCATTCGTATTAATAAAATCACTCTTACTTGTAAAAAAAAAAAAAAAAAAACACATTTTCAGAGAAGTAAACTAAGTTGCAGATATATTGGCTAAACAGGGTGCAAAAGGGACTACAAGATAGATCTTGTCAGGCACAAGAGACATAGGAACTCTTAGAATAAAGAGAGCTGGATTGCCTGTGCTACGGTGTAAATGATGGGGTTGAATATACACAGTCCACACGTTTTTTTTTTTTTCTCTAGTTTTATTTAATTTAGGCAGTTTCTGGTTTTTGTATAGTCTTGGTGTCCACTTTAACATGGTATTCCTCTACCACAAGTGAGGGTTTATCAATAAACTTCGGGCTTTGTCCTCTTTCAAAAAAAAAAAATGCATAAAAAAATAAAATATGACAATCACTGAAGGATTCTTTTCTAAGAAATAACGTATCTAATATGATTTTATAAAAGCAACACCTTACCTTCATGAAATCTTCATGGATGACATAATCGCGTTCTGCCCGGATAGCAGACATCCCAGCCTCAGTGCAAACATTACGAAGATCAGCACCATTGAAACCCTGAGGCAAAAGCAGGAAATCAAACATTAGGGGGCAAAGGATCAGAATAAAATTGTACTAAACAATATCACTAGCTTACCTCAGCAAGTTTTACAACTGCTTCATAGTCAATGTCACCATGTTTGGCAATTCCAGCAGCATGGATTTTGAGGATTTCCATTCTGGACTGTTCATTAGGCAATGGAATTTCAATTTTCCGGTCCAGTCGTCCGGGACGAAGAAGTGCAGGGTCTAGCACATCTGGTCTGTTTGTGGCCATGATCATTTTAACCTAGGCAACCAAGACTACACAGTCACTTTTCCATAACAAACATAGCAGTGCATTCAAAAACTTGTAGATTGTAGCAATGTTAAGTCGTGTAGTGTATATAGGTTATGCACAAAAAAATTGACAATTGCAGAGTTCAACCGAATCAAAAGGTGTTCCGAAATCACCTTCCCAAGTTGGTCAAAACCATCCAGCTGGTTAAGCAACTCCATGAGTGTCCTCTGAATTTCACGATCAGCACTTGTTCCCTCACTGAAACGACGTCCTCCGATGGCATCTATCTCATCCATAAATATGATGCATGGCTTTACCACAGAAATCAACAATAAGAAGTAACTCTATTTGACATTTAAAAAGAACTAGATCATTTTCAGAAAATATTATATTTGATGTTCATTTTTTTCTTATAAGGGACATTTTCAAAAACTGGCAACTGTTTCATGCAAGATAAACACTTACTTGGTGATCACGTGCATAACCAAACATTTCCCGTATCAATCTTGCACTCTCGCCTATGTATTTATCAATTATTGCACTTGATACTATCTATATCCACAACAAAAGGTGAACATCAAGATTCAATGTAATGAACAAATTAAACAATTCTTTTTGTATTTTGGTAAGTAACATTAAATGGGAACACCATATCAATAAATCCAGACAAGGATATGCATCATGAGCAAAGTCAAACCTTCAAGAAATTGGCATCAATGTTGCTTGCAATTGCTCTGGCTAATAATGTCTTTCCCGTACCAGGAGGTCCGTAGAGAAGAACACCCTGAAACACTTGACATTACTTCTCCATTGACATTCTTTGTTACCAAGACCACTAATTAACACAAGATTGGTTTAAATGCAATTACCTTGGGAGGTTTGATTCCCACCCTAACAAATAGCTCAGGATTCATGAGAGGCAGTTCTATGGATTCCCTAAGTTCTCGAATTTGATCTGACAGCCCTCCCACTGCTGAGTAGCTAACATTGCCTGGGTCTTCATGAAGCATATTATATACAACAGGATCAACCTGTAGAACAACATTATATCATAAAAGAAAAGACAAACATCTTAACAATTTGAAGATTTGATGACCTAAATCTGGTCAATTAAATATTGATCAGCACAGCCATCTACTAAAATATCCAATTGAACACGATCTGGATACTTACTTCACGAGGAAGTGCCCGCATGATTGTCAAAGTAGTCATATCAAGCACCACTCGAGTTCCTGAAGTTAGTTTTTCCTTGTCGACCTTGCTACGACAGCCAACAACATACCTTGGTCCACTGCTTGCTTTAACTATCACTGAAACAGCAGAGATGATATTTCATTAGTTCCACAAAGGTCAAAAACCAACCAGCAGAACAAGGAAATGCATGAAACAAACTGCACAAGTTCGCAATAACTGCACAAACAGCTTATTGATAGCATCAATAGTGACAACAGAAATGCTAAAGCATAAAACTTTATATCAACTATTGAAAATGAGGAGAAATAAAGTTTCTATTACAGCGTTCATTGTCAAGAGGCCTGAGAACTTCGCCTATGATCTGGCCAACACTTTGAAGGGACTTGAGATCATCTTCAGTTTTACCGAATTCCTTTTTTGCAGCCCTCAAGTTCTCTCTCACTGCATAAAGCCAAATCTAAAAAGTGTTACTTACACCAAGTGTAAGAACAAAATTACAGGACAATGCCAACACTTCAGAAAATGTAAGCCATAGATACAAGACGATCAAATCTGGAACAGATCTATCTCGAATACCAGGAAAAAAAATTATAGAAGACTTCGAAAGAGTGCGACACTCCAATATTTCATTTTTATTTTTATAGGCAGTGCAATTTCTATTCATCAAAGCATATCAAATTTGTTGCAAACTTTTTGGGTTAAGGCGGTGCCTAACACCTCATATCAGTTTCTTTCCAACAAGTTCAGATCTTTTGACTAAATTAACCCCAGCATGCACTTACCAAGGTGGCAAAAAATGTTAAACAAACCACCATCCCTTGCATAGACGACCGAATAATTTCACACTTAATAGCCTATAAAACTAGCAAATATACAATACATAAAGAATGCGCTGACAATAGTCGCATCGACAAGCTCCCAATTCAAAACTCTTTCCCTTGTAGAACTTACTAAACTGATTCCAGTTAAATCACCACAGTTCAAAAAAAGGGGAAAAAAGTTATCCCTCTCTCAAATACTAGTTAAAGCAACACACAGCCTAATTGGCAAAGCCATTCAGAATGTCTAACGTGGCTCCAAGAAAAACTCGACATTTCATATCTAACAAGTAATATCTTATGCAAAAAATATAAAACACTCACGCAACAAACAAACAAATAAAGTAAATCGAACTAAAAAACTAAAATTTAAAATCAACCGGAAATAAAACATAATGAAACCCTAGAAATGGATCGGAATTTGGGAAAGTTTTCTTTCAAAAGAAAACGGAGAGAATCAATAAATAAATTTTTTAAAAAATCTTTTTTAGTTTTGATGCAAGGGATTGGTGAAGCTCACCTACGCGGACTCTGGATTCGAGCTCCTTATGGGAGAGGAGTTTTTTGCGGTGCTCGGTGAGCGCTGTACGACGTCGCACAGTTTCCTCTGACTCGCTAGACATCTTGGCTGTTCACTAGCAATCTGAAAGTCAGCGATTCGCAGCTTTCGTTGGAGCTCAGAAGGAATGAAACTAAGGAATTGGGTTTCGCCTTGCCGATAAAGAAAAGGAGAGAGTGTGGAAAACTTGGCAAGTAAAATGAACAAAACGCGAATAAAAAAGGATGTTGCTAGCGGGCCTGCCAGAGTTTACCGCTGGCAAACCGCTAGTTATAATTTTGTTTTTTTTTTAAATCTTTTTTAATATTTTTTAATTATTAAAAAGAATAAAATATATATAATTTTATTTATAATTATTTATTTAATTATTAAGTAACAATTTAAAAAAATTAAAAGCGAGAGATAAATTTGAACTAACATTTAAAAAAAAAACCGAATAATTATAAACTTTGTACCGTTTACCCTCCAAAAAAAATATCTGGATCTATAATTTTCTAGCATTATTTATTAGAATAGAGGTTTGTATAAATTCTAAATATATAAATTTTATGCAATTTCTTTTTAAAAACGACTTCTATCATATATTCATAAAAAATAAAAAATATATTTTTTAATTAATATTTTTTTTTCTAAGCAATCAAATTTTATTAGAAACAGAAAGGATGAAATATGATGAGGGAGTGGGGTTACCCAACAAACACCCTAGTACAATATCCACAATATAAAAGTTATAGAAAAAAAATAAATAAAACGGATTTTGGGACCAATTTTTTATCCCCACCCATGTCCTACAAAGAATGCATCATCTTAAAAGAAAGTAGTTAGCAGTTCGTAAAGTCATACGAACTATGGAATCACCACTAATAGCGGTGGAACCTCTGCTGAAAGCGGTGAAAGTTGTGGGTTTACTACAGTTTGTTGTTTTGAGATTTTTTTTTTTTAGAGATCTGGAATCCATTTTTCAAGATCATTAGTTAGGAAAAGCGATAACATAGTCGAAAGTACAATATCGGATAGACTAATCTATGGCCAGTCACCTGTCTTCCTGCACATCTGTGGTGGCATGTGACAACCACGCACTGATAATAAAGAGGTGAGGCCGGGCAGATCTGAAAGATCTCGGTGTGAGGAATCTCCTAGTACGATGCATGCAATCGACGAAGGCATCGTGGCGCGGTGGTGCGTGAAGACCACAGGCAAAAACAAGTTGCGCGTGAGGGCCCGGCGTCGAGCTTTTTAGCGCGATTTCACTCCGTCCCAGTAGATTGACAATTGTAGAATTGCGTGGTGGGGCATGGGTCGAATGATGGCGGTCAAAGTACAATAGATCTAATTAAAACCAAACTGGTTGAGGGGAAAGAAAAAAAAAAAACTACCATTAAAATGTATATACAGTGCAATAATGAAAAGGGAAAATAAAAAATGGTGTCCTCTCTAACAAACGCACTCGAATGAATTGAATTTCTAGAGAGAAGGGAGAGTTTCTCTCTCTAAATAGGAGAACAAAGAATCTCTTTTTAATTTTTAATTAATACTTACTTTTTTATAAAATGTCAAGCCTTGTACACTTTAAATTTATAATAGTGTTACATATAATAATTGAATACACAAGTGTCAGTCAATCGTTTTGAAAAAAAATATAGTTTATTATTAAAAATTTTATTTTTTTTATTTGTATCATTTATTTACTTATTTTTTATAAAAAAAATTATACTATATTTATATATTCTTTAATTACAAATATCATTTTTCTTACGTTACTATGTAATAGAAGAGTGAGGAGGCCACGTAGACGGATGAAAAGAGTAGTTCTTCGACCATCCCATTGCCACCCCACCCCACATATGGTTTTTGATAACTTTATTAGTTTGTTTTGTTTAGTTTTTTTTTTTATTATTATTTTTTATGAGAATGTATTTTTTTTCATCATTTTACCAAGGGCACTTGCGTGGAAAATTGATGAAATGTCAGAAACTGACTAAAAACTAAACAACATAATTACGTGTATATTAGAGCGAGTTTCTTTTTTCATCGAATAGATTTAATTCCAAGTTTCTTAAAAGACTAGTTTGTTTTTATAAATAAGATGAATTGAAATTAAAATTAAAAATTAAATAAATTATTATTATAATATATTTTGTTAATATTATTTTTATTTTTAAATTTGAAAAAATTAAATTATTTATTTTATTTTATGTGAGAATTTTAAAAAAAATTATATTGATATTGATTAGGTGAGATAAATTGATAAAAATTATGAAAACAAACAAGACAAACTAAGGAGGTGATGATAGAAAATTGCAAGCTGAAAAAACTTTAAACAAAACTATTAAAAAAAAGAAATACTTCATTTATAAATGAATCTCAGAAAAATATGATGTGAAACGTCATATTATAAATTATATTTTATTGTAAAATAAATATATTAACCATCATACCATATTAAACTATCTTAATTTATAAATTGACTTTGATTATGATAAGATGAATAGTAGATCTAACACTTCTCTTAGAAAAATAGGAAAAAAAAAAAAAGATGAAGAGCATTAACTTGCACCATTAAGACACGGAATCATTCGGCTAAAATTAAAACTTAGTCAAGCATTAGATTAACTCAATAATGCAAGTTCAAAGTATAAATACAGGGAAGAATACAGAGCCAAGACAGGAAAAGAGTACTGTAAAAAAGTTGCAGATCATATAGCGGCAAACCACGATCATGTTGTAGACAGCCGTGGCTTCGAGGATGGACAGAGTTGGAGGATTCAACATTGTATGGAACCCGAGCTGGGTCGGATTGTGGTAGCAGAGCTGTTTTATGACCCTCAACAAGAGTTTCTTTCTTCCATCCTCTTAACTTTCTAACGCAATCTCATTTGATTCCCTCATTTCTTTGTCCTGTATAGAACACGTTTGAGTTCTTAGCTATCAGTCCTCAGTCCTTCAAACTGAGACACACAGAGAGAGAGAGAGAGAGAGGGGGGGGGGGGACAGGAATGGGGTTTGACCATTTCAAATCTTTAGAACCGTTTATGACCGTTAATTTGTTGGTACCGCCAAGAAAAGGAGCCAAACCCAACAGAAAATGTCCACAGTAAAAATCTATCTCCACAAACATTGCCTTATTATTGGGAAATGCAAACTCCATTCAGGCTGTCAATGCCTTCTCTCCAGCTATTCCCAGGAAAACAGCAACAAACCGATAAGGAATTACCCATTATAGACAAACAAGAAAGATTCATTTTTTCCGAGACCATTTGTTAGTCTCTCTCCTCCATTCTACCCACCTCCTCGCCCAGGAGGGATGGAGATAGGAAAGAAACCAAGAAAGTTTCCCTTAGCCAATCTCTTTCTATCCTCCTTGCCATCACCTTCTTCATCATCGATGGCTATCCTCCTGGTCCTTATCTACGCCTTCTTTTCCTCCTCCACCACAGCCTTTTCGGCCTTCGCTCCCTTCGTTCCCCAGGACAACTTCCTCATTGACTCTGGCGCCGATAAATTAGCCACTCTTCCTGACGGAAGAGTTTTCAAAACAGAAGGGCAATCCAAGCAATTCTTACTAGCCAAGGATGACATCAAGGTTTCAGTCGAAAAAGCCGATGTTCCTTCGCCTGTTTACTTGTCTGCGAGGATCTTTGTCCAGGAAGCCACGTACTCCTTCCCCTTGACCCGGCCCGGCTGGCATTGGGTTCGCCTCCATTTCTACCCCCTTGACAATGACCAATTCGACCTCATGAAGGCCACTTTCTCTGTCAACACCGATAAGTATGTGCTTCTACATAGCTTCAACATGAACAACAGCTCAAAATACGTCCTCAAGGAGTATCTTTTTAACGTGACCGAACCACTATTCTCAATCAAGTTCGTGCCCATGAAGAATTCCGCTGCTTTCATAAATGCCATTGAGGTGGTTTCGGCTCCCGACGACTTGATCACCGACGTTGCCAACGAGCTCTCGCCTGTAGGAGATTTTTCGGGGCTTTCTACATACGCTTACCAAACCGCGTATCGGCTTAATATGGGAGGACCCCTCATCACCTCCGGAAACGACACCCTCGGAAGGACTTGGCTGCCCGACGAGTCGTACCTCAAGTCCACAAACTTGGCGAAGAGCGTCTCCGTTGCAACCTCGATAGTCAAGTACCCCGAGGGGATAACGCCCCAGATCGCCCCACAAGCGGTGTATGCTTCTGCTGTTGAAATGGCCGATGCGCAGGTAAGCCAGCCTAATTTCAATGTGACATGGAACTTTGAGGCAGAGTCTGCTTTTGGATACCTCATTAGGCTTCATTTCTGTGACATCGTGAGCAAAGCACTCAATAGCCTCTACTTCAACGTCTACATTAATGGGAAAATGGCGATATCTGATTTGGATTTGTCTCACACCCTGAATGGTTTGGCGATGGCTTACTATAAGGATATTGTGGTTAACGCTTCCTTGATGTCTAATGGACTAAGTGTCCAGATTGGTCCATCTAAATTGGGTTCCGGTGATTTGAACGCCATCTTGAACGGTCTAGAGGTCTTGAAACTAAGCAATTCGGTGAATAGTCTTGACGGAGAATTTGGGGTCAATGGAGACAGGGTAGCTAACGGGAGCACACGCCATACCGTGGCTGCAGTAGGGTTTGCGATGATGTTTGGAGCCTTTATTGGTCTTGGTGCGATGGTGATCAAGTGGCACAAGCGGCCTCAAGACTGGCAGAAGAGGAACAGCTTCTCTTCGTGGTTGCTTCCTCTTCATGCCGGTGACACGAGCTTCATGACAAGCAAGAACTCTTTGGGATCTCAGAAGAGCAACTTTTACTCCTCAACTTTGGGATTGGGCCGGTACTTCTCATTCGCGGAGTTGCAGGAGGCAACCAAGAATTTCGATTCCAATGCAGTGATTGGCGTTGGTGGCTTTGGAAATGTGTATCTCGGGGAGATCGATGATGGGACTCAAGTCGCAGTCAAGCGAGGGAACCCGCAATCTGAACAAGGCATTACAGAGTTCCAGACCGAGATTCAGATGTTGTCGAAGCTACGGCACAGGCATTTGGTGTCCCTGATTGGATACTGCGACGAAAACTCGGAGATGATATTAGTTTATGAGTACATGTCCAATGGTCCTTTCAGGGATCATTTGTATGGCAAGGACTTGCCCCCATTGTCATGGAAGCAGAGGCTGGAAATCTGCATAGGCGCGGCTCGGGGGCTTCACTACCTTCACACTGGCACTGCACAGGGTATCATCCATCGTGACGTTAAGACCACCAACATTTTGCTTGATGAAAACTTCACTGCCAAGGTTGCTGATTTCGGGCTCTCAAAGGATGCTCCCATGGGGCAAGGCCATGTAAGTACTGCAGTGAAGGGAAGCTTCGGGTACTTGGACCCTGAGTATTTCAGGAGGCAGCAATTGACAGATAAGTCGGACGTGTACTCGTTTGGGGTGGTTCTGCTTGAGGCACTCTGTGCAAGGCCTGCCATTAACCCGGCTCTCCCTCGGGAACAAGTTAACTTGGCTGATTGGGCAATGCAATGGAAGAGGAAGGGCTTGCTTGATAAAATCATTGACCCTCTACTTGTTGGCTCCATAAATCCTGAATCAATGAAAAAGTTTGCTGAGGCTTCTGAGAAGTGCTTGGCCGAACATGGGGTGGACCGGCCAACAATGGGAGATGTGCTTTGGAATTTGGAGTATGCTCTTCAGCTTCAAGAGGCTTTCTCTCAAGGAAAGGAAGAGGATGAAACCAAATCCTCTGCCACTGTTCCAGCCTCTCCTGCTGTTGTGGATACCCCACCTACTCCCACCTCTGACAGTCGTCCGGTCTCTAATCCAGAACAGAATAACAGTACTCCAGCTCAAGTTCAGGCCATTGATGAGCATTCAGGAACAGCAATGTTTGCCCAGTTTGCTAATCTCAATGGCAGGTAATTGACACGTGGAATGAGGGTCTATATCAGTACGAGTTTAAGCATCTGCTGGAAGTTCAATATATCATTGGTAATGGTGGTGGTGATGGTTTTACTGCTTTATCATGAGTGGGACATATTAGCAATTCCAAGCTTTGTGCGCTTCCACTTTTCTCATATAATGGTGTGCAATGCTCTATCAAAATGATTGTTCATCTGCACTAGCTCTCCTCTCTGGACTGGATTATTAGGTTCCCATAGTCATGGCCATATTCTGTATTGTCTGTATCGTATGATTAATGTACTGGTATATGAAAGGATGTATGCCCTGCACTACTGGTAATACTATACAATATTACTATTATATTAGAGCATCATGTTTTGTACTTGTATTCAGGGTAGAGTATGCAACTTAAGAGTGATTTTTTCAGCAAGTTAAGGATAATGATTTTATCTGCGTGCGAATCGGTTTTATTTATGTGCCCAAGGACATGGGTAAAGCACTTAATCCTTCAATAATCATCACTTCTTTACCCTGTTTAGAAGGAGGAAAAAAAAAGACTCAAATTATATACGAGAGTATCTAAAGACCGTTCCACCCATCCTCCCACCCCTGAAATTTGCATCTGCCTATGACCGAACAGAATGAGTGACTGGAAATCACAGCTGCAAATAAATAAATGTGTGTGTGTGTGTGTGTGTGTGGAAATACTATCATATTCAAGTGAAAAGTTTCCTCCTACAAGCAGTTAGATGGTCTAAACTCCAAACCTCTGGACTACTACATGGAACAAGTAGAAAATTTATTAAAACCAAAAAACCCATGTAGTATTTTTATTTGATTATGATGACTTTTAATGACCAAAAAATCAGTATTCTCAGCACGATCAGTGATCAAACAAGTGCAGGTTGTCCAAACGAAACAACTGCAGAATAACCAAATTTGGGCCGAATTAATACATGGGTCTGGTCTGGCACATCAAAAGGATAAATCAGGCTGGTAAAAGGCAAAATTTCTCACCCGATTTGGAGCATTTAAACATAGGATAGACCATAGGGATTGGAATAAAGGAATGCGATGGTCAGCATATGTGCTAGAGTTGTGTGCGGCATGTCTATCCAAGTGGGTGCACGCAAGTGATTGCACTTTATTTACCCAAAGTAGACGGTCTAAATTATCTTTAATTCTCCACCACGATTGAATGTGAAAGGTTGCGAGACATGTGATGTAGGGCGATTAGGGGCATAAAGCAGAGATGCCGCAGAAAAAAGGTAGGTCTGTTGAACGAACCAGAGGGAGTGTAGATAAGGATGTGGTCACGTCTCTGTCTCTGTCTGAGAACCAAAAACTAAAAGCTGTGGGTGAAGTTTTTAGAGGCTCCAAACAAGCCCATGTTTATCGGTACCCCAAATGAAAATTCCTACCCATTACGTGTGAGGTCTTACTCTTATCCCTCCCCAATAATACGTCTCAAACGATACATCCACCAACTTTCTCTCGTATGAATATTGTGTATATAAAGCCTTCACAATCAACACCTTCTTCTTCATCTCTCTATTGTTCTCTGTTTGAAACCAACATGGAGAACGATATTGTCAGCATGAGGACCTTTGACATGGATGCACTTAAGACAAATCTTCCACAGAAGTAAGCAAGCTTTGTTGTCGTTTTCTTTTCCAACTGAAGCTGATTTGGTTCATATGGCTCAAAGTAATAGATGTTTTCGTTTTTCAGCAGGAGAGGACTGTCAAGGTATTACTCGGGAAAATCGAGAACATTTACTTGCATGGCTGATGTTCGTTGCCTTGAGGATTTGAAGAAACCAGAACATCCAGAAGCTAAGAAGAGGAAGAAATATTCGGAGAGGAAGGACATCAATCATTCGCCATGTAGAAGAGTTTCCAGTAGCACTCAATGTGCCACTCCATACGTTAATTGAGAGTTTTTTCTCCACATTGTGTATGTAAGTTCAAATTTCAACAATACATGTAAAAGGTTTCATTTTCTGTAGTCGTATTTCAAACCCTCTTTAATGCAATGAACTATGCCTTTTCAAATGAAGCAAGAAGCAATTCCCAAGTTTGCAATTTCATATCATGGATGAGCATCTTCTCTACTAGCAGGACGAATTGAATGCTACCTTTGCTTTGATGCCATTGCATCTTATGATTTAAAAAGAAATATTACATGCACTCAAAGATTGCTGTCCTAAAAAAGGAAAGTCTCAAATAGCACCTGAGAAAGTTGTAACATTATGGTCATTAAGTCAATCACCGAGTTCGTTTGGGTCAATCTCCATCAATGCTACAGTCCAACTAACCTTTAGTTAATTTAGCTAAGGAAAATACACGTCGCTGCTACCATGTAAACCATACAAGGGAATGGAGAGACCAACTAATTGTGTCTAACTCGAGCAAAAGACTAAATATTGAGACCTAAAACAACCATTATGAGCACCAAAAGAATCACCATATCTCCCTAATCGTACAAAATTAGGATGTAAGATGCACCCCTGAGAATCAAGCCCAAGCAAGGACTATTGCAACCTTTTCTTCTTGTTAATGCCGGGATCAGCGTCAAGCATGAGAAGGTCATCATCGTCATCAACCAATTCTAATTTCTTATGATTTCTACTTCCATCACTATCAGCAACACTTGAAAAATCTTGAGCAGCAGCATCAGGAACCTCAGACAGTTTCCTTTTCTTCCCAGAAGAAACACTTCCCATCTCATCATTCTTTTCTGAATCAACTGGCACAGTTTGTGATGCATTTGATGTGCTCCCACCGTTGTCAATAGACTTGTTATCATCCTTCTCCACCGAAGAAGATTGAGTCCATCCAGAGAGGAGCATTCCATCAGGTTCCTTTTCTTCATCAAATTCCTCTCTGCCAGAATATACATGTATACAGATTTTTTTTTAAGTAAACATGTATACAGAAAGAATTTAGTAAGCATATCACGTAAATGGACCACAAACTTGCTACCCCCCCCCAAAAAAAAAAAAAAGCACCACTTTTCTTCAACTTTTTTATCACAGTTTACTAGTTGAAGTTTTGATTACAAAACCCACCCACACATCTTATATGTTAAAGGCAAAGTTCCAAGCACTGCCTGGTAAAAAGTGACTTCTAGAACAAAGTGAAATCATTCCGTTTGTCACTTCAAAAATGAGACTAATTTAAGCCAAAAATCTATTTTCATAACATAACTCACTCACAAAAATACCATTTCACAGAATTTACTCAAAAAGGTTCTGGCGCAGAGTCCCTGTATCCACAAACTAAATTCAAATTTTATATGCACATATTTAGTTTTTTATCTATAAAAAAATAGATCAGAAAAGCCATGCACATAAAAGTAACTATATCATGAGAAAGTATAAATATTTGACAAATAACATCTGAAAACAAATGCCAAAACTTTAAATGTCAATTGAAGCCATCCACATAGTTGGGAAAATTGTGAATCCGAACAAGGACTTCACACATTAGATAGGAAGCTTATACTCGAACATATACATGAGGTAAAGAAAAACCTGTGCTTGATATTGATATTGCAAGTAAGTTCCTGTTTTAGATCCTCAACTGTGATGGTCGTCCCACTAGTAATTGGAGAAGGGAGCTCACACAGCACCTGAATGTGATTTTGTTTTAATCAGTAAACAAGAGTTTTATTGGTAATATAGAGTAGGCATAGCCCAGCACCTGAATTTAAATTAGAGAGAGAGAGAGAGAGAGAACAAAGATACGTTGAGAACGAACGACTAAGTGAATATTAATCAGAAAAAAAGAAATATACCTTCTCAAGATTGGCTGCATAATTTGCTACCATGTCTTCATCAAGATCATCACCAACTTCATAAAGAAGTGCCGACCCATGCATAATAAGTGGAAAGTACATCCCAAGCTTGGCCTTAACAATCTTTTCAGCAAAGTCTCGCAACTTAGCAC
Source organism: Juglans regia (assembly GCF_001411555.2). Classification (NCBI taxonomy): domain Eukaryota; kingdom Viridiplantae; phylum Streptophyta; class Magnoliopsida; order Fagales; family Juglandaceae; genus Juglans; species Juglans regia. Next base: position 5,557,875 of record NC_049913.1, read on the forward strand.
GGTGAGTATTGATCTCGAGCGTTAGTGGTGTCTATTTTCAAGTCATATCAAATATGAGCACATTGCAATTAAGAATAACATGGCAATTAAAAATAAATAACAAAGTTAAATGTGGGAGTGGAGGGGGAGAGGAATAGAGATCTAACATACCTCTGAACAAACATAGCAAGATTTGTTAGGTTCAAATGGTTCCACTGGCATCAGCAGCATCTTCCTTGTTGGATGCTCTAGACAATATGTCATCCTATATATCCCAATCAGATCAGAGGTCAGCTCATACTATAAATTAATCTCCAGAAACAGTACCTCATCAGCATTTAACGTGGTAAACAGGCAATCAAAATTTCCATATCGATCGGTGTCCTTCACAAGTTCTTAATCTAAAAATTATTAATAGTAGTATTTACATTATCCTGGGGTCGAAACTATCTTACTCACTTGAACGAAACAAAATATGTCAATAGGCATTGCAAGTAGAACCTTCCCCTTTACCCCTAAAATCAAGCCAACCAAAGACAAATTCTTGAATGGACGACCATGAATTTACTTGCATCATTATGCATACAGCATCTTCTTTTTCGTTTTTTACCAGCTGGGGGTCAGCAAAAGTAACATTTTCTTTAATGAAACATATGCGTGTGGGTGTGTGACCATGAATTCAGATCCTAAAGGCTCATTAACAAATGAGGCAAGGCAGCCACCCTATGCAAATAACTGCAACTCAATGAACATGAATCCACACGAAACAAAAACTGTCAGACCATTGCTTTCACCATCACAGCAATAGGGAGAATACACTCATACAAAAATCTAAAGGAAAAAACATATTTCAATAGAACAACAAACAAATGGAAAAGAACAAAAACTGTGCACACCTATAGTTGTTTGTATCATTTTGCAGCACCTTGATTGCCTCTATTACAATCAACCCAGCAATAATAGCATTTGTTGTTGCAACAGCATGGACAATATTACCAGCAATACCTTTAGCTTCAAAAAGGCTATGCAAAGGGATTCCAAAAGAAGAAGCCCTTATATTTGCAGCAGCAGTCACAAATTCCACAGCTAACTGATCATCTTTGTCAAAAGTCAGGTTCCCAAATTCCTGCTTGCCCACAGAGAAGAATAAGAAATAAAAATACAAAGAATGTAGTTAGCATGGGAAAGATAAAAAATGATTAAGAGCTTCATCCAAATACAGCCAATCATTCAACCCAACCTTCTCCCTCTTCACAAAAAATAGTTTGAAAGCCTCCAAAAAGATTCTAGAATTTTCCATGAGGCTCCATATATCTTGTGGGTTCTTCATTCCCAGAGATGCCATAGCAGATACTGATGACGGGTCATCTGTTGCACCAAAAATATTTCCATTCTGTTGAGCCAGTCCATTGAGCATAACATCCCTACTATATACAGGTCTTGGCCTATTACGGTTTTTCCATGTCTCTTCATTGGATAATGCTACTTCAATGTTATAACCAAACACATGGTCATATATTCTCCTTCCATATTGTTCAATGTCTTCATCTTTCCTACGTTCAAATGCATCTTCTGCCTGTTCTGATGAGCTAGCAGCATCAGTAGAATGCACATTTAAATCGTTCTCCTGATTCTTGTCTCCAAATAACTTTGCAAAAAGAAGGTCCTTTGCCCAAACAATACAGTGAACAAACTGCAAAAATTAAAGAAAGATGTCATAGCCCTGGACTTATCTGGAGAATCATCAGGATGATGAGTCATTTAACCCTTCTGACAAATTATCATTTACCGAATAAAAAATTTAATTACTCTAAGCTTGTAGAAATGGTACAAGATTATGCATTTTTTGAGTTAATTGTTCAATTAGAATGGAAACTGCATTTGCAGACAACAATCTATTTAAAGTCCAAAGAAACTGTGGTCAAAATAAATTAGAAGTTGCCAGTTAAAGCTTTCATGTCTCTTGTAAAGGGAAGTTTCATTTTTAACGGATATCACAGTATTGAACATTGTTCTTGGTCCCTTGAATGCTGCAGCTTTGCCTCCAACCCCCCATGTCATATGCTCATTATTATAGGAATTCTCGCTTAAAAATACACAGATAAAAAAATATATCAGCAGTAAGTACTATTTCTATAAGAACTCAACAATGCACTGTCTAGCAAAAAAGTATTAGTTCTAGTTCACAGCTAACTACTGCCAACTAAAGGCTTGTGTTTTCTAATACAAACATACTGAAACAGTTACTGAAAAACCAAACAATGACAACCAATAAACATGTGAAATACCTTTGATGGAGTACTGGTAATGGTACAGACAGGATATGTTTTTGGGGCAGGTTTTGGCTGACACTCATAGCACTCTGTTCTTCCCTTCACATGTACAGTTACCTGCTTCCACAAAGTAGTAAAAAGAGGGAAAATTAACCATAGTCAGTGAAGGAACAGCAATCTAGTATGCTACAAGTTGACTGCATGGAATAATTACCATACAATTGTTCCAATCAAAAACATTACCATACAATTGTTATAAGCAAACCATCCATGTGAACACTACAGATGCTATAAATGTGGCCAGAATGTAATTTTCCTGGATTGAAACATCTCTGGCAACATAAATTAGAGTTGTGATTTGCATGGATTGTGTGAGCTAACAAATCCACTTTTTGAAATTTGTGTGTGCACGTATAAACATAGGGCCAATACAATTATGAAAGAAGGAAAGATATCAGACAAAAAAGCATAATTGAATAAATTCCATATCATAGAGCTGTTTTAGTATAACATTAGATAACATATTTCAGACATCTATAAGATAGTAGATCACCTGTCCAAGGAAGCCAGTTGTTCCACTTTCAACCAAAGGGACTTCAGCTGCCAAGCATAGGCGATTCACATGTCGCCTCGCATCTAAGTTGTCAAGTCCATTCAGAACAACATTAAATTGCTTGAAGAAGTCCACATTAAAGTCAGGATCCTTGACATTTGCATGGTATGGTGTAATTTTTATGTGAGGCCTAAATTTTAAGACAGCTTCCCGAGCAACCTGGTGGAATATTCTATGAGAAGATCGTACAAAGGAAGTGCCAGCACAAGAAAAAATTACAGCAGGATTTTGACGATGTACTTACTTTGGCCTTGGATTGCCCGACATGTGATTGCCGGAATAGAAATTGTCTGTTGAGGTTGCTCACTTCTATGGTGTCCATGTCAATCTGCAAATTAGCATTAACAAATGCACAAGAAAAATGATGTAGGAGGCAAAGAAGAAAGAATAACAGTAAGTGATGAAGGAGTTCCCACCATGTCAAGCTTGACAATCCTGTGCTGAACTGAGGAGTCGGGGCTCAAACTAACTAGTTGAATACCATATATGAACATCAACATAAATGAGTCGGTTCAACTGCTAATGAAGTTAATAACCACGAGACTTAGGCTCATTTGTCTATAACTACCACACATGCGAACTATTAATAAAATAAAAATTTGTATCTACTGAACCAAGTGGGAAATCCAAGCTTACAAAATTCATGATCATATACGGCATAGCATGTATGGGGAAAAGATTAAAGACAGCATGAGAACTTTTCTTCCTTCAATTTCCCAAACCTCAAGTTACAATTTCCCATAACCACCATCAGAGGAACCCTAATCAACCACTAAACCCTCCGAAGAAGAACACATCAACTTCAATCAACTGGAAAATGAGATGTGGAACACACGAATTAAACCGTATAAACCCTAGAACCCCCTCAAATAACAAAGCCCTAGTAAAAGCAACAGAAAGCAAAGTAAAAAGAAACCCATCCATAAGAGTCAATAAAAATGTAAGAAATAAGAAGATAACAATAGCAAAAGTCAAATATACTCACAATATGAATATCTTGGAAGCCAGAGAGAGCAAGAGTCTTGAGCAACTCGCAACCGATACCACCTGCCCCGACCATAAGCACTCTCGCACCCTACAAAGCCCCAAAAAAAAACCCATACAACTTACTTCAATTAGAGTTCGGAGAGAAATTTAAAACCAAACCACATAGGGTTTTGCCCCCCCGGGGGGGGGTATTTTCTGGTGTACCTTTATGGCAGATAACTGCTGCTGGGAAGCCATGGTAGGAGGAGAAGACAGAGACGAGGAATAGTGACTGCGAAATTGGAATACGAAACGTTGAGATTATGTAGCATAAGAAAGAGAAGGAAGGAGAGAAAGAAGGGTTGTGGGGAACCGAACGCGGGACGTGAGAGAAAGATGGTGATGGTCGGCAGACTCTAAGAGGTCATCACCGTAGCCTTCGTGGAAAGGGGCAGCAGCAAAGCCGAGGCGCCAAATAAAAAAGGAAAAAAGATCAATAGTAGGAGTGAGCAAAAAGTGATACAACAAGTCTTCTCTCCCTCCCTCTCGCTCCCTGTGTCTCGAACGAAGGCGTGGATTTCACTGTCGATGGTCTGAGCTGAGGTGGTGTTTGGGAGCTGGCATTTTTTATTTTCCCCCGAGTCTCCACTCTCTAGTCTCTCGCTCGGGTTGGATAATCGTTTTATTCCAAAGGTGGCGTTTGGACTTTTGGAGTCAGCCTTCGTGTTTTTTTAAGATTGTTTTTTATTTTTATTATTATTATTCTCGCGAAATAAATTAATTAGATAAAAGTTTAAATTTACTTTTCAAAGTTGAGAAAATTGGTACTTGATGATGGGTGTGTTACTTTTTGCTTGTGTTATTGTTGAAATGACCGATGAGATGAAAATTCATACATTTTAAAAGTAATATTTTATTAATAAATTATCTATTATTAATTGAAATAATTTATAAATAATAATTATTATTAATTAAAATTAGATGAAATGAGATTATTTCATCTCACTACTATTATATCCAAATGGGCTCATAATAGACAGCTTCTATAAGAAAGAAAATGCCAATTATCTACTCTTTGTACAAATAATTTTTTTCAGTATGTTCAACATTTTCAATCACTTTACCAAGTCTCACGTTCCAACTTTAAGTTTGAACTCCCAACATGATACGATAATATTATGTAAATATGTAACTTGTTTTTATAGTGATTGATGGGACCATTTTTTTTTTTTAAGAAAATGCTCCAGGATGCATCTGGACAAAATTTATCATTTTTTATTTTATTTTTTTACTTAATTATTAAGAAAATATTTTTAAATGAGTTTGTGATTTTTTTTAAAATGTTTAAAAATATTACAAAATGCTTGAACAAAAAATATATAAAATAAAAAAGTACATCGGTTGGAATTCTCGGATCCACTCTCGATTTCCCTAGCAGATGCTTTCTTTTGCACACACACCTTCCTTTACTTCTAGGTTGCATTTGGTTCTTTAATCGAACTCGATTCAAATTTAGACTTCTTCTAACATTCAAATATCCGACTCTTAAATTACTAAACTTATCTCAACTCAAAACTTATTTACACGTAAAACTCACAATATTTTTCAACTCAACATCTCTTTACACACAAGACTCACATCTTTTTTCAATTTCTCATAAATACATATAAACTCATCTTAACATACGAACACATATAAAATCATTTTAGGTGAACCTCACATAACTCACCCTTCCATCTCAACTATTATTATTCATAAAAAACTCAGCTCAACTCAACTTGACATATAAACATAGCCTAATGTAAAACCTTAACATATGGGTCGTGCTACATCCACTAATGTAGTCCAAACAATTTTTTTGATAAAGTCATTTGGCTTTTATTTTTATTTTTTTATAAATTTTTTTATATCTTTAAATTTTTTTTTTTTAAAAAATACAACACCTTTAAAAGATATTTTCTTAATCACTAAATTAAAAAAAAAAAAAATTTGAATCGAAAAAATGTCTCAAAAACACCTTGCAAGCATTTCCTTATCATATTTGACAATATGAAAGCATTCGCACCTAACCATATAGCCCACACGTTGACATAATATTTTAAATACTAAAACAAAATATAAAATTCTCATCTCACTCCCCAAACCTGCTCTAAGAATTCCCATTCCATATTAGAATATGATTGCTCAATAAGTGCCATCCTAAACTACCTTCTACATTAAATCATATTTTATTCACTTACCTAATTAGTTAGTTTAATGCACATAGAATTGAAAATATTACCTATCTTTTTTACACTTTTGTTGCATATTCAGCCAAAAAATATATATAAAAAAAAAGAGAGAGAGAGAGAGATAAAGTATCAACTGCATAGTTTTTATTATATTCCACAACTAATTACCTTGAAGACTTCCTATGTTCACAAGTTGTGGGCTAAAATGAGAGCATTACTTTTGCAAGATTATTGTATTGAAATTGTATGAGCGAATATAATCACTTTTGCAAGTCTTGATGTAAATATTTGTCTTTAGACTTTAAGAACCATTCATTTGGTTTTAGTTGTCAAATTGGCTTTTTTCTACACGTTGAATTATTGTTAGAATAAGGTCTACAAGTACATAAAATAAATTAATTAATCTAAAACATGATAGATTGAAATTTAAAGTGCCTTAAAATGTTGAATGAGTCATATATGTTGATTTTGAGTTCTTATATTTTTAAATCGGTATATAAAGTATATTATTTACATAATTTAAATGATAATATTTAATTTATATGATTCAAAATTTAAAATTTATCTTTTAAATCAAAATATATTATATAAATATTTTATTAAACGTGTTTTATTTAAAAAATATAAATTTTAATTAATTTTAGCTTTAAATAATAAATACTTATCAAGAAAGTAAACGAATTATGGCAACAATGTATTGTCTTGCCACGTCTAACCATTCAATTGGTGGATCTGAGCAAATACTTGTGCGCCCACAAAGGACACATGGCTTGTTTGGAAGTCATCCCATATTTTGGAATAGACAATGCTAACTAACTTTCTTAGTTTGACCGTTAGTGTTTTTTAATTTTGATTTTTTTTTTTATGAATGTATATAATTTTTTAAATATTTAAATATATTTAAAAGAATTAAAAATACACCAGGGGCGCTAGGTTGGGCGTCCCTAACATTATCCTTTGGCATTTCGCATACTGTCCATACGTTTATTCCGTTATCTTCGGTCAAATTGACAAATTTAAGGATGGTGTGGATATTGAGTTTAAATGAGTTAATTAAAATATTATTAAAATATTATTTTTAATATTATTATTATTTTGAAATTTAAATATTGAATTATTTATTATATTTTATGTAAAAATTTAAAAAAATTGTAATAATGAGATGAGATGAGATCGTTCTTCTATTCAAATAAGCCCTTGGATTAGGTCCTGTTTGGATATAATAAGTGTTTCATCTCATTTTATTATTATAATTTTTTCAATTTTCTATATAAAATATAATAAATAATTTAACTTTTTTAAATTTTAAAATAATAATAATATTAAAAAATAATATTTTATTCAACTTTCATCTCAATTTATTTCCTCTAAACTCATTATTCATCATTTTATCTAAACTCACTATCCAAACCGCAACATTCTCGTATGGCTTGATTCGTTGAACACTCGTTATCGGATTGACTCGTTAGTCTTTTATTGTAGGGGCGTGACTCAATATATTATGGTTTTGGGCTCTAAGATGAGCAATTGATTCGAAGAAACGAAGAGAAATATATATATCTTTATATATATAAAATGGTTATTAAATAGTAAATCTTGTTTTAACGATTTTTGTTTTTTTTATTAAGATTAACGCCCTTTTTCCAAATCCATTCATGTACTGTGAATGTAACAGTTACAAAGAAGACATTGCAGCTTAATTAAATACTGCATTTTGATTTATAATTTCAAAACAATTATTTATTGGCTGTTACAATTCTCCAATTGACAATTACATATTAAAAAAACAAATATAAATGAATAAAATTTAAAGAATAATCCACACAAATGCATGTCCATCAAACATTTTATCTGTTATCAATTCATGCCGATACATTTGCATGTACATGTATTCTGCCATTGATTGTATTTACTCTATTAGACATTAATATCGTCTAATTAACGTTATAATTATCCAATTGACAATTACATATTTAAAAAAAAATAGAAATGAATAAAATTTAAAGAATAACCCACACAAATGCATGTCCATCAAACCTTTTATTTATTATCAATTATTGCTGATACATCTACATGCACATGCATTCTGTCATTCATTATATTTATTCTATTAGATATTAATCTCGTCTAATTAATGTTACAATTCTCTAATTGACAATTACATATTAAAAAAAAAAATACAAATGAGTAAAATTTAAAGAATTGGTAGTGCTACCCATAAGTCTTACATCCACTTAAAAACATGTCATTTTATCTTTTTATCCTATTTTACTTACAAATATGTCTGGAATCATTTTCATTATGTGGGTAAAAAAGTAAAATTATATGTTTTTAAATGGGTGTGCAGGGTGCAAGGTTTATGTCTATAATTTTTCTTAAATAATAATTCACGCAAACGTATCAAGTACACATTCACATCCGAATAAATCCCCTATATTTCTCATTGAGTTTATATTCATCTTTATGCTGTTGGAAGCTACTAGGGATTTACTCTGGTTAAAAGTATTGATCTATATTAATCATCATTTTTTAGTTATTCAAATATATGGTCTATGTTTATATTCATTTCTAAATTCCAAAATCAAAATTCCCCTCTATTTTGGTTTCAAATTGTATTGATCTTTTTGCTGTTGGGAGGTATTCAGATTTTGCTGGGTTTAAGGTAATCATCTGTATCTTTACTAATCTGTTTTATGTCAACTATTAGAGAAAAAAAAATAATATTTAGCCTTCAAGATTTACATATTTCGCACCAGTTTTCTATCAATGAGTTACTAAATATTAATAAATAAATATAAGTAAATATCTCATGTATATAACTAACATTTCATAATTTTAAAAGTATTAAACTAAACTATCCTAAATCTGAAATTTTGAAAGGAAGAATTTGAAACTCATAAGCCTTTTTAGTTTAAAATATCCTAAACTACCCTTTACTAGGGACTTACTCTGGTTGAAAATATTGATCTATATTAATTAGCATTTTTTAGTTCTTTAAATATATGATTTATGTTTATCTTCTCTTATAAATCCCAAAATCAAAATTTCCCTTTATTTTAGTTTTATATTGTATTGATCTTTCTGCTATTGGGAGGTATTTAAATTTTCATGGGTTTAAGGTAATCATCTGTATATTTATTAACCTGTAACTATTAGAGAAAAAAATGCATTCAATATTTGCATATTTCACACCAATTTTCTATCAATAAGTTACTAAAGATTAATAAATAAAATTAAGTAAACATCTTGAGCATATAACTAACATTTCATAATTTTGAAAGAAAGAATATGAAACCCATAAGCTTTTATAGTTTAAAATATCACAAACTATCCTATGCTTACTATGTTGTGTTCTTTATGCTATTATAATCTTATTTTTTTAGGTATAGGGAGCTTTTGAGTTGAATAGGTATAAAATTATACACAATCAAACCATAAATGAATAAATTCAGGCACAAAACCACAGCAAAACAAAAAAACAGAATACTTAATAAAACATATACTTACAAAAATTGAAAGAAATAAATGCTAAGCTCCGAAGCCCCTCACCAAAAATCAAAAGAGTAAAATAAATGAAAAATAATGCAAGAGAGGAGAAGAGAAGGCTCGAATTTGCAGCAAAATAGTAACAAGATCATAGAGATTAAAACGTAAGCTATTATTAGACGAAAAAGAAAGAGGAGAGTTGTCGCACAACCAAATTTGTAGATGAAGAAAGATGAAACCGAAAAATCTTCTGAACACAGATAGAGGGAAAAGAAATGGAAATGAAATGGCATTTTTCATAATCTTGAACCCGAAATACTAAGGGAACGACGGAGAGAGGGTGGCGAGAATGGAGGTCCAGCTATGCTCACGAGTTGGGGTTAAAACAGGGCATGGGTTGGGGCAAAAAAAGAGCATGAGATGGGAGAGAAATGGAGGTGAAGGCAGATGGTAGTTCTCACCGGGAAGCGTAGGGCACGAGAGAGAGAGAGAGAGGCTCATGGATAAGGCTTGCAATGGAGAAAAATAGAGGAAACCAAGAAAAGGAATAAGAAGGAAGGCATTGGCACGCAAGAAAATAAGAAAAGGAAAATAAAACCCTAAGGGCTGGCCAAAATGATGTCGTTTGAGGAAGAGAGGGTTGGGCTGAAAACAAGCCCACGAGTTGGGATTCACAAAGCCAAATGGGCTGGGCCCAAAACAGAGAAAATCCATTAAAAACAAATCCTATCTGAAAAATACAGATCCAATAAAATAAAAAGACACACAAAAAGCCAAAACGACACTATTTGAGGAAGATATGGTTGGGCTGAAAACAAGGCCACAGGCTGGGCTTCACAAAGCCAAACGGGATGGGCTCAAAATAGAGAAAACTCACTAAAAACAAACCCTATCCGAAAAATACATGCCCAATAAAATAAAAAGACACAAAAAGAAATAGAAAAAAGGTAAATAAAGCATAGGCATTTTAATGTCCTCTCTATTGAAGTAATACAAGATGAAGAAAATGCTGAATTGTCATCCTAAAATCAAAATTATCTCAAACAATTTTCATAAAACTATGAGCGATGTATATTTATATAACCATGTTATAGATTCTATTAATACTCTTATTTTATAATATATCACAACGTGTAATTATTTATAAATTACATAAACATTACATCGTTATTTAATTAACCAAAAATATTACGTTCTTAATAATAAAAAATTAGTTCTTAATAATAATAAAAAAAAACTAAGCAAACGTGTATTACACGTTGTTTTCCCTGTGTGTGTATATATATATATATATATATATTTATGGATGAAGTAAAAAGAAGGGAAGATACATTATTGTCGTATGTGTAAATTGCAAGGAAAGTAATTACTAAAAGGTGGAAAAAATTTAGTAAAAAAAATAAGGAGAGATTTGAATTTAGAGATGAGTTGAGATGGTTTGAAATATATAATAGAAGTTGAATTATTTATTATATTTAGTGTGAAAATTTAAAAAAATTATTTTAGAATTTAAAAATGTTAAATTATTTATTATATTTGATGTGAGAATTTGGAAAAGTTATTTTAGAATTTGAAAAAGTTGAATTATTTAATTATATTTTGTGTAAAAATTTGAAAAAATTATAATGATGAGATAATATGAGTTAAGATGAGTTGAAGTGAATTTTAAATCTAAATCTCTCCAGAGAATAAATAAATGAAAAAATCTTCTTTGCAGCCTACTGTTGGGAGAAGCCCCAGCACACTCAACATGCTGGGTTGAAAAAAAAAAAAAAATTATGTGAGGTGTGTGAAGAGTGTAATGTACAGTAGGCTGATGAGTAACATTTCTCTAAATAAATATTGGAAGGTGAAAAAAATATTTATATATCCAAACGATGAAGAAGTCAGTCAGAAGGGTAGCTTTGTCCAGGGACCGGAGCACACTGCTCCGAACAACCAAACACAACGGAAGAGTCGTGGGCCCCAATAAACGAGCACCTAATTCCTCGCGTTTACGGTTTTAGCAGTACTCGCCATTCGATGGCGCCAACGACTTTTCCTTCGCCACTTGGTCAATCTCCATTTGCTGAGCCCAAAGCCCCAAACAACCAATCAAATTCCGTCACTGACTGACTGTAAAATCATAAAAGGTCCGAGCGAGATACACACAATTTTATCCCTCTCTCGTCTCTTCGTTACCTTCTACAGTGAGTTTGCAGTCTCTCCCTGCTCGAGAGAAAAAAGAAGATGAAGAAAACGCTCTTCCTGAAAGTTGAAACCTCGCCATGGCACCAACAAAGGATTGAGTAGTAATAGGATTTCCATCCGGAGCCGTTTACCGTTTACCCTCCCTCTCTCTCTGTCCTCTCCCTCTCTCCGTCCGACTGTGTTGCGAAGAAGAAAGAGAGCCTTCTCGGACTGAAGCATATGTGAATCAAATTGTCGCTCCAAATTCAGGTTTCGATTACAAAACTCAGGTTATGTTTCTTTTTCAAATTGTGGGCTTTCTTATTTTATTTTCCTTTCGTTAAAAAAATTGTTTATGGTTAACAAAAATAAGCAATGCACTATTTTTCTCTCCTCAGCGTTTTCTCGAACTCGGGCGTCTTCATGGAGCCAATGGTTGAAGTGTTTCCGAGTAATCACACCACTATGAGTGGTACTGTCTCTGCATGTCCTTAATCACTTGTATTTTACATAATTTGGACCCGGTATCACCATTTCTTGTAACTTTTCTGTTATACTTGGAAATAAGGGGAAACCAATTTTTGGATTAAAATGAAAATGAGGTTAATTTTGTGAACTACAGAACATATATTATTTTTCTCCTAAAAAAATCTCCAATAACAGACGTTTTGTGCCAAAATGATTCGATACATTGCTTTCCCATTTCATTGAAACATTTTTTTTATTCGACTGGGTGCAAAGTGGTTGATTTTCTCTTTGAATTATTTGAGGTGTCGAGGGCCTGTACACCTCCGGATTAGTTGGGACGCTGTTCCGGTCACCGGTGCCAATAAAAAAATTGTAACCTTTCACATTATTTCCTGTCTTCCATAAAATTTATCAAACTAAATAATTGCTCATTATTTGGATATCGTGCTTGTTTAGAAAAGACGGGCCGATAGTCTTTTCCACATCATACTCTCTCTGCTTGTAGTTTTCCCAATAATAAGCTTTGCGATTGTATGGTATCATTCATTTTGCTTTGTTATGCTTGTGCATGTGATAGTTCATGCATCGCAATCTGTTTCGAGATCAGGGTTTTACCAAACGGGATATAAAAGACTGAAGTTTTCGGATAGTGTAAATGAGTGTGGAAACATGGCTGTCTCTGCAAGCATGCCTAATGATATTGAACAGAAGAAACCAAAGACCTCCCCAGAAGTTATTGATTACCGCGATCCTTTTGCTATCCCTAACTTGCTGGAAAGCTTAGACTCTGGTAAATATGGAAGTGTTACAAAAGATATAGAAGCCCTCATTGCTCGAAAGATGCAGATGCTGCACCCTTACTATGCAAAGTATCCCAAACTTTCAAATACATTCTTGGAAGCAGAAGAGAAACCTAGTAATGGGGCTTTGAAACACACTACTCACTTGTCAGATAATAATGTCATTGATTTGGAGGATGACAACATTGCAAATAATGTTAAAGCTGTAGCACCGCCTGTTGTAGTTATTGACTCAGACGAGGAAGACAATGTACATAAGAAGACTTTTGTTCCTTTTCAGGAGATTGTCTTGCCAAGACCAGCTGGACAATTTCTCATGAAGGACTTTTTGGTAAGCCAGCCCTGCATTTGTAATCCTGGAGTTGCATGTTTTAGGATGCAGACATGAATGAAATAATCAAAACATGCTTGACACTCACAGACACTAAACAAACTACAAGCACTGATTTAAATTTGGAGAAATCACAGTTTGATAAAAATGTGTTTAAACCTTTTTCCTATCCAATTTTTGAAATATATTTATATTCTTTTACTGGAATTTCTTTAAATGGATCTTATTGAAGTTTGATATATATATATATATATACGTACTTTTAAATTAAAAAAAATTGATTGGAGTGAGCCTATTTCTGCCAAGTCTTAGGCTTACTATATTCCATGCATTTTCTAGAAAGCTAAAACAAAATATAAATAATTACAGGCCCATATGTGTAAGTAAGTCAACGTTTTTGCAAGTTATGCCTTGTTCACCACTTTTCTTTGTCTTGTGGTGTAAAAGTTGGATGTATTTAAATTTCAGTTGCAACATACCTTTATTAGTGGTATCAATTGATTACATTCTTTTATTTTTTATTTTTATTTTTACCATGCATGCTTACTATGAAAAACGAGTAAGTTAATATGCCTCTAGTGAGTAACATTTTTGGTGTTTAGAAGTTTGTTGTTTCAGTGAAGTGTGTACATACAGTATGCACTGTAATCATGTTTCTACCCTTTGTTTTCCATTGAGGTTACGAGTTGCTCATCTGGAATCTTCAAAAGTATCATCTTTGATAGTGTGGCATTCATTATGGTTTGTTTTGACTTGGGTTAGCGCACTTATCTGCGCAAGCCTGATCACCAGGACCAGTAGCAGACCCTTTGACACTTCGAGCCAGATTCAATTCAACTGCTGTTGTTGGTTTTCAACCTGATTGTAGCTTTTACACAGGCTATTCCCCATGAAGAAAAATTACATTTGATTTAGTGTTGTAATGTGAATTTGATGTATTAATGATTTTGTTCTTTTATGTTTTTCCTAGTTTTTTTCTTGGTCGGTCCTTTCCCTTATGCCTTCTTTATTTTTATGTTGATAATTTGAATAATGGTATGGTTTCTTTCTTAATTTATTACATTAATTTCATTTCATCCAATGCCCAATTTGCTGGGTGTTTTTTCATGTTATCTGATTTTCAGTTTAGGTTTTGTTACCATCTGCAAGTGTGAGTCAGAATTGTAACTACAAGATGAGAAATTTTTCCTATGAAATGACACAATGTTTCCACTTTCTAGATATTGTTATTTATTGTTTCGATAACATTTTAATCCTTCCCCCCAATTATTGGTAGGATTTCCGTGTTCCTCTTGGTCATGCCAGAAAGGGTGGAGCGCAGCGAGAAGAAGCAATTGCTGAACTTAAAATCAAGAAAGAAAAGGGTGTTTATGTTGGTGTAGAAGATGAAGACAGTCATCAGATTGATCCTGAAGATGATGGTCTGGAAGATATGTGGAAGGAGATGACGATGGCACTAGAATGTTCAAAGGTATTAAAAGTTTAGCCATCATCAATAAAATACGTGGTTGTTTCATTATTAGTTTCTTCATTCACCGATCAAAAAAATTATTAGTTTCTTCAGTCAATTTTTTTTTTTCCTCTGAAATGAGATAGACCTATCTTTTTTCTCCCACCCTTTTCGTTTGATTTTGTCATAATTCTTCACTTCAGTGCCTTGGTTAATCTTGTTGCTAATATTTTAGAAATTAAGTTATTTTTTATAATGTTAACTATTTTTAGGATTGTTGAGTCTTACATACCTGTGGATAAGGAATGTTTTGCAAACCAAATAGCAAATCACACGCAAATCCATTTATTGATGCTTGTTTTTTTTTTTACTTATAAAAAAACAAGCATCGATACTTAATTTAAGGGAAAGTGGTAGATTAGAGATCAAGGACAAGATTTTTCACGTTGAATTTAGTTAAAAGATCGTGGTGACTTCCATCTTTGTAGACTAAAGAAGATGATTTCTCCCAACATATCTTGCAAAATATCTTTCTGCGAAGAAGTCATTGCCAGGTGGTTCTGCTGGATGGAATCTCCTTAGTGTAGCTGAACTGCATGTTTATTTCTGCTATTTTAAATATAATTCCAAAATATTTCCCATGCTGAAACCTTTCTTCCTGTACTTCTTAGTTATCTTTGCATTTCATAGGCTATTTTCTTGTTTTTCATATTGTATGTTTATCTTCTGGTTCTTAAAAACTAGAAATTTTCTCGGACACCTGGTGTCAATAAAAAAACTAGAATTTTTATGTATTTTTAGAACAAGCGTTAGCAAAAATGTTCTGCTTATTGTTATGCTTCAAAATTGCTGTGTAAGCTCTGTTAATATGAATCGTAACTCAATCCTAAAAATCTAGCTTTTGATTTGTGGTGTTTGTTTTGCGTTACGAAAAGACTAGAAAATGGTTGCATGGTCATTCAACCTTGTTAGAAACTAGGGATCCTTTTTTATAAATGTGGAATTGGTATGAACCACTTCCTATTATTTACTATAATATTGATCTAATTTTTTGCTGCTTTCACTAGGATGTCGCTCTAGACCCTTCATCTGATGAACAATTGAAGGAAGGAGGGGAATACTGTGATCATTCTTTTGTCTTAAAGGATGATCTTGGCTATGTTTGCCGCATTTGTGGCGTTATAGACAGAGAAATTGAGACCATATTTGAGTTCCAGTACAATAAGGTGAGGACTGTCAGTGCATTTATTCAATTTTTGTATAACTGTACTCCTTTAATTTGCTAATTTGTCCAACAGAAATAAATCACAATCAGGTGTATTAACTGGTGGTCCTTTTTTGTATTTAAATAATTGTGTGATAATTTGTAATGCCTCAATAGAAGGCCCAAACCACATATCCTATACTTTAAAAGGACTAGTCAATGATATAATTGGAGCTCCACTGAAACATTATAAAGAGCAAGAACTTCTCCATCCCAAACAATGTGGGATCCCATACACCACCCACCTTATCCTCGTATCATATGGGGTATCACAATCTTCACCCCTTGAATTCCCGACGTCCTCGTCGGGCCCATTTGTCGTCGGTGACACGGCTCAAGTTCCACATTTATGGTTGGGATAGGCTTTGATACCATTTGTAACGCCCCAATGGAATGCCCAAACCATATGGCCTATGACTATACTTCAAAAGGAATAGTCAATAACACAATTGGAGCCCCACTGGAACATTATAAAGAGAAATAACTTCTCATTCTCAAGCAATGTGAGATCTCATGCACCACCCACCTTATCCTCTTGTTATATTGGGTATCACATAATTGCTGTTCTGTTTTGACTTAAGTTGATCAGTTCATTGATGTTAAATAATATCAAGTTTAAGTTCTGTAAAGTTGTGCGTATTTGTTCTGAAATTAGAGCCTTAAATGGATTTGCTTGAACCCATATCGAGGTTATGTTAGCTAATTGTCTTCTTTTGGGAATTCAGGATCCTTTTGGTAAGTACTTTTCTTTTCATTTCAGGTCAAAAGGAGTACCCGAACTTACATGCCCGATTCTCGGAATGCCAAAGACAAAGACTCAACTGATATATTCAGAGTTAAACTTTCTGAAGATGATCAGATGGTAACTGAAATATTTGCCCATCCTAGGCATACAAAGCAAATGAAACCTCATCAAGTAGAGGGTTTCGATTTTCTTGTCAGCAACTTGGTGGGTGATAGTCCTCGAGGCTGCATCTTGGCCCATGCTCCCGGATCTGGGAAGACATTTATGATAATCAGTTTTATGCAAAGTTTCCTGGGAAAGTATCCACATGCTAGACCACTGGTTGTGCTCCCTAAAGGAATCTTGGCTACGTGGAAAAAGGAGTTCCAGACATGGCAAGTAGAGGATATTCCACTGTATGACTTTTACACTGTCAAGGCTGATAATCGGTCTCAGCAACTTGAGGTGTTGAAACAGTGGGTAGAGCATAAGAGTATCCTTTTCTTGGGTTATAAACAATTCTCAGCAATTGTTTGCGACAATGTAACAAGCAAGACCTCTGCCTCATGTCAAGAGATACTTCTTAAGGCTCCTTCAATTCTTGTTCTGGATGAAGGGCACACTCCACGAAACGAGAACACTGACGTGTTACAGTCCCTTGCGAAGGTGCAGACACCCAGAAAAGTTGTACTTTCAGGAACCCTGTACCAAAATCATGTCAAAGAGGTGTTCAATATTTTGAATCTTGTCCGACCAAAGTTTTTGCGGTCGGAAACCTCTCGAGCTGTTGTCAAGCGCATCATGAGTAGAGTAGATATACCAGGCATCAGAAGACCGTTCAAAGCAGGTGCTGATGCAGCTTTCTATGACTTGGTTGAACACACTTTACAGAAGGACAAAGATTTTAGGCGGAAAGTGGCCGTCATACGAGATTTGCGCGAGATGACTAGCACGGTCCTTCACTATTATAAAGGGGACTTCTTGGACGAGCTTCCAGGTCTTGTTGATTTCACTGTGGTACTGAATTTAAGCTCCAGACAGAAGCATGAAGTTTCAAATTATGTAAAAAAGT
The DNA here is from genome assembly GCF_001411555.2 of Juglans regia. Lineage (NCBI taxonomy): Eukaryota > Viridiplantae > Streptophyta > Magnoliopsida > Fagales > Juglandaceae > Juglans > Juglans regia. The sequence continues at coordinate 5,575,701 of NC_049913.1, forward strand.
TGGCGATGAAGTTCAAGATAAGTTCAGTTGGGAGTGCTGTCTATCTTCACCCAAAGCTGAATTCTTTCTCTGATAATCATGCTACTGCTGATCATCTGGTGGATGAGATGTTAGAGAAAATAGATGTAAAAGATGGAGTGAAGGCAAAATTCTTTCTCAATATGCTTAGCTTATGTGAGTCAGCTGGAGAGAAGCTGCTGGTTTTCAGTCAGTACCTCCTACCCTTGAAATTTCTAGAGCGATTAGCAGTGAAGTTGAAGGGCTGGAGTCCTGGAAGAGAAATCTTTATGATTTCAGGCGAATCAAGTTCTGACCAACGTGAATGGTCCATGGAACGCTTCAATAATTCTTCTGATGCCAAAGTCTTCTTTGGCTCCATCAAGGCATGTGGGGAGGGTATATCTTTGGTTGGGGCATCCCGCATAATAATTCTGGACGTTCATCTGAATCCATCGGTGACCCGCCAAGCGATAGGTCGTGCATTTCGACCAGGTCAAAAGAAGAGAGTTTTTGCATATCGATTGGTAGCTGCTGATTCACCCGAAGAGGAAGATCACAGCACTTGCTTCAAGAAGGAATTAATTTCGAAGATGTGGTTTGAATGGAATGAGTATTGTGGTTATCGAGATTTTGAAATGGAGACAGTTGGCGTGAAAGAGTGTGATGATATCTTCTTGGAAAGTTCACTGTTAGGGGAAGATGTAAAGGTTCTGTACAGAAGGTTAGTTTGCATTTTCAACCTTTTCCACTGTCATGAACCATGTACGAATATTAAATTATTCCTAAGTTTTGTTCTGTACATTTTTCAGGTAGATCCTGGTATCGTGCTAGGTCTGAACTGGAGTAGGCTGAATTATACCTTACTTCTATCTGGCTAAGTCAGAATCTTCAGCTGTTCATACTTTAGTATTTTTGTAGATGCTTGGTTGAAAGCAACACCAATTTTGAAATCCATTTTGGAGCCTGGAATTGCATTGGAGCAGATGCTTAATGGTGTGTGACTATTTCCTGTTCCTTGGCTGGTTTCTAACTTAACATTAAGACCATTCTGTTTGTAGTGGTCACTGACTGATATATATATATATATACACTAATTCTTGTACATGAACAATGGGGCTTTCTTTTTTTTTTCTTATTTTTTGAAGCATGTTACTTGTTTTTATTTAGAGCCTCCATAACAAGGAAAAAAATTTCAAGTTACATGTACCATACTTACTACCATACCTAGTTTGTTATCATTCTCACTGAGAGGAGAGTACCCTGAATCAATGGGTACAAGAAATAGTATTGTATATATTTATCCAATGAGATTAATTAGATGAATTGGTGCGTGTGTCTCCATCCTAAGTTTTAGTAGGAAGATTAACTTGTGTGATTTTTTCCCATGCCAGTCGTCTTCCCTCTTGCCTTTTAATGGTCTTGATGTATTCAACTTTTCATAAAAATTGTTGTGAAGGTAGCCCTTTTTTTTTTCCCCTTCACAAATGAAAGAAGAAAAAAACCCTCCTAGTCCTTTACTACTACTACGGAATTTTCTGGTTGAGCTTCCTGGACTTATTGATATGTTGAAAAGTAGAGGAAGTTGGATAGTTCAAGAGAAGTTTTGTGGGGAGTCTTGTATATATGCATCCACAATTGTCATATTTTATGGACAAATATCCAGCAACTGGAGACAAGCTCTTTTGTTGATGATGAGAAGATAGACGACAGAGAAATGCGAATTGGATGGCGAGAAGCTGCTGGTTTTTTGCCAGTAGATGCTACCCCTGAAAGTCCTGGAGAGATTATCAATGGGAGTACTTAAAAAAAATGTTGGAGCCCTGAAAAAAAGAAAAGAAAATATATTATCCAAATCCTGAGCACAGAGAGTGGTCCATGAAACGCTATTAGAGTTCTGCCGATGCTAAAGTCTTGTTTGGATAATATTTAAGCATAGCATGTGGGGGAAGGAATCTCTATATGGTGGGTCAGTGGGTGCATCTCCCATTCTAATTCACCTCATTCCATCAGTAACGCCAAGCAATTGGCCCTTCATTCCAACCAGGTCAAAAGAGAAAGTGTATACTTACAGATCGGTTGCTGCTGATTCACCCGAAGCGGAAGATCACCCTTCATGCTTCAGAAAGGAGTTGAGATCGAAGGTTTAATTTGAGTGGGGCATGCAAAACTGTGGGGATGGCGACTTTGAAACGAAGACTGTTGATGTGAATAATTGTCATTACAAAAAGTTAATAAGCTTTAGGCAAAAGGTTAAATGGCTCTGGTTTTATTAAGAAACTTATTTCCCCATGTTACATATGTCACTTGTCCTGACACGTCCAAAGTTTTGTGGCCATGTACAAGAACATTTTTCAGCCATAAAGGTTTTAAGCATCAACCTCATCACACCCGATCGGAAGAGAGAGAGCAAGAAGAATACTATACATTAATCACTATTCACTCACATACTCCACATCTATAACTTTTCCATAGAGTGTAAAGAGTGTTTTTTACAGGATATGAAGGTGTTTTTCATAGGATATGGGCTTGTGGATAGTAATGATGAGAAGAATTTCTTATAATGTAATGATCATTTCCACAAACACTTGCATCTAGCACGTAGCACAAATCTATACTGTTTTTAAGTTCCACACCAACACAGAAGCCAAAGCCACACAGAAAAACTTTTAAAACCTCACATCCGGCCTCTCTTTCCTCCTTTGCTGCTGCTGTTGCCGTCAAGAGACTCAGCAAAGACTATTGCCAAACCCCAGCAGAATCAAGAACATCTTCATAGGTCATTATCCTCAACAAATTAACAATCACCCAAAATCTGCTTATCTTTTTATTTCGGATTATAACATCTTTTTCTTCTTCAAACTGAAGAAGGCACAGATTGTACAATTTTCCTTCCACGTGCCAAACAAATAATATGTATCTTTACAATATGCTAATCTTCTGCCAATTTGGTGATATATTACAACCATGTTATATATGCTTTCCATACTCAGACTGCAATGTTTCCATTACCAGTTGCAAGCATGACCAATGCTCTCGGAAGAACAGTCTATAGCCAGGAAATTACTGTTCCTCTTGCCAAGCATTAACAGTTCAAAAACCACCACCGTATGGATCCAAAATCAGCATTCTCACACTACGAAATCATGTAATAGATGGGAAGAACTGAACCTGTGTTGCTGGTTACCAGGATTCATGCACTCGAAATCAGCCGTCTCGGTCCCTACAGATGATGGTGGAGCATTATAAATTTGGTCCCCGCCCATGGAAATGAAACTGTGATGGGCCACACCAGATATGGGTAGGCTACCACCCTCGCAGTGCTGCAACCCCAATGTGAGAGACACTCCGCTTCCACCTCCGAACCTCTCCAACTCTGACATGTGATAGGCAGCAGCAGCAGCTGCCATGAACCTTTCACTGGCTGCATCAGGGAAGAGACTACAGCCATCCATACTAGGCCTTTGTTCCTCCCTTCGCTTCACCAACCCATATTCGTTTTCACTGTCTTGATAATTGACTAATCTGGGAGATCCTGCCATTTGTACATCAGGAACACCATCTGGTTTGGAGTCAATGAGTTGACTAGTGCTGCATCTCTCGGTGGCTGTTGAACTCATACTTTGTTGGAAATCTTCCCCTCTATCCTCAAAGGTCCCATCATTCCCTTTTGTTGCCTTGCCCGCATTGTCAGACGAAGAATTAGAGTCCATCTCAGCATCTCCAATCTCTTCTTTGTACATCTCCTCAACCATGGGCTTCCAGAGACGCACTCGTGCATTTATAAACCAGTTTGAGACCTGACAGTTCCGAATTTTTTTTTATCAGAACTAAGGACCAGACCAAAGAGAAAAGAAGTCAAGGAGCACATGGCATTTCTCCGGTTACTTATAATCCCCAGTGCTATTGAAACAACTCTAATGGATTATTTAAAACTTATCTTCACAAACAGTATTTAAAACAAAAAACAATACAAAATACCACAAAACTTTTCCATATTATGCTGTATTCAGGGCAATATCTCTGGTAAAAGAATCGCTTTCATCTTGACCGCAAAAACCTAACGCATTGGTTACCAATAAAAGCAGAAGAATGAAAACAAATGTACTTTTCCACCCAAACAAAGCTCTATCATGAATGAGTTTATTCAACTTTTTCTGCAGTATTCCTGTTGTCCTTGACTACCCTGCCACTGACTTCTCAACTTTTTCTGCAGTAATCCTTAACTGACTGAAATTATTTCCTGTCAACAGGCCACAATTTTCAAGTGATATACAAACCCAGACTTTAAAAGTACTCCTGATTTTCATTATGAAAACAAATCACCTCATATTCCAGCCACAAACAGCTAGATCACAAAATTAAATGGGTTTTACCTGACTTCTAGTCAAGCCTGTCTGTCTCGCTAGCATGATCTTATCAGAATCCTTTGGATATCTGGCAAATGAAACATTGTTTTAAAAGATATATTGCAAGAAAAGTTGGGAACTTATTGGGTAAAAAGAGTAATTTCAGGGGGATTACGGATGAAGGAAATGCTCAAACAGCCAAGCACGAAGAATCGAAACAGAGCTTTCAGGGAGCCCACGTTGTGGCCTCCATGCATGTTGCTGCATCATACCGAGCTGCTGAAGAGTCCTCTGTTGCCTGAGCTGCTGATCCACATATCGGAGGCGAGTTATTCCAACTCCTTTACTGCTCCCTGAAGAATCTTGCTCCCCAAGGCTTTTTCGAGCTACTTGAATCTGGCCAGTGATTGCATCACGCAAGCACCGAAAGTGGCGGGAGATAGTCTGGAGGGCAAGAGCTGTATATGGTTTAGCTGCCCCACATCCCACAATCACATCAAATGATGACACCACAATCTGCATCTGATGGTAATATTGTTTGTACCTTCTATCGACCTGCGCAATAAAGTTATCAAAATTAAACTTTGTGGGGGAAAAGATGTTCTCCTCCCTCAAATATTAAAGATATAAGGAATTCTAAAACCTACACGTTATTTGTATATACTGCAAAAGCACTCGACACAGCCATTATACTATAGTCTGAGAAAATTGTTAATTTTTAACTACTCTGTTTATAACCAAATTGTGGAGTTTTCTGAATTTTGTGTTCTTCAATGATTTAACTATAGAAATTAAATCCTGAAGAAAGAATAGGAAGTGTTATAGAGGAATGAATTACAAAGTGTTTCAAGCTTTTAAAATAAAAAATTGTCTAATATTTATTTTTTTTTTATCGATAAACAAAAAATTTATTGATCATGAAATAAACAAAAGCCTGAGTATTCGGAACCTATACAAGAGCCTTGCCCATGCATGCAAATTGTCTAATGTTTATTGACACGATCTTTCAATCAAATTGATGATCATTTAATGCAGGATTGGATGATGTGGCTCAATGGGAGTACACTCCTACTCCTACTTCGAAATTATACATGTCATAGATAATTGATAGACTGCAAAATACAAAGGGCAGCCAATTAATATTTACTGCATAGTATTTATTGGGAATGGACTGAAGAACTCTGCAGTGCACAACTTTCATGTATCCAGTGCAACATCTTTCAGGAGGTGCCTTTATTTTATGAAGTGTATGTGGAAGGCTAAAGTAAATTGGGACAGTTTAAAAATGAGAAGGTTGGCTACTGCCACCGAAATGGTACTCCAAAATAGTGGGAATACGCAATTAAGTGTGGTCTACAAAACAGAAACAGAAAACTAAGCTCTTTTATTCAATCAGCTTAGAATGAGAAATAATCACTTGCTTTCGTCAGAAACAGGTAAAAGAAACAATCCCATAAACTTATAAAAGATCAGGACACCTGAAACATTTGATAGGTAAATTAGGAATACAGTATCTTATCAATCAGCACACCCCACAGCAAAATTGAAGAATGGAAGTTAATAAATTGGCACCATTTGTTCAGCAACACAATGTATTAAATGCATAGTAACTCGTACCATGTTCCTACAAAAGTTTCAAGCAGCACTAATTAATTTTCCATGTTAACATATCCTTCACATCGTAGTCAACTAAGATAAGTGCAAACCTGTCAATATACTAAATTAGTGAGCCACAGATGAAAACAGTTCTTAATTTTTACTAGTCTTTTGTTGATCTCATTAGACACCTCAGTATGTAGAGTTCGTGCTTCCAGTGGGTAATAAAAATATGAAATAGCAGGAAATAAGATTGAATATAAAATGCAAGGCTCCATGCAGTCCAGGAAAACGCTGCACTAGGAATTAAAGTAGCAGACGATTTACAAGCCTGCAGTTGGGGATGCAGAAAGTTGACAGTAGTGGCTAACTTGTAACTTAAACACCTTATTACCAAAGAATTAAACAATGCCCAATATGGCACACTGCACATAGTTCTCATTTCTCAAGTAACAACAGAAACTACGCGTTTCAATTCTAGGAAGAAATTGAAGTAATAACAACAGCATTAATAACATAAAAGATGAGCAAGTATAGCAACTCAATGGCTCCTATAGGTTGGTTGACATTGTCACCTTACCCAATTTACATATTTGTAATTCTTGAATGAAATTCAAACAGCAATAACATAAAAGAAGAGCTAGGGGTTGTTTGGGAAGTTAGATGAGATGAGATGTTTATTAAAACTTCTCATAATTTCTTTCCCAAACATCACTCAAATACAAAACACTTTTCAATTTCAAATTTTCATTTAATCATTACCTAATAATTACAACTTTTACAAATTTCTAAATAAAAACAAAAAACAATAAAACTTTTTCAAATTTCAAAACAAAAATAATATTCAAACAATTATATTCAAACAATTTTTTAACTTTATAATATTTTTATTCAACTTTTTTTCTCATTTTTCAAGACCCAATAAAATATCATAACTTAAACTATTTCATTGCTATTCACAAACCATTGCACTACTATTCACAGAATTTTCATCTCATCTAATTAGCCAAACATGCCCTTAAGTTAGTTGACATTGCCAGTGTTATAGTTAATAACATATGTACTGTACATAGGTAACTTGTCACAACATAAAAGTTGGACATTTACATATCAACAAAAGTTTGGTAACTGCTACTTGCTTAAAACTTCATCCTCCAATTATCCATGTGGAAGGTTCCTGAACTCTACATCCTCCTGGACAATTTCATTTCCAACCTACCTAGAAAGTTTAGAATCAAACAGGTCGGAATACCAATGAAAATTAGGCTAGATAGCAAGTTGGAAAACAGTTATCCATGCAACACCAACACATCCCCCATATTCATTTGGGCTAAATACAACTCGTGACAAAAATGGTAGAAAATAAACATGAATACCAACCATCTTCTAGCCGAATCATCATGTAATACTGAGAATGAGATCATCCACTTAGCTAAGTCTCAAATATAAATTTCTTTTCGTGGATTTACAATATCCATAGTTCTTCGGATATCCTCAATTCAGAAAACAAGCGTCACCAAACATACCAAAAATTTCAACATTGAACATACTTCATGTTACCACCCATCGTCATTAATTTTTACATATATGCACAGTAGCTACCTTCCACTTATACAGTCCATGCCCAGTAATTTTAATCTGAAGTTTTTCACGTTCATCCATGCATGCATATGCAATCTTAAATCATAAATTTGTGGGAGGTACACAGTGATCCAATAGAGTAAATTCGCAATGAGTTTTTGCATCATAAAAAATAGTCCACTTCATGGCCAAATGACCGCATAAGTGAGACAGATTGCATAGTTATCTCAGAAAGAGAATTTTTTTATCGGTATTACCTCATCCAACATGGACAATAGCTTTGTCAATTTGTTTTGTAGATCTTGTTTTTCGGCATGAGAAAGATCATGCGGAGAATTACAGGCCGACTCTTGAGGGTATGGAGGCACTCCGCCCGTGGGTGGCATTGCAGTTTCATTCTTTGTTCCTCCATCACTCTCCATCGGACTCATTATCAGATGCTCCTGGGTGCCAACATTTTTTGCAACATCAGGCTGCTTTAGAGCTTTTCGGACATTAACCACTTCATCAAGCAGTTGTTGTGCTGCCTTAAGATATTTGGAATTGGGAATGGTTCTCACAATTCTTGACATTCCAAACGGAGATAAATCCCCTTTATTTAAATCTTGATTGCCTCCAGTAAAACTAGTCGGCAAGTAATCAGCACTTCTCAGCGGTTCATCTCTAGAAGAGTCATTCCTATCCGCACAATCACCTGCAACTGACGAATTAGGACTCAATAATGAAGCAAATCCTGAATTAGGATTTTGATATGGGATAGATGGCATGTGGAACTCTGATGGAATTTGTGTGCTGAGGCTGAGGGACAATCCCTGGCCCTGCAAGTTTTGTCCACTGTGAAGAATGCTGGCAGCGCTACCCATTGGGTGCGTAACTAGTATCTCATTTCTACCTTCCCTCCATGCATTGAAATCATGCTCCACAAGGCGTGATCCACCGAGATTTGACAAGATTTCCCGTTGCTGTGGGGAAGAATTTGAAGCACCCAACGATGGGTCCATGCAGTTGTTTTGCTGCTGAGAATTCTCAGCTAAAGAATCTGAGTATGGACCAGAGTCCATATACATCATCATATTACCATGAAGAACCGGAGCTTGAACCGGAGCTTCTGCAAACGAACTAGGCAAATGTTCCCTTACGTAGAGTATTGGCGCAGTATCTCTTTGATTACTTGAACTAGTGTAAAAAGTTGCCATATTTCTCAAATCTCAAAATTTCCCCACCTGGGTATTCGATTTAGATTACAAAGTCACCCCAGAACTGAAAATTGCCAATCAAAACAGCTTAGTGTCATTAAATAAATTTCTTCTCACTATATATAGAACAATGGATCTGGCAAGTTTGATTTAAATAACTAGTAATCAATTTTAGTCTTACAGCAAACAGGCATAAGCTTACCTCCTCAAAAAAATACCAGTATTACAGATGTCTCATATAGTTTTTCTCGTATTAAATCTCATACAATCTACATACAAGCACAGATATAGAATACGATTGTCGCAAACCGAAGTAATAATGGGCAGAAGAATGAGGTCATAGTCACAACACTCGACAGCAAATAAAGCAATAAATTTAAGGGTCGGACGTAAAAGGACCAATAATCAAAAGAGCAATCTCCATTTGCATGCGGTTATAATACGATATATATATAGGGGCTTTTTTCATTTAAATATAATTATTATACGAACATCAACGTGAGCAGTACCATCTGCGTAGAAAGTGATGCTCCAAAAATCTCATCTCTCTACCTAGAAAGCAAATTTAAGCATTACAACTTCCAGAAACGAAAACTATGATCCAAAGAATAAGAAATAATATAAGGAGAAAATTATGAAAAAAAAAGGCTTTGGAAGAAGATAGAAGGGAGATATAAATTAAGAAAAACAATTACAGAAACCAACAAACAAAAATGAAAAGAACTGGAAAAAGGGAAGAAGAAGCAAGCAATACGAAACACCCACTATATGTTGAAAAACCAAAAACCGGATGAACTTCATTTTCTTATCATCACTATCGTCATCCTAGCCAACACTAGAGAGTGCGAGGGGCAGATTACAAATAATTTATAGCTCAGCCAGCTAAGACGAAGGGGGGATGTGGAAGAAAGAAAAATGTCAGAGAAAAAAAATACCTGGAAACCCGTAGCAGTTGTGGGGAACAGCAAAGCTTGGAAACACCAACCGATCTGCAGGAAAACGATCCTCTCCAAACTAAATACTTTCCGATCCCGAGACCCTCCCCACATATTACAACACAAAGCCTCACTTTTCAATGAAAATTTTGCACAAACATATGCATCATTACCAATCCCCGTTCGTAAAATAGAAAAAAGAAGACCCAGAGAAGAAAAAACTACTGTTTTTGCAGGAAAATAAAAGGGCGATAATACAAAGAGCTATGAATTCTTACTTTCGCTCTTTTTTATAATCATATAGTCTCCTTCTATGATTCGCATCAATCCTCACGTGAGAATCATACATAAACACTTCTCTCTCTTTAAAAAGCTTCTGTGAGAAACTCAAAAGAATGATAACTTTCTCTTTCTAATCTCTATCTCCTTTTGTATAATAGAGTTCCTCTTTTCGGGCTTTTGTTTTCCTATTCTTATGGGTTTTGCTTGAGCCCGGGTTCGAGGAGTTTGGTGTGGTGCTTGGCTTGATATTTGCTGCTGCTTCTTTTTCGTGAGCTTGTTCTTGCGGGTGATAGAAGAGTTTGGTTAAGGAGTTCAATCTCTAACTACCAGTTGGTAGACGTAAACCCTTACTTAAACCCAAACACCATCTCTCTCTCTCAACCTCGGGATGTCTCTCTCATCCTTGAGCATGCAGGAAGGTCTGGCTTTGCTGCAATATCCACCATACACAGCATATTCTAATCTCTTCCGTTGTTTCTCTCTCTCTCTCTCTTCTTTCAAGCTTCCACACGATCTTTCTTATTTATTTTTCTGTTAGTTTGTGTGATGTATATGATTATTTTTATATTCGTTTGGAACTTCAAAATGAAAGAGGTGCCCATATCACTCACTGTATACGTCTTTTTTTATTCTAACTAATATTGTGATTTGCAATGGGGGTCCTCTCATTTGATGTTATTATTCCTTTTGGTTTTCCCTATAGTTCTGGTATTATAAACAAGTACCCTATCAGATTTAAGGACATTTGAATATTTAAAATATTTGTTAATGGTAGTAAAATAGTTTATAAATAATAATAAAAATTTTTGAACATATTCAAGAAAAGTTATACTCCCAAACAAAGCCTTAATTATAGTCAGCACCATCTTTTGAAAGGGAATAGGCTATCATTCAGGCTCTACAGAAAACTAACGAGCATTGAGGGTCATGAATCATGATGCCCATTGCTCAAGTGCATTTCTTATATATAATTGTACTTTTAATATTCCAAATACAAGACATTTGGGCTCTTTTGTTTTGAGAAATGAAATGAGATTAAAGTTGAATAAAGTATTATTAGAATATATTTTTTAATATTATTTTTATTTTTAAATTTAAACAAATTAATTATTTATTTTATTTTATATTAAAAATTGAGAAAATTATAATGATTAGATGAAATATTTTCTAAAAATAAACGAACACTTGACATAAGAAAAAAATATATTTATGACGAGTTATTTATGATAAAAATATATAAAACTGACTCATTTTAATAAAAAAAAATAGTTATTTTTATAGTAAATAACTATTCGTGTATAAACATTTTTTTATAATGAATTTTAAAAATTATAAAAATCTTGTTTTTAAAATCCCAATAAAGTATTGGGTATATAATTTTTTTAAGCAAAGATCAAGAAATCTAAAAAACAAAACAGCCCATTTTCATGGTTAGAATCGGCAAAGAAATAGAAAGATCTAAAAGTACATGAAAGCCTATGTTGGTGAAATTTTTAACAATATGCGCACCTTTTTGATACGTTACCATCGCATGCTGGAAATAGAAAAGGGAATATCACGTCGATAATTTTTGATCATCCCAGCGATGATCAGGATATTCCATCAAAAACAAACTGCTGTAAATGCCTATCGTCCCACTAATGCATCGGCACTACTCATCTAACATCTTTACATATTCTTCCCTCTTTCTCTCTTTTGGCATCTTATAGATTTTGCTAATGAAAAGGGCATGTTGGATAGGGAATGAGCAGATAGAGGCAGATAAAGAGGAGTAGTAGTCTGTAGTAATTTAAAGCCTCGTTTATTTTCGGAGATGAGATGAGATGAGATTAAAGTTAAAAAGTTGAATAAAATATTATTATAGTATATTTTTTAATATTATCATTTTTTTTTTAGATTTGAAAAAGTTGAATTGTTTATTTTATTTTATATTAGAAGTTGAGAAAGTTGTAATGATGAGATGAGATGTTTTTCCAAAACAATCGACCCCTTAAAGTTTCTTTTGGGCTTTTGAAATAACATCTTTTTCCTTTCTTATTCGGGATATTTGAAACAACATTTCTAAGTTTTTTTTTTTTTTTCTAAGTTTACGTGCGATCTAAAATATAATTCATTGACAAAAATTAAAAGAAAGGAATGAAAGACAGATTAAAGTCTTAACGCATGCCGCAAGCTGCAAGAAATAAAAATAAATAAAGCTTATCTGTCTGCATTTTTTTAAGGCTGCCTGTGCGCATATTTATTTGTTTTTTTATGATAAATGTACTTTGTTTGATTTTTGTTTTTTGTTTTCATCCAATCGAGGAGAAGATCACGAAGAACACGATGTGTTGGATAAGTACGCCTACTCAGAGGTGGGTATGTTAGTTAGAGAAATACTTTATTCACTGTAAAAATAAATATTACACAAATGGTATAAATTTATATAATTGATTGCTTATAAAATTATTTTTATTATAAAATATATTTAATAAATTACATAAATTACATAAATTTACGTCGATTTATAAAATTATTTTTATATAATATATTTTTGACCAGTAGTTAGTTAACTAAAAAAAGTTATAATTTTAGAGCTCATTTGAATATATATGTGAGATCATCTTATCTCATTTAATTTTAATTAATAATCTTATTATTATTTACAATCTATCTCAATTTATTTTATCTGTATAAATTCTCCTTAGTTTCCAATTCTAAAAATAATATATAATAAATGTTACATACGAGATTGAGAAAAGCTTTTTGTAGTGCATTTAATGGACCAACACGTATCGATCCCATGTTTTTAAATTTTCTAAGACATCGTAGAGCATCACATCTCTTACAAGTACTGGTCCTAAAATCAACGCGTCGATTTGCGTACATGGTCCAAAATGGGAAAACAGTCATAGTCTATGGACCCCATTAAAGCGTTGTGAAGCATTATGGAGGATGGATGCCATGATTTTTGTGTGTTTTTTTGTTTTTAACAAAGGCATCCAAAAGTCCTCCATCCTACCTAGTTTTTTTCATTTGTTTTATAAGAAATGTTTATTTTTCCTTAGGATTGATTATAAATCATAGTTACCAATATAAATTTACATTTCTAAGCATTAAGAGCACTAGCATTAAACTCATCAAATTTATTTTTAAATTTTAATAAAAAGTACTTATTTTTTATATATCTAAAACTTTTTTATCCATAACTCTATATTAGATTAGCTATTGAATTCATTAAAATAATAATATAATATTATTTATTAATAATAATATTTTATTTATTTTTTCATATTTTATAATTATACTAATCATATGTTAATTAATAATTTAATTTGATTATTACATTATTATTATAAGACTGTTGAGGATTAAACATGAATAAAAAAGATTATTAAAAATTAAAAGTTAATAAAAAATAAATTTGATGAGTGAAAAATAACTCTTTAAATTTGAAGGAATATATACATTTACTATAATTTAAAGTTTTACACATATTTCTTTAATTAATCTAATATAACTCTATTGATAAAATTTATTATATTTTATATTTCACTAAATTTTTAATAAAATCAATGTCAATGCTCTGAAATTGGCGTTTCCAATCCCATATATATATATATATATATTTTCGAGTTGTCTTAGTTAGAAATGTAAATTAATTTTCAGTCAGAACTAAAAATAAATGAGAGAGACAAAAAGGCCATTCCATTCCATTCAAGTAATTCACAGCGTTTTATACAACTTGGAGGGAAGAAAAGAGCCAGTTCGGTAATAAACACAAAACTCGAATGCCGAAACAAAGTCAGAAAAGCTGCATAGGACCAGATGGAACAGAACCCTGAACTTTGTAGGGAGGAGGGAGGGGTGACGTGTAGAGGGCCTAATCAATACGGGGGAAAGTGAGGAAGGGGGCAGACATGACCACCTTGGGATTCGCGAAAAGCCATATCTCTAATTTAATCTAATCTAATCTATTGTCATACATACAACTGAACAAAGGGATCCGATTGGCCAAAGCGCAAGCTCTGTGAAAAGCCCGAGAAGTATAAATTTCTCGCTCGCCTCCCCCTACCTACGTTCAGTCCGACATATGATTCCGAAGTTGGGGTTCGCTTTTTCTGACATTATAAAATCCTCCTTCCGATCCAACCATGTCAAGTAATTGTCACTGTACTTCGCTTAAAATCAACATAATTAGATTCAACTTGGACCCGGACCAGGCAGATACCTTTGTTCTTGGAGTTCCAACCTTTAATAATTGTATAATAGGTGAGTTAAAAGGAGGAAAAATATTTTAGTATTATATAAAAATAATTTTATAAATTAAATAATTTATAAAATTATTTTTTGTAATTATTTTATGAATATAACCACACTTAAAAAGTAAGTAGTATCTTTCAAACAAGGTACAGCTAAACCTTTTTTTTCCCAAAAATCCCTTCATTATGTTCCTAACAATTTAAGTTTGTTTAGCGATAAAACAACCAAAAACTCTAAAAATGATTGTACCATTTTCTTAATCAAAACGAATCAAAATGAATCTCCGTGCACCTAAATCAAGTCTACACATCAATCATGTGAGAGGCAAGAGTATCATTTCATTTATTTATTTATTTTTGAAATCTTCCACTTCTGGATATTTAGTTGAGTCTTGTACGCTAAAAAGTCCTGATTAAAAATCAGATGGGGCCAAAACAAGCAATCCTCCGCCTGCACCAACACCTGGCATAAAACCAAACTACAATCTACCAACAGTCCAAAAAGTTGATATCATATGAATTTAGATCATTTATTCAAATTATTTTTCAATCATATATTTCCTTTTTTTTTTTAATAATAATTAAACTAAGCCAACTTTAATCTAATATATTCGGGGATTAGTCGGTAATCAATATAGTAATATATTTATAGTTGATTAGGCATAAACTTTGGTTGGTTCTTTGACAAGTAGGGCAAGAAGGTGGGCCAGGGTTTAAACCTACTCGACACGTGGTTGGTCATGATTACATGATTAGTGATTTGTCTTCGGTAAATCAACTTCTGGTATGAGAGGTGGGTCCCCATTTTAGCTTTAGAATCAAACTAATGAACAATTTAGAACTGTTCCCAATGGAGTGCGAGCTAGCGCGCGCGTGGGGATCCGTTCCCGAATGGGGTTTTGTGACGTCATTTATGACATGGATGGGACCCACTAAAATAATTGACTCGTCGTGGGTCCCATGCCGGAAGCAAAGTCTAGGAGGCTTTTTTGTCTTTGGACTGGTTTTACGATGAGGACGCACACACTGGTACGGTGTCTTTTAACCTAACCTAACCCTACTTTTTCTTTTTCTTTTTCTCTTTCTTGTTCCTTTTTTACGCACTGCCATTTTTTTCACCTCTGTTGGACGTAGGTCACCCTTTCATTCATTAAAATATATTATACTTATTTTTTATAAAAAAGTTTCATTTTTTTAAATTAATTAAATTATTTCAATCATCATCTATATAGTATATATTTAATAAAAAATAAAAAATTATATATAATATATAATATAAAAATAATGAGTAAAATTTCTCAAATTAGAAAAATCCAATAACACTTGCCCTCACATCCACCTACTCTCAAATCCCATTGCTTTTGATAGGGAAATAAATGAGGAAGTCGTGGCAAATAAATCGCACAACAGAAAATAATAATAATAATAATAATTAATATCAATGGAATAAATTTAATTACACAAGTTTTACAGATTGATTTTTGTAAAATTGATAAACATATTTAAAACTTTTCATTTCAATATCAATTAATTCAGAAATTTCTCAGTTTTAATGCGATGGGAACTTTAGTAATTAGTACGGAAGAGTTTGTCATCGAAAAAGGATATAGCTTCTCATTGTTGTTAAGTTAATTATATCCTTTATAAAAGGTTCCATCAATGATGCCCACTTCAAGGCATATGCACTATGTTTTTTAATATCTACACTAGAATTATTTTTAAAAATTTAAACAGATAAAAAAATATAAATATTTATATTATATTCTTAACGGCAACTTCCAATAGACAATTTCCACTTTTTAAGGCATCAAGATTTAGAAACATTAACAAATAACTTTAATTTATCCATATATATATATATATATTGTATGATAAATGTATCATGAAATACATCTTATTATTTCGTTTGTTTGGTGGTATTCGAATCTAAGATAATTGCAAACTTTTTTTTTTAAAAAAAAGAAGAAGAAGAAGATAACTGCGAATACTACCAAACAAACAATTGATAATACCGTAAGTAAACAAAATTTGGATCGATTGAAGTCAATGGGTTTTAATGCGGGGGAGCCTGATTGCATGCATTAATGGTATGAATGGGACCGCCCCAGCGTTATCTGCCTGGCCCTAAGAGGCAAAGGTACCATGCAACTTGCACTCAAGTCATGCCCCATAACGAATGCCTAGTCAAGAACTCACTGAGCAAGAATGCAATATTAGGTCAATTCTTGGAATATAGGGAAGAAGTACTACTATGATATTTATACGTTAAAAGAAAAACAGCACGGAATGGGGAATAATTCATGTTTGGGCAAAACACGTTTCCGTTTCAAAATGCCGAGGACATTTTGGCAGTGTTAGGGTCCTTGGCCAAATTTTATTGAGAGGATGGAGGTAGCTAGCTAACTGGGATGGAGAGATCGATGTGTATGAGGGATGATCCGGGGGGAGAACTTGAGGCCCCATATATAAGAAAGCCACTCACGCTCGATGCAACAATATCATGTTTATAATCATGTTCATGACCCAAGTGGGTTAATCCCCAAACTCTAATATTGGGGTTGGGGGACCAAAGCACAGGAAGGCCATGGCATTGTAAGGATAAGAAGCTGGGGGGTCCTTGCATGTCATTTCTTCTCCGATAAGCGCATCTTGATCTTGTTATTCATCATTATGTAGCTAGCTAGCCTGCCTTCTATGTTTAATGTCAATGTCACTCGTGGTTTCCTCCTCCTCCTCTTCTGCACTCTATTGAGTGTATATATAAATTCTCACATTATTATATATATATAAATCGTCATCTTCGTAGATGGATTTTTCAATACCGACGAATTTGTTATTTTTCTTGGAAAGTTCATCGACATTCTCGACTAGGGAATTTGGCTCTAAGCAAGCTATATAGATATATTATATATATCTTAATTGGCTCTAAGCAAGTTAATTAATTCAACAAGTAAAAATGAGTTTTTTTTTTTAAAAGACGACGAAATCTCAATTTTATTAATAATCTTCACTTTTAATAGAAGAAAATCGTGATTACAAGCATATATCTGAATGTTACAATTTGATAAATAAGCATAATCCAAATAACCTAGAGCCGAAAATTTCAACAAAAACACAAATTATCCATAAGTTCATAAACAAGGACCAAAATCAGGATCAAAACCTGTATAAAAAAAAACAAAAATAGAACAAAGAACCAAATGCACGTAAAAATCCATGGAAAACCAGACAAAGTTGTATTATTGGTCAAGTACACTGAAGTGGTCCATATATGTGTATATAGCATGCAGTACAACTAATAATAGCATCAGAGATGCAAGAGGTTGTCACTGTTAATAGGTAGCGCCCAGTGGTTGAATCCTGATTGAGAATTTGTCTATAAGATTTTATTGTCGGTGTCAACACCTAGAACGTCATGGTACCTGCAGGATTTCCAATACCGTTACTAGGCTGTCTAGAAAATGAATTTGCTAGCTAGGTTTCAGAAAATAGAAAAGGCCTAAAAAAAATATTTAGAAGTTAAAATTATCTCAATTTGTCATTATAATTTTTTTAAATTTTAATATAAAATATAATAAATAATTTAATTTTTTTAAATTTTTTTTAAAAAAATAATAAATAATAATATTCTAACAATATTTTATCATCTTAATTTAATTTAATTTAATTTAATTCAATTCAATTTAACATTTAAACATCCTAAAAAGACGTTTTGGACTATTTTTTGTGGTTTAGCTAGAAGGAAGACTTCTCATGGTTTCAGTCTACATTTTCTAAGTTTGGCCCAAAAAACTACGGCCCAATCTTCCTAAACACTGGGACCGAGCCCCTCAAATCACAAACCGTATGTAATACATATTCGCGGGAAAAAATTAATTATTATTTCATATTATTATAGATCACAGTGTCATGCGTTAAAAATGAATTAGGATTTCTCGTGCTTACGTAACGAGATGATATTCGAGTCTCGAAGACGGAAAACGGAGTGTTTTCGTTTCGAAATATTTGCCGAGTTCGCAGTCTCAGTCTCGGCCAAACAAGGAGATGGAAAGAGGAAGTAAACGAAAGAGGGAGGCGAAAATATAGCTGAAACCGAACACTCCCCTTCCACTCTGCTCGTCACCAATCTGCCATACTCTTTCACTAATTCTCAGGTACTCGCTCATATCTCTCGCTTCGTTTGGTTGCCATTTGCCAATAATTGAAAGAATACGAAAACGGAAAGTTTAAACCGAGAGAATTCGGGCTATTTTCAGCATAGTAGCATCAACAAAAGACTCCTTGATCTTAGCATAACGCTCTGTCATTAGATTGTTGTAACCTTAAACAACTGGTGCAACCAAACGGTGTTGGACCTATCGCGCGGTGTTTCATGGTTATGCGGAAGGGTGAGAAAGAATTCTCTCCTTGAAATTTGAAATCTCGGTAGGCATTAGCATGTGGAATGAAATATATTGCTGGAAATAGAGATGTTATTAAGAAAAATAGATATGGACATTGGCATCTGATTGATTGCTTCTTCTCATTTAAATAGATATTATCATATTATCAAACACTAAAAAACAAAGATACTATCAAAACATCGATAATGTATCAGACAACAGAGAAGCTTTGATATCAGCTAGAATAACAAGTTTGACACCACCTACGGTGATCATACTGGTAGCTTGTAGTTTAGCTACAACAATTTGTTGCCGGAACATTGCCAAACAAGTGAGAAGTGACTTGGTATAGGCTTCAGCTTGTGGTTTACTATTTGCACACTAGTAATTTGTTGGTTGGATTTAAAATTTTAATCAAGCACTGATTAATATGCCAAACATTTTTTTTAAATGCTTGCAGGGTTAACTGAGCACCGTGGTTTTGGTTTTGTTCAATTGTAAGTCAATTGCATCGCCCCCACCCAAATTAAGTTTAAGTCTTACCACCTTTTTATTAGTTAGACTAGTTGTGTTACTAGATATATTTAAAACTCAATAATTAGTAATTAATCGGTTCCTTTTTTCCCCTACTGAAAAGCTAGTTATGGCAAGCTTATATTTGGACTTGATGGCCTATTGTGTCCTATTGTGTTGTGATGCGGAAATTTGAAAAATATTTTCATTTTGCCTACATTCTTTTTTGTTAATTTTTAGCCCCTTTTTTTGGTAATTAAAAGGTACTCTTGCATTGTTTGAAGCCTTGCACCTTTAGCATGTATTATGAGCTGAAGAATGGCTCATCAGTTGGAAGTCAGAAAAAATGCTGTCAAGCATGCCATGCGTAGAGCTCCCCTTCAACAGAGAAGATCAAAGGCAGATCAAGGTTGATGTGCCTCCCTTTAGTTATGGATTTGAAACATATCGTGCACTTGTTACATAATCTGATTAACTCAAATCAATGCAAAACCTTCTCATCATTGCTCAAGTTTTTCTTCTATATTTTGATATCTTAAATCAGTGGTTTGTTCCGATGAATTTGCCAAGTCAAAGAATGAAAAGGATGGTAGTGCCTCTGGGGCAGAAAAGGCTTCTTCAAACATGGATGAAATAGGTTTTTGATCCTTATTTATTGATGGTGTTGATGCCGTGTTTCGTGGGCCTGGGCAACTCCATACTGGAAGCACTA
This sequence comes from Juglans regia, assembly GCF_001411555.2. Classification (NCBI taxonomy): domain Eukaryota; kingdom Viridiplantae; phylum Streptophyta; class Magnoliopsida; order Fagales; family Juglandaceae; genus Juglans; species Juglans regia. The sequence goes on from NC_049913.1 coordinate 5,595,485, forward strand.
GGACTCTTTCCTGTAAGAAGGAGAATGGGGAGCTTAGGGTCCGTGGTATCTTCGACGCTCAATATAGGAGATGAAGAGAGTATATTTTCAAGAGAGTTATCCTAGAAATGTGTGTAGAGGTTAACCTTTCATTGATCGCCGATGATGCCTATTTATACTTGTCGGTCTAACCTTCATGGTAGTGGGGTGTCACTCTGTATGAGATTGGATATCCATGTTGCCTACATGTTGTGTCATGGGACACTTAGGCCTGATGGCGATTGTTCCTGACACAAGATTTTTTGTCGAGCGTATCGAGCCCCGGGTTGCATTGAATGGGGTGTGCCTTCTTCTCTAAGTCTCCCCGTCTCATTAATGCAGGGTGTCCTCCGCTTGCATTCCGATCCTTGGGTCGCATTGAATGCGGCATGCTTTCTTCTCTAAGTCTCCCCATCTCATTAACGCTGGGTGTCCTCCGCCTTGATATTCCTGGGTTGCATTGAATGCGACATATCTTCTTCCCTAAGTTTTTCCCATATATTCTAATTGGATTTCTGAGGTATGCTCAGCCCGGCCCAGACCCTAAGTCTGGGCTTCGACTTGGTCCCTTCTCCTGGTCTGGTCCAGGGGATAACTCCCCTCACAGATGGATTACGTCCTTGCTGTCATTTGTTTTTTTTTTTTAATATTTAAGAATGTAATTATGGCATTTTCTTTTCAGTTATCATTTTAGTTTTTTTATTATTCAATTTGTCACCTGAATTTTGATATTTATAATTGATTCTCTCGAACAAAATCCAGAGGAACATGTGGAAGCCAGAAAAGCAACTGCACTTTCGAATGCTCTGTCCGTTTAAGGGGTTAGTCAGAAAAGCAGAGGTATTCAAACCTTCTCCCATATCTTGTCTAGTTTTTTTCCATGATTTACTATTTTTATTGTATTGTGAAGGGTTGCTAGGACGGTCATATTGGGCGGTCTTCTTGATGATGATATGGCAGAAGATATTTATAGATGAGCCAAATAGATTGGCCCTGTTTTAACTGTAACTTATCCTCTTCCAAAAAAAGAGCTTGAACAATATGGGGTTTCTAATAAGTAAAGATACCAAAAATTTTATAAAAAGAAAACCAAGGGTGTTACCCAAGGATACCAAAGGTATGGAAAGGAGGACACCTAGTTAAGGTGGGGACACTGAGGCCTTGTTTGTTTTCCAAAAACATATCATCTCATCTCATCTCACCTCATCATTACAACTTTCTCAAATCCCCACACAAAATAAAATAAACAATTCAACTTTTTCAAATCCCAAAACAACAATAATATTAAAAAATATATTTTAACAATATTTTATTCAACTTTTTAACTTTAATCTCATCTCATCTCTGAAAACAAACGGGCCCTGAGTGGGAAATTTTTCCCAGCTTTTTTTTTTTTTTGGGGAAGGGGAATTTAATCTTTTCTGATAGTTTTAAGTTTATACGTGTTTGGGTGACTTCATAGGTCTTATTTGCAAGGCCAAACAAATTTATTTTCCAGTTGAAGTTTCCGTAGAAAAAAGGACCCATGTAAAATTGGACATTGAATTAGTTCTGTTTAGGATTTTGAATTGGCCAAAACATGTTACATTTCTCCAGGTATTGATTGTGCAAGATGGATGTAAAATGGCTGTCCTTTATACCGGTGTTAAATCATCAGCACGTGCTTCAGTTGCAATGTTGCAACTTGCACCGGAAAGAGATAAAGGGGCGAATTGTCTGGGCACGCCAGCTGGGTGGGGAGGTAAGTATATGCAAGATAGCTTGTTATAGTTTCGAAGTTGTTCGGATAATCCAAATTCCAGATAGCTGTGTTATGATGACAAACAGCTTGCAAGTTAAAAGGAACAGGGAATTCGAGGAAGGAATCTGTCTTAGGTCACAAAAAACAATCATTCAGAGCGTGTTGGTTGAAATCATAAGCTACATGCCACCGCCATCATTTCCCGTCGGATCAAGTAATATCTCCTCTCGTCTCTTTCCCTTCTTGATGTTGACCGTTTTCTTTTCTATCTGGGTATCTTATGCAATTGATGACGTCGGAATATGGAAAATATTAAATAATAAGAAAATCACAAGTTGGGGTTCTGCTGTAGTTACAATCTATGACAATTCCTTGCATTAAAAGCTTTCTCCATCGAATAATGCGTGTGATCATTTATTATAATATACGCTCAAGTATTCAAGCAGAGATTAGCAACTTCCAGAACCATATCTAATCTAATGGCATGTTTAATCGTGCCACGACTATATATTTTTAGTAATACCAATTTGTTTAGTATTTTTTAGTATAGAAGTAATATATGTATAAATAGATTTTATAAAAATAAATTGACAAGTTTATATAATTTTTCATTTCTTTTATTAATTGATTTACTTATAGGATTCCATTTGCTCTACGGTTGGGATAACAAATGCAGATATATATTTTTTTATCTGAATTAGATTTGGATCCGTCGAGATTGAAGGGGCTCGACCCGCTTCCGGCTTGACAGGGTGGTGCTCTCACCAATTGAACTACAATACCAAGTGTGATCCATTAAATTTGTTTTATAATGAAAACAATTTTATAATTTAAGGCACCACATTTTATATAATTTATGAGTTTAATTTTATAAAATTATTTTATAGTTGGACTATTTTTTATTTTAGAAATACGGCGACGGGAGACAATCCATGCGGTTTTCCTTCATTTTTTGTTGCCCTATACTGTTTTGGCTGTTCTCGATGATTTTTTTTAAGACCCTACCCCCTCCTTTTGCTCTGTAGTAACGCTGACACTAAGCTATCACTTTTTCTATAATTTATCTCTTCGTTTAAGATTCGTTTCACATACGTCAAGTAACTTATTTCTCGTGTATAGGTCGAATTACTATACAAAGAAGAGTTATAAAACTTGCAATTCTTTGGTTTTATATTTAACTGACATATTTTACTAAACACGTAATTTATAAGTTAGGCTTCAAATTGAGTTACAAACGATAATTTTAATAATCCCTTCATTGAGTTCAAAAGACAGTGATAATTCATTTTAAAGATAGTGTAATTTCTTAAAATAAATCAAGTATAAAGAAACTTGCGCATGTAGGCATGGTTAGGGGTGACAATATGTGACACAACCCGTTAGTTTAAGAGTATTGGTATTGGATTAGTCAAATACATTTTCATCTTCAAATTTAACAAATATTATTCATATTTGCTCCACATTGAATTAGCTAAATTATTTTCATCCAAACTATAAGCTACAGTAAATCTATTCTTCTTTTCAAATATGAAAAAAATTATAGCAAGTTTAAAAGTATTTTTTAAGATTATTATATTATAAATATGAGATTTTTATTCATATGAGATTTTACCATCTATATACATATGAGATTATTATATTATAGATTGTTAGATTGTAAAAATAAAAATGAATATAATTTGTTAGAGGTTATTAAAGATTATGAAAATAAAATAAAAATTAATTAAAAAATATAAATAATAAAAAATAATAAAATTTTATTATTATAGAGATTGTGATGACTAATCCAATGTAAATTTTAAGTTTTAAATGATTAGTTAAATGTGAAAAAGTTATATATTAGTCAAAATTTGAAGAATAAGATTACCAACCTAATGCTAATGCTCTAACATGAACACGACACGATAAAAACGGGTTGACCCGTTAAGACACGATTGCTTAACGGGCCAACCTGTTATGACTTGTTAAGAAAGTTAAAGTTACAATTATATCCTTATACTTAAAAATAAAATTGTTGAAATTTTAATTTTGATATTTTTATTGTTTGGATTGTCATTTTTGACTTGTAATTAGTTATATATATATATTTTTTTTATAGATATTGTAATTTTAAAATTTATATAAAATTATTTTAAATTTAACTAGGTGAAACGGGTTAATTTCAGATCTATTTAACTCATTTATATAAACAGATCAAAATAGATTAACACGACAAGATTTAATGAATCGTATTATGATTTGAAATTTTGCTATGATAAATTTAATAAATCGAGTTAAAATTGATTTATATAAATATAAATAAAATCCATTAACACACTTTGACACCCGGCATGGCTTCCCCCATATGGCATGATAGCGAGGGTCAAATAAAAAAAGTCGGTGTTCTCGTAAAGAGACTTTCTTTTCGAAAAAGCATCCAATTGGGGCATCCTATGTGCCATAATTTTCTATAGCCACAGAATCAATCATTTTGACTTCGTTTGTATAGAGCTGACCGACGCCTCTCACTATCGAACACAGTAATTTCGAGATTGATACCACAAGAAAATATTTAAATTTCTCATCTGTTTCCGGTAACGGTAACTTCAAAAAAAATTAAATAATAAGGAACCGTTTTCTTCTCCGGCTCTTTTGCAGAGAAATGGTGGCAGGCTCTAAAATTGATACATTTCTTATCTAAATAGAATTGAAATAAAAATCAAATTATTTTGACACCGATGTTCTAAATAGAATTGATATGTAGTTTGTCTAAATTTAGTTTAGCGTTTATTTTTATATTATTTTTAGCTCCTTCTCCAGTTTTAATACATAGATCGATAGACAAATAGATATATAAATTGAATTTTATAATATTTATTAAGTATTAATTTTTTTAATAACTACACATATTTACTGTTAATGCACCAAAAGATATATATATTTTTTGCAAAGTAGCTTTATCAACAATACTTTTTTGGGTATGATATTTGCTTGTGCGCTATCCATACTCTTCCAGTTTATTGTGTGATGCCTTGATGTATCCGTTGCAGTTAGGGGTGTAAACTTAAATCGAAAAACTAGAAAATCGGACCGAACCGGACCGGTTTTACCGGTTTTGAACCGGTCTGGTCCGGAACCGGTTTTTAAAACGTAAAAACCGGCCGGTTCCGGTTTCGGAATTTTTTGGACCAGACCGGACCGGTTGATTAAAAAAAATAAAAAATAATATTTTTATATATAAGTTTTATATATAATGTATAATTATAAATGTTTATGTAAAATTTTATATATAACATATATATTCATATATGAAATAATTTCTTATTATAATTTATAAATTATTACATAAAATGTTAATACTAAATCACTAAAAGTTTATAACTAATACTAATATATAACTTATAACTCTACCAATAGTCTAATATTAATAATATTATATAGTCTAATATATTAATAAAAGTATAAAACAGTTTTTTTTAAATCAATTTTTTTTTTATAAACAAATTTTTAATGACAAATTGTGAAATTTATATTTTAAAAAAATCGAAAAATCGGACCGGACAGGACCGGAAACTGGTAAAACCGGAAGTATCGGTTTAGGAGGGTAACCGGTGCGTAATCGGTTTTGAAAAATACAAAACCGATACATACCGGTTCGATCCTAAATTTTATCCAAAACCGGATCGGACCGGACCGGTTACACCCCTAGTTTCAGTTGTGTCACGCACATTACCTTCATCCACATTGTCACTGTCACTATGCTGATGTAGCGAAACAGATGGGCTATAGTGAGAGTGGTTGTGAATGATTTCGACACAAATAGACTGTTTTGCTGCAGAATGGTGATCAGATTATAATCTCTTCTTCCCACATTGCATATCGACCAGAATCTCTTCTTCCTACGTTGCATCTCTCTCTCACTCTCTCACACACACACATAGATGCACACATTCTGGATGCCACATTTCTTACGTGAGAATGCGAAATGGTTCGGAGGCTTTGTTTGTTGCAGAGTGGTGACCGAATAGCAACCTCTTCTTCCCACATTTCATCCTGCTCATTACTAGGGGTGTGTGTGTGAGCGTCTGGAGAGAAAATGGAAGCTTACTCAGCTCCCAAGTGGTTTTTGCTCCGTATAGTTCTGTTTCTGAGTCTTCAGCTGGCACAGAGCAGTGTCACCTATGATAGAAAGGCGCTTGTCATTAATGGGCAGAGGAGAATTCTCTTTTCCGGTTCTATACACTACCCCAGAAGCACCCCTCAGGTGAAGTTATTAAACAATACTTTCTCCATTCCATCCCACATTTATCGAAGAAAATGAGGTTGATATGTGAAGTCTCGGTTGCACTTCTCAATTACGAAAAATATGCATATAATGCAGATGTGGGGAAGTCTAATACAGAAAGCCAAAGATGGTGGCTTGGATGCTATAGATACCTATGTGTTTTGGAATGTTCACGAACCTTCTCCTGGCATGGTACTTCTATTTACTCATTTTCTTTCTTGTACTCTCTTGTGTTATTTTTCATACACTTTCTCGTCAATATTGACTGATCAGTTGTGATTTTTTGTTTTCTATTTTTGGGGTTAAGTATAATTTTGAGGGGAGATATGATTTGGTTCGGTTCATCAAGATGATCCAGAAAGCTGGGCTATACGTGCATCTTCGCATTGGGCCTTATGTTTGTGCAGAGTGGAATTTTGGGTAATCAGAATCTCGTTTTTCGGGTGATTAGTGGTTTCTGCTCTTCAAATTCAGTTCTTTTTACTGTTTGTTTGTTTGTTTTTTTTTTTTTTCCTCAGGGGGTTTCCTGTTTGGTTGAAGTATGTTCCAGGCATTAGCTTTAGAACAGATAACGAGCCTTTCATGGTCTCTCTCTCTCTGTGGGTTTGTGTGTGTTAGAATTTAGAATAAAAAACAAGTGATTGATGAAACTGCACAGGCGAAAGTCTGTTCCGAATATGTTGGCGTCTATAACTAGTCAACCATCATCTAAATTCTAAGCTTTGTTACGGAGTACCTTACATTTCTCAGTATTGCAGTTGGCAACGCAAAAATTTACCCAGAAAATTGTTAACATGATGAAGAATGAAAATCTGTTCGAGTCTCAAGGTGGTCCCATCATCCTCTCTCAGGTATCGTTTTGGGGAAATTGACTCCTATAATCCGCAGTTTGCACTATATTATCTGGCATATAAGTCTTTTTGACATACAAATATTTGTGGTCTCTCACGCTTTAGAAACTTTTTTTGGTTGTGTTACAAAGCAAAATAAAATATTCAGCTCTAGTAGGAAGTAACGAACTGCAAATATTGTGCAACTTCATTATGTCCACTTTATTGATTATTTATATATCATTGCACTTATTTTCTGTGTGCAGATTGAGAATGAATATGAACGTGTAAGCAAAGCATTCGGAGCTGCCGGTCATGAATACGTGACTTGGGCTGCAAAGATGGCTGTTGGAATGGATACTGGGGTCCCGTGGGTAATGTGCAAGGAAGCTGATGCCCCGGATCCAGTGGTACTGACAATTATACTTCTTAAACATGATTCATAAATTAACTCTATGTGTCTTCTTATAAGCTAAAATGGTCTCTATTGTCTCTTACAATCTATCAAAGTATTTTTCTATAAGGATTCAAGAATCCCATTAATTGTTCCACTTCTACTATTGGTATATTCTAACTAGTTTGGGCACCTGCCAAGAAGATTTGTTCTTACCTGTAACTCAGTTAAGAGATGATGAAAATATATGGCATGCCACAAAAAACTGATGAAAATGTATTTTTTGCTCTAGAAGTGAAAGATTGATAATCTGTCTCTCTAACCCTTGATAACAGATAAACACGTGCAATGGTTTCTATTGTGACTACTTTTCTCCAAACAAACCTTACAAACCCACACTATGGACTGAGACCTGGAGTGGCTGGTAAGCTTCACATCCACCGTCTTTTTTAAAGCAATGGTCGAAGATATATTAATTCATGTCCTTTCCTTCTGTCTCCTTTTGAAGGTTTACAAAATTTGGTGGCCCAATTCACCATCGACCAGTCCAAGATTTGGCATTTGCTGTTGCTCGGTTCATTCAGAAGGGGGGCTCCTTTGTAAATTATTACATGGTGGGTCACTAGTAATACTCACCCTGCATTCAGCACCTTTTGAAAGTAGTACGCAGCAAAATTTATGCTTGCTAGGACTTTATTCATTCCATTTATGCATTACTTCTAATAAATAATGACAATATGGAAAAGATTTACCTAATATTCTTATTGTTTTCTGCAGTACCATGGAGGAACAAACTTTGGAAGAACTGCTGGAGGCCCTTTCATTACTACCAGCTATGACTATGATGCTCCGATTGATGAATATGGTGAGAAGTTTGAGCCCGTATCCTTAATATCACTAGAAACCCAATTTATAAACTGTCAGATTTTTTCGTAGTGTTAGACATAATTTATTAAGTAATTAATCATTATTAGTAAAAAAATAATTAGTCAGTTTGTCAGACTTGTAACTCATATTTTCACCATCCTGATGTGATAGGCTTGATCAGGCAGCCCAAGTATGGCCATCTGAAGGACCTCCACAAGGCTATTAAGTTATGTGAGCGAGCTTTGCTAACTGCTGATCCTACCATCACGTCCTTGGGAAATTATGAAAAGGTGTGTTGTACTCTCTGTCCTAAGGGGGAGTGGAGAGAAACTTAAAGGATGAATGCCCATTCTATAGTAGATTTTAGTGTAATCTTGGAGCAGCAAATTCAATGCTGCTTCATACTTTCTGTTGAAGTCATGCTTTGCTACAGCTTTTATCCACTTTATAGAGAAACATTAGAGACAGGTTGTAGAACCCCTTTCAGTGACCATCCATCCAAAGCTATGGTCAAAGTATCTTTCAACTCTCACTTCACCTTAGCATTCCCTTTAGTGCTTCTGGTTATAGGATAGTTGTCAAAATGATGCCCCTTTCCTTCTCTCGAAATTGGATTTACTTCATTTGACTTTACCCAGGCACATGTATTCTCTTCCGAGTCAGGAGACTGTGCAGCTTTTCTCTCAAATTATAATCCAAAGTCAGCTGCAAGAGTGACTTTCAATAGCAAGCATTACAAGCTGCCACCCTGGTCCATAAGCATCCTTCCTGATTGCAAAAATGCTGTCTTCAACACTGCCAAAGTAAGTGAATTGCCTGTTGGAACTACTGAATCCATCTTGGTCTGTTGCTAGATTTCATTGATGTTCTACTTATAACAAAAAAAAAAAAAAAAAGATTTCATTGATGTTCTGTGTGAAGCCCAGCGAATTTGGCTATACATACATAATTACGTGTCTATATATACAATAGTCAACAGTTACTTTAAAATATGTGGATCGTTCCCGCCATGATGAAACGTGACTTGTCCAACAGCCTTAATAATACACACTCTTGCTGACATGAATTATTGATGCAAACAAGTCAGGCCCTTTCAAATACTATATAGCTTGAATTTTTTTTTTTCAGTTTGCATATTTCCATGCAATCAAAGCTTATAACACGGTGAGATGCATAACCTTTCTGCCCTCATAATTTCAGGTCAGAGTTCAGACATCCCAAATGCAAATGTTGCCCACTAATGTTGAGCTTCTTTCATGGGATACATTTCATGAAGACATATCTTCAGCTGATGATGGTTCAACAATCAGTGTATTTGGTCTCTTGGAGCAGTTGAACGTCACCAGAGATACCAGTGACTATCTCTGGTACACAACCAGGTGAAATTGAATTCTTCTAATATTTTTTCTTTATTCTAATATTAAGCACATACATGCAGTGATAACAATCTTACGATTCTTACCAGTAAAAATTATGTTTCTAGTGTTGATATCAGTTCATCAGAATCGTTTCTGCATCAAGGCCAACTTCCAACTCTTACTGTGCAGTCAACTGGCCATGCCATGCATTTATTCATTAATGGGCATCTTGCAGGTACCTTGTTCAATTCAATCTCTTGATTTCACAGAAAGCCAGCAAATACAACTGGACTGAACTTTGTTATTCAGTTGGCTTAAAAAATAAAAAGAGAGGTTCAAGTTTTATTACATGTTAAACAGTTGCTGATTTTTATGTGATGTGATGATAGGCTCGGCCTTTGGGACTCAGGAGAGCTTGAGATTTACTTTTACAGGGAATGTTGATCTGAGACCAGGAAGTAACAAAATTTCACTACTCAGTATAGCTGTTGGACTGCCAGTTAATACTTCAATCCCCACTTCTTTTCTGACTCTGATTATCAGTATCACATAATACTTCAACAGGTTACTATATTGCTTGGCCAAGTATGTCCTAGCAGCTTAACATAAGTCAAGCAAACATGTTACAAGAAAAACTTGAGATTATAATTTCAGTAGCTTTTGTAACTTCCAATGCTCGGTATCTGACCTATTTGAATTCTGTATACAAATAAATTGCTCTTTGACATGGAATATTCTTCAAATTAATTCAACTGATAGTTTATTTCGGTACTGTTGGTGTTGAAGAACAATGGTCCACATTTTGAGATGAGGAAAACGGGAATCCTTGGACCAGTTGTCATACATGGGTTAGACCAGGGAAAAAGGGACTTGTCCCAGCATAAATGGTCATACAAGGTCTAAAAATCTGACTTCTGCATATTTTGAGGACTTCCAATCGTTTGATGAACTTATACCTAACAAGTGCATCTTTATACAGGTTGGGCTTAAGGGAGAAGCCATGAATTTAGGTTCTCCCAACTCAATCTCATCAGTTGATTGGATGCAAGGGTTCTTAGCGGCAGAGAAACAAAAGCCTCTGACATGGTATAAGGTATGGAAAATGAAATGAGTCCTTGACACAATCCTTTTTTGTTTCCTCTTTATTCTGTTTGACATTTTACTTGAACCTGTAGACCCATTTTGACACACCGGAAGGAGAGGAGGCCTTGGCTTTGGACATGAGTAGCATGGGGAAGGGTCAAGTGTGGATCAATGGGGAGAGCATTGGTAGATATTGGAATGTCTATGCTAATGGTAATTGCAATGGATGCAGTTATTCTGACACATTCCGGCCTATAAAGTGTCAATTCGGTTGTGGCAATCCAACTCAAAAATGGTACAGAATTTCTAAAAACTCCCTGATTGAGATAAAACTGAGGATTAAATGATGGTATATATATATATTACTTGCTCACCTTCTAATATTATGATGTTAGGTACCATGTTCCTCGGTCATGGTTGAAGCCAACTAAAAATCTTTTGGTAGTTTTTGAGGAAATTGGTGGGGATGCTTCCAGAATTGCACTCGTAAAAAGATCGGTTAAAAGTATCTGTGCTGAGGTATCTGATTATCACCCAAACATTGAGAATTGGCATACCGAGAGAGATGGAAAATCTGAGGTTCTAGACATTCCAAAGGTTAGCCTACATTGTGGACGTGGGCAATTCATTTCTGCAATTAAATTTGCAAGTTTTGGAACTCCATCTGGGACTTGTGGGAGTTTTGAGCATGGGAGCTGTCACGCCCCAAGCTCTCTGGCTATCTTTGAGAAGGTACTCAGACTGCTCTTTAATTTCTTCAGACCACATTCATTAAACATTCAAATTTTCAAATTAACATCATTTCAGACCCAATCAAGATCTATGTTCAATCCTAAATTCACATATATCGTGTCCTTATTTCCAGAAATGCGTAGGTCAGCAGGAATGCTTGGTGACTGTATCAAACAGTAACTTTGGTGCAGACCCATGTCCAAACATATCAAAAACATTATTGGTGGAAGCTGTTTGTGCCCCTGCTGCGGATGCTACAACTACCAGACCCAATTAGAGGTTTTGAGAACAATAAAAGAAATTGTAACTCCATACCTAAATTGGAACCATTTAATTCATTTCAAAGTGTATCGGAAATGGAGTCTAACGAACAAGTATGGGGAACTGAGTTATAGTTAGGATTGTGAAAGTGTCACGTTTATATGTATTGCAAATTGAAGTAAGGTGTAGGTTAGGTTTATAAAGCTGGAGGTGCTTTCATACAATTTTAATCCAAAATAAAGAAGCTTCTCGATCATAATGCCTAAAGAACCTGACCCTTCATGATGTTGTCGCAGATTCCTCCCCCTCGTGTTATAAAAAATAAAAAATAAAAATCCTCCCCCTCGTGAATCGTGGTCAGGAATCTTGATCACATGATAATATTGAGAATGTAGCACAGTGCTCTTTTTAAAACTATTGAGAATGTACCTTAAAGTGTACCAAAGTCAACAAATGGGGCTGAAATGTCAGATGATAGACCTGATGGGCTGTCCTTTTATTTGATGTCAATAATGGACTTTAATGGGGTCTCATTACTTCTTATCTAATCTATTTGGATTGTTTTTTAATTGAGATTAAATAAAATAAATTGAGTTGAGATTAAAATTAAAAATTAAATAAAATATTATTAATTTTTTTAATATTTTTTATTAATTAAAAAAATTAAATTATTTATTTTATTATATGTAAAAATTTAAAATAATTATAATAATTAAATGAGATTAATTGATAAAAATTATAAAAATAAACGAGTAATAAATGTAAATGAGGTTCGAATTCAAGCACAAAGCAAGCAATTACTCAGGTTGGCAACTCAAGATCCATAATTTTTTTTAAATTAAACTCATTTAAATTAATTTTATATATTTTAATTTAAAAAATTAAATCTATCTCAATCTAAAAAAAAATTAAACTATCTTAACGAGTTTTATAAAATATTATTATTTATAATTTAATTCAGCTTTAAATTAATTTTATATATTTTAATTTAAAAAATTAAAACTATCTTAATCTAAAAAAAAATTAAGTTCATCTTAATGAAATTTATAAAATATTATTATTTATAATTTAATTCAACTCATTTTAACATTTAAATTGAGCTAAAAAAGCCTTGACTTCTTAGGCCAAGCTTCTAAGAAACGACTACGAGGACTAATGCAGCACTAGATAGGGTTGAAAGTTCTGTTCTTTCAAAAAACTCCTTTCGAGCATTCTCATTTGATTGGTCAAATTCATCTTTAAAATTTAGTTAATATTATACTTTTTTATATTTGTCTATTTTATTTAAATTTAATCTCCATATTGGATTAACTATTCACACTCTATATAATAATAAAATATTATTAAATTAATAATTTTTTTATTTAATTTATTTATATCACATTTTACAATTCTACCAATTTAATATTAATAATAATTATATTCTAATTAAATTAATATTAAAAAAATCATATTTTCAAATGTCATTTAATGCTAATAAAAAAATTGAGATTAAACTTAATTGGAGTAAAAATTTATTATTTTAATATTTTGTGAATCAATTGTGGTTTTCTATATTTGGCTAATCACTGTAACAGAAATTCAAATTATTTTGGAGATAGCCAATCCAATGTAGAGTCTTTTTAGTACAAATTATCTAAATTGTAGCTAATCTCCTCATTTGGCCAAGCCAATGAGGATGCTCTAATATAGAAATTCTTATATAATAAAATAAATTAATAAGAAGAGACTTGAATAATGAGTTAAGATAAAATAATTTAAGATAAAAATTAAAAATAAAATATTATTTTTTAATATTATTATTATTTTAAGATTTGAAAAAAATAAATTATTTGTTAAATTTTATATAAAAATTTAAAATAATTATAATGATTAAAAGTGGTCTTTTGCCGGTGTATCGGGTCTTCTAGTTGTTATTCTCCTATGTTCATGTTTTTCCTAATCAGCGATCAAGACGATGTGGTCGTGATAATCTCCTACAGTTGGACCAGATTAACAAAACGCAACGCACCCCTCTCGACTACGGCGTTTAGTCGTATGTTTATAATCTGTTTATCAGACTTTGTTAAAACCATTTTTGAGCGACATTCCCTTGTGGGACTAGGTTGGAGTCAAGCTTTTGACTTATCTCATTTTTCTTTTTATTTTGGTGTTTTTTTTGTTTGTTTTGAAAAGATTGTCGGGAATTTCCACCTTACTGAATCTTATATCATTGTAACCGTTTAGTTTATCTATACTATGTTTAACTTGTTCAAAAAAATAAAATAAAATAAAAATGGATAGACCTGTCCTGGACTCCGCCATCCGAAAATCATTCTCTGGTATGTCCCTATGCAATATTAGATGCTCACCCACTCAAAAAACCAAAACTTATACATCACCATGGTTCTAGTTAGGATTCGTTTATTTGAGATGAGATGAGATGATATAAGATTAAAGTTAAAAATTAAATAAAATATTATTAAAATATATATTTTTAATATTATTTGTATTCTTAAATTTTAAAAAAATTGAATTATTTATTTTATTTTATATAAAATTTTTAAAAAATTGTAATAATTATATGAAATAAGATGTGATGAATTGAGAGAAGAATTGTAAAAACAAACAAGCCCTTACTGTTCTTAATTTTTTAAGCATTTTCCAAGAAAATCTCCTTTCAAATCTGCATCCCAGGTTAATCATATTTACAAAGATTCTTAATCATCAAGATAATATATGATTTTGAAATTATTTATTGAAAGATGATTGATAGGTGATGATAAAAAAAAAAAAAAAAAAGATTTACGAATATTATTTTTAATTCAAGATAAATAATGCAATCAATGTTCCAACTTAAATAACGATTCTTTAATTAACTTAGTTAAAAATCTTGTAGGATATAATAAATAAGTTGAATTATTTAATTAAGAGTGATGTCATATATCAAGATCTTCCTTTTTTTAAATAATAAATTAAAAAGTTGATAGACAATTAATCTCATTAAGATGAGAGTCTAACTAGGATTTATAACATTTCTCATTAGTTAATACAGTTATAAAAATCGAAAACTGCGAACTTTTTTATGAAAAATATTAACTAAAAAAGACTAATCAATTTCGTAATGATTTATTTCACACAATTTAGAAGGATCGACGGTACACGTTCAGACAGCACATTTAAACCGACCACGTCGGATTCGAGTCCGGCACTCCGCATTTAGTACATTGCCAAGATTCTACATTAACACAAAAGTCTTCTACATTCTACTATTAGAAAGAAACACGCTGGATAAACCCAAATCCACATCGATGCTGACGTGGCTTCGTATCGATCCATATTCACTCCTCAACGTGCCACAAAAAGGCCCCTGATATTCCCGTTATTTGCGAAGCTACCCCTCCTCTTAAATCGGAAGCTCAATCTTTACCCAAAACAGACGCTGATAAAAGCCGCGACGCCACCGCCTAATCTATGAACCGCGAAGCACCAAATCGAAACTTCTTGGAAAAAGAGTTGAACGAATATTAAATTTTTTTTTCCTGGTTTTGCTGTGTGTGTCTCTTGTCCTTGTGCATGTCTTTGTATTCTTCGCGGCGCTCCCATGGCCAAACCCAAGGCTCCAAGACGAACCCTTGACTCTTACACGGTCAAACACATCAACAAAACCATCCGAGGTAAGCACTCTCTCTGTCTCTCTCACTCACTTGTGCCACTTTTCCCTTTTAATTTTGCCTAGAAACTAACAACTCCTTAATCCCCTCTCTCCGTGCTAAAAAAAACTAAGAGTGAGAAAACTATCTGACTTGACTTCACCAAATGTTCTCAGCCGGGGACTGTGTCCTCATGCGGCCGTCGGATCCATCGAAGCCGTCGTACGTGGCGAAGATCGATCGGATTGAAGCGGACGGCCGTGGGGCCAACGTGAAGGTCCACGTCAGATGGTACTACCGGCCCGAGGAGTCGATCGGCGGCAGACGGCAATTCCACGGCTCCAAGGAGGTTTTCCTCTCGGATCACTTCGACGTCCAGAGTGCCGATACCATCGAGGGCAAGTGTACGGTCCACACATTCAAGAGCTACACCAAGCTCGATGCCGTCGGGAACGAAGACTTCTTCTGCCGTTTCGAGTACAATTCCTCTACTGGAGCTTTCAATCCCGATAGAGTCGCCGTGTATGTAAGCGAATCATTCGGTTGAGTCTGGTTTCTTGTTTTAAGTTTATAGTTATTGACATTTTATTTGTGTTGCTTGTGAAAATGATGAGTACGCAGGGATTTTTTTTATCACATATATATATATATATATATATATATATATCTTTGTTCGTGCCAACCATTCTATTCACTATCCGGCGTGGTGAACATCCACAATGTTGATGTGAAATGATTTAATTTATAAGGTTCAAATTTATAAAATCTTCTTACATATTAAATCATGTCACACCATCAGAGGTATGCAGTGTGTACTCCACTCCAGTTTATGAATAGAAATTTCTTGTTCGTATACATGAATTATTGCTGAAAACTTATGGGATCGCCGTGCCGAATCTCGGTAGCTTTTTAGAGAAAGGTTTCTTTTAGTTTAATGCATGGAAGGAATTACATACTACGATTCGGGCTGAAGAAATAGATTTTTTTAATCAATGTATATACCTCAAATATTGTTATTTTATTTTTTCATCCCTCACGCTCTGTTTATAGCCAATTCAACTCATATTGTACATAAGCATAATGTGGAATCGGGCGTATTAATTAGAACATTTTTTAGGTAGTTCAGAAAAAGCCTCAGAATGATAATTAGAATATTTTCATTGTCCATTTAGTTGCTTCATTTGCGTTCTTGTTAGTAATATTTGGCAAGAAATGTGAACCAAATTTGGTATTTTGCTTACTTTCATTAATGATTCGCAGGTAAGTTTCTTCTCCTTCTCCCTGCTATATCAAATAACAAAACTTCTATTTGAAGATTTCATTTGCTTTCACTATTTGAAATTTGTAGTACTCTTTTTATATCTCTGTCTACCTGCTGGCTGAGTTTGATATAGTGCATATACCTGCACTCTTTTTAGTGTATATATCAAGATTTCGTGCAAACCACTCTTTTTATGACATGCATGGCATGACATGGTAAAGGTATGGGTACCAGATGGATTTAAACAAAATGATGAGCTTGACACTTGGACTTGTACCTGCAGTCCCTATGCTCTTACCCGAAGTTGTGTGACACTGTATTTTATGTCCAGCATAAGCAACCGTTTAGATATTAATTGGGATTGTTTTTCTACTCTTAGGGCTGTCATTCTTTGGTGAACTTAATGATTTTATTTTATCTTCACCATGGCAGACTTTTGTTGCATGTCTTTTGGACTATAAGCTTCACTTTTGCAACATGGGGTCATCAGATTTCAGAGCTGATTCAGTATTTCTTATTTTATTTCAGTTTGCTTGAGCTCTTATGGCTTATTGCTTGTTATATTGTTGCAGGTATTGCAAGTGTGAGATGCCTTACAACCCTGATGATCTAATGGTTCAGTGTGAAGGGTGCAGTGACTGGTAAGTTGAATGCTGTCGATGTATACCATTGAAGATATTGACATTTTAATTTCCGAGATATAGTGATTAAATTTCTACATGATTGAAGCTTTTTTTCATGAGTAATTAAAAAAGTATTAGTTATGTAGAAAATTTATTTACTCAGGAAGTTCCTTAAAAAATATCATGGATTTATGTTGAAGAAATCTAACAACTGTACAACTCAGTAAAAGGTATGTCGTTAATATGAATTGTCTAAGAAAAGATATTTTATTTATAATATGAATTCTTCAATACCAGTTTAAAATTTCATATAGCTTTTTAAAAAATCCTTGGCTTATGGGCCATGATCGTTCATTTGCATGTAATCAGCAACATGAAACCAATTTAAGTGTGACAGCTTGCCATGAGAATGTGATGAAAAGCAGTACTCAGAATTCATCGTTGAATATAAATTACCCTGTTGTCCTGCTTTTTGTACATTTCTTTCGAAGATTATGCTAATTTCAAATGAGATGCATGTGTCTCTGATGCAGCCTTGCAAAGGGTATCTATTTGCTTCGTTCATGTAATTATCAATTGTTGCCGATTTAGAGTTTATATGTGAGTTACATGTAATCTCAGATGGATTCAATGGCTCACAAATCTGAAAGATGTTTTAGGAAGATTACAAAGTGTTGGTAATCACTTGGCATGTTGCTATGCTTCAGCAACGATGACTATAGACATAAGAAAAATTTTACTCATTATCCCCATACCACACACCACACATGATTTTTTAATTTTTTTTCCTTACCAAATGTGTGTTATATGGATGATGAGTAGAAGAATTCAATTAGTTTAATAGGAATAAAACAGAAATAAAAAATAAAAATAAATGTAGTGTATGGTGTGTGGGATGATGAGTAGCAAAGTTCTTAACATTGAATGGAGTGTCTGATAAATTCTTCAAAAGAAAAAAATAAAAGAAAAAAGTGGAGGGCTATTAATCCCCAGTAAGTTGGCCTCTTAAATAAAAAAACATATAAAAAATATAACAGTGAATTGAGTATGAGAGGCATGTCTTAAGAAATAAGTTTTTCTTTCTTTCTTTCTTTCTATACATTTACTTTAAAGAGCCTCTTAAGTTCGAGGGTTCGAGTTATTTGCTTGAGCCTGGTTGCAAGGCTAGAAAGGTATGAAATTCACCTGCCTCTTAAAATAGAATTTACTTTTATGTCTATCTTTGACTCTCTCTCTCTCGCTCTCTCTCTCTGAGGGGTGGAGAAGAGAGGTTGGTGGTTGCTTTCTGCGAATAGAATTTGGAGATTTTAAATGCATACAATCTCCAGCATGTTACTTTTAATTCAGGTTTCATCCTGCTTGTATAAACATGACTGTGGAGGAAGCTAGAAGACTAGATCATTTCTTTTGTGAAAATTGTTCCTCTGAAGGTCAGAAGAAGTTGCAGAGTTCTCATGCTTCCAGACACTCGGATATGAAGGTATTTGCATCCATTGAAGTTCCCTCCGTTTGACAGCATTTCGTTCCATCCTGTGTTAGGTATACGTAGACTCAAAATGTGCTTTCCAAATTGAGATGTTGGATATGTTTATGCATTGATCTTTCTATTGTCATCGTCATGTTTCTCATCAAGGGTAATTATTCCCCCTCGAGGTGTTATTATTTGTCTTTTACTTGAGTTATGCTACACGATTTCACGAACAATTGTTGGAACCAAGTACCAGAAGACAGGATTATCACACAGTTTAGGAAATTGTTGCTCTATAATCAATGTTCATGTGCAACTATGATGTTTCAGGTGGAGACAAAACGACGTCGGAGGTGACTCGGCACATAAACATAAGGTAGAGTTATAACACGGAGGAACTGGATCTTCTTTATCTTCTAGTGTTGGGTAGGCTTCAAGCAAACACGGAGGCTCTATCACTCACAGGCTCTGGTTATTCACGAGTTGATGGGAGAGGGGAAATGGTTTAAAAACGTCCGTCATGTCTGTTTGTTTTAAGGGGGTAATCGCCCTTTTACCTTAAAGGTCAAGGTCAAGGTCAAGGATGTGTTTGGTTGTCAGTAATCATGTAATATAATCTCTCTTCCTTCAGTTTCATGTTCATGAATTAGGAATGTGTCTGCTAATTACCTCAAAAAATAGAAATGTGTATAGACGAGGGTGTTCTCAACTTAAGAGCAATAGATACGGGTTTTTTAATGTATCTACTGTGGTATATACCATCTTGGACCTTGCTACTCCCAACTGCAAATGTATGACATCGTCATTATATACTCTTACGTAATCTCTTTCTCTCTCTCTCTCTCCCTCTCTATCTAGTAATGATCATTTGTCACTCTTTTCTTATGAATTCATAAAAACATGTTCAATCTTTTTAGAAAAATTATATTCCTAAGCTTCATACACCACACACCATCTTTTTTATGATTTCTTTAATTTTATTTTCTTATCAAATATGTGGTATATGGATTATGAGTAGAATAATTCAATTATTTTAAGAATAATAAAATAAAATAAAAAACTTTAAAAAAATTTTGGTGTGTGGTGTATGGGCTTATGAATAGTAATGCTCATCTTTTTATGGTAGCTACGGACAATCAGCATGATCTCTTTTTTCATTAGTAGGCCTTAGTAAGGTGAGTCTACTAAGGTCTCGTTTGTTTTTGTAGATGAAATAAAATGAGTTGAAATAAAAATTTAAAGTTGAATAAAATATTATTAAAATTATTTTTTTAATATTATTTTTATTTGAATATTTGAAAAAAATAAATTGTTTATTTTATTTTATGTAAACATTTGAAAAAATTATAATGATTAAATAAAATGTGATGAGACGTGAAATTTTATGAAAATAAATTAGACCTAAGTCACATCAGCATAACAAGTGGGTTATCATTTTTCACTCTTTTCTCATGAATTGATAAAAACATGTTCAATCTTTTTATGGTAGCTACGGACAATCAGCACGATCTCTTTTTTCATTCGTCAAATAGGATAAGCTTTCTAAGGCTTAGTTGTTTTTTTTTTTCAGATGAGTTGAAATAAAAGTTAAAAATTGAATAAAATATTGTTATAATATATTTTTTTAATATTATTTTTATTTTGAGATTTGAAAAAGTTAAATTATTTATTTTATTTTATGTAAAAATTTGTAAAAATTATAATAATTAGATAAAATAAAATGAGATGAGAAATTTTATAAAAGTGAAAGAAGCCAAGCCGCCACTTCCGCTTAGCAAGTGGTCTATGATATAGAATTTGAAGAACAAATTTTTTTTTTTTTTTTTTTTTTTTATAGATGAATTGAAATAAAAGTTAAAAATTAAATAAAATATTGTTATGATATATCTTTTTAATATTATTTTTATTTTGAGATTTGAAAAAGTTAAATTTTTTATTTTATTTTATGTAAAAATTATAATAATTAGATAAAATAAAATAAGATGAGAAATTTTGTAAAAGTGAAAGAAGCCAAGCCGCCACTTCCGCTTAGCAAGTGGTCTATGATATAGAATTTGAAATTTTGAAGAACAAAAAATATAGAACTTCCGTTGCCGGGACTTGAACCCGGGTCTCTCGGGTGAGAGCTGAGTATCCTAACCAACTAGACTACAACGGATTGCTGGTCCATATGTGGGATAATTAAAAAATAAACAAAATTAATTCAGTGTTCCCACCAAGCAAATTAAATCCACCGTTTGAGGCCCATGAGTTTTTTATAATAGAAATGATTCAGAATCCCGTGTACATTAATAGATATATAAACAGTAAAATCACTGTATATGATTTCTTTTGCGCAGTAGCATGAAGGATGATAACCGACAATATAACGAATTGCACGTGAAATTTTCAGTTTTGATAAGCACGTCATTGGCATTGGCTTCATCAAATTTATCTTTAAAATTTAATAAAAAGTACATATTTTCTATAAATTTAAAATCTCTCTATTTATAATTTCACATTAGATTAGTCATTAGATTCATCAAAATAATAATATAATATTATTTTTTTCATATTTTATAATTACACTAACCATATAGATATTAATAATTTAATTTGATATTTAAATTATTATTTTCCAATTAATTTTTTTCCTCAACCTAATTACTCAACAAACTCATTTTGCAAACTAATTTTCAAACCCAAACTAGTAGTCTGATGCTGCATATCTCCCTAAATCTAACAAACTCAAGGTGCTGCCAACACACAAATCTGATGTCAAGGAAGAAATCAAGGAAATATACGAAAATTTTCCTTAGAAGAAGCAAATTCAAGCATTAGCTAAAAACTCATCCTTGAATAACAAAAGGAGGGCCAGACGGTAGTGCTGATCAAATTTCAAATAGTGGCCTTACAATAGTTTTGCGTGTCTGAGATTTTTACATTTGCGAAGCTCCCAACAGGCACTCCATTTTTTTTTTCAGAAGAAATAATTGATATTCAGATGGAATGTGATTAGAACTATGAATTGCTTACATGTTTAGCATCAATAGCCATGTCAACAGAATCTCCACTACTGACACCCCTGTGTTGATAAGAAGCTTTCCAATAGATCCAAATAAGCTTTCTTCTTCTTCTCAGATTCATCTTCAGTTGGGATTAATGGTGGCCTGACTGACTTTAGATGCTTTTGATATGGACTTAATGGATTGCTCTTCTCTGTTGCATCCTAATCCTGCAAAAACATGAGATAAAAGGTGACTGACTATTTCATATCATCATAAAAGGAGTTAGGAGATTAGATTTATTTATAAGGGAATACAGGAGTATTTTGGACTTAAAAATATGTATTTAATTTTACTCTCATGCTAAAGTTCCTTATGCAAAACAGTGATGTGCATATCATGAAATCATGGATGGTGTGAAACTAGTACTAAAAAAATTACTTTCCTACATCTTACCAAACAGATTTTACTTACAAAGTAACAGATTTTTCTTTAGGTACAAGATGTAAAACTAGACTTGACGGTATTCTTGGATAAAAAATTTCAACTTCCAAACACAGCCAAGATATCCCCAGCAAGTAGAAGACATGATTACTCACATTATGGATAGACACAATTGTACATACCCACTCTATGTTGCCACTAACATTCAGTATCACACAATTGTACGTACCCACTGCTACACAATCCACCAACATTCAGTATCTATCACCCAACATTTCCACCAACAAACCAGTTCATAAACCATCAAATGAAAATTGCAATACATTTCAATAGCAATACACTTCAATAGAGAAAATGCAGGATATAAAGCTAGAAAACTTTTACTTGCAAGCTTTTTTATTGGCATAATAAACTTTAATTTGCTAAACTTTCCTATGGAAGATTAGAGAAAATGCAGGATATAAAGCTAGAAAACTTTTACTTGCAAGCTTGTTTATTGGCATAATAAACAGATTATTATAAAAATACATGGTATTATAGTGACCGTTGTGTGTACACCAACTCATAAGTAGCTAATGCCAATAAAATTAAGTATATGGTTTCTGTTAGGCAGAGAGAAACATGTGAAAATGTATTTTCATCTCTCAAGAACACAATCGAGTCCCCTGCAACCAGCTTCTTGTGGTTCACGAATGTGCTCCACTCAGTCGTCAATAGAGCATAATGGCATAAAAGAGTTTAAGATAGCTAAATAACAAAAAAAAAACTATGTTTATACCCATGTTTAACCGAATATATTTTATACCCATGTTTAACAAAATAGTAATAATAAAAAAAAGCAAATCTATCATAGATATTTCTTCCATTCAAATATTTTCATTATAACAGACCTAAATCAACAAAGTAATAAAAGGAAAAAACCCTAAAAAAACTGTTACAGAAAAAGCAAGCCAAGACCAATACCACTTGTTGCTCTGAGGGTGAGTTTTTTTTTTTTTCCTTTTTCATTTTCTGTACCACACTCCATTCTAGGTTGTTTTCATTTCATTTTCTACACAAATGTTACATAAAAACACAAAACTACATAAAAAAAACTCTGAAAATTTTATCTTTGAATACTAGAATAACGAAACACCATAGAAAGAGATTAAGGAACCAAACAAATCCCAAAGATTTACCTCAAAGATGTCGTTACCTCAAAGCCAAGACCCGGTGAAGAACCAAAATTTACGGTTTGGAGCTTAAATTTCTAAATTTACGGTTTGGAGCTTAAATTTCTACAGAGGAAAAAATAGAGAAAGAGGGTAGCGTTGGTCTCCAGAGGGAAGAGAGAAAGAGAGAGGGAAGAGAGAAAATGGAGAGGAAAATTTGAAAGGGAGAGAAATTTTTTTTTCAAATTCACAGGCGTAAAAATGGGAGAAAGGGACGCGGGAGAGGGAGAAATGAAAGAAAGGAAGAGGAAGAAAGAAACGAAATTGCAGGCGAAAAGGGAAAGAAGTAATTTTGTAATAAAATAATCGGATAGATTATGAACAGTGAGTCTTCAAATATGAAGATGAAAATAAATTTTCTGTAGCTCAAAGTTTCAGTTTTCGTGTTCGCTGAATTCAATGCCAACCTTTTCAACCCCTGATTCATCAAATTTTGGAAATTCTTTCATTTTAGCGAGGCCAATGCGAGTGCTCTAAATGATATGGTGTATATGGTATTTGCTGAAGTATGTTGATCTTAAAAAATTACTATCAGATTATATAATCAACGGGCAAATAGAAGAATACATCGTCGACTCAGTTGACTGATAAGGCTTATACAATTAAGATTACAATACAATATAACGCTTGGTAAGTGATCAACAACAAATGGTCAAAAAATTTCATAAAAGAATGTAAAAAAAGCTAAGGTTCAGCTTCAGCCCTATTGAGTATTTGTGTTTGAAACTCCTATCTTTGTATAATAATGGGTGTCCGTTTATTTTAACTTGTCTTTGATCTCTTCCATACAATCACTGTGCCATAAAAATCAGATGAAGCCAACAAGTTCTCTCCATGGTTCCAAGCAACACCCATAACCGGAAAACGATGACCCTGCAGTCACAATAGCTTGGGGTCAGCTTGAAAGCTGATTGATAACTATAGTTAAACCATTATAACCTAATTGACATATAAAATGGACCTGTAGCTTGTTTACACACGTATGCCTCGGCCGAGTTAAATCATAGAAGTATACATTTGAATCCTCACTTCCAGCAACTGCATGTTGCAACAAAATCATAATATCAGCAAAGAATCTGGGGAAAAAAAGTATTTTTTTTTTCTTGATTCCATATCATCTTCACATTGGTTTGGAGTTTCATATTATGATATCAACATATTTACTTCAGTAAAATCACATTTGACATTTCTGGATCTCCCTATAGTTTCCTATACAAAAATGTAACCAGAAGTTCAAATTAAAACAAGTTTGCAAGTAAAAAGGAAGCAATTTTACATGGATTTTTATTTCTAAATGTGTTTCTGAACTATTTCGCATTTGACTCTAGTATAAGATTAGAAGCTCTTATCAAATATAGCTATTCTCAAAATTCAGTAATACTGTCTATCAATAACCCCAGAGTAGTTGCTATCAGGTAGTGTGCGTTGTGGACAAACCACCAAACAAAAGAGTGGCAAGTGAAATTGTATTTGAGATATCTAAACATGTTTCTTCTTTAGTGTGGTCACACATTTTTAGAGAAAATTGAGTAAGTGTGCATTTTTTAAAGGCCAACTCATACAGCAAAAACAGTAGTGGAGAATATGGTATGTTGATTGTGACATACTAACCTATGTACTCCCCCTTTTCAAGGGAAAGCAGAGGACAGAAGGAAGCTTGAATTTTATGTATTCGAGGAGTTAACTTAAGCGAGCAACGAAGAGTCAAGTAACCTTGTATTTCCAAAGCGACGCTACAATGCCAACATCACTTTCAGTATTTCAGGATAAAGACATAAGGCCCATTTGGTTGATGGAAATGAAATCCGGGAATGAGATACCTATTTCTCCATTTATTCCAACAAATTCATTCTAAAAGCTTCATTTGGGTACACTTAGACTTGGTATTCTGATACCTTTGTTGGGGTGCATTTATTTTTGAGAGAGATAGTATCAAACTTTTATATCCAGGGGCAGCGGAATCAGAATACCATGTCGACCCCTTGATATGATATTAGGAATCCCATTCCCATTCCTTCATTGCCGCACCTGTCAACCAAACATGGCCTTGAAAGTATAAGGCATATTCAGCTGATCAGACCTGAAGAAAGATAAACTTCCATCTTGATTACATGATAGCAGCACAGGGCCACGTGCAAGCAGGGAGAAACTTCTGTACTGCACAGTTGTGACTGCGGATTTGTGCCTGCTGGTAGTTCGGTGGCGATGAGAACGAGATAATGCTCCTGTGTGAGAGTTCATACTAACAGAGTAGATACATCCCTGCACGTATTGTTCCAGTAACAATGTCAAAAGCAGAACATGCGAGTACAGAAGATCATAAAGATATATGATGCATGCAGGAGATCACACCTGTGCGTCCCCACAGAAGATGAGCTGACCAGTGTGATCATGGTCCATGGAGGTAACCTCACTGTCAAAGACTGTTTTATTAATAATTCTTCCGGTGCTGAAATTAATTACCTGGTATACCAGTGTAGAAGTGGCTGCGATTAGACTGGATCTATGAAGCATGACAGGGTATATAGGAGAACATTGACATAAAAACACTTATTAGTTTTACGTCAAGCTTATGTTATATTGTTAAGAATCCGATATATGTAACTCGGTAGTATAAACTCACAAGCAAACCTAATTTCTAAATTAGTCAATATGTGTATTTCTTAACATCCAAGATATTCCGATGTTTTGATGTAATACACTTCTCCTAGCAAAAGGGGGCGAAAAGAAGAGGCAAGATCTCAATCCAGAAGCTATCATACTAGAGCAGGATGTGACTTTTTTCCTTTTTTTCTTAAGAGGCAAAAGAAATGGTATCCAGTAATTACAGTGATTTCTTTGTTTGCATTGCCAACTGAAAGGAAGTTGTTGTTTACCTGCATCAAAAGAAAGAGATAGAGAAAACAGGCCTTTAATGAAAAAGAAAGTACAAGAAGAAATATAAAAAAAGGACACAATGCCTTTTTGTTATAACATGCACCAAAGCTTCTCCACACCAAGATGAGATAACAAAAAGTCTCTAAAGCTGATATAAGAAAAAGAGCAAAAAAAAGAAAAAGAAAAGAAAAGAAAAGAAAGGAATCCAAGTTCATAATAACTTAATGCAAAATTTGAGAGAAATGGAACCAAAATAACTCAAATCTTAGCACAGGTACTTAATCACTTCCTTTAGATAACCCAGGCTTGCTCATGCAACTAAGAACATGCTAAACATTTAGATCTAAGGAGGAGGATTCTGAACATCCAAAAACATTGAAATTAGTGTATACTTACAGGGTGAAAACGAATACATGATTGTGAAGAAACTCCATATATCACTCGAATGCACAGGCCTTTTGATATCTCCCATACTCTCACAGTTTTATCCATTGACGATGATGCAATGTACTGATTATTTGAGGAGAAATCAAAGTCTGAGAAAATATTAGTATTTTAGAAGCAAGCGGTGCCAACAATAAATGCAATGCATGGTTCCAATTCTAGAACAGTGTACGTAAAGCTCCATAAATAATACTACATCAGCAGCAGATTTTATTTGCGCCCAAAAGATACAGCACAATTTATTAGCTTTCTTGATGTTCACAAAAGATTTGAAAATCCCACACTTCATATTACTGTCACCAAGATGTAATTAATATCATGTCATGACTCGCACATAATTACAGACTTGAACCCCCGACACACCCACCATCCCATTCTTATTAGTGATGAAAGTGCCCTTTAGTCCAACAAATTTTAAAACTGCCCACAGACCATAATTTCAACTTCAATTATTTTAAGATTGCCATGGCAAGTTTTGGGGCCTGCAATATAGTACCCTGGTACCCCGAGTGTTACTTGGTGATGAAAGGAAAATGCTCAAGCCTAGCACTCCTATCTTCAGCTCATTTTACCAATATCCTAGAATTATGTCAGATCTCAAGTCTTTGTCTATCACAAACTACATTGTATATTTGACCATCCTGTAGATGAGCATTATCACAGCTGTGCCACTATGAGATTTAAGAAAAGACCACAGAAACAGTACCAGTCAATCCAACCTGTGACATCTTTGGAGTGGCCTTTCAATTCCTTGATGACTGAAGGTGGTCCTGACACAGTGCATACCGTCAAGGTTCCATCTGATGCCCCATATGCAAGTAGATCAGAACTCATGTGCCCAAACTTCAAAACCGTGACTGCACATTAAGCTAATAAGGTATTCTTCAACCCAAGTCAAATTTATGATGACAAGCAGCAATACAACATGTCTCCATTGGTACTTGAAAAAGAAATTACCTGAAGCTTTGCACTGATCAAAGATGCAATGCATTCCCACAAAAGAATATGCAAGTTCAGCCCCTTGTTTACGTGGGCGATAATTGTCACTTGCATTTGAACTAAAACTCGTTCTGCGGCTTAAATCTGGATTGCCACTTTGCAAGTCCTGTAAAGGGAAAAATTCGCATAAAACCTTTTAGAATGACATGAAATAAGACTAGTAAGAACAACATTGTTCAGCCCTTGCATTGTCTCAAGTGCTGCTCAAAGAAGCTCCTTCAACTTAACAAAGACCAGTCTACAAATCAATATAAGTCTCATAGATAATGACAGCGACACACGCTCGAAGTCTCATAAACTACACAGTGACAGTCCGTTTCAACAAGGTAAAAGATGTGCAGAATTCTCTCATGAACCAGAGATGCATGGAATTATTTTCTTAAGTAAAACTGAGCTCCTCTGGTCACTCACTGTGACCTTCTAGTGAAGAAAATATACAAGTTTCAAGGAATGTGTGAGAAACCTACATGTAAAAAAGTATTGCTGCATCTCCTACAGTTCAGTAGAAAAGTAAGATGACCAATCAGGAATTATTAGTTTCAAATATGTGAAGATGCACACTCAGCATGTGGAGGAAGCATTCCATTGTGGCCAGTCCACAATTCTTCAAATACCATGATGTATCACACCAACTTAATTCTACGACACAGTTACTGGTTTTTACCATCAGCATAGTGCAACCAAAGGAAAAGGAAATAATTAATGAGAAAAAATAAGTTTAGATTAAAAAATACAAGAGTCCATAAAGATTCAAGCATACCCTGCTAGAACTCCAGCTGTCCACCTCAAACAAAAGGGAATATGGACTTGGAGGCAGAACCCATCGGCCACTGATGCATCAACCAGTAAATCATCCTGATGTCAGAATTGTATGAATCATAAACTTAAAATAGCACTTATAACCAAAAATTCTCCTAGACATACAAGTCTTGGGTTTATAATAAAATATTATGTTACAAAATAAATATATGTAAAGCTTCCACAAAAGTTGGTCAAAAAGGTAAAATAAAATACAACTAGGTTTTACGGCATAATATAATCCAGTATATATTGATTGATCCAGTCACAATGCTTGAACTGATCAAGAAGAATTTTTAGTAACCTGTTTCCTGGAGTGCCTTGGAGGCTTGGTGACTGCAAACTTTCCCAATTCCTTGGCCTGCTGATGTAATTACGGTAGGCCGCATAACCTTTTCCATTGTATCTCCAATCCTTCATGGAACAAAATACCAATGCCATTATGTGAACTTTCAAAAATTTGAAAAGAAAAGAAAAAGACAACGAACGAATCCAAAAGTTAAATCTACTGCTCAAAAAGAAGCGAAATTTATACTTAAAGGAAAATTTTCGACGTCCTCGTAACCTGGATTTTGCGATCAATAAGAATGCAACTAGACAAACGCATTAGACATGGAGTTATTTACCAGATCCAATCACAAATAATTCCTTTGGGAAAAAATAGACCAAACTACGCCCTACACTTTCACACATATCCAAATTTTAAACATGGCTCCAATTAATAAACCCTAATTACACATATCCAAATACTAACTCACGCATATACATATACGTGCCATATAAGCTCAAAAATGGCAAAGATGAAAGAGCGTACTCGGCGGCGAAAAACCCCGGACTCGGCCTTGCGGTAAAGAAGGAGACGACGAATGCCGATGTATACGGGATCGGAATCGGCGGTTACAGGCTGAAGCAAGCAGCTGAAGAGCTCTGGATCTACATGCTCATTCTTCTTCTTCTTCTCCTCCTCGCTCGTCTGCTCCGCCATTCTATGAAGCTTCCTGCGGATCCTTCATCGGTGAGTGTTCGCTACAAGGATTTTTCTTTCTCTTTCTCTGGAAATCGGAGGGTCATCAGTTTATGTCTTCGTGAGGACCTGAGAGAGAGGGAGAACGCGCGCGGAGTTGAAGTGAAAAATTGCGACGACTTTTGCTAGAAAAAACGGTACGCAATTTAAAGACTGCTCGGATCTGAAGGACAGCGCCAGATCGTAGGCAGCCAATCTCTAATGCCTTTTAACCGCCAACCGGCAACAGTTTAATATGTCTCGGGTCCGTACGAAATACCGATTTATGGGCTCGGAAATGATTTTTATCCCACATTATTAATCTCACTTAGGAAGATGGATTATAATTTTTTTTTTAATGTCTAATGGCATGATGAATGTAACCATAGAAACGATTGTACGTAGCATGGCATCGCAAATTACAATTTGACCGCGCGACGGTCCATTTCCTATCTTGAGTGTGTGAATTTTACATCCAAGGCAAAAAAGACCAGAGGGGACAGATAAATAATTTATCAATTTCAAGAAGGGTACGAAAGTAAATCCGCATATAGTACAAGAGCGTTTTTATTATGGCTTAACTGTGGCCGCTGGATTGGGGATTCCGATGGTTGGGAATCGGGATGTTTGCCCGTTGGTGCTGACTTGGCCAGTTTGGATCTTATCTCAATTCATAATTATAATTTTTTTAAATTTTAACATAAAATAGAATAAATAATTTATTTTTTTTTTAATTTTAAAATAATAATAATATTTTATTTAACTTTCATCTTAACTTAGTTTAACATCCAAACACATCCTAAACAAAATTTTGAATACCAATTCGGTGAGGACGGTTTTAGACATTGTAACAAAATATTTTAGTATCGGTATTGTTTCTAAATAGTCTATATATAGATAAATTAATTAATATGTATAAATTATATTTCAAAATAACATCAATGTAAGTTTTAAAAAGTTAAAACACATATTTGTAAAATTCAATAATATTTTTAAATTCTCAATCTAACAATTAAAAAAAATAATCGCTCATCTTTATTATGAAAATAAGAGTAGGGATTTGGTTTTCAATTCTCAAAAAAATGTGATTAAAAAAATTTAAGAAAATAGTATTCAAATATAAAAATTAGAGTGAAAATTATTAAAATATAAAAATATAAAATTTCGACCGGTACACTGAAAACCAATTAGTATTGACCAAAATATATCAAAATTATTGATATTTTATCCGGTACGAAATACTTATCTCCCTCGTGCCACTAGTCTGCGAGAGTAAATACTAGTCATACCAACGGCACAGTATTTAAAATTTTGGTCTTAAGCAAGATTATTAAAAAAAGTTAATTAACGGTACCTAGTATATAATAATTTATTTTTTTCGTCAATGATATTTACGATGCATAAAAAAAGACCTATTAACTTCTAAGGTTGTTCTGTCGGGAAAATTGTATATGCGTATTATATATGTATATATGGAAAGATCAATCTAAAGTATAATTAGTAGCCAAACTTTGATGAGAACATTTGAGATCTAATCTATGTAAGAATTAATTACAATTCAAAGCGGTAGGATGAGGATCTATGAAAATCCTTTTAATTAATTTCCTAGGCTACGTCCTAATTTATAATTGAAATATATTTATAATTATCTTATGAAAAAATAATCGGAATATAATATTAAGATTTATTGTCAAAATGAAACATCAATTAAACATTTATTTATAAAAATAATTGGGAGGATGAGGATTCGATCTCCAAATTATTCTTCATGCGAGATGGGGCAAATGTCAATGATCTAATGACAAACAAATTAATTAAGGTTGTTACAAGCACACCCATTAATGTACAAAGAAAGGCTTAGCGGTGCGCATTTTGTTTGCATGCAATAAAATTAATTAGGTTCCTATATATATTGAGATATTGCATATATCAACTACGCGCATGCAGCATGCATTGGTTTTGAAATCAAATTAAATCTTACGATGTTCTATCTGAAGAATTACGTGAAGACTCGATCGAGTCCTGGCCGGGGTTCGGCGTTATTGCCAATGCAAGATTGTTGTGCATTTTTCTGGACAATAGACATGGCATTTGGAATATTGTCAGAAATAACGAATGATATTTTTTATTTATCATCTTCGACTCGAAAATTAATGACACTTTGTTTCTACAAAGTACAAATTATCACTCCTTACGTATCTCCAACAACTATAAATTTCGATGCTAAGCCCTTAACTCCCAAGTAAAATTTTAAGTGCGTGTTTATTTCAAGCGTAAATTAGGCAGAAAAGATCTCATACATAAGCGTAGTAAGAATTGTCAAGCTACATAAGCTCGTGCAACATTACGAATATGAGAGATCATTTATCCCAAAGAGCATACAAATTATTATTATATCATGATTGGGCATTTGTGGAATCATCAACTGAATTCCAGTATCTGTTGAAAAACCACATAGAATCTGCTTCCACCGCATATCCATCTTGATTACGGTGCCAACTGTAGTAAGCATGGG
The DNA here is from genome assembly GCF_001411555.2 of Juglans regia. Lineage (NCBI taxonomy): Eukaryota > Viridiplantae > Streptophyta > Magnoliopsida > Fagales > Juglandaceae > Juglans > Juglans regia. Next base: position 5,627,292 of record NC_049913.1, read on the forward strand.
TTCGGTTCTTGATATCAAAGGTGGCATGACCAAAACTTGCCTCACGGTAAGCTGAATATGCAGGCTGTGGTTCTGTCATGCTGCACCAGTGAACAGAGACATTTATATTAACAAGCAGTAAACTAATGTATCAGTCAAGATCAACACTCTAGTAGTATTCCATAATTTTTGGTCTTACTTGGTTGCTAAGCCTTCAAGATTCCCTCCATCGCCAATGGTTATGTATACAGGAGCTGATTGATCCTTTACAGGAGTGCAAATACCATTTACAACATTGTATGCAACGTTGGATACACGCTCCTGTGATATATATCAGATCATAAGAAAATGGAAATCTACATATGTACATGTGCAGACACATGTCTCTGTTTGTGGTGAGTCCTTGAGAAAAAATGATGTGCAGATCGAATCATTCATGCATATTTTATTTCTACCCCAAAACAATTTCTAGAATTGCAACCAAATTTGTTGAACTTTGAGAATCAGGGTTTAGCTGTATTTTAAATCTGTCATAGGCAGATTTCAAACTTGTGCAAATTCAAAACAAACTACCATAACTAAACACTCAAAACTCATACTTCAATGACTAAATAATGGAAGGTAAAAGGACAACTTACGGATCGTTCATAAGCATGAACATGACCTGCAAATACCACATCAACTTTGTACTTCACAAACCATCCCTCATACATTACTCTCATGGTTTCCCCCTCCATATAATGATAGTTTTAGCTATTATACCAGGGGGAATGCATAAGAACAATCAACCAAGGTGTCTCAGTCCTGTTAACTTTTGGCAATTCCTGTTCAAGCCATTGGTATTGAGGGGTGTATTTACCTGAAAAAGAAATGTTAGCAATAAGTGATTTTTTTCATTTGCTAGGATAATACAATTGAGGGGGTTGGTTATTCCATCCCATGTTAAAAGCATTGTGCCATTTCGTCATGACCATCATTCATACCGATATCACATGCAAAGACAAATAATGCTCTTACCATATGCTGAGTATGAAGCCAAGACTATGATGTAAGCTGAAGCTCTCTTGATTGAATACCAAAAGGGAGCAGTACTGTTTGAAGCTTTGTAAGGCACATGGTAACGATTAGTGTAAGGCTTAAAAGGTTCGGTTTCCCCCTGCAACACAAATACACATTTACAAATACAATAATGGAAAACTATGTTCAATTTTACCTAAAAGGAGAAGGAAAAAAAAAAGGGAAAAAAACATTAATAAAATTAAAAACCACAAGACAGAAAGCAGTCAAACATTCACAAACATTACTATAGACATTACTTTCTACCATAAAAAGAAATGTTCCATGAGATTCTTACGATTTCCGGTTTAAAATCTAACTCGTGATTCCCTGCAGTCCATATCCATGGTTGATAAGCAACACTTCTCTCAACGAACCTTCCCCATGTATCCCATCTAGCATTGTCGTTATTTGGATACCGGTCTGCGTAAGAAAGATCCCCAACAAACAACACCGTTTTCCCTTTCTGCGGGTTTAACTCATAATGAGTAAGAGTCTTGTTTGAATCAAAACTCTGACCAAGATCCCCTGCAAACCATACCCATTAGTTTGAACAAAGTAAAAAAATATGTTATAAATATCTCAACACAAATATAAGAATGAACACATATGTAGTCCTAATATAAGAACATCTGTATCCCTAAGACCCATGCAAGAGATGTAAGGGTCAATAACCAGCCGAAAATGAGAAAAATAGGCAAATAAAAACAAATGATAATTATCGGTTGAACATACAGAATACATACCTATGAGACCAAATGTATAAGGCACATCAGGGCCAACTTCAGGGGGAGTAATAAACCAGAACTGCCGTGGAGTGTGCCCAATCCCAACCACGTAGTAGTATTTGGTGTTGAACTGCCCAGATAATAATTAAGCAAAATATATAGAAAACAGTGTACACATACATACATACATACGGATTATCACTCTCAAGTTTCATCTTGAATTCCTGTGTATTCTTATATAGAGGCAGAACAGGAACAGGGCAAAAACAGGGGAATTATGTGAGTAATCTAATGAACGAACTGTATGAAAAATTTCAGTTACCTTCAAGTTTCTGATGGTCGTGTGATGAATGAAACCAGAGGTGTAATTGTAGAACTTATAGGTAGTAACTTTGCCTTCAGCCTTGTATTCCTTGCCATTTTCACTCCAATAAATCACGGTATTCGAACCCGGTTCATTCACAGTCACCCATGACACTAGCACTGCCTTCCCCACATGGTCTCCTTGTGTTATGTGGACCTTAATTCAGAACACCCACGTATCGATCAACGAAGTTAATATGAAAACTAAAAATCTCAAAAATTAAACCATTTACACACTAATCCTATGATTCCTATCAACACATTAATCCCGAATACCATCTCAAGATACTAAAAAAATTAACAAGAAAAATCTATAAACACTGGTTCGATTTGTAAGGAAAAAACAGGAAAAAAAAAAGGGGGGGGGGGGGGAGTTAAGTACCTGTTGAGGCGCATTATAGCCGGGAGGGATTCGAAAGACATCGCTATCCAGAGGCATATCCTGAGTCTTCTCAACTTTTCTCACAAAAGTGCTCGTCTTCCCTCCATTACACACCACCACCATATTCAAAACCAAAATAATTGCTACCAAAGAAGAAGAAGAACCCAGCAGACCCATTTTGATCTTCTCCTGCACACAATACCCCCGAACCTTAAGTGCACCCCTTTCAGCTCGGGAGTCGAGTCTTCAGCCTCATTTATAAAACCGTTCAATCAGTATTTGACTTGACAGGAAAATGCTCGGAATATTCAGAGCTCCATACGAATATATTTGCATGTGACTGAGTTTGAATGCGTAAACTCGACGAATGGTGGGGGTGTCCCCGGGGGCAAATGATGAATGTATTAAAGTTGACTTTGGACTCGACGACTCGTGGGAAGTTGTGGGCGTCACCGTAACGTCCAATACTGTTGACCAAGTTGCATTTCTTCAATTTTATTTTTTATTATTTTAAAATAAGAAAGATAATGTGTATTGTTTATTTGAAGAGCTACAGTAGAAATAAATATATGACTACCCTTTTAGTTTTGATAAAAAGTTAAAAACACAAGTTCGTTCTTTATTATGGGCAGCCGAACGTGGGATGCTTTGGTGGAAAAGTTCGAATTTTTTTTCTCGAATTTCGGCCAAGGAGCCTTATAGTCAACCAAACCGGGTGTGAATGCTTGACAACGTTGAAATGACCGAAGAGAAAGGCTTGATGACGTAGAAATTAGTTTACCAAAAAATAGCGAAGATGCTATAGAATTGGAATTTGGAGCGGCCTGCCTGATAGCGGATAAAGGTTGAAGTTTTCCACTACAGAGCGAAGTTTTATCCTGATTCGACCATTTAGAGATCAGTATGTGATTTATGAGAAAATGGTTACTATATTCACTATTAAAAAAAAAAAAAATTTGTAATGAATTATTTAAAATGAGAATAATTATTTACAACGAAAATAAATAATTTTTTGATGATTGGGCATTTGTGTGAGATTAATGTTATATACAGTCGTGGAATACGTAAACGTCATGTAATCGCTTTAAAAAATAGTGGGATCTATTATTAAAAAATTAATTTCTTTTCATGTGGATCTTATATTTATTCATTTTTTTCAAAATGACTATACGATACTTGCACACTCACAACTAAAAATATCATTTCTCTTTATATAATCATCGACTGGATTTCAGCATCTGTTGAAAATATTCATAGAATTTGCCACTGTATATCCACGGTTCCAATTAAATAACTGTAGTAAGCATGGGCTCGGTTCTTGATATCAGAGGTGGCATGGCCAAAACTGGCCTCACGATGGGCTGAAATATGCAGGCTGTGGTTCTGTCATGCTACACCACAGAACAAAGACATTTGTACTAACAAACAGAAAACCAATGTATCAGTCAAGGTCAACAGTACCCTATTATTCCATAATTTTTGGTCTTAAATTCAACATAGTTTAGACAAATGAGAAAAGTTATTTTGTTTCTTCGATTGTACCGCTTAAATGTATCATTTAATAATTTTTTATTTAATAATTAAAAAATTAATTTTAAATGTATTGATATATATTTTTTATTTTATATTTTTTAAAAATATTTAAAAAATATTAATAGTAAAATGAAAAAAAAATTACAAAAACAATTAGCGATAAGTTTGAACGGTGCTACTCAGGCGGCACTCTAGACAATTTTCAAATGTTGGCATGACTATGTTTGCTATCATTATTTCCTGCCTTCTTTGACATGAGCATCCTCAATAGTTTAGTTAAAAACTAAATCTATTGAATATTTAGCCATTAAATAACAAAAAAGGATCACAATAGATTAGTCAAATTCTAAATAATTAAAATTTAGGTACAGTTACATTCAAAATAATTTCCAAATTTGAATATTCCTATTCATATGCCAAATTCTTATTTTATAAATTATTTCTCTCTCCAAAAAATCAACATGTCTAGTTTTTCGAAATTTTGTTGAATGGATGCTCTCTTCAATTGCACGGATTTATGGATTCTTTGCCCAAATTTGATAAAAAAAATATAGTTAGATGGGAATGATAGAAATGAATAAAATATGATAAAATAAAATAAATTAATAATTAAAAAAATTAAATATTTTTTTAATTATTAATTAATCATTGTTATATAATGAATAAATGAATAATTTAATGTGAAAATTTGATGTGAATATCTAAAGTTAAATTTATTTTATATTATTTTATTGTTATATAATGAAAAAATAATTATTTCAATATGAGAATTTATGTGAATGAAATAGTTAAAAATTAAATTTATTTTATATTCATAAGAAGATGTACTTTAATTTTAACTAATTAATTGAGAGTGATCAAGAGGATTTACTTTCTTGGGGATACTGATATCCGAAGTAAATCACGAGCAGGAAGGTCAGACTGTTGGTTGGCTTGTGAATGGGGGCAATCAGGATAGTCCGTCCATTCGTTGAGGGGCGTGGGAAGGAATGCGATTTCTTCAACACCCACGCAACATTCATAGTCTCTAGTCAACGCTTTCTTTCTTTGGGCCATCCTCACTACTTTCCCTCTTTTCACAATTCACACTTCTAGTTCTTGCAAGTAGGGAGTCTCTCTCTTCGTATTGCGTGTAAGCTGTCGTCAATCTTTCCCCATTTTACTTTACACGAAAGAAATATATATACATTTCTCATGCAAATACTAATCACAATATCAGATTGTTTTGGGTGTCAAGGAAGGCCCATCGCCAGTTAACGGCTTCTAGAAGACCTCAGTTCAGGACCCAAACCAATCTGATTCAACTTAGGCCCAGTTCTATCAAGTTGAGGCACTAGGACTCGTTTGTATAGATAATCTCATCTCATTTAATTTTAACTAATAATCTCATTACTATTCACAAACCAACTAACTCATCTAATCTCATCTCACTATCCAAACAGGCCTTATATATATGAGAAATTATTAGTACAAATCTTAATAAACAAGTTTCGCGTAAGTTATTTGTAAAAGAAATGAACCACACTATGAAAAAGTATAAAAAAGAAAAATTAATTTTTGAGTGGAATCCACATTTTTACAAAAGGCCTGTACGGAACTTATATATTTGAGACTTGTACCTAACATTATTCTATTTATATTGGATTGAGTTTCAACTTTATTAATTAAAAGTTCTCATACTCAATAGTCATACATCACATATATATTAAAAATTAAAGTAAAAGCAGGTGTGTGGTGTAGGATTATTCAATATAATTGTTCATTAATTGAAAGGGCATAAGTTGATGAAAAAATGATCTTAAACAAATATACCAAGTTTAGTCATCTTTTTATTTTTGAGCTATCAATTTCCAAACTTAACCGAACTTATTAATGGAAAATATGTATACTATGCAATTTCTGCCTCGAGTATACACATTTCTCCATTATAAAACATAGTCATATAAAAAATTATAAAAAGTATTGTACTTATATAATTTACCTTTCTTGTTCTAACACTTTTCCATTATTGGATTTATAACTTTTTGTAGAGAAGCGTGAAGCTCAATGTTGTTGCATTGAACGATGTATCAATCCCAGCATTTTAAAATTTATACGTTAAAATCTATGGGTCTAATCTAGTGATTACAGGATCAATTTAACACGAATCGTAAACTCACACATGATTATGGATTCAATTATGTATTAAAAGCTTTCATAAATTAAGACAAAAAAAAGAAGCACAAAAACAGGAGAAGGAATAAATGGATGGAAAAACAGAACAGACAAATCCTTCCAAACAACTTGGTTCCTTAAATCCAAACCCAACATGGTTGTGTTAGGATGTTGAAGTGAGTTGAGTTAAGTTGAGATGATAAAATATTGTTATAATATTATTTTTTAATATTATTATTATTTTGAGATTTAAAAAAATTGAATTATTTATTATATTTTATATTGAGATTTAAAAAAATTGTAATGATGAATTGAGATGAGTTGAGAGGATTTTTAAAACCAAACGAAGCCTATGATGTTTCCGCTCCGCAAAATCGTCACAGAAGCGGCCATGTGTTTATTTCCCAGCTACGACTAGGAGGAACCTAACAACACCAACACTCCTTATACGCCACGTGTCATCTTTTTGTGGGCTCCACCTTTTTGCCTCCTGCGTAAGCAAACCACATCCCTCGTCAAACGCCACCTCGTGTGTATCGTCTACGACTTATCTCGCATAATAACTTAGGAGATCTTATCCGTTACCTAATGTGGGTCCCCATTTTCAGCGGTCCAGATGGATTCGGTTTTTTTGGAAGACACAACATGAGACCCCACCTTCCGAGGACCCATTAGATTATAAAAGAGTACCGACCAAACTCCCAATAACCTAATACAGACTCTCTTTCTCTGAACCAATGGATCGTCGTTTCTCTCTCATTTTCTTATTCGTCGTCTTCGCGACGGCGACGTCGTCGCATGTGGTGGAGGATCCTGTTCAAGTCGCGATGACTTCGGATGTGGTGTTGGATAATGTTCTCTCTGAAGAATCCGATGATCCCGAACCCTTAATACGGCAGGTTGTTGATGGCGCCGAGAACCTGAACGACCAGCGGCTGGGCGCAGAGCACCACTTCGAACAGTTCAAGCAGAGGTTCGGTAAGTCGTACAAGTCGAAGCAGGAGCATGACCATAGGTTCAACGTGTTCAAGGCTAACCTGCGCCGAGCTCATCGCCACCAGAGTCTGGACCCGTCGGCCACTCACGGCGTGACTCAGTTCTCCGATTTGACCCCGTACGAGTTTCGAAGGGATTTCTTGGGTCTCAGGAGTCGCCTCAGGCTGCCCTCCGATGCCAACAAGGCCCCCATTTTGCCGACCGATGAGCTTCCCACCGATTTTGACTGGAGAGATCATGGAGCTGTTACCACCGTAAAAAACCAGGTATAATCTTTTGTTAATATTTTTAAAATTCTTTCTAGTTATCAGATTATTCAAGATTAGTTTTGATGAAACGAGTTTTATATTTTAATTATATATGTATTCTTTAAAATGCTATCTTTTAAATTTCTAAGTTAGCAATAATCAGATACCTGATTTTATATTCTTTGAAGTTTATACGTGGGAAGTTGGTATTCTTAGCGTTGAATTTGGTTGTAAATGAATTGATGGTAATTTTATTGATTTGTTAATTTGGATGGTTGTGAGGGAACAGGGTTCGTGCGGATCATGCTGGAGTTTCAGCTCGACTGGGGCCTTGGAAGGTGCTAACTTCCTTGCCACAGGGAAGCTTGTTAGTCTCAGCGAGCAACAGCTTGTGGATTGCGATCATGAGGTTTGGCTCTCTCTCTCTCTCTCTCTCTCTCTCTCCATTAGAAAAAAAAATTAGCATGAGAAGTGGGTCATTGGCATAATCTAGTGTTATGTCAACTGGATTTATTGGATTATTGACGCTGAACTGATGTGTTCAGGAGTGATGCTGAAGTACAATGATGTGTTCACGAGTGACTGAGTGGAAAATGTTCGTGTTCTGTTAATGGTGATAATTTAGAAAACTTGATCGCATTCAAAATTAGTTAGTTTGGAAAATTTCACGATTCATGTTGCTGAATGCATGCATGAATGGCGAAATGTTTTTTCTGAATTTGGCATGCTATTGTTGATGTCGCTATTTTGTCAGGTAAACGTGATACTACATTCTCGTAACAAGTGTTGCTTGTAAATATGTAAGGCCACTTAAAAAAGAACTTGATATTTTATCATCCTACACAATCCCTCTTGGATGTTTATCCTTGCGTATGCATATTTTCGATTGAATTTGGCACAGAAATTTCATCAACATTCCACTCCCCCGTGTATCTTATTTTCAAACTTACGCTTTGAATATTATGCACCGACTCTTCTGCAACTATGGATAAAACTATTTTATACTCATTTTCTAATTTAAGCTGTGTGATTCTGCAGTGTGATCCAGAGGAACCACGTTCATGCGATTCTGGGTGCAATGGTGGGTTGATGAATAGTGCCTTTGAGTACACACTTAAAGCTGGTGGACTTATGCGAGAGAGGACTATCCTTACAAAGGTACGGATCGTGGGACCTGCAAATTTGACAAGAGCAAGATTGCAGCATCAGTGTCCAACTTCAGTGTCGTTTCCCTCGATGAAGATCAAATCGCTGCTAATCTTGTGAAAAATGGCCCTCTTGCAGGTGATTGACTTCTGTCATCATATTTTTTTGGTGTTTAGATGGGCATCGAACATTTTATTACCAGAATTCATACAAGTTATATCATATGAGAATGGGCTCTAATTATTGAATTCCTGGTTTGCTTGAATGCAGTGGCTATCAATGCGGTGTTCATGCAGACATATGTAGGGGGAGTTTCGTGTCCGTACATATGCTCAAAGAGGCAGGATCATGGTGTATTACTGGTGGGGTATGGGGCAGCTGGGTATGCTCCTATCCGAATGAAAGAGAAGCCATACTGGATCATCAAGAACTCATGGGGTGAAAACTGGGGAGAGAATGGGTTCTATAAAATCTGCAGGGGTCGCAATATCTGCGGAGTGGACTCCATGGTCTCGACAGTTGCTGCACTGCACACTTCTTCACAGTAGGGCGTGAATTCTAGTAATGTTCATCGCCCTATATGTCTGTATATAAAAGGGATATGGCACTCATATGTTAACTTGATGTCCTCGACAATTTACTCGAAATTCTCCAAAAAAAAAACTTCAGTTACATCATACTGAAGTATGTCATCGGGTGTATTAAGTCAATTATTATATGTTTTAGTGCAAGTTCTTCAGACTCTCTATCATGAAGTTCGCAGTCCTATATTCAGAAGCGCCTACAGCTCCATACTGTCTAGGCCTTCCTATCTGATTCCCCAGGAGTTTATCATCACACCTTGTAGGGAGTCCACCTCCGTTTTACCGGAGGAAAAAAGAAAGTATAGACTCTACAATGTTGACCGATAAATGATCACTTTTTTTTTTTTTTTAAATTATCATATATAAATAGAAGCTTGTTTATTTTAAGGTCACTCAGAATAAGCTATTTATTCCTCGAAGTGACAAATAAACAACCAGACTGGGAGGTGCTCTCTGCAAAAGACTTCCAAACCCTATTTTAGATGCACCCCATCCTGTCGTGTCCCAAATGAAAGAATCAACGTAGATTCATACCTACGATTCCATGCTTTTCAACAGAGCATAAGAATTTGATCCAATGCCTTATTCATCTTCATCATCAAGCAATGTGAATGAGAATGGATAGAACTTGTAACCGTCTCCCTCGTAGAATTTGTTTTGGAACTCCACCCAGTGAAGTCGCAATGCATGTAGGAAAGCACTGAGAGTTTCCATCACAAGCAGCACCCCAACAGTGGCGCAAATAAAGATGAGGATGCCCACTACAAGGATTATTATATTGTTGTACCTGTAACACATACAAAGTAATGCAAGGTATTATAATTTCATTCAACTCCTTCATTACCAATAACATAGCAAGACTGCCAAGTGACACCTGATCCTATGCAGTCCAACAACTAGTGTAGGGAATAATCCAACGAGTGATCAGAACAAAGGAAATGGAATGATGGAATGAACCCTGATAGGGCATGACTTCGATCATTAATGTCGGTGGGCTAATCTCTACATTCCAAGAGTTAAAATAAAGAAAGTGTGGACTCTGCAAGACCTTTGATATTTGACTAGTTAAGAGCAAGAGATCATTATTAAATGAATTAACATACCCCCAAGCAAGTAGGAGAAGTTTATCATAGAATACACTTGACAACTCCGAGTGCGCAAGACTGTTCAAATTGAAGCAACAAGACCAAATGCACAATTAGTTTCCAGTTAAAAATATGAAACATAAAAGTGCAAATATAATATATTGGCTACTGCGAATCACATCTGCGAGCGTATGTGAAGAACACATATAGCACGGGAAAGGTTCTATTTGTTCATAGAATTTAAAAATCAAACAGGATGGGCAAAACCAGCCTATGAATTTAAAATTCATGCAATTATCACATTGTTTTAATTGTGAATTTATTGAGACCTGGTTTAAAACCTTTCTGAATATAAACTTGATCACTTCCACATAGATCTATGGAAAAAGCTATCCAGGCAGGCCCCCCTTTTTAGGCCAAGGATAATTTGAGAATACAAGGAAGGTAGGCCAGGCCCTCTTCGGAGTTGTGATGCACTCTTCGAGATACAAGGAGATATGCCACACTCCAGGATATGCACATTGAGCCTCATCATTTAACAATTGTTTTATTTACATGTCCCTCTGCAAAACTTTTAGTGTAAAATTAGTCAAATGCGTAGTCCGAGGTACAATGTTCTATTTCTTCAAACCATACTTGACCAAGAATTCCTGTCAAATTTGACCAACATATTCCTTCAAAATGGCCTGGAGGTGGCTCACATGGTTGCTTAAACGAATAGCTCTGCCTTGACAGGTTTGTCTCACCTCCATATTGGATCCCCATTTGTGTCAATGGAACATCAAGATCCCCTTCATTCACGATTGACAACACACAAGGAAGGATGCAATGGGAAGGTAGCAGCCTAGCTGTATAGGATCACATGACCAAATATTCATGAGGCAGAAGATCTCCGTCTAACTGAGATCAGGCTAGTTTTGGTTTTTGGTACAGGCTCCCAATATGTCATCCTATATACGGGAAGAAGTCAAACTTGACTCCAATAGATCAATGAAAAAGTTTCATGAATTGATGTGTCAATAGGTATGACCTCTCAAAAGGTTCACATTTCTTTTGAAACAACTTTAGCCAGGTGGATCACCATGCTGTGGAAGATGAGATGGCATGTCGCTGTTATAAACAGGAGTCTTAAATTGGTCAAAAGAGGAGAAAGCTCATAATAAGGATAATGAGGTCACCATTATCATAGCCTGATTATATGTGCTAACGCAAAAACAGAGATACATTTCAATGAGTGGTGAGATTGATGCAAGAATTCAAGTTTGTAGCGCATACCTTAGGGCCCATAGACGAAGGTAAGAAGCTGTATTCGAAACTGATCCAAGCACAAATTCTATAGTATGTATGAGTTGGTGTACAAAAACTTCACTAAACTCAAACTCCTCATGACCATGTGAGTCATGGTTCGACTCCAACCGAAAGGTGTCATCCTCTGTGTCCTGGAGTGGTGTGTATGAGTGGCCTCGGAGCCGCTGAAGTAACAGAACTATCAGAACCAGAGTAAATATAAACAAATATAATGATGCATTATAATTGGGCAAGTGAATTGATAACAGGAATATAGGAAATTTACAAGCATACATCTTGGTGTTGCTTCTTCAAAAGAAAAGGCTTTGGGAGTAGCATCCAGGGTACAGCAACAAGGGCCAGTAATAGTAATACAAGCTGGTAATGGAACGCATGAAAAAAATTGTAAGGAATGACCGGTGTTATTTTTAAAGATAGTAAACTTAAAAATTATGAAAAAAAATATAAATATTAGAAGGGGAGAAACCTGCAGTGTCTTCTGGCCAGCAAAAAGCTGATTTTCGCCCAGATCATCGGTGGGACTGAGGAACATGTATATCATTACGTGGTATAGATCAGCTTGTGAACCAGTGCACCACTTCGCAAGGATGAGAATGGACAAGTAGCCAAACAAACTGTTTAAAAAAATCATCTGGGGAACGAATTGGAACCTGGAATGATGCATAATGCAGCTAAATGTAAGTTAAAGTTAACAGCAGAAATTTATTCAATAACGCTCAGGTATGCTTTTTTTTTTTTAACAGTAAACAAGAATTTTATTGATGAGAGAAAATTAGAAATAGGCATGGGCCACACAACAGAGATACAGGAGCAACACCAACACATGAATGTCTACGGATACAATAAAGTAATGAATATTAGCCCATTAAAATCTATTCCAATTGACCAATGGAATAAAGCATTAAAGAAAAACATTATTTTTTATAAGAATGAAATTTTAGGAATAGCCCGAGTACACAGGAAGTATACACGGAGTACACCTAGTAACAACTAGGAACTTGAAATGGATGCAAGCAAATTATGGAAACTAGCCCAGGTTCAGTCTATGGATATAGAGCAGAATGTTACCAGACATTCAGTCTATTCCGAAAGAATTTGGCATTACAATAGCTTAATATGATTCCCAGGTTCATCTGAGCTACCCCAAGAAGGATTGACATCTTCATCTTCAAAGAGTTCAGGAATGGTAGCTCACTACGGGTACCATGCCATGCAGGATCTACACCAAATGGGTAAGTGGGGAGCACCTTAATCAAGCCCACCGTAGTGGCATCTCTGCCAAAAAGAAGGTCTTTAGACTATCAAATATAACTTAAAGAGCTGACAACATACAGTACAATGCACTCTGAGAGTTTGCAATTTACATGCAGGAAAGGTCACGGCAAGCATAGGCTGAAGGGCCAAAAAGCTCAAATGGGACAGAGAAGAATTCATTATAGATCAAGCCTGTGTAGATTGAGAAGAGTGCCATCATCAAAATACAGTAACGACCACCGAACATCATTTCCATAATGTCTCCAAGCTTCTGTAAATTAGCAGAATACTGATTTATTAGATATTAACATAAAGAGATTTTTTTACAAGTAATTTTACCATAAAGGAATTTGAACAAAAGATGACTACAGACTGGACTTTGTGGAAGTTTGCACATCAAACATATCCAAATGAAAAAGATGGCAAGATGATGTCATTTATCGAACACGAAATCAATACTCCGCCATGTATGGGTATATTCATATATCGAACACATGTATGTATGCTTATTATACATGACACAGCTCTACAACTAATTAAATAATTGTTTTTTATATCTAATAAATATTCATTACAAAGCGCAAAAAGGTGCAACCTAACTACATGTTCAATCGGACTAACCCATGCCAAAACATTGACTGACACACAAGCTAGCATGTAGAAGGGTATAATATGTCTACAAGATGTCAAAGACACCTAGTATAAGCATAAATGTGACAGTGGAAATCTGTATAACAGGTTAGGGGAGAGGGTGTGACTGTTGATTACAGCAATATGGAAAAATTAGTCATGTAACTGAGACAAAATTTCAGCATATTGCCAAAAATCCCATCCCAATATCTGTTCCCAGTGCAACGGTAATTACCAGACCCAGGGCAAAAACAGAATAACACATTGAATGACACAGTGACTTTCAAATTCATTTGAAAATGTTCCTGGGTTAAAGCACATAATAAAAGAAGGATAGACATGATACAGGCACACAGACCATAATAAAAGAAGGATGGACATGATACAGGCACGCAGACCATAATGAAAAAGATTAATAAACGTTTGTTATCCCTTTGCGGACCAGAATATGATTTTATACCATAAATGGAGAACCGTAATACAAGGTTATACAGGCCTGTTTGGTTTCTATTTTAAAAGTCTATCTTGATAAAATTATACAGATTACCTGACTTGAATATCTCCTCTCCCTGGCTATTAGAAATAATGTTGCGAATAACAGGCATAGTCCATGCCCCCAATCACCAAACATGACAGCAAAAAGAAATGGAAATGTTACGATGGTGTATACAGTAGGATTTGCTTCTTGATATTTAGCCACCCTGCATTTAAATGGAATAACACAATTTAGCATAATTTATATCTCCATCAAAATGAGTTGCATTAGCTAAAATCTAACAGACTAATTAAAGACAAGCATATATAGACCTCCTATTTTTTTTATCATCTTTTTCCATTTAATAATAAATGTGATTCATTAATTCTACAAATGCCCTCCATAAATGGTTAACACGTCATTGAGTACAACACTTTATATGAAAAGGAGGGGGAAGATGTCAAAAGAGGACAGGAAACAGTCTTTTTCCATATTATTCAGTTACCTACAACAGGGCTATTTTATGATTTACTATGAATATCAGTAAAGGAAACATGGATATGGTGTATAAAAATTAAAATGTTCCAACACAGGACACGAATGACAATTTTGGCTGAGCTTTATTAAGGAGAAAAGTAAACATAGCCCAAGTACACAAGACATATACAAGAGCAACACCTACGCATAACTGTCTAAAGATAACCCCAGGTGGAAATTCTAAACAGATGTAACAAACAATCAATAGTTTGAATTCGGTTGACTTCAGGTAGTAAGCTGCTATACACATTTCTGTGAGCAGGCACTTGGCATCCACCCCACATCTTTCAATCATCAACAGTTTTCAGCTATTAATACGGAATAAGTGAACATATTTTCAGAAAGGAACTCACCCGTATGCATCAACAATTTCTTGGAAAGGAGAAGTAAACTTGTTTGTCCGAAAATAGGTAGGCGGTAACTCCTTGGTTTGCAAAACCTGGAAAATTGCTCCAACTTGGGAGTTAGAGTCAAACGCTGCCCTCTGCAATGCATCCTGGATCTGCAATAGGCAAGACCAGATATTGTTTTGAGCAGGCTAGATGTAAGATTTCATCCATACATCATGGCAGAAAATTCCGATGGATGTTGGTCCAAAAAATACAACCATAAAAGTAGGAGGGGAAAGAATACCTGTTTTGTTGCAAAAACAGGACTCCAACCCTCACCAACAAGACACTTTTTTGTCACATCAAGACTAAGCATATTCAGGGTGTGATATATAGATTTCTCCTTTCTCACCTTCATAAGTTAAAGGAACATTGTTAAAAAACCAAAACTGTCCACATCAAATTAATTCTACATTATCAATAAACTTCACTAAGCATAAGAAGATCCGAACAGACCAAGATGTCCCACTGCTCAAAATGATCTCCAATAGTTTGCAACAAATTGTTTCGTTGCAGCAGCCCAATATCTATAGTAGCCTTCAGCTCTGAGAGTCTTCCTGAAACCTGAAATTAAAATAGTTGCATGTATAAGCTTATATCAAGGAAGTGTGACAGAGCAAGTCTCGTAGACCCATTCGTTACTTTACAGATGCAAATGTTTCATTCCAATACTCAAAAAAATAACTTAAAAAATAGGAGTAGTTTGAGAAGAGAAACAAGAAACAGGAAAACCTCTCACGGCAACTAGTATTATTTATAACCCCCCCACCCCCCCAAAATAAATAAATAAATAAATAAATAAAATTCCTGGATTATAAGGAAGCATACTAGCACGTTTTGAAGGAAAGGTGTAATTTTCTTGGAATATTGTTTTCAGGATATAAATCCCACAATCATCCCCTAAAGAGATTGGGCAAGAGTAAAGCATAGAAAATGATTTTTCTCATATCCAATCACTGTAGTGCCAGAATATTAGCTATAATGTTTATTACTTGTCCACAATATTGTTCAAGGCCAAAAACACTGGGACCAACTTCTATGATAGACGATCTGTGATTTTGGCGTGGGTGATAGCAAAGGGGGACCAACAACCATGACAAGGATCATGCAAACTTTTGGTAAAGGAGAGGATCAAAGGATGATACCTTTGATCCAAATGGCAAGGACACATCATGTCATGTCTCCCTCAAGATAACGATTCAGACAAACATGCCAAATATTTAAGTAGGAACCTAGACAGATGTAAGAACTATTCATTAGATACAAGCACTAATCAAGCTCAAGGCTACAAAAAAACAGATTCACTGTTCACCAACTTTATGTTATACTATTTAAAAACCTAAATTAAGTTTCTTCTTTTAAAGCACTTGTGACTAAAGTAGAAAAACTATATCAGTGAAAACGATCACATGCCAGCAAAATGGTGAAAGCTCCTCTAAACCAGATTATGCAGCCAACCTCCAAAGCTTAATGATCTTAGATGGTTGTGGGGAAGAACCATCCTATTTTACTACTATCTGATAACAACCACAATTGTGAGCTTGATTCTGCAATCTAAGCTACTAACCAGTTGCACGCAATCAGGGTATCTTATGACCCAGATGTCCATATAGGTCTAACAAAAAAGGTTTACAGTGTGACCAAGGTTGGGAAAAAATATTCTCTCCCAGATATGATGTCAAATCATCCAAGCAAAAAATAGGCATACCTCGGTGATCATTTGAGCTTGTTTACCCAAGTCCTCACTAAAAGGATAACGATTTGCTCCAAAAGCTTCACATATTTTAAGAATCTTGTTCTTTGCTCTTTCTCCGGAGTAGAAAACCACAAATACATTCTTCTCAATCTACACATAAAAAACTCCAAGTTAGAGATAAATCCAACTGTAATACAGAAAACTGAAGTGATGGGAAAACAAATTTTGAGTTAAAAGTTCACAACACTGATTCTAATCTACAAAATAATGATTTCAGGTATAATGCTAGTGCATTATATGATATATAGAAGAAGGAACAGTAACCCTCACATTTTAAACTTACATGTGTGCATGTGGGTGCATGGGTGCCTGTAAGTTGGGCTATACCGTCATTTAGCATCAAGAATTTGCTAGTGCAGTGCCCAAACAGATTGTAATAGACAAGAGTATGAAAACAGAGGACACATATTACAAGATAAGTGCACACTTTTGTCCTGGTGTTCCACAGAAACACACATGGACCATATTAGAAGAATGAAAATACATTTTTTTTTTTTTTATAATTAGAAGGATGAAAAAACATATGTATAAACCTCTTCAATACCAGCATTTCCCTGTTGTAATGAGCATAGCCCACAACAACCAAGCTGAAGTACAAGAGGGATGACCATGAATATGGATGAATATATTTGGAAATATCCATGATGACACAAAAAATTACAAAGTCAAGAACCAGCACAAATGGACTCGTGGATGAGAACATTTCATCTACTTCAGGGGAAAATCAATTGCATATTTCCATATAAGCAGGATATAAGAGCATTTGTCTGAACGTGTCATGTGTAGCTGAAGATAGTGTCTGCCTCTACACATAAACTGCTAATAAGATCAGTCAAGGGCGCAAACCACTATCTCGAAAATTATGATAGAATACAACAGGTACTGAGAAAATATATATATATATATATATAAAAAAGAAGACGACTTTTTTGGATCCGTCCAAGACAACAAGCTTGAAGAGAGGTTTTACTGTCATAAACTAAATTTCAATAATATCATTTGCCTTCAATCTTTACTAAAATAGAAAAATCAAGGAAAAGAAATCGTTACCTTCTCTCCCGTAACAGGATCTGTCACAGGGTCCTCAACTACAACTTGCCTTATAAACACATTACCCCTAGTAGCACGAAAAATAATCTTCTCAAATGCCATAGACTTTTCCCTAGGAACAAGGCCTGTGATGAAGCCCAACTTAACTTGCTTGGATGAATCAGTTGACATTTCCTTCACAATAGTTGAGCAAAAGCTTAATCTCATCTAGTAAAATAATAGGTAATGGTAGCGCTAAGAAGATAAACCAGTAGTTAAAGCTTGTAAGTTTAAGCCTGTACTTGATCCAATAATAAAGGTGTATCCAAGGATTCTTCATGAGTCTGGCTGGATTCATACTCCATCTGTTGTTCTGTGGCACTGCTGAGAGCTGTGTGAAAAAACTCGCCAGCCTGGAAGAAAATAATGTTTGATTTTTTTTATTATCATCTGTTACAACTTTACATCACAATGACAAACATCCTTTTAAAAAACACAATAGAATGAGAAAAAAATGAATACTGTGTCCTGCTTAATTGGAATATAGAACTAATTGAACATGATATTCTTAAATATTGAGTAACATCTACAAATTTAAGACTCAGCTTCAAACACCTTGATCAAATGTACATGGCAACATGGGTGGTCACTCGACCTATGTGATTACAATAATCTACAATCTAAGGAATATATATGTGCCCCTTTGTAACTTTTCTTAACTGCAATCCATGAACAGGTGGGAACTGTGCATAGTGCATGTCTCGTGTCATGGGTCAATCAATGATAATTCAAGGCCTCAGTTATGCTTCTTGAATATTCTGCGCGCACCTTTTCCTCCTCCACAGTCATTTGGCTCAAAGGCCATTGGCCTATGTTGCTTGGATCAGTAACTAAAAAAATTTATCAGACAATCAACTTTCAAAGATCACACTGTTTAAGCCATTTCCATTAACATAAAAGGGAATACAATTGCGATCTTAACATACTGATTAACGAAGCAAAAAAAAAACAATGTACCTTCTCCAAAACAAGCTTATATTCCACTAATTCATTATAAGCGCGTTGCAACTTCTCACCATTTGCATTTATTTCCACCAGCTCTGCCTCAAGTTCACCTAGTTTTACCTGGCGCACACACAGAGTGGGGTTAAGGCACAGTTCAATTTTGGCCAGCTATTGACAATACCAATATACCTCTAAATCATCCAAATTGATATCAACTTGTGCTGTAGACTTTTTTGAGCAAAAGCCTGCCTTCAGCATTTGTTCCTTGAAAAAGCGTAATTTACGTGCCATCTCCCCACATTTTTTAATCTTCAAACAAAAAATGAATTGGTAAATATGCCACAAATTAAATTTGACAGCATAATGTCAACATGTATAAAAATTTAAAACTATAAAGCAAATTAAAATCTTGTGAATTTTGTATCTAGCTACAGGGTATTTTGCACATCTTACAAGACTCGCTTATTATTTTTTGCCAAAGAGGGTACTGTCAGATGAAACTTTTTTTTTTATAGGTAAACAAAATAAGGTACAGCTAACATCATCTGCATCTAACTAAGATACATTATGTTAGATGTATGTTATTAAACAGTTCACTATCAACTATAAAGCCACAGATTGGTACAAAGTCAAATGATTAATGATTCGATTAATCCCAAAGGCGAAGACGGAGCTGAAGCCCTCCAATCTCTTTTAGTGTCACAGGAAATACCCACATCTATAAGCTTCACTAGGACTCAGATCAGCAGTGTCAGATCAACTATCTATTTCGTCCTGTGTCATATCCTCTAACCCACAATAATACACCAAATCCTCAAGCCCACAAAAAATTACCCAAACCATTGCAAACCAGCAAGACCATCAACCATAGTACCTCAGTTACCACAAAATAAAGAAAAAGATGAACGACGGGCCAACCGCTCAATCCATGTCTCCCCGATAGGATTTGACCAAATTAAATGGTAGTAGCCTAGTAGGGCGACACTGACATGGCCAAGGATGATAATGTAACACCCCGAGTCCAAAAGTGTGATATTATTATTATTATTATTATTATTATTGTTTTTGTTATTGTTATTGTTATTGTTTTATTAGATATGTCTTGAGGTAGTAAATAGTATGATCATATAAATATATGCGTATTGTGAATATTATTGTCATATATGAAAATATGATATGCTTATGATGGTTATCTACGCTACGCTAAGAGACAAGCCAATGTTAGATTCCTTTCATGATCTTGAGGGAATATGAGATTATGCTTGAATGAATGAATTTGTTCGATTAATTGAATGTTACTAAAAATCGTATGAAAGCAATGAGATATTCATGTAGTAATTCAAGTAAGTATGCCATGTAATAGAATAGCCATATTATGCGAGCCATGTTCATGTAGTACTTAGATTATGTATGCCATGAAATGTCATAAAATATTCAGATCATATTATGTTATGCCATGTATAAGAAAGTACCATGTTATGTTATGCCATGTATAAGGAAGTGTCATGTTATGCTATGTCATGCTATACCATGTACAAGAATATGACATACCATGCTATGATATGTACAAGAATATGACATATTATGCCATGTTATACTATGCCATGTACAAGAATATGCCATGTTAGAAATATTCATGAAAACCTAATAAATTTTCATGCATTAAGGAAGTTAAGAAATATTACGGTGCCACGGACTCAAGCGTGGTTAACCATAAGTTAAGTGAAACACGGACCCAAGCGTGTTTCACTCCATGTTATGCAAGTTAAGTGAAACACGGACCCAAGCGTGTTTCACTCCATGTTATGCAAGTTAAGTGAAACACGGACCCAAGCGTGTTTCACATCATGTTATGCAAGTTAAGTGAAACACGGACTCAAGCGTGTTTCACATCATGTTATGCAAGTTAAGTGAAACACGGACCCAAGCGTGTTTCACTCCATGTTATGCAAGTTAAGTGAAACACGGACTCAAGCGTGTTTCACATCATGTTATGCAAGTTAAGTGAAACACGGATCCAAGCGTGTTTCACTCCATGTTATGCAAGTTAGGTGAAACACGGACCCAAGCGTGTTTCACTCCATGTTATGCAAGTTAGGTGAAACATGGACCCAAGCGTGTTTCACTCCATGATAAGACAAGATAAATAAGATATTATGCATTCACGATTACATGTTTGCCACGATTATGTATGCTTCCGCTTTTGGTCAATGATTAAAACATATGCTATGTGAGTCTATGATGATATGCGTATGTAAAATCCTTCAGAAAGTCATGTTACGTGTTTGATTGTAATCTATGAAGTTGTAGGTATGTTTTGAAGAGTCTCATAGAAATGAAATGTATGTTACAAAAATTATATTTTACAGTATGATGTGCTACTTATTGAGTATTCGACTTATTTTGTTTGTTTGTCTTCTTGTTTTCTTCTATGTCTAATTCTCGCAGATGATGTCTATGATGATGCAGAGTTGGATGGCCATGAATAGATCTAGTACAAAGACTTAGGAATGAATAAGTGATATTCACACAAGAATTAGATTCCTTTTTATGTCATTCATAGGATTAGTTTGTGTTCTTTTATTTTACGTTTAGTTGTTAAAACAATCATGTTCAATCTAGTTTTAACGTTTTGATGAATTTCAATAAATGAGGTATTTCAGGATATGAATCTCTTTACCGGGCACTAAGTTATAAATGCTAATAACATCTCTATCCTACGGGAACGGGGTGTTACAGGTAATAACCACTTCTTAAATACAGCACACATAGAACTTTACGTTGTTCTAGGGTGTAGTAGCCCCGTTCAAATTTTCTTCTTTCTTTTCCATATCAGTGTAGGCAACCGTTATAGGGAAATTATAGCGACATACTCCAAGGCAATAGAACCCACATGCATTTTAACTTAATGTGAAAGTAATATGCACAGAAGCAAACTATACGAGGATGATTTCCATAGTACAAGTATATACTGCAGTTGTATATTGTAGAACATGTATACCTGAGCAGCATAAGTCCGCTGAAATGGACTCTTCTCCGCATTCAGCTGAAAGATTGATATGCGAGAAACATTAGGTAGGGAATGCATATTGAGCTGGAGAAGTATCAAAGCAATATGCCAATAAACACAATTACATTTATGCACCTACACAGATGCATGGTTATACAAAGAAAGAAATTGCTCCATCTTTCTCTAACATATTTATCTTCTGTTAGAGCTTCTTTCATGCCATCCTTACGAGGCTTAACAATATGGAGTCTCTATTTTCTCAAGTGATAGCTAAATTTGTATTTCTCGAAACTCAATTCCTATAAATGGAAATGTACAGCATACTGACTACCAAGCAATTGAGATAATGGATATTCCTGAAGCTAATTAAAGAAATCACAGCTTCTTTTTGCTACTAAACGAACTATAATGCCTGGAAACAGCGTCATCGGCATTTTCAAGGATTAAAAGTTACTTAGATTGATGTACATATTAAAAAAAAAAACAGTTACTTAGATTTGATGTTGTATCACACTACATGTGCTATGTACATAATTGATCATATTAGTATTGAATCAATAAAAAGGAAGGGGGAACAAAAACAATGGACAATTGCACACTAATTCACACAAAATTAAATCGAACTATGGATACAGTGAATTTCACTCTAAACTGCGCTGATTAACTAATCATTTGCTACACTATTCCGCAATCAAACCTCACTCCTTGATCATTTAAAAACCACCCCTAATCCGAAGTCAAATTGTAGATATCCCGGATATACAGAACAAAGCTAGTGTTTGTCCGAACCGAAAATTGACATGAAGAATGAAAAATGAGTGGCGAGAGAAAGAAAGAGACGGAGAGTACGGACGTCTTTGAATTGGAGGAGGCCAACGTCGCCGACGTAGGAGGCGGTGACGTGAGCGGACTCGATGGGCACAATGAGCTGGACCAGCTGCATCGGCTCCGACCTGAACATATACATCGGCGGGCAACACCCTCCTCGGGCCTCTCCCATTTCTCTCTTAACAGTTAGATGGCCTCTCTCTCTCTCTCACAGTGAGAGCCACAGAGACGGAAGCAGTGATAAATCGATCTGAGTCTCAAGAGTCTCAAAACCCACACGAGGTGTAGAGGTGTGACGTGTCCTCTGGCTGGGGTTTTCTCTTGAATTTTCACGTATTCTTTCGTTTGATATTGATAATTGTTAATAACCGCTACAAAAAGCGTATAATGGTCGGACCCGGTGTCGAGCAATTGCCTTTGCCTTTGCCTTTGCCTTGGACAATGTGATTCAATTAATCACCGGTTTTCTTAAAAAGGAAAATTAGTGACTAAAAATAGGATATTAGTTGTAAGAGTAATGAAGCCTATAATTATTTTATAATTTATTTTTAAATAATTAATAAAATCATATTACTCCATTAAAAACAAATTTTAATATTATAAAAATAACCTAAATAAACACGCCTTTTCTTTTTCATTTTGTTGGGGGGAAAAGACCCATATTTTTTCAACGAACCCCGGCGAGTAATTTCGTTAGTGTCTTTTGTGCACCGGCCAATGTGAAGACATGACTAGCTAGACAGCATGAAACTTCGCAGAAGATGAGCCTTACCAAAAGGACTCCAAAAAACGACACAAGTTCTGGAAACCATGATTTTTTGTACGTGGAGCCAGTTGCAGTATCTGACTTGTTTACGCATGATATATGTTGCATGCTCCAAAGGGCTCGGGGGGAGAGCACCGCATTTAGTAACTTCAAGTGCAACTGTAACACCATAGCTTCAAATGGAAACTTACATGCTGCATGCATGGAGTCTGCTTTCAGATAGTGAAACAATATATAAATGCATTGTTACATCGATAATTTCATATCAAGGAACACAGTACATGAGCTTGTACCGTCAGCTATATTAAAGACGGAAGGGACTACTACATAAAGCATTTAAAAGCAACACACTGGTATCCAATCCGACCTTAGAAGTGCTTTATCTCTCCATACTCCATGCTTTAATTAGCCAAACAGGTGGGATTGGGATATCTTTAGGTGAATAAAACCACAAAGCCACATCGGAAGCATGCATTTCCGGAGCAGTTTCAGTAAGCAGGTCAGTTTTACTAGATATTGTAGCCGTGGCATACAACCGTACCTGACACATGACACGTACATATGTGGGTCTCTTTCTCTCTGACACACACGTACATATTGGTATATTATATATGTATATATCGATACAAATGTAAATATGCAATAATGAAAGAGAGATTGACCATTGTTGAAGTTGGCGGGAGAGGAATCGGAACCCATGGCCAGATAAAGAGATATGGTTGTGGGAACTGGAGATGACTACCAGAAAGTGATTGGCGGGAAGATGCAATGATAAAAGTGATGGGCTTTCTTTTTGGGTAAGGATTGGATGGGCGTTTATTTTATATCAAATTATAATAGGCGAAAACGGAAACGTTGGGCTATAAAAGCCCAACCAAATTTCTGTGGTTGGGCCCCGTCTAGAGAATGTGGATTTCAGAAAATTGCAGATAATATGAGAGGGAAATTAAGGCTTTTTGTTTTGATATTCGGCTCAGCAATTTAGAAAATAGACGTGTAAACACATGATCATTTACGTATTATGGACCTGTTTTAATCCATAAAAAACTTTCGCGTGATCAATATATAGTTTGTAGAGCGTATCAATAAATTATAGACTAAAAAATAGATTTAATTTGTCGTTGAGAGCTAATGATGTTATGGTCTCGCCAACATGTACGTGCCTATAATCGTCCTAGCTAATTAAATAAAGTTAGCAACACTACTTTCTGCCAACCCAATCTTGTTTGTACGTACGTTGGCTCTCCTTCAAAATCTATCAATTAAAGCAAAGCCATTGATCATGGGTGCGACACGAACATTATTGCATTGAAAACATGATGTAAATTAGTCAACAGCTTTTTGCTCAAATTGTCGTGGAGTCAAGGCCAGGGGAATAATAACATGGCATCAGGCAGCCGAGGTTTCCATGTAAAGGACAAGCTAGACTGATCATAAATACCCAGCCTCAGATCTTGTATAATAATACAGAAAAATCAGGAGCATTATCACGTTACATTAATATTGTTATAGCTTTACATGATCATTAAGTACTCGATCCACGAAGCAAGCAGATGTCGGGCCCTAAAATCTTGTACCGACACATATCGCTTTTCCACGATCAATCATTGTAGCTAAGGATAAGATAAACTGGCTAGATGCCAATGATAGTACGATAAAAGAAAAGGTGGCTCAGTAAAGTTACGCTCCTAGCAGCTAGCTCAGAGATCTTCATGAGCAATGAATGGAGACTCATGTGATCCAAATTTCCTCCATGTTTTTTATGGGGGGGAAAAAAATATAAAGTGGGTTTGAGATCATGATCAAAACGATTCAAAAGAGGAAGAGTACTGGTGTTTTCTCAAGAGCTAGCTGGCCATGACAGAAATTCTTTCAATTTGTGTTTCGTGTGTGTGTGTGTGTATATATATATATATTAACTTTCTGAGATTATTGATCTCCCTGTAGACATGATAATGATCTCCCCGTAAAGCATGCTGCATGCCATTGGCACAATCTTAGTTCTGGGAGACAGACAATAATTAATTTTCTCATAGTCTACCCAGAAAATGAGAAGCGCGCGTGATTATTATTAATTAATCGGCCTCAGGGCTAGAAAGTAGAAACTGCGCTTGCACTTTTAAGTTATTCATGCTGATATATACACATATATATATAGTAAATATATATGTAATAACGCAGGACCTTATAAACACGAAAAGAGATTGAATTAAACAAAGTAGTACTAGATTAATCTAGGTTGAAAGAAATTAGTACTTTTCCTCAACTGGAAATCTTGCAATCTTCAAACTACTAAGAAAATGAACATATTACGTACGTACACGCGGTTTAAAAGACAAAACGGCATTCACAACTTTTTTTTTTCTTTTTTTTTTTCTTTTCTTTTTGGCTAGGGTTTTAAACCTTTTATAATGACATGATTCTTTCTGCAAGCACCGCATTCACGCGTTCGATTCAAACATCATCTGCAAACTTTCATCTGCGATCGATCGAGAAGATTAAACAAGCTGGAAACTAACCAAAAGTTATAACCATATTATTATGTTAAAATCATCATTCCGGAAGTGTTGAAGACTCGGTGAAATATGCGATGATCAGTACATGTGACTTTCGTGGATTTTGTGAAAGACCATTTTGCTGCATCCTGTGTCTCAATACGTACCAAAAAAAAATATCCTCAGATGATGAATGGGGTTCTCCAACAATTTGATTAAATTGTCATGGCGTACCTAATTTAAATCTCCAGTAATAAATACGAAATAATAAGGTAAAAAAATAATGAATTAATTAAAACTGTAAGCACCAGTACAAACAATGCACGTACGTACGTACTTGCATCCATCTCAGATAAAACTAATAGCATGAGTAGGTTTTCCTTTCTCGCAAAGCCCAGAAACATTGTAGCCATTAACACATAATTTCATGATCAGCAGCACATGCATTAATTGCGCGACTGATTTACTGTTTTATTGATCTATCATATCCGTAAATATCTATCGATCCATACTAGCTAGCTAGCTAGTAGCTGCTAGAAGGTCACTCGTGTAATATTATACACATGTTCTTGAAGATTGACCCACTAATATTGTAGTTCATGAAGTGCCAAAGCATCTTTTTTTTACCACTTTAAAACCAGTAACTACAAAAGGGAAAAGAGAACTAGAAGGTAATTCTAGCTCTTACATATATATATATATAGTTATGAAATCAATCGATCAAAGATTTTCAAGTTCAAACTGTATTTTTTGGTGGATCAGATTAAGTTCCCAATTATGATGAGTGCTCAATATCACTACAAAGAATTACTAGCAACAAATAAAATCAAATAAACTGATCTTTCTCATGTATTATATATATGCTTCCAGCTTTTGGCCAAAATTCTGTGTCTATCTAATGAAATAGATGAGCAATAAGTCAAAAGCATTTATATACCAGCTGGGCTAGGACAGGCTTTGTAAAACTGACATCTGAAAAGCAAAAATTAAGTTTATGGCTAAGCAATTGCCACAAAACAACCTGCATAAAGATCGAAGCTGGGATTGGAGGGGTTTGAAAGGAGGTGGAGGGGAGGGTGGGTTTGAAAAATGACTTGGGATGAAAGCTGAGAGAAGCACCCCCACATTTCAACTTCAAGATTTCAATTTCAAAATATTGAAAATTGAAATCAAAGTAAAAGAAAAATATATGTACTAAAAGTAGTGTTGATCTTTCTTTTCTAGCTAGCCTTTGCCCTTTAATGAAGCACCGTCTATTCACCTCCTTTTTAGGACACGAGTGTACAATGTATATATGCAGCATTTCAATGTAAGCTATGCTTTCTGGACAAGGAAGGTTTACTAGTATATTTTAACCCAAAAACTTCACAACCCACATGCTGATGATCTAAAGAAAATATTATTGAGTGCCCCACCTCATATATATGATCTCCTTTTTCCCATCCAGTTTGCTCATGACTATATGTTATTCCTATGGAAATCTATTCTCCTACTTTCAAATAAAAAGATCTATTTATATGACTACAGTCGATCTGTATAGTGGCCGGCAAGCTGTCTCCTGGAACCTCACAGCTTAGAGTACTGATATTCTATTTTATAAGCTGGGCTTCTTAGGGAGGTCGATTCATGTAAGATGCAACAATGCTCATCATGATCATGATCATGATCAACAGAATCACTACACAATGACTTTTGTACCAAGCTCTATCTTTCAAGTACAAAGGATATATTCCAGAGGTAGTGTTGTTGTGGGTATCAATCTTTTCCTAGACTTAGTGTCAATGTCTCTTTAGCATAAAAAATCACTGTGAGATTTATATAGTGCTTTCCTCTAAAAAGTTGTCATGATCTAAACTCATAAGATGCGATCTAGTAGTCTGGCCTGTATGCATAATTCTTAAAAATATTCATGAACTTGAAGCATTAGCTTCTGCTTTATAAATACATACATACATACATATATATATATATACACTTAAATATAATACAGATTTATTCCCCTCAACTTCTTAGCCTTGAATAAATAGAACTATTTTATTCAACCAAGTATACATATATAAATAATCAAGGTGTACGTTTCAAGCACGAATTAAGCAAGAAAATATGATAATGCATATATAGTGAGATTTTCCATCTGCTGAAGTTTTTGGTGATCATCTACAGAACTTCCCTTCGAGATTTTTTATGTGTGCTAGTTTGTAATGGCAAACATTAATTAGGGAAGCCCGTGAAGAGAAAAATGAAGTAAATTATCAGTCTACAGATAATGCATGACCTAAAACTCTCTGAATATATATCTGCACTTTATGTATTTGACAACTCATGAAATGAGTAAAGAGTAGCCGTATAATCAGGATCAACTCACATCCATGCGTTCGATCGGTTGGTCATCTCTAGGGAATAATTAGGTGTTTTATGTCGTGTGAGTTTAATCGTACATATGGATTTCTCTGAACATTGCTTCAAGTCGGCAAAGAATTTATAAGCAGGTTATAAAAAGGGGAAAAGATTGCTTCAAAGTTCATAAACAAAAACTAGTTAATTAGTAAAATTTGACTGAACTTCAAAGAGAAGATCAAGGGAATTCCCTATTGGTAGTATGCCTGCAGCTAGCTAGGATGGAAACAGTAAGATATATACCATGTATTGAAATAATAATATTATTAAGCTGATCCCTTGCTTTCCTTTGTATTTATTACTAGTTCCATATATGTGGGCACTGCTACATATATATACTAGCTAGCTAGCTAGAACAAGCTGGTCACAATATGCAAACTTGTGGAGATCAGGTAGGAAGAGCTAGGGGTACTAGAGTAATGGGTGTTCCATGATTTCATCCCCTCCACTTAATTTGGTTTTCAGTACTAATATATATTTAATGGCTAAAAAAGGAAGCTATTTTACAGCTTTTCCTCTCATTGTTCTACTTCTTTCCCAAGAAGCAAATAGAGTGATTGATTGATCTAAGATGTTGGGCGCTGAAGAAATTGCGTACCGGGCATGAAATTAGCAGTAAAGGGAAAGGGACATATTGGAGGATGTAATGGTTCTGCAGTAGCTGAATTAATGGTAGTGACAGGCGCTAGGGCAGCAGCATTAACAGGCTGAAGTGTAAGGGAGGAGCTCTCTCCTGCAGCGTAACGACTTTCAGGGCCTTGATCATAGAGCATACCCTTAAATACATGCCCTCCAATTTCCACACTTGTCTGATATGCATATTCAGCAACTGCATCGTCCACAGAACTCACCCGGATGCAAGAGAATGTAGCCACGGTGTGCACTTCGGCTGGTAAATTTGCCTCGTCTGACCCTGAATATATAAAAACCCCGACAATATGAAGTGCAAAACCAAAATTACAACACCAAAAACTTGAATTATAAAAGAGGAAAGATATCAAAATAAAAGAAAGAAAGAACCAGAGAATGAAATATCACCAAACAAGAAAGAAGAAAGAAGAAGAAGATGTAAAAGGCAGTCTCCCCACATCAATATATATGTGTTGTCAGAATTAGATTCTAACAGTGGTGTAGAAAAAGAAAATGTTAGGGTTATCATTCAAGTCATATTCATCGCAAAGCAAGCAAACGATACTGATCTCTTTCTCACTCTCAAGTCTCTTTCTCAAGTATAAATCTATATGGATCTCTTTTGTTGTGTAAACAGTACCTGAAGATGTGATTTGTCTGTGCCTTTTAGGGTTATGTCCTCGAAGGTGCTGTGGAAGAACAGCTGCAAGCTGTTGCTGCCTCTGGTGCCTCCTATACAGAGGGACCCAAGTACTCTTAACGTGGGTTTGGCACTGAAACCCTTTGTTCCTACAGCAAGTCCTGCACCTCATATACTCACACTCCTTCTTGGCTTGGTTCCCGCAGTCTTGGCACCTTGAACCCCCTATTCCTCCTCCTCCTCCTCCCCCTTGCCTCATCATCATCCTTTTTCAGTACTAACTCCGCCCTTTTACATCCCCTTCTTTTTTGTCTTCTCCTGATTCTTCTCTCCTCCTCCTTTTCTAAAAGTAAGTTAGGCAGCTCTAAAGGGTATTTCTATCGTACTGCGCTAATATATTTTCGAGGACAAGATTATCGTGGTTGGTGGTGTCGGCGGCGGCGTTGCTGTGGTGGTGGAAGCGACGGTATCATTGTGTTATTTTTCAATCGTCGTTGGATTTGTGGCTCATTTCGACCACTTTTGAGCTCGTGATGCAGCTTTTGCAGGCACTTCTAAGTGAATTATGAATTATTGTTCAAAAGAATATATATTCAGGAGTCAAAAAAGAAGAATTACACCGTTGCAACGCCGCCAAACCAATTCTATCTAGCTAGTATCAAGTAAAAATCCCCACCCCGGACAATACTCTTTGTACTCTTACCCAGCATAAAAAACCAAGAAAGAAGAACAAGAAAGAAGAAGAAGAAGAAGGAAAAAGTAAATGAAAATTTTATCAAGACCATAATGATGATAATAGTCCAATGGATTGTGGGGTGTGCGTGTGTGTTTGTTGGGGTGTAAGAAAATTGTACCTATGTATCACACCAACTTCTGTTTGGGGTGTAGTGGATCTCAATTTATCTAAACAGGTTCGTAGTGGATCTCAGTTCATCTAGACAGGTCTTTTTAATTTTTTTTTTCTTTTATCTCTCTCTCAGCAGTTCATCTGAATATTTTCCTTCCTCTTCTTCTCTCCTCTCATCTCCTCTGCAATCCACCCAAACAGTCCCATGAGTCAAATTATATCACAAAAGGGGTACAAACACAGTAACATGTCTAGAACTCTAGTCAAAATGTAGTACACTCTATGCTGATCGGGTACTCTGTAAATAACCGAGCCTTGTGACTGTGAGTCTTGTGACTGTGACAGCTTGCATATTCGTACTCCTTCCACCTGAAGACATCCCGCCTTTGTGGTGAGTTTTTGGGGTTGTAGATGCCCTAATCCAACCCCATGTACCACTTCCATGCGCATGAATATTGCAACTTTTCCAGCTTCAAACATTAATTGTCGCAACGTGGCACGCGACATCATTAGTAAAGATACTGATAATAAACATTAAATCTTTTCTGCTGTTTGCTTTCGGTTGTTGCTTGTCCCGACGGAAATTAGCAAGTTTTTCGGAAATTCAATCTGTATACAGATCAGTGGCAGTTAGTTCATCACGCAATATTCATCGATGAACCTAATCAATGCGAATTTCCTGGCAAAATTCAAGCCTCAAGGTACGTACGGAAAAAACCACTTTCATTTCACTAGTTACAAGGAAAGTGAAGCCGGTCATGTACATGTGTTAATTACGAGTTAATTAATGCATGCGCCACTAGCTAGCTAAGCTAGCTAGCTTGTGGCATTGATCATGATCTTTCGGTCAATATCATCATTTTTCCTATTCTTCATAATATACGTAATATTTTATAACTTCCTACAGATTGAGACAATTAATATAAGATATTAATTAGATGGTTCTACTTACATTAACATGACCAACGTATCAGTATCATTCGACATTAATATTCAAAAGCGGCTTTAGAATATGATCATGAGAAATAATGTGGAAGATTTGTCTTAACCGGCCGTGTAAACAAATAACTTCGTTAATTGGATGTTTTATTCCCTATTTTCTTGGGAACTTTCTACGCACAGTGACATGAAAAATTACGTAGAAAAATGCCGAAGGTAATATTATTATATATATATATATAATATATTATACTGATATGACATCCTAGCTATATGAATATTATATATATATATATATATACCTCTCGCGCGACAATTTAAGAATCCTTATGGCATCGTCAGGTTTTTATTAAAAAATCAAAACAAAGCACAGAGTGGGTGATTTATAATATTGAAGGCTTGGGATTCCCTCCGCCCATGCATTAATCCCTGCATCTCTCTCTTTTTTCTTTTTTTCTTTTTTTTAATGTTTGATTTTGCGCTGAAATTTGAATACGATTGACATGGAATATGCCATATAGAGTATCTAAGTTTATTTCTAAAAAGATGTAACCTGACGACACTCTTCAAAGTTCAAACATCATGGAAATCCTCCGCTAAGTACTATTACACATGCAGTTTTTTAATTAATCCGTCACCGTGTAATTAAATATGGCAGAGATAGTTAATTGCAAGATGAGTACTTGATTTTTATGTTTTTATAATTCGAGCTTTGAAATTTAAAAAACTCATAATTTAGTATCTTTATTAATCTTACTGTTAATTATAAGTTAACGCCGCGCGTGATTAATACGCGGCATCCGTACATTGTTGTCATGCATTAATTAACCAATCAATTAAGCCTGGCACATAATTTATCGTTAATTGTCTAACGAAAAATTGATTGACATTTCTATTTAAGCATTCATCGAAATTCGAGTATCAATTTTATAAAAATTAAAAATCGAGATCTCGAATTATAAAAATGTGAATACTCAAATACTAATGTTTCCATTAATCCTAATAGAGGTATATATCCTACCCTAATTTTGGTCCAAACCAGAATTTTAATATCAAGATATTTGCATTTTGGTCTAAATTAGGATTAATTCATATTAAGATATAAAATAAATAATAAAATTTATATATTCTCATCAGCTTAAGTTTTTAGAATAAGTGATATTTTCACATGGTATCAAAGTAGAAGTATTGAATTCGAATCATGATTCTATACTTTATCACATTTAATTAAATATTATACTTGTCGAGCTACTCATTGAAGAGGAGTTTGACCTACACGTGAGAGAGAGTGTTAAAATATAAAATAAATAATAAAATCTATTTATTCTCATTAACTTAAATTTTTAGGATAAGTGGTGGTTTCACGTGATACAATATGAGACAATGCACTTCTTTATCTTTTGCAAATATTTGGGCTTGAGCACTGCTCCAATGCCTTTGTTGCTAAAGTATAAAAAAAAAAAATTATATTCATCATCTTCACACACTATATATTATATTTTTTATTTTTTTTCTTATTAAATATGTGATATATGGATGATGAGTTAAATAATTCAATTAATTTGAAAAGAATAAAACAAAAAAAATAAAAAAATTATGATGTGTAAGACTTATAAATAGCAATGTCGGATTTTAGTTCAACAGGATAACTCTAAACCATGCATCCAACTTGATCATTAACTTAACTGAATTAAGTTGGAAGCACGTGCTTGCAACCCTATTGGACGTCGAGAACTTTTAACAGATCTAATAACGATATTTCAAACAGAATGAGCAAAAGCAAAGAGAATGGACGTTTTCTAATAATTTTTTCGCTATGCTATATATTATTAAATGATTATATTAGTCTGCAATTTCGTGAT
This sequence comes from Juglans regia, assembly GCF_001411555.2. Classification (NCBI taxonomy): domain Eukaryota; kingdom Viridiplantae; phylum Streptophyta; class Magnoliopsida; order Fagales; family Juglandaceae; genus Juglans; species Juglans regia. The sequence continues at coordinate 5,660,343 of NC_049913.1, forward strand.
TCTCTCATCATATTGCGTTGCCAGATCCTTTTTTTTTTTTTTTTTTTGGAAAAAAAAAATCAAGAATTTATGAATATTTATAAAATAATAAAATAAGACAAGAGTTGAATGGTATATAATATTTTTCACAATGATTGCGTAAAATCATCAGCTGAAGAAGGTTATAACCATTTTCTCAGCGTAATTTATTAAGCAATATTTTTCTGCAATGGTTTGATGAGTTTGGATCGATAAAGACAAATGCTTTTTCTGCATACTATGAATTATTTCACCAAACATGAGTTGTTTGGAATTATGGTGATTACTAACTCACCAAGTCATATATGCTAATGACAGCGATCCACTTGAATGAATGAAATTGATTTTACAACGACACACCAACCAATGAATGACAGTGAATTCCACCATTTGAGCAAAAAGCACGAACAGGTAGGTCGCATTTTCACCGAACACTACCATTGTATCTCTTCTCCCACCCGAGATGATGTCTCTTCAGTCTCCTAAGTGTACCCTGAGTCCTGACAGTCATGACATCGACAATAAACCAAACCCCAAAACAGCCCAATGTCTCCTTCAAACCTGTTACGCGTATAGAATGAATATAAATATTTATTGTTTGTTTTGTCAGAATTAGAAACATGAGCAACTTCAACTGGAACATATCCTAGATCAACTAGAAGGTCCATCATGGCTTGGAGCCTCGAACTCAATTGTAGATATACAAGTGACATAATTTTGGCTGATTCACTGTCTGAACAGTGTCAAAGCTTTCTTTCAATGCATGTCCGGTGGTGGAGGCAGCATGAATAAAGAATTAGACACTATGGATGTCTTTCATGGTACTGTCGTCGAGGTTTTAAGGGCATGGGGTGCTGAGCAATCGTGGAAGTGGTAGTGGCAGGATGAATCATGATGTCAGTGGTGGTAATGCGAAAGGAGATGGCATTTCCGTTGAAATGCATTGTGATTTGTGGTGCAGGTTGTGGCAGATTTGAAGAAGCGTGGTGGGGGTTTCCAGCAGCGTCTCGAGTCCAGGACCACGTGTAATCACCAACTTGATTACTTGGTAAAAAAAGTCTGTCAAACATTGAATACACTGTATCCAGAATTTAGAAGCTTCAGCGATTCAGAAATAAAGAAGAAAAATGATGATTTCATGTCTACCAGTTATTTGAGAGAATAAAACCAAAAAGAACCCTCGAAATTTCAAAAATCCCAACTTGGCAATCTCCCATTTCCATTCCCATTTCTCCAAAAATGTCTCAAATCTTGCAAAAAATTGCAAAGAACTCAACATCAGAAACAACAATTTCCAACATATATACATAGATATAACCAATCAAGTTTTCCATTAAAAGTTAATGATCTTCATAGACAATGAAAGATAACAAGTCAATTACACAGCAACCAGATAAAATAAGCCAAGTACCATACCCTAAAATTGACAATCTAATTAACCCAGAATATAGTTCCACCTTAAACCAAATCTAGCAGATACCACCAAACTCCTGAGATCACCATCTTTTGCATTCAGTTTTCCAATTCACTAGAAACTGTGCTTCAAACCCAGACCATGCTTTCCACGCACACAACCAGGCCTCACAAACAGATAAGGAGACCTCTTGGAGTTGTGCATCTTCGGAAACGCCCTCTTCCCCAACTTCCTCATCCTCTGCCTCCCGAACTTATCGCTCACATTCCACGGCACGAGCTCGTCGTTCAAGTCATACCCGTCATTTGCATCATCATCTTCATCGCCCTCATTGTCAAATTGTTCCTCACCACGCCCGCCATCATCATACCCACGAGCAAAACCGCAATACCCAGCCTCGTATTTCACACCCGCATCCACATCATGATGATGAGGATTTTGATGATCTACATCACGGTTTTCCATTTGACTATTCTTTAAACAAATGGGCGTGGAGATATCAGAATCCAACGAGCCAATTCCATTTCCGATGCAATCTTCTTTGTCTTCGTCTATTTCATCTCCTTGTTCTCCTCTTTCCGAGTCAGCGTCGGAGGCGTTGACGAACTCCCAGTGAGACAGGCCCTGTTCTTCGACTTGAACGAAATCGAGGTCTTCAATCAAGAGGAATTCCATGGACGAGGAGGATGATGATGCCCTGGAGCTCTTCGCCATTGTGACTCTTTTCCAACCTTTTTTTCTTTTTTCCTCTTTATCTTCCTCGTTTGTGTGGAATGAGTATTTTGCCTGGCTGTGCAAGTAACTGATCATAAAGCGAATACTACGTGTCCTTCGCCAATGGTGAGTTGCCACGAGCATTTCATCAATGTCGGTACAGGTTTCATCTTTTTTTCTCATAATTTACAGCCTTGCTTGAATTTTTTTTTTTATTATTATTAGACAAAATTTTATTTATAATTTTTAAATAGAGACTATATGTATAAATTTTTTATTAAATGAAAAAAAATATTATTTTAATAAGAATAATATTAGATATAATTTTTATTTGAAAACTGTAATATAAATTCAGACAATTTTATTTTTATAATTTTTTAAAATTATAAAACTATATTCTTAAAATGACGATTTTTTTATTTAATTAAGGATATACATATATAGTCTCCAAATAGAAATTATAAATAGAATTTCTCTTTTGATAAAGTTATTATTGTAATTTTTTTAAAAAATTAAAGATAAATTGACTAAATTTATAATGAAATCTCTAAAATAAGAACTATATGTAATATTATTATTATTATTATTATTTTCATTGGAAGTGGGTTCGAATCCAAAACTTTCATATTAAAGACGGGGATGTTATGCCATCGGGGCTATAGGCATTTGGCGCATGCTTGTATTAAATCTTGGATTTTTTTTTTTTATTTGAAATAAATCTTGGGATTTCTGGTATAACAAATAACTAGGGAGAGATTTACATTATTTCCAAATATTCTGGGATGATTGTAATTTAAGCCTTCTATATTTGTCACTTTGAAGAGCGTATCGAAACATCTAATGACCTTATTCTCCGTTAAATGGTTGAATTTTACTTCCTCAATCGTTGAATATTATGTCAGGTGCTGGGCACCAAATAAATTTTAGCCCTTAAAACCTTTTCTGTGAGTTTTTTTTTTTTCTTGGCGAATGTTCACTCCGAGAAGTAAAATTATCCACATATTTAAAATGTTGCCATCGTTTGATTCTATGTACTATTTACTTTCAGAAATTCTATATGTAATACTTACACTATATATTTTCACCTAATCAATATGTGATTTGTTATTTTTGTACTTCTATTTTAATACTTAAATACTGTGTTTAAAAATAAAGAAAAAAATGATAAATTACATATTAGCCAAATGAATATGTGTGATGTAAGACTTTCTTATAATATTTCTCATTTAGTTTTCTTGTTATCATTTTAGAATCTAGAGCTTGATGATCATTTTTCAGCCATATAATTAACTGACCACCTATACTAAAAGAAAAATGCCTTAGTCATGGAGGGATGCTATAAAAATAAATTCATGTAATACATTAAATTATAAAATTATTTTTATTCTAAAGTGTATTTAACGTATTATATAAAGTCATATCAGTTTATAAATCTGTTTTAAATCTTTTTATGGCTGTAACAATTTCGATACCAAAAAATAGTTGGGCTTGCAAAAATACTTAAGAGATACTTACCGGCGAAGAAGAAAAACTCGATGAGTTTTTATGTTAATCAATTACTTTTATTAGATAAGTTTCGGTGTCTATTCCTTCAAGGTAAGTTTTGAATTTATTTTGTGTCCATGCAGGAAGAGGGATGAGTCGAAGAGTAGAACAGAATGCTGCCTTTTATGGATTGATAAGCGATCTATTTGAGCAAAATGGAAGGGCAAAGTTTTGAGCAAACGGGTTTCTCAAATAGATTCACAGGACATATTGCAAAAGTATCAAATGGATTGGGGTAGATTTAAAAGTTTAAAATAAGTGGAAACCTGTCGAGAGAATTACAAGGTCAATATATTTTTCTCTGTAATTTAATGGGATAAAAATAAGACCAAGATTGTTGTGGAAAACAGTGGACTTAAGTAAAAGGAGAAGCATTTGAGAGAGAGAGAAAAAAAAGGCATTCCATTCCATTCTTAATACAAAATCATCAATTGCTTACAGTACTCTTACAATCGTTCCGCTAGATTTCTTCAAAATTAGAGAAAACAAATCCAGAAATAGATATGACCTAAATGATTACACCGTAAGGATGAAATTTATTTCATACTCCAAACTTTTTTCATTTTGCCAGCAGATGCGTGATCCCATGCCTCGTGGACAATTAAATCAGCTAAACAAGAACTGCACCAGAGACCAACAAAATGAGGGTAATGGGTAATGGGAAAAAAAAAGAAACGCAACATCAAGGTTACCATAGAGCAGCAGCAATCAACAAGAATTATGTCGCCAGCACAATAATAAATTTACTGCTATGCAATTAAATGCCCAATCCATCACAGAAGGAAACAAAATTTGCTAAATGGCGCCAGCATAACATGCAAGCCATCCTGCCTATGACAATCATCGGATTTAAAAAGGGCCCTTGACTATTCTAATCCATGAACGACCAACAAGACTAGCCCAAGTCAAAATCCTAAAGCTTTTTCATCAAATTGAAAATCATAACCATATAAATAAAGGAGAATAAAAGAGAAGAAAGAGACGGTAAGGAGAGAGCAGAAACAATTCGTTAATAACTAAACTCTTTCTTTAGCAGTTCTTACCTTTTACTTGCAGATATGAATCAACTGACATGGTCGCTTCTGCTGCCAAAAGGATGGTAAAAAAAACAGATGGAAAAATGTTCCTGGTCTAAGCATCTTGATCATCGTATCTGAGAGGGAGAACAGAGCAACCCAGAAGCATCAGCTCCAACAACTGCAAGGTCACAAACAGTACAAAGCTGCCCTTCCTGGCTTGGCACGAACCGTGAACTACAGAACGGGCAAGAAACATCCTTTTGTCCTCGGTAAATTGGGACATACGTAGCCCCACATATCACAAACGGGTTTCTGAAATCATAGTTCAACTGGGAAACATCTGTCATATTCCTCTCAGCAGCCTGCAGCACTTGCCTGGCTGTCTTTGCTTGGTTCTCAACGGTGGGATTGGTCTCTAGAAGCCGTCTGGCAAAGTTAGTTGCTGTGGCAAGATTCTTTGTCTTGTAGCAAACTGTCATTGCGTTAAGCAAGGCAAGCCTTAAGTGAGGCAGTTGAAGGTTGCAGTGAGTGAAATAGGCAGCGAGCTCTTGCTGGCGTACTGGATTGTCTTTGATTTCCCTCCTCTTAAGCTCCATTTGCAAACCCAAAACATACTCTTTCACTATAATGATCAACTCCTTGACCTCATCGACTTCCCTCCTCGACTCAACAACAACAAGAGGAATAGTATGAAGAATGCTAACAAAAAGCCGAAGAGCCTCAGTGAACTTTCCAGTCGTTGTGGCCTTGTAACCTGCCTTGAGCTTCTCTTCCAACTGGGAGAAATTGAACACAAGTGCAGGTGGACCCCTGACATTTGGGCTAGCAGATTCATTCCATCCTCTTTCAACTGCCAGAGATATCACTGGAGCAGACGAAAATGCACGCAAATAGGTATGACTGCCAGTGTGAAGATCAAGAAACATGGGTCTCAATGGAGCAAAGTTTTTTATTCCAAGTTGCCTGCTCAGCAACCGCATTGCTGTATCAAAGTTGCCAGCAGCTGCATGTTCAGCAGCAAGTGACGACCTCTGGGTCCAAATCTGGCTTACAGGCATGCCAGGAGTTGGGGCCACAAAAACTGAAGAGCGAGCATTGGTAGATGCCTTTGGAGTGTCTGCTTCAGGGGGGAGCTCCAAATCTTCTAGATCCCATCCTCCCTCTTCCTCATTCTCTTCAGCCACCTCTCCATCCTCCAAAATCGCGGTGACATCCCCATTCTGCAAGCCATCAACATCAACCACGTCCAGCTCCTCACCCCAATCACCATCAGCAGCCTCATCATCTTCATCCGCAGCTCCCCTACCAACATTATCCAACCCACCTTCAAATATGCCTTTCATTACTCTCAGAAGGGGCCAATCACCACTGCAGATAACAGGTGGGGGAGGCATCAGGAGGGAGGCTGTTTTTCCCTCTGGCAAAGCAGGAGCATTATCTCCCAACTCAGCTGCTAGACGTTCAGCAACATCCTGTAGTCCATGGACCGAAGCTGTGATGTAAGCAAGCGGCAAGTGACCAACATTCTCCAAGATCTTAACACGCTCTCGGACATCACCTAGATATAGAGCATTATGAAATTGACCCATAACATCATTCTTAACTTCAGCAATTTTCAGCATCTTAGACAGCTTTTCATTATTACCAGTTATGAGATAAAGAAAAGATAGTCTTTCAAAATTTTTGGTCCTCTGGTAGGCATATTCCACAATACCAGCATTTCCCTGGCGGAGAGCCTCCACTCCCAATCTATACCAGTAGTCTTTCTCATCAATTGCTGTAGCTGATGCAACTGCAATTTGGATGTTCCCACTCTCTATAGCCAAATTGAACCTAGTTCTCTCATCTTTCACAAAATGGAGAGCTACATCAGGGAAACCCTTCTGCTGCAGATAAGCAATCATAGCCTCCCCACAAAGCTGTGAGTTCCTTATCATGCTCATAACATGGTCATATCTCTTTTTCAAAAGGGACAGCTTGAAAATATATTCCGTCGCATCAATGACTATAGACCTGCTTTTTCCATCGCGATCCAAGCAAAAAATAGTATTCCCAGAAACCTTTGTGATGTATATTGGGACATCAAGAGTTCTGATTATCCCACTATCTCCATTTGGCAGACAGTATTTTATGTGATTTAGAGTCGTGTAGATGAAAACACCGTTATCATCCCAGGCACCACTCTTTACGCGGATTGTTTCGTGAAGAGTGCACTGGTGGACAAGCTTCTTGTTAGCAATGATAATGGCATGCTTGCTGAGTAGAGCAACACTCTCCATGTCATTAGACCAAACAACATACTTGATGAAAGGGGTTTGAAGATCACCAAGAACGATCCTCTGCTGAAGATCAAATATAACAACTCTATCCTCAGCCCTACACAGCAAGTTACCTGTTCCAGCATAAAAAACTGCATCCGCAGCTATGGGGAGGCCACTCTTTTTCACAATCTCATTTTTCAGATTCTTGACCAAGACTTGATTATTGCTCTTGTCAAGCACAGCAAACCTATTCCGAGCCACAAATACAGCTGAACCTCCAGCACCTTTCTTCGCATCTTGTAGACTATCACCCCTAGCAATGCTATCTTTGGGTATGACATACAACTCATAAGATCCCCCATCAACATCTGAGCAGATAAGAACAGCATTTTCAGTTGGACTGTAAGAAAGAGTCCTTGGACTCTGGTTCAGGCTAGTGGAACCAGGCCTTCGAATTGGAATCACTTGCGTGTCACGTTGAGTTGAAAACTCATAGAATCGTAAAAAGCGATCTTTGGTGTAGAACAGAGAATCGCCACTCACTGCGAAGGCGGGCCGTTCTCTCTCCAACTTGAAGACAATCATACCACTGTCATGACCTGCGGCCAACAGATTCATCTCAGGGTGAGATGCAAGAATCCAGAATCGATCATGCTCCCGACGGAATGTCTGAACCCCAGTTCTCTTTGTTACATCCCACACGCGTATGCTTTTGTCCTCTGAGTTGGATACAATTATGTCCTGTTTGGCATGAAACATAACACATGAAACATTATTCATGTGCCCTCTCAGTGTGTCCACTTCCCAAGCCTTCGTATCTGAACACAAAATGAACAGTTACCTAACCAAGTTTATACAAAGTAATAATACCATATCACAGATAAAGGATATTGCAAAAATTTCCTTTTATTTTCTTGGACACAAGAAGATCCACATTTAAGTCACATAAATGGAGAAGAAACAAGGTTATCCCAATTTCAGACAACCTAGCATACAATTTAAACTCAAGAAAAACAAAAAGTACAGAACACTTCTTCAAAATTCATAAAAACACTGGCTGTGTTCACCAAACAGCAAATCTGACTTCTTCTTTTTTTCTTTTTTTTTTAACAAATTTAATCAAGCGTGGTTTGGATAAATTGGTCATTTCCCAAGAAAAAAATCATGAAGCTACTGTATAAATAGTATATGTAAAGCAAATGAAAGGGACTCCCATTCATCCGCCATAGTTTCACTTGGCGATCATCAGCTCCTGACACAATCAGTGGCAGGGTGGGATGAAATGCAGCCCAGTTGACCCCACGGTCATGACCTTCCAAGACATACTTAACAACTGCATCAACACCACCAAAAAGATCAGTGTTCATCTGACTCAACCGCAATATGTCATCTGCAGGGGATACTGTCTTCTTTCTGAGGGCACCAATATCCCAGACTCGAACAGTCTGATCAAGGGAGGCTGACACAACAAGGTCTTCTTTAAGGTGGAATGAGGCACACATAACATAGTGATTGTGGCCCGTCAAAACAGATATACAAGTGCGTGACTGCCAATTCCAAATACGAATAGTCTGATCATCACTGGCACTCACGATCCATGGGTATTCATGGTGAAACTGCACTGTGCGAATATAATCTAGATGTCCGAGAAGAGTGAAAAGACACCTGTGCAACTTGTAGTTCCAAACTTTAATCTTGTAGTCATCCCCTGGAAGAAAGAGAGGGGGGGGGGGGGAACCAACAGCTTCATTAGCACATGCACTGCCTCAGAACCACTCATGAGAAAATTTACTAACATATTGCACTGTAAGCCCATCAACTAGAACTAACTATGTATGTGGAGCCCCTCTCCATTAGTAACACGGGCATAAACTAACTACCACTGTTTGTGATTTTTTTTTAGCCATAAAATTGTTTATAAAGCCAACCAAAGTCTCAAATCAACATTAAATCAAAAATCTTATTCAGACCTTAAGGGTCATTAACTGCAATCTTAGCATAAAGTTCAAACTTTCAAGCAATAAGACATTGGATTGATAAAATAAAAATAACATAGCCACCAATATAAGTCATCGGAAAATTGCATGAACCCTTTTTGGCTGCCAGTAAAATATAGGAAATTTCAATTTAAATATGCCAGCTATGCTACAACATTTTTCATTAATTTGGACTTGGGAAAAATTCTGTAATCAACTGATTCCAATACCCCAAAACAACCAGATGGATCCATTTGAAGAGAACGTAAAATAAGTTCCATTTGGGTACAAGAGCTAGTGGGAGGAGATTTGAACCTAAATGATTATCAAAACACATCCATATTAGTTACTAATTCCCTCTCGATTTAAAACCTCTATTATGATGGGAGACTAATCCAATTACAAAACCACTAACCACGAACACTCACACATAATATCTTGTTACAGTTTGGCCATATTGTTGTTTCAAAATAGTGATGACTGCACATAAATTATGAGAATAAGCACTTGAGAAGGGTTGATAATTACAATCTTAACCCCTAGGGGTTGGCTCAAGTGTTAAAGGCCTTGAGCTTGGAGATATGCTCCCCCTAGGTCTAAAGTTCAAATCCCCTTGGGTGCAAACAATCTCTAGGGACCATTAGACTATTTTCCAAACCCCCTTGAATTACCCGACGTGCACTTGAAGGAAACTCCTTGCCGAGGGCCTGTGTACCCCCGGGATTAGTCGGGATGCTGTCCCGGACACCCGGTGCCAATAAAAATAAAAATAAAAAGTTAATTATAATTTTCACATAAATTATTTTTTGAAATTTATGTTTGTCATCTTTTCTTTCTTGCTTTTGCAATTTAAAAATTCTGTAATCTATTTTTATTTTCAAATCTCTTTCTTTCCCATTGATTTGCATTTGCATTTGGAAAGTTGACTTCTCTCATTGACTTGAGCCACAAACTAAATACAAATCGGAATATTTTGACCGAAAAATAGGCAAGTCATACTAAGATGCAATCATTGCATAGTTAAAAGGCAAGTAATTGATCAGGTTGGCTTGAAAGGACTTTGATCATACAATGTTAAGAATGTTCGATAATAAATAATCAGCTTACAAATCTTAAGATGGCAAAGATTTTCAGTAAGAGTATTCCTGCAAGAAGAAATTGGGGCAGGGCTCTAACTATATTGTTAAAAGCAAACCAGCCTTTCATAAAATAAAAACAACAAAGCAAACCAACTGTTTTTTTTATATGTCGGGGAACCTCTTCAAAGCAGGGCTCTTCGGACCCACACTTACAGAGTAAACTCTGGTCCCGTGCACCGCATCCTTGAAAATTTCCCTACACGGAACTAGTTAAATCGCTAGCTTTTCACTAGGGAGTGTGGCCCCAAAGGATTGTTTGCACCCATGAGGTATTGAACTTTGGAACTTGAAGGGAGTGATACCCCAAGACCAAGACCGTAACCACTTGGGCCAACCCCTCGGGGTTTAAAAAGCAAACCAACTTAAACAATTAAAATAGAAATATTCATCAATTTTCTCATTAATTGGATAAACATGCACTGGCAGGGTCTCAACCCAGGACTTCACCTTCCATCCCATAAGAGAATGAGAGGAAGTATCATTTGAGTTGGAGATCGTTGGTGAAACCTGGTCATCCCATACAATGTAGAAAATGAGTTAAATTTTGTTTGGACCTTGTTGTCATGGAATTAACAAAAATTTTAAACTAGTTCTTGGATAAAGAAATCTTGGAAAAACTTGTGCAGCTTCATAACTTTTGTGCTACATTATAGGTTCCACACCTTTTATAGTACAAGGTTTGTGTTTAATGTTTGCTGGACTGAGACACATTATATCTAATCTTTTTTCATTAAACATCAAATCTATGATGTAGTGAAGCCTGCCTTTGTGTTTATACACAAAAACATTGTTTTATACCAAATATAGTATTGAGAAATTGGAATTTTAAGAATGAATTTCCGATATCAGAAAGTAAAAAGATGCCCATCGAGCACACATGGAAATCATTGATTAATGGAATTTTCCATTGAGCAAACATGGAAGGCAGAAAGTCTTAATTCAAATTCACTCTTTCATTAATTTGATTGAAGCAGGATTGTTTAACTTTCACTTATCACTCTTCTTGTCTACACCATACATTTTATGATGCTAAAACCTAATCTAATTGATTTAAACTACCCCTTCGTTCAAAAACTTAGTTATGCAATTTTCTTGAACACCCCCCCCCCCCCCCAATCCCAAAATAAGCCCAAACTGACCTAGATCCAATATAATTCAACATTAACCAACCAAGCAAAACTCAACTTCATAATCTCAATTAGATGCTTACAACTTACACTTAAATAATGCCAATCGTAATCTACCAATCGATCAAGATTTACTGGAAAGGCAATAAGAGTCGCAATTCCATTTCAAATCTAAACCAAAGGCAGCTAAAATTCGGTACCTCCAGACACGAATAGGGGCTGAGATTTGTGGAAATGAACGCCCCGAACAGGCCCATCATGCTCGTCGAACCTGTCGATCAGAGTCCCCATCCGGTAGTCCCATAGCTGGATCACGCCGCTGTGGAGACTCGCGAGGATCCAAGGCCTCTTGCTGTGGAAACTTAGTCCCTTCACTCTATTACTCTTCGTCTCGAACTTCGTCAGCATCTTTCTCAATCACCGTTCAAAACCGAATCGCATCAAACCTTCACAGAGTTCCCAAGGAAACGACACTCTCCCCAGCGCTAAATGTCTACGCCAGATCAAATCGAATAAGAATTTATTTTGATAGATTATAGTCTCTTTTGATAGAAATCGAATAAGAATTTCAAAATCAATAATACATTTCCACAATCATACCACAGTTTATGGTTGCCACAAAAACCGTAGGAAAAGAATGACATCTTAGAAAATGTAATTTAAGCCGAAAGATTCAAAATTTTCCTGGCCAGTCCTACAATTTTAAAAACGAGATAGCTAATTCATCATTTTCAATTTGCAAAACGAGATTCAAACAAACAAACGAAAGTTCACCTCAGATCTGATGACTAGGGAAAAGGATCAAGCAGAGCGGCATCCACAATCACCGACGCTACCGGATGTGTTTATAAGTATAAGCATATGCTGAGAGAAATTCGATAAATAAAACTTTTGAGGGAGGAAGAGAGAGGTAGATCCGGAGGTCAGAGAGAGAGAGAAGGTTTTCGTTTTCAGTTCTCCTTCGATGAGTGTGTGTGTGTGTGTGAATTTTACATCGAGGTAGGCAAAAGGACAGAGGGGGCAGATAAAGAATTTATGAATTTCAAGAAGGGTACGAAAGGAAATCAGCATACAATGCAAGAGTGTTTTTATTATGGCTTAACTATGGCCGTTGGATTGGGGATTCCGATGGTTGTGATGCATGCCAGTTGGTGCTGGACTTGAACCTTAAGCAAGATTATTAAAAAAAGTCGATTAACAGTAATGTGCATATAATAATTTATTTTTTTCGTCAATGACATTTACCATAAAAACGACCTATTAAGTTCTTGACTATTTAAGGCGCTGTCAGAAAAATTGATCAAATTTTAGAAGGTATTCATCTCGAGTTTTGTTATCTAAAGATAAATTTGCGTAGCAATCAATATATTAATATTGTTATTTTTATATTCTAAATTTAAATTATTATTATTTTTAATAAAATTTACTTTTTAACTAATTATATTGAATAAGTGCACGTATTAATATGTAGAATCATTTACAATTAAATTTTTTCATTCATCTCTATATATACGTGTGTGTATATATATATAAAAAATGATAAATATACATAATTTTTCACAATATTTTACACAATAATATTTGAAAAAGACGGTCATTTTTGTAAGCTAACTTGTAAAAGTAACATCATCTTATTAAAATATCTTTATTTTATAATATATATTGTGAAATATATTATATGGGTATCAATACTCTCTATATATATATTATGTATGGACTGATCAATTTAAAGTTCAAGTAACCAAACTTTCATGACAACATTGGGGATCCTTATGTAAGAATTAATTACGATAAAAAGTGATAGGATCTTTGATCAAGATCCTCTTAATTTCTTAGGCTACCAGCTTTATAATTTAAATATATTTATAATGAAAAATGATACAATTACAAATTTTTTTAAAAAAAATATTTACACAATTATCATGTGTTAAGTGAGGAATATTTTTATAAAATAATTTATAAAAGTAATATCATTTTACATAAATATGCTCAATTTAACACATAGTTATAAAAAATAGTTGTAATTAAGTGTATCGTTACTCATTTATAATTATCTTATGAAAATTAATATATGAAAATATAATTTTTTGTCAAAATGAAACAATATTAATTAAACATTTTTTATAAAGATAAATGGCAACACAAGGATTCGATCTCCGAACATTAATCTTCATGCAAGATTGGGCAAATGACAAGTATTAATATATGACAATAAAATTAAGGTTAATTTTTACAAAAATATAACACATTGCACACAGAAAAACTTAGGGGATGCCAAGAATCTGATGACATATAATCCGATTATCTAAATGAAAAATCTGAATTCGAATCCTCAACCTCCTATCAAAAAAGAAAACCTCAAGGGCGGGTGTGCATGATGTTTGCATGCATGCAATAAAATTAGGTTGCTACGTTGAGATATTGCATAGATTATTATTATTAACCATTGTACCTAAAATAATAAAACGATAAAATCAATTGTGATCAGTACCCTAACGTACGGGTGAACCAAGTAATACGAGGAATGATACGCTAAATCAAAACATAATAAAATGAAATACGTACGATACTAAATCCAATGTATTAAATTGGAAAAACAGCTAATTATAATATTTCAAAGAAAGACTAGGAAAAATAACAAGTCACTACAGCTTGTTTGATAGGATCAGTACATGAGATGGACGTTAGAGATAAATTAGTTTAATTAAATAATTACTAGTTTTTATAACGAAACATGGCTTGATAAACGGTATAGAGTTCCTATGGCCACAAATACGTATAGACTTCAATTATTTTTATCAACTGCATGCAGCATGCATTGGTTTTGAAATCAAATTAACTGTACGTACGTACGACATTGTTCTCTGAACAAAGAAGCTAGACTGATCAAGCCCTGGCCGTGGCATGGGAAACTGAGTTCGGAACGTCCGAAGAGCAGTAATATGCATGAGAAACAAACAAAACGAAGAAATGAGAATAATTAATTAATATTATGAAAACAAAATTATGTTCATCATCTTCAAACTATACATAATTTTTTAATTTTTTTATCTTATCGAATATATAGTGTATAGATTACGAGTAGAAGAACTCAATTAATTTAAGGAAAATAAAAAATAATAATAATAAGTATGATGTGTGGTATGTGAGAATGATGAAAGCTCTGCATAGGTTAATTAACCATGCATGATGATATCCACTAAACCGATCACAAAATTATATCCGGAACAGGCTAATTCCAAGCAATCGATCGGCTACAAATTAAGATCCGGCATTCCTACGTGAGATCAATGAGTTTATCGGCAGATATCACATTATGTATTTTAGAAGAATGATAAATGTTGGGATAAACCAGTTATCAAATGCTAATTTGAAGTATAACAGTGGAAGCAAACAAATCGACACACATCTGGCATTTCTAATGACCTTTATACACAGAAAGTAGTGTAAAGGATCAAGGTCCTTCACAGGGAAATAGGATCCGAAAGCAGCAATAAAATCAATGATGAGCAATTTATTTGAACCAGTGACAACAATGTCATCAATGTCATCAACATATAGTAAAACATGGAGGCAATCAGAACCAACAGTTTAAATAAACAACGATGAGTCAGATTTAGAGCAATGAAAACCAGGCCTTGGGGCTTGTTTCAAACCATAAATAGATTTAGTCAACTTACATATGTGAGAAGGAAGGTCGGGATTCACAAACTCGGGTGGCTGCTGCATGTACACATCCTCTTTGAGGTCACCATGTAAAAACGCATTCTGGATGTCCAGTTGGTGCAACAACCAGTGAGAACTAGCTGCAAGAGATAGTATGAGTCAGAATGGTGACGAGCTTGACTACAAGACTAAAGGTCTCTGTGTAGTAAAGCCCTGGTTGCTAATGGAAACCCTTGGCCACAAGGTGTGCCTTGCGATGTTCATGGGTTCCATCAATCCTACTCTTTGTTTTGAGAACCCACTTCAAGCTAAGGACGTTGGTATTTGAGGAAGAGGGCACCAGTATCCAAATATGATTTTGGAGTAAGGCCTGAAATTCAGCCACCATGGCCGCACGCCAATCAGGCCATTTTGAGGCCTCAAAATATGAAGATGGTTCCTCTGGGATTGAAAAGGAGACCGTGAAGGAGAGAGAGGGCTTGGGTTGAGGCTATAATATTGTACCATCTATGCGAAGACGAGGAAAGTGAATCTGAGATTTTGAGCGAATGATCATGGGATGAAGATGAGTATTCAGGAGAGCAGAAGGAGATGGAGCCGAGGAAGGATGAGATGAAGATGACAGCAAGGAAATATGAAGTGATTCAGTGGAGGATTTTTTAGAAGGTGAAGATGGCAGGAAAGAAACAAGATGAAGATTAGGGTTTGTCGAAGGGATTGAAATGCTTTGGTTGAGTAGGGATGAGGGATTGGAAGAAGGGATAGAGCACACGGGATGAGGGCTTGATTTAAGCATATTAGGGCTTAAGGAATGAGGGCCTGATGATGGGCTTAAGGGCGAGACTTGATGTGTTAGGAAACGATGGCCCATATATGGAAATGAAAGGTAGGCTGAGCAGAGAAGACATGGGAGACCAGAGTAGAAGAATGGAAGATGGGTTGGACGACGGAAGGGAGGTGGGCTTAAAAGGAAACTCTATTTCAGAAAATATGACATCACGAGATACATAAGTGCGACCCGTAGGTAAGTGTAAACATGAATAGCCCTTGTGATCTGGGCTGTAGCCCATAAAAATACAAAGATGAGACCTAAAATCAATTTTATAACGGTTAAAAGGCCTCGAATTGGGCCAACAAGCGGAGCCAAAAAATTTTAAAAATTTGTAATTTGGATCTTGTTGAAATAAAATTTGAAAATGAGATTTATTCTGAAGGAGAGGCATGAGCATGCGATTGATTAAGTAAACAGCAGTTTGAAATACTTCAACCCAGTATTTGTGGGGAACAAAAGCATGAGCAAAGAGAGATAAGTCAGTCTCAACAATGTGACGGTGACGTCTTTCAACGGTACCGTTTTGGGTATGAGAATATGACATATTACTCAGTGATAAATCCCAAAAATTTTTTAGTATAGAATTAAGAAGTCGAAATTCACCGCCCCAATCTAATTGTATGAATATGATATTAGTGGAAAGGTATTACTAACATATCACAAAAAAGCTATAAAAATTGAAGAAACATTTTATTTTGTTTGAATTTGAAACATCCAGGCATATTTTGAGAAATCATCAACAATTGAAAAATAAAAAGGGCATCCTAGTGAGTACAGCACATGCGCTAGACAGACATCTAAAAACAAAAGTTAAAAAGGCTGCATAGACCAAGAGGGGGAAGGTGGATGAGGTAATGCATGAGATTTTGCTTGAGCACAAGCAAGACATGGAGACAACATATTTTTATTCAATGCAGGAAGATTAAACTGACTAAGGGTAAGAAAAACAGTTTTTGAAGACGGATGCCCAAGAAGAGCATGCCAAACTTGAGAAGTGGTTATTTCGCCTATGAAGGCCTGAGGAGACTCAGTGACTGATGCAGATGCTTCCATACTGGTTGAAGCCATCAGTAAGACATAGAGACCATATTTAATGGGACCCTGAAGAAGTTCCACTCGAGTGCGAGAATCCTTCGCAACAAAAAAAGAAAAGTGAAACTCAAAAAATCCTGGATTATCTAAGTAGAATTTATGGACATAAATTAAATTCTTTGTGATTAAAGGGACATGAAGAATCTTATGAAGAAGGTAATTATTAGAAGGTGGGGAAATTTGACTGGAACTGATATTCTGTATTGGAAGGGTTGATCCATCTCCTATGCATACTTGATCAAGGCCCTTATATGGTGTACAGTCCAATGTGAGGTTTGAAAAATCGAAAGTGAAATGATGTGTGGCAGTGGTATCGGGAAACCATAAAGTGGACGAGAGGTTTGGAGAGGGCAAAGCTGTGAAATTAGCTTGAAGTGAGGGAGGTGGAGGTGGCTGGTATGTTTGAGTGAAGCGATGATAACAAGAGAGGGCAGTGTGCCCGGGTTTTTGACAGACTTGGCAGAGAGGACGGGTATCTGGGCAAGAAAATAAATTGTGTGGTTGACCACCACGGCCACGTCCACGACGCCCACCACGAGAGAAATTATTTTGGCCTCTGTTTGAGTTATTGAGTGAAAAGGAGATCGAAGCTGAGTGACATGTGTGACAAGTGGGGTACCAACAAGAAGAGTCTGATTCTGGTGATTCAAATGAGCTTCATGATTCATAAAGAAGCTATAAATCTGTTAGGAAGAAAGGGCATTTGGTCGTGTTGTAATGGTTGTGACTACGGGCTCATAATCTGAGCCGAGACCAACCATGAGGTAAATAGAAAATTGAGAGGTAGAGATGGGGTGACCTGCGACACTAAGAGATGCAACAAGAGATGTTGATTTGTTATAATATTCAGAGATGCTTTCAAGCCCTTCTTAAGGGTTGCAAGCTAGAATTATGTTTGAATGACATGGGCTGAGGACTGGGCAGCGTATAAAGTTTGCAATGTAGTCTAGACTTATTGTGACGTAGAACAATCTTAAACATGAGAGTACTGAATCTGTAAGAAAAGAATTAAGAGCTGAAATAACGAGTTGGTCTTGTAAGAGCCAACGAGAATAATCGGGATTGGGCTGATCATTTATGGTGGGAGGAGGAGTGGGGATAGTGCCATCAATATAACCATATAGCTGATGGCCTTTGAGAAAGGGAGTGATTTGTGCTCACCATAGAGGTAGTCGTTGATGGTGAGCTTGAGAGTGACGAAATGAGAGGCAGATGTGGCTATGGAGGTGTTGAGGGGTGGTGGGGAAGAAAGTGATGAAGTTTTTGAGTTTTGACTATTGGATTCCATTTTGTATTGTGAAGGAAGAAGGAGCGGGAGCTTTACTGGCCCTGAGATACCATAAAGAAGAGAAGAATAAAAATATAGAGCGTGTGTTTGAGAAAAGGTCTGAAAGACCTATTTCTATTGAAAAGAATTTTCAAGAATTCAAAAGCAACTTTTACAATAGTCCAGTGGATTTATTTATACAAGCTATTCAAAATGAAGATGAATTTTATTTGTACAAAACTCCATTATAATTTCGTAACTAATTTAGGGACCATCAGTATCAATTCTATTAGTACATAGGGTATTCAGACGCTTCCAAAATTCCATTACAAGATTCTTTTTGGCACGATGAGTCAGCTGCCTTAATGCGTACTAAGGTACACCGACTGATGGACCTTGCCTTTACCATTTTTTTTTTAGTTGCCGTTTACCAGTTAATTACCTAGGAAAATGGTTTCCCATTTATCTTAAAGTCTGACTAGATGGATGGAGAAGGCTTATGAGCGCAAAAGAAGGTATGACTGCTAGTCTGCTAGATACCTCTGAGCGTGCGGCTTACGAATTACGAAATGCGAAGAGGCGAAGAGCGCGTTGTCTTATTCAAATTGGGTTAGTAATGGGTTTAATCTACGAAGAGATCAATGGGCTTGGCCTCGATTTTACCAAACTTCCAACTACGGGCCTCATCTGAGTTGACTCCATAGCAAAATGGGCCACGTCACTCTCGCTTCAGTGCTCTTTATATAACTTGCTTGCATCGCCCGTTTGGATATTAGAAGATATTGAGGTTAATTTCATTCAGTTTAAATTTAAATTAAGTATAATACTCAACACTCGACTTTCAAATCATAAAATATTACTCAATTTAAAATTTTTTTATATGTTGGACTCACAATTTTTTTCAACTCAACACCTATTTACACGAGAGATTCACAACATTTTTTAACTTTTCATAAATACCTCTAAACTCATCTTAACATTCAAACACATCTAAATTCATTTTAAGTGGGTCTCACAAAACTCATTCCACCATCTTAACTCATTAATATTCATAAAAAAATCAACTAATCTCAACATCCAAATAGGATACTCTTATTGTCAAGTTAATTGCCTAATTTTTTTTTATTGCAAGAAATTAATTAAAATTAAGAACCCAAACAATGGGAGAAGAAAACTCAAAAACACCCTCAAAGCAGAAAAATATCAAACATAAAATCAAGAAATAGTTCCGGATAGATTGAGTAGATTCCATTTTAATTTCTTGGCATGATGCCAAGGTGTCAACACCAAGGTTATTTTTTCTCAGTCCAGAGTTGAACTACTTTTTTTTTTTTTTTAATAAAATCTGAATGATGATAGCTGTTGAAAAACCAATCGAGCGTAGCCACTTGGTGTTGAAAACGATAAGATAAAAAGTAAAATAAAAACGAAATCAACAACATACGAACACAAAATTTATGTAATTTAGTAACGTGTGGAGTGCTTACTTGAATAGAATCACATAAAATTTTATTTAAAATGATAATTGAATACACAATATGGCCGTACGAAAATAATACATATACATATGAGTAATGCTATATACCACACTCACGTTCTATTTTTTCGTTTGATTAATTTGCCAACAACGGGGTCATCTTTGTAATAAAACAAAAATGACGAGTTAAGATGTACGTAGTGGTTGTATACAATTTTAACACAGTTGTTATTAACAAATAAATGTTTTTTTCTATATTCTCGAGCTGCTAACTTTCCATCATGTCTTCCAATTAAAATAAATAAATAAAAAATTACTTCTAACATTTGTGTTAAATTTATATAATTTTAAATGTTCAACAGATATTATGGAACTTAGTGTCTAGCAAGACCAATGAAATCAATTAAAAACTCGACTTAGCTAGGATTTTGTTTTGAAGGATGGAGTATATACACCTTGACCCAACCAAAAAAGTGAAACATTTGTTCTACATGAGTTTAGGGTCATAAAGTTCCATGTTTTACTTGCCAATGACTTTGGAGCAACTTGAAAATACAATTTTTTTTTTTTTAAATAAGAAAATTAGACGCCAACCATGCATTTGAAATGTAAAAATTCATCAGTTTTATCTGTGCTCTCTGTTGCATTTTCTCAGCGACCAAACGCGGCAATGAGAAAAGGGAAGCCATTAGGGTTTTTGAATTAAGAGAATAAAAAACTTCAAGAATTACAATGTACTTGAAAGAGGTTTTTATGGGGGTTGGGGAGAAGAAAACAACTCATTCGGTTTTGAATTTTAGTGAGGACTTGGGCCAGAAGTCCAAACAAAATTACTTCGGCCGATGAAAAAGGCCCAAACGAAAGCTCATTGGGCAACTCACAAGACCAAGGGCGAGTAGGACTGACTGTTACAAAGAAAACGTACGCTTTTACACCGACAAGTAGGAGTGAAAACCCATCCTACCTAGCGAGTGAAAAGTTGAAAACTTCAAGAGATGATACCGACCGAAACCGGATGATGAAGGGGGATAAAACTAGCCAACATGGTTTCGACCTGTTACCATCGGTTCATCAGTATTCCCGTCGATTTACACTTCAAATTAACCCATCAAACAATTTCACAACAAAATCATTACAAAAATTAAAAAAATTTAAAAAACTCCATCTACAAATATCACAACAAAATCATTCAAAGAACCCATTAACAAATCTCAAATGAATCGAAAATGAGATAACTTGAAACGATGCAAATGGATGGAGGGAGAGAGGGATGGCAATGGAAGAAGAACCCCATCAACAAATCTTAAATGGATCAATGGCATCGGATAGAGAGAGAGACTTGACAGGGAGATGAGAGAGATAGGCATACTGAGGCAGTGAGGGGAAAGGGGGCTCGGGGGGTTAGGGCTAAACATTGTCGTTTGGTGTATTAAACCAAACAACATCGTTTTATATATATATTTTTTCAAAATTGTGGATATAAAACGATGTCATTTAAATCACTTAAGTTAAACAACATCATTTTACTTAAGATATATATAAACATTATTTTCAATATCAGTTGGTTCGGCGATTTGAACTTGGTTCAGACCATGATCGAACCAGGCGATGTCGGTTTCTTATATTTCCTATTGCTGGCCGACCAGTTCTCTATCAGTTCCAGCATGTTCCTGTATTTTGAAAAAAAATAAGTAAATATGAGACTCGCATGAAAAACCTAATTTTTTCATGTGGACTCAACTATTTTTCAAAATAAGTACATAATACTTGTACAATCTATGACTATATCTAACATTACTCTGTATGTTTACAAGTATGATACCGATACTTTCTTCTTTTGTTTTTTGGATAATATTAGTTAGCTACCCAACTCTTAAAGCTGGACGTGACCGTTAGTTCATACCCTTTTTATTTTTTAACTTTGTTTAAATACTTTAAATATTTTAAAAGAATATATACAAATTCACTAACAATAACTTTTTTAAACATTTAAAATGAATAAAATGCATTAGCGGTCAAACTCAGAGGCAAATTAGCATTTTTCCTTCATTTTTTCTTAAAAAAATAACATGTTTAGGTACTCTATTCAGTTTTGAATCAAAGCTTTATCGTTCATCTTATTCTTTGAAACCATATATTCACAAAGCAAATTTCAAATGCAGGAGTTAATTTATAAGTTTAATCAGAAGATTCGGATCTTGACCATCAATACATATATGATTTACTAGTGAAATATATGTGTAATTATTTAAAAGGTATCGTTAATTTGACTTGTTTTCCATTGCAACGAGGCTCTTACGTGCATATTTAGACCATCCCTTTTTCCAAGGGGACGTATTAAATCAATCAAACACACCCACCCACTGCCTCTCTTTTTTCTTTTTAGTTTTTTCTCTCCAAGTATCCACACACCCACTTGATTTGAACAAGTCATAGCACACATTTTATCAACAAAAAAAAGTCATAGCACACATGATTCTATGTGAGGTTTGAATTTAGAGATGAGTTGAAATAGATTGAGATGGTTTGTGAATAATTAAATAAAAATTAAATTATTTATTATATTTTGTGTGAAAATTTAAAAAAATTAAATTATTTATTATATTTTATGTAGAAATTTAAGAAAATTATAATGATGAGATGAGATTAATTAAAATGAGTTAAGATAAATTTTGAATTCAAACCTCTCCAACATTTTGCAAGGCTTCTTCATCATTACTCTGCTCCAAAACCCCATCCATGTGAGAGGTATTGGAGGTGAAAAGTTACTTGCTTCTTTCTTTCCTCTGCTCCAAAACCTTATTCACAACTCGCATATTTTTATATATATTTTTTTGCCGTTCTATGATTTCAAAAAAATATTTATAATTATGAATTATACAAGTGTCGTTTAATTATTTTAAAAATAAAAAATAAAACATTTGATCTATATAAAATAAAATTATTTTTTTAATAATAAATTTTAGATTTTTTTAAAATAATTCACAGATATAATCGACATCCAGCATGACTCAGGAAGAAAGTGTTATTTGTCCTCTAGCATTGGCCGATTTCCATGAGCAGATCTCCTCCAAAGTTTTCCAGTCTGAACGTGCTTTAGTCAATGAATGGAGCAATGACAATCACGTTCCTGGCGAATAAAAAATAATTAAAAAACTACTTTGATGGCGTGAATATCGTGTTGTACGTCTTCCCTGTGCCAAAGAAAAATATTAAAAAATAAAATAAAAAACAATTTGAACGAATTTTCCTTTCATTCGTAAGTCAGCATTCGTATTGATCAGTCCCAACCCATATATCATACGTAATTTTTTTTTTTTAATTTAGGATAGGCTGATTAAATTTTTAAGAAATTTTTTTTTTATCAGTCACTATTTATTATCTCAAATCCCATATCTTATAAAAAATATATTCACATTTTATGAAAAATATCTTTATATCTTATAAAAAAATTATAAATATAAGATGTGAAAGTAAATAGTAACTGATGCATAACCTTCTTCAATTTAAAAAAAAGCGATATTATAGCCACACAACAGTTTCCTGTCAAACAAAATTTACATCCTAGCAATCTGTGTTGAGATCTCACAACAGAAATTAGAAAACCCCAACTGAGAATGTCTATTGTGAACCTTTATTTTTTCTCGAGAACTTTCAGAATTTGTGTTCAAAATCTAAAGATCGGAATTACAATATTTTGTGAAATTTGTGAGATTTATTAAAAAGAATAATGATATATATGTCTCAAATGTACAAATTTTGTGTATTTTATAAGAATATTGACCCTACTATGAAGCACTTTTTTATTTAGGAAAAAGTTAGGGATTTCGCTGCTCTTTTTTTTTTTAACTTAGGTATTAAGAAAATATTATTTAATAATATTATGAGTTTTTTTTTTAAATATTTAGAAATATTACAAAAATGATATAATAAAAAAAATCCTTTGAATTTGGCCTAACGAGAGCTCCAACGATGGATGTAGACCCACTTTTTTATTTAATGGAGCTCACATTTTTTCTTATACAAAATATGTGCATTTAAGATTTATCTCCCGTGTTACTCTTTTTAAGCTTATGCTTTGATGGAAATTTTTTTTATTTATTTAAAAGGGACGAAAGCTTCTAATTTTTTTATTAATTATGTTATATATAGTTACGTATTTTTTTTTAGATATTTTATTAATATAATTAGTCAAAATAATTATTTTATATTAAAAAATTAACACAATTAAACATATTAATAGAAAATATAACTAATACGTAAAAATAATTGTAACTAAAATATTTTTGCAATATAAATTTGTTTTGTAGTAGTTAATTAGATTGAAAGAGAAATTTTGTAATTATCAAAGAAACAGGGTTGAATTAAAATTGTCCAATCACTATACTCAATGACAGCTAATCATAAGTAAGATCGATGAATTGACATAACGCAGCAACCACGTTCCCTGCCTTTCTCGACTTTCGAGAGTTGGTACCGGAAATTTGACTAATTTATATTTTACTAAATTTATAATATGCTGCTTTTTTAGGTATAATAGTTATTCAAACTAACAACTTTTCCCATTCATAATTGATGATCTGGAACCTACAACTCTACAAGTACTATGAGGAGAGAGTAATCACCATACCATACGTTCCACAGCCTATTTTTTATTTTATAATATATATATATTTTAAAATGATGTTATTTTTATAAAAATATTTTTATTTTAAGATATAATTACATAAAATAATGTGCATTTATATTTTTAATTATTATTTATATTTTTAATTTTGATTATTAATTTTTTTTTAAGAAAAACTGATTTCTACATTCAGGAATAAGAATAATAATTGTGAAGTAACGTACATGAAATTAATTAATTAATTTTTTTTGTTGTGGCTTGCTTAATATAAAGTATAATATATAGAGCACTGCCGGAGACTTGCTTTCAACACGCCAAAGGTCACACTCGGGAAAAATATGACAAACGCCGGGGAGACTTTTCTGCACTAACGTATTCAAATTGGTTAATCTAAAATATAAATGATTTCTACAAATTTTAAATAGATGAATTTTGTGTAAGACTTTGTAAAAATATGAACTTTATTATTAAAAAATATAGAAAATTATTAATGAGACTCATTTTTTCGTAAAAAATTTATATAAAATTTATCTATTTAAAACTTATACCTATCATTATTTATGAGACTTTTTTATAAAAATGCTTTGCGAGAATTGGTTTTGATTTTTTTTTATTAAATAATTAAGTAAATATTTTTTAATGATGTTATTATTTTTTTTTTAAATATTTAAGTGGATTAAAAAATACAAGAAAAAAGGCAAAAAAAAGTAAAAAGAAAAAATGGCCTTGTCAAGGACTTTTCTCGTGCTACACCTTCGGTGGGTTAGCAGTGGGATATTAAATTATTAAAACTGCAAAATGTAAACCGCTGTTTATCATTTTCCTTACAAGTAATGCTAGTTATAATTTTAGTATGTGTAAGTTTTGCATACTTTTTTAAAAAAAATTAGAGTCTATTATTAAAAATATAATATTTTTTATGTATGTCTCACATTTATTCACTTTCTTGTAAGAAAGTGTGCGAGACTTACATACCTTAAAATTACAAATATCATTTATTATATATTATTAGTCACTTCATTAAGTAATATTTACCACCACATTATAATTAGATATTAACCACAGTTTAATTATAATGATCATAAAGCAAACATCATATATCTTATGTAGGACCGCAAAAGCAATAGAAAATGCTAGAAATGTTAATTGAACGTGCAGATTTGAGATCGGTGAGAAATGAGGCCATCCAAGAAAGTATTGTAGCATGCGGATGTGGAAATAAAAACCAGCAACCCCTGCCCCTGGGTCCTCTTATGGCTGGCAGTAGGGTTGTACACCGATGAGTTCGGCGTCGGTTTCGGTACCAAATCGAGACTCCACCGATGTCTGCCATGAGATATCAGAATCGGCCGAAATCAGTCGATTGGAGAGAGGAGCAGCGTTGCAGGAAGAAGACCTAAGAAGAAGACGAAACTCTAAAACAGTGAAAAGTGAAGAAGACTGATGAAGAAGATGACGGGAAAAAGGAGGAGGCGTGTTTAATTAACCAACTTTGAAACGGCGCTGCCGTTTCATATATATTTTTTTTAACAAATAGCATAAGGAAAACGATGTCGTTTAACTCATTTAAATGAAACACACCGTTTTATTTAACATATATTCAATATATATATAAGGGTTGGCTGGTTCAATGGTTTTTAAAGCAAATTGGCGTTGAACCGGCCGACATCGGTTTCCTTCAGTTTCGTACTTCGGCAACCGGTCTGATCGGTTTTTTACTGGTTTAGATGGTTCCTATACAGCCCTAGCTGACAGTGGTCTCCTCGCCAGCGAGGCGTCTAATTTAGATTATATTAAATTCAATGGAGGAGGGAAAGGTTGGACTTGGGGATCAAAGTAGGGTATATAAATGCTTGTTATGCCTCCTTCACACATGCTCACATGCTGTATCAAGACTGATAGCCTTTAGTCACAGAATTATATAAATAGCCGAGAAGCCAAGTTGCTGGCCCTCTTTACTCAGAGAAAGGGATATAGAAACTTGGTAGGGAGGGAGGGAGAGAGAGAGAGAGAGAGAGAGAGAGAGAGAGAGAGAGAGAGAGAGAGAGAGAGACTCTGGTTGGTATAATATATATCCAGAGCTTTCTTAAAGTCGGATCCCCTGCTATATGTGGCTTCTCATTATCCTAAATTGCCCATAATAGTTTGTCTCTTCCTTTCCCCATAAAAGACACTCTTTCCTTTTCAGCGAAGAGTTGTTTAGATAATGATTAGAAGTTAAAAGTTGGTAGAAGTTAAGAAATAATTAGAGAATGAAGATCCAGTGCGGCGTATGTCACAAAGGGGAGGCCACTGTATTCTGCCCTGCGGATGAAGCTGCTCTCTGTTATGGCTGCGATAACAGCATCCACCACGCAAACAAACTTGCCGGCAAACACACTCGCTTCTCTTTGATCCACCCCTCCCTCGAGGAACTCCCTATCTGCGATATTTGTCAGGTACTCATTCCTCATCTCTTTCTTATTTAATAAGCTAGAACAAAGGAATATACGAGTCATGACTTTCTATAACGAATAAAGTTACTTTAGCCAAATTGCCGGTTTTATTCTACCCAAGCTGGGTGCAAGGGTCACATCTCAGGAGTTTTTGTTTTTAATTTTTTAGTTTTTTGGGAGATCTTTCTGAGAGATTAAGGGCCGTTTAGTGATGTTATTCGTTGTTTCTGCAGGAAAGGCGCGCCTTTCTTTTCTGCAAAGAAGATAGAGCAATTCTATGCAGAGAATGTGACGTCCCAATTCACAAAGCCAATGAACATACCCAAAAACACGATAGGTTTCTTCTCACAGGTGTAAAGCTCCATGCCTCTTCTTCTTTATACCCAACCCCAACATCCTCCAATGGCTCTGAAGCAAACATCGACACTGAGATCAGAAGCCCAGAGTCTTCATCAAGAAAGAGACCAGACACTTTTCCTAATGAATTGTTCCTCAGTTCTCCAAGTGGGAATGCAAATCCAACAGCTAGCAAGGTTGAAGAAAATCAGATTAACGACAGTACGGCTTCCATTTCAACCAGCAGCATATCAGAGTATTTGATGGAAACTTTGCCGGGTTGGCGAGTTGAAGACCTTCTTGACCCCGCATTTCCTGCCAATGGTTTCTGTAAGGTTTGCAGTACTTCCTACGACATATAAAATGAGAATATTTCGTTCTTTTCCGAGTAGTTTCTATTTTAGAAAGCATCAAGTTTATTTGCTGATATTATTAATACTTGCAAATAATGCAGAGCTTTGATCAATCTCTCCCGTTAGTGGATCAAGATCTTGAGAGAAATATGGGTTCTTTTCCATCAGAAGATTCGGGCATCTGGATTCCTCAAGTACTGCCTCAATTTCATCTCTTTCCCCAGGCTGATTTTCTGAATGGATTCAAGGAATCGGCAAAGACTACTGACGTAAAAGTGAGCAGCCAGAAATGGAGTGATGATGGTTTTACAGTACCTCAAATCAGTCCTCCATCTAAGAAATCAAGACGCTTTAGATAAAAAGCTTGCTTTTTAAATTTTATATGTGCCAATTCATGTTCAACCTGTTCGTAATCTGCAGATCATCGTCGGTGTGTGGTTAATTCTGGGGTCAGTCAGTGGCTTTGATGTTGTTCGCTCGAATTGTTTGTAATCATGTAAAACACCAAAAATATAAAAAGTTATTCTATTCTATAGATCTGAATTACATTATTCAAATTAAATTATACAGGTAAACACTTTCATATCTATGATGATCGGTGAAAAGGAGAATATAAGATACTTTACATTGCAAGTACAACAACAGCTGTTATTCAAGAAGACCATCTAAATAACATAGTTCCCACGTCCATAAAGCCTAAAATTACAACTAAAAAAGACGGATTAAATTGTTGTAAAAAGGACTTCTTTCAAATTTAAGGCCAAGGTATTAATCAATTACTTAGATTGTACATGTTTATCTTTTTATTCGTTTTTTTAATTTCGTCAAACTAACCCATAGGTTTGATATTTTATCCAAGGCTGCAGTCTGAATTATGCAATTTAGGTAAGTAATGCTACTCATCATCTCAATTTTCATCATCTTCTTATTATCTTATGATATTAAATTAAATAATTAGAGATTATTTATTATATTTTATTTATAAATTTATTATCTAAAATCACATCATAAGATGATAAAAAGATGATAAAGAAAAATGATGAATAGATTTATTCGTGAAGAAATTGCTCACCTCTTGGCTTAAAGCATCTTTTTGAGGTTGAAACAATATTAAAAATAGTACAGCAACAGCTCATAACAATAATGATGATAATAATGGAAAAGGTACGTTCCAGGCCATAAAACCCATATCTAGATTTAAACCCAAATCCATAGAAGTCGACGGGATAGCGGATTCAGACACAGCACCATTCATGGCCAAGATTTTCTGATGATACCATTCGGTACCGAGAGCAACGCCGCCATTGTTAAAGAGGCAGGAAAGATGCGAAACCGGAGTACTCACTTTTCTTATTTGCATAAAAATCAATTCCTATTTCTTTGTGGAGTAAATTGTGGGAAAGAAAAATAAGCAAATATTGAACAGTTTCGGCATTGCAAAAGAGGAAAAAAAGATGCTTCTTACGGAAGCTTACATCGTTTTTATATACACGGTCATGAATTTAAAGTCACAGCTAACACCATTCCGCTGCTTGCTAAAAATCAAAGCATGATTCTGCACCTGAAAACTTCAAATTTACTTTTTTTTTTTTTTTTTCTGTTTTTAAATATGAATTTACCTTTTGGATAGTTACAAACAAGCAATCTAATAAAAGAATTCGCTCAGCTCTTGCACGGAGATATCACAAACATATAAATGATGACAAACCTGCAAGAAAACAATAGAATATAGCGTGACCGAAACAAACAAATGTTAAAAAAACCGGTTTGCTATTTTAAGAACCTATTGTGATAGAAGTCATTTATGACGTCTATGGCATGGAAGGAAAATCTATGCCCTTTTGTGGGGACAGATTCCAAGAACAACAATCACTTATCCCTAGTTTGTGAAAAAAATATATTTAGTTCAATGGGTCCACTTATCAGATTAAAAAGGTAAGTAGAACATACTTGAGTAACTGAGTTACCTTCGTTTGGTGGGTTGGAAAAGCAATGTCAAG
Organism: Juglans regia; assembly: GCF_001411555.2. Lineage (NCBI taxonomy): Eukaryota > Viridiplantae > Streptophyta > Magnoliopsida > Fagales > Juglandaceae > Juglans > Juglans regia. Next base: position 5,689,641 of record NC_049913.1, read on the forward strand.
AAGTAAATGCAAAAAGCCTATCTGAAATTTTTGTGCGACAAAGTGGACACTCGGAACAGGCTAGCGAACAAGATTTACACACTGCAAAAGGGTAAAAGTATATGTTAATATGAATAATAATGACAAGCACTTAGGAGGGAGAGTCGGGGGGGACTTGAAGAGGTTCAAATCACTTACAACAAAAGTGCCGACAGGGGAGAAGAATTGCAGCAGTTGGTGATTCAAAACATACTTTACACATGTGGGAATTGGCATCGCCATTTCCAAGGTACTTGAGCTCCTTTTCCTTGATCTCTTGCATTCGCGCCTGAAAGCATAAAAAAGGGCCCATAACATAACTACGCCAAAAAGGCGCCATAGATAATAAGAAAAAGTATCATTCAAAGCAACTTCTTTCTGGACAACCCAACATCTTTGAACTCAAGTAGATTCCACTTTGTCAGGCTTCTCTAGAAACAACCTCAGAAAGTTTCATCAACATCTATTTGAACATGTTAGACAGCATAACATATGAGGGGATGCCGTGACTTTGCACGACATATGCATTTCAGGGGGCGCGGTATCATGTCAAATGAAAAAAGTTGTCCTTGATCTTGGTTTAGATAAATAATTATACTTTCAAAGCATATTTTTAAAGAAAAAACTTCAGGTGAATGAAGTTTAGCACAGTAATGTCAGCAGATGATCAATGTAGAAAACGGTACCTTTAGGCGAACAACTAGAGGTTCTTCCTTGGGAATTTCATCAGCTGGATTTGAAACACCCAATGCTCCTCTATCATCAGGAACAGGATTACTTTCAATTTCATTTGGTTTTACATCACTAAGATATTCCGTTCCCTCACCATTCCTCTCAGGAATAACTCCACCCTCTTTCTTCAACTTAGCAACAAGCACCCACATGTTTGCTAAATCATTTTCTAAAGCCTCCTCCCTTTTCTTTGCCACTTCAATCTTTTTCCGACACTCATCTTCAATGAATTCCTTTTCAGCTAAGGCAGCCTCAAGCACTGCCTCCCTTTGTTTCCTTGCCTGCAGTTCCATCTTTAGATCATCATGATCAAGATTCCATGACTCAAAGTCATCACAGACCACTCCAGAAATTTCATTAGCACGGCCAGCTAGCCTCCCTTTCCTTCCAGTTCTTGTTCCATCATTGAACTTGCGGTTGACACCATTCACAGTTTGCATAGCAGCACTTCTAGAATGGACCAACTCTCGGGCAGCCAACAACTCTTTTTCAAGTTTTGCATTCTGCAATGAAAGCTTTGTCACTTCACCAGCCAAATTCTTCAGCTCTACAGCAGCAGCAGAGGCCAATTCTTTGGCATAAGAAGCTTCCTCAGCCAATTTCTGGTTCTGAACACGTAAACCACTGTTCTCCTCCGAAAGCTGAACTTGTTCCAGCTTAAGTTTCTCATTCTCACTTTCCTGTCCAAACAAACAAAGGCAAGAATGAGTTCCAAAAGTGCAAGCCCTTGCCAAAATCAGATTGAAAGATAAGGAAAGTGCTTTAATAGACAACGTCATTTTGAATCAAATAATTGCACAGATTTTTCTTTTTAAATGCAGTAAGTGGGCATAAAACCATTAATCCATCAAAAGTGGCATAAAATCTGGAAGTACAGAAATTTCCAGTCCAAAGAATGATCGTATTGATTTTATAAATTAGTCAAAAGAGAGAAAAAGAAACATTCAAAATAAGGAATTTACCATACTACCATATGAGAAGATATGCATGTGTGCAAGCTAAGGAAAATAAACTAATACATGACTGGATTTCAATTATAGCAGAATACTTTATAGGCGCTAACCCACCAACAGCCCACCGAATCCATCTAGATAGTATGATCCAAAATAAGTGCCAAGTAATCACCTGAGACTGAATTTTCTTTCTCAGCTCATCAATATATACATCAGATACACACTGTTCTGAAGACATTGATGATTTACCACTTGTGAATGAGACCAAACGCTGCTCAAGAATATTCACTTTTTCTTGCAATTCCTTGTTCTCCGAAGACTGAAAATAATGAGATAATTAACTTTAATAACTTGAACTATGTACAAAGAGCAAAAAGAGTCAATGTTGTCAACATCTCTATTGACTGAAGGGCTAGCAGCATCCCCAAGCAGCCAAAGATAAGCATGAAATGAAAATAAATCAATAAAAATAACTAAACAAAACAGAAAGACGTTCAGACCTTATTCTGCAGCTGTTCCTGGAGGATACGGTTGTCTGCTGATTTTATCTGCAGTATCAATAAACAATCATCTTAATTAAAAGATAAGAAGAATATTTAATGATATCCAATTCATACCGTCCAAATATATCTGATGAACTCAAAACTGAAACTCTATACAATCATAAAAGAGTTGTAAACAAGTTTTGGGAAATAAAGAGCAGAAATCGACCTCCTCACACCCCCTCTACAGTGGCACAAATACTAACCTCCAATTCAAAGCCTTTCTCATTACACTGGGTCATCAATCTCATAACAGTCTGTCACAACAAGAGGAAATATATATAAATTACTATAAGTTAGCAGTAATAAATAACTAACAAATAATCATGTAGAATAGAATAGTATTAGATAACAACCACAGGGATGAAGAGACTTGAGACTTACCTGCTGCATTTCAACCAATGATGCATTAGCAATTGAAGCTTCACCACTCTCAATAATACGCTGCTCTAAGAGCCTCATTTGCCTCCTCTTTTCTTGGATCTCACGTTCCAAGTTTTGAATCTGTATGAAAGAAAGCACAAAATTTAATAGGGTCTTTGGGGGAAGAAAGATGCACTACGATGCTTGAATACATCAAATTTGGTTATATTGTTTTCATTAATTTACTTTTCATAGTCTCACACAGCTTTCTAACCATTAAACAACACCCAAAAAATAAACAGAATTCATGAAGCAGACAGATTTAAATATTACTACTTTTTTTATCGGTGATATTACTAAATTTTTCATGACGATATCAAGGTAGCATTGCAGAACTTAGTGCTCATTGCTAACAGCAATATTTTCTCTACATTATCAATAGATCCATAATGCCAAAACAGAAATAACAAACATCCTACTTTGTTTTTTGTTGAAAGAACTTTTTCAAAATAGTCAGCAGCACTTTTAACCAACTTAATTGCACCAATATGCAGTGTGGCTCTAAAACAGAATAAAAGAAGGATATACCTGAGTTTTTGAGCTATCAGGGTCATTTACAGACTGTTCTACCAAGCGCTTAAGGGTGCTGGTGCCAAATGCAATTTCTCCAGCAAGCATCTTAACTTGCTCAACAAGAAGGTCCATCTGATCTGACATAGTCATCCCACCCTGTAATTCCATATGGTAAGCATCCATATTCATACATTATCTTCACATAATATAAACTAAAGGTATTTAACATAAACCCAATAAATTATACATAGATAAATTGATGTCATTTAGGGATATTACTTTTTGCATGAGGAGATAGAATCCATGGCAAAATGCATTTACTATACACTCTAGAATAATTTCTGATTTACTATACACTTTAGAATAATTTCTGAAAGAGACCTAAGATTCTTTAGGATAATTGAAAGAAAACGCAAGGGGAGAAGCAAAATGCCCTAATTCTGGGAACTATGTGCATAAGAGAGAGTTAAGATCTTTTATAGGGTCTTCAATCTTCAGAAACAGATAGCATGCTCACATGGTCTTCCATTAGCATAGGAAAGGAAAAAACTACATGCACATAGTGAAGTAATTCTTAAATAAGACGGTATGCTATATGTTGTAGATAACAAAATTAATATATAAAAAAGCATAACAGAACATACTGTTACCAATTTTGAACCACTTATAAGTTCACCAGCTTGACTTGATTCAGTAATTGCACTGCCAGAAGGTGACAGTTCTTCACTCCACTTGCTGGAAGATCTTCTGTGTTTAAAATCAAAAGAAGCATCTGCTGGAGCGGCTGAGGCAGATGATATAGAATCTTTCTGATTCTCACCTTCTAAAAGCAAAGGACCCTCTCGCAACACATCGAATTTCTGATGAAAAAGAGGTCATTGACTGGGTTCACATTTTAAAACTGGAGAACAAGAATTACAAAGTCTATGGTGAAAGAAAAAAAAAAAGGAAACGAAACAAAACAAAACAAAATGGTTCCTTTAAAAGGGCAGGTGGGGACTATTATTCTGGAAAGAACACAACCACACATAAAAATAAAAATAAAAATAAAAAGAAGGATATCTCTACTAAGATAAGTTGAGCAATCAGGCACTTGTTATCATGAACTTGATCTATCATATAAAAAATTGTTCGGGCTTTGCCTATTTACGTGGATCAATAAAACTTCTTTTCACCTATAAAAAAATATATATATAAAAAATTGTTCGAATACCTTTATTTAACTTGCCAACTTTCGGCAAAAAGGTCATATGTGGTCTCCTTTTTATAAACTAAACACTATTCAGATCAAATAGAAATACTCTTCTCACAACTTTGGAGTGGAAACACAAAAGCACCAAACGCACAAGCATAAATCTTGCTTTTATTTACATGACTGAGTATTGAGAGAGAGAGAGAGAGAACTCACATCATCCTCACCAACAGAGTAACTCCTTTGATGACTGGGAATATCTCCTAAATATCCAGGAATTGTATTCTTTGAAGAGACAAGTATGAGCTTCGTTAGTCTCTGAATTCTACTCATAAGAGCAGCCTTGGCTTCCTCTTCTTCCTCCAATCTCGATTGCATTTTCACTTGACCTTCTTCCAACTGCTCAATCAACAAAAGACGATGGCCAGTAAATATTTTCATATATTGTAATTAGAAAAGCTACATCATATAAATTTGATAAGATTAAGGAAGAGGGGTGGGAAGGAAACCTTCTGTTTTAAGGTCATAATCTCCTCATGATTGATCCCGACAAGCATCCCCCTTTTTAGCTGATCAAGTTCTTGCTTGAGGATTGAAATTTCTCTTTGATACTTCTTAATCAAAGATTTTTCATCAATAATCTGAAACATTATTTTTCAAAAAACAACTTAGTGCAAGCTTGACTTGCTTATAACTGGACATTGCCAATAGAGCTTTTTATGTTAAGATAAAGTTGCAACACACCTTATTACGTGAGGCAAAGATTTCCACTCGCTTCGCCCTGCTTGCAAACTTCAATGTATTATGAGTTTCCTCCATGTTGCTTGATGCAGGAGTAACTGTACATATAAGCTGGGAATATACGACATTTGCAGAAGGACCAATTAGCGCCATTACATAATGATTCAGATTGACAAGTGTATTCCATGGTGACAAAAACCATTAAATAACAAAAACAATCACATAATTCAACTTACATTATCGTGCAAAACACCGTTTTTAAAGACTTGAATGAATAAGTTTCCAGCAAAAAAGTACAATTTTCAAAAGGCATTTTTTTCAATAATAAACCTATGTCGCATCTGAAACTCACCGAAACATGTCCGTGCCCGCTCAATGAAGATTGCAAAAGGCGAGTAAGCTTAGAATCTCTGTAAGGAACATGAGATGCCTTCCCCTCACTAAGTTTTCCAATTACCTTCACATTGCAACCATGCTAGAGCATTAAGAACTTTTGAGTAGTGATGCATATACATAGGATATTGACAAAGGAAGAAGTGCAAACTTTGCTCAGCAAAAGGTCAAAATAGAAAAATTACTTTCTGCGATCACACCTAGAAGTATATCTAATGGTATCATTGATAAGCTAGAAAGCATACACCCATCGGAAACCAGTACTCCTGAATGGTTAAGGGGATGTGCCTCAAGGATTGGCATTATCTTAAAAAGGAGAAAGTAGAGATTGCAATTTATGCAGTTTATGTTCTTCTGTATACTTCATGTGTATGTGGGCTATGCCTATTTCATTCATATCAATAATATTTATCTCTTACTTATAAAATAAAATAAAAAATTATGCAGTTTATGGATCAAACAGAAGGCTACACTAAAAACAATTTTAGTTGGTATTTTACATCTAAAACTGTACAACACCTACCGTTCCAAGAGTTAGAAGGCTTTTGTTTATGTAAGATCCTTCCTTTCTCCGCAGTCCAGTTGTTTCAGTTTTCGAGCTCTCAGATCCAGCTAGATCAATCAAATTCTGAAAAACAAACAACAATGAGCAAAACCATGCACTTAAGAAATATATTCTATTTCTCTTGAATTACAAATGATTTTAATCATACAAGTTGAGAAAAGATCACTCCATCGTATTCATCACCATGGTCACTACTTTCAATCATCTGCAAATGCATGCATCAAAGAGTTAGAGAGCGAAAGCAAGAAAGAATTGAATCTTGTGACAAAAATATTTTTTATAAGTAAACAAATTGGAGGGGCATTCAATCTTGTGACAAAAAATATAGCACCAATGATGTCTTTTACCAGTACATGTAAATTGAAGCAATTACTTTGCTTGCAGTAACTACAATCTAAATTCTCTTTTACAAGTCATCTATATAAGAACTCCCCTACTTTGTCCTTTCAAAAGAGAAGAAAACAGAATTATTATTAAAAATATCAAATTACAAGCATGGCATACCTGAATTAAGTCTATTTTTTAAAAATTCTAAACTATTACCCTCCAAGTTTTCAAACCAATATTTGAAAAAATATCCCTTTTTTCAAATGTAACATATCAGCCTGTTGAAATTTCATATCAACCTATCCTGCATCTGGGCTAGATTGGTCACATTGGGAAGGGAATGCACTTGCAACTTCTGCATACAAGGACCTATAGCCACCTCAAGATTTTAACACTGCTAGCACTCTTTTTCTATGATCTAACTTTCCTTATGGATGGAAATCCAATTCTGTTTTTTATTTTTTTAATCAAAACCAGATGTAGGAAGATCCATTTCTTTTCTTTTTTTACAAGTAAACAAATTATAATACTCCAAGAATAGGCCTAGCCCAGTATATACAAGAGACTGTAGGAAGATCCATTTCTGAAGTACGAAGCCCCTTTGGCATCTCAAATGGATCACAATTCAGATGCTTACACCATATTTTCTAAGGTGAATATCTTGATATCAACAAGCAACGTGTGTTTGTGCGCTCACAAGTGAGAGTGGATAGTTTAGTCTTTAACATCTCAAAATAATAATATGAAATACCATATCCTCCCACAATCTTTAGCTCAATTAACACCCTCTTCCATCATAAGAATGAAATGGATGGGGCGGTCACAACTCCAAGACCCACTAGATTTACTGTAACTTACCAACAAAAATAATGAAATACTAGACTCAAAACAGTAAACAGATGAAAATAAAGGTAGCAAATTGTTCCTGTTAAGTTGGCATAAATACTTAAGGCAACACAGGTTATTCAATTACACTCAGAATGTTTACCAGTGTAAATATTGTGTGGCTTCGGCTACTCAACAGATTGAAATTATTTGATCCAACATGACGGTGCTCTGCCATTATCGTGTGCAAATTAAAAGCTCAGTAAAGAAAACCTTAATCTGTGACTCATGTTAAAAGAAAAGGACAAAATATAATATAGAGATAGCAGGAATAATCGGTATAATTACCTTCCCCAGCAGCAATAAAAGAAAGTGCATGCCCAGGAGATAAAACAACTTCTTCCTTTATACCCTCAACATAGGTTCCCTGATACATAACTTCTACATGAGAACAACATATGAAATTCAGCAAGTCATGAATAAAAAATAAGAATTTTTGGGAAAACATGAGTGGGAAACCTGGGCATCTTCTCTAACGCGCAAATTCTGACCCGTTGGATCAAGCAAGTCGTTTATCACCTGATATCAGAAGTAAAAATGGCACCGTAAATCACATAACTTTCACTTAAAAATCGCATATTGATTCCAAGTGAAAAAAAAAGTCCCAAACTCAAAAAGTAAATAAAGAATCATGATTACAGAAGAAAATCATAACTGTAACACTTACAAGGGAGTTTGAACAAACATAAGACAATAAATTCAAACCTAAAATTTAAAAATAAAATGATATACCACATCTCAAACTGGGAAACTCATCTTAGTGCTACTGACCTCATTATAGATTTCAAGATATGACACACGAAGTAAGAACTCTCTTCCTGGAGTCTGAAAAGAGAATGCAGTTAGCCATCCATGCATAAATTATCGGTTAGAAAAGTGTAAAAAAATCTATGACATGAAGAAGTCAAATTAGCGACTAATGAATGTCAACTACTAATAAAGAATAATGCTTCCATGGCCCTACAGAGACATCAAGTAACTATGAAGAACAAACATAAGTATATCCAATTCTAAAAAGATAGAAATCTCACAAGGGCAGAAGGAAGTGCAGCTATTTAATTAAAGCAGTAAGAGGATAACTGGAGAACACCATCATTCAATTAGTTATGTTATATGAACAGTTTAACACTTACATCTTGGATAATGCTGAAAACATCCTTTATTGCCAGTGGTATAATACCTGGAGAATTGTGATCTCCCTGTGCAAGTCATATAAGAAAAATGTCAAAAGCAATAGTTGAAAATTGGCATATATTGCACGGTACTGTTTGGTAATGGGTGCTGTGAACATACTAAGAGTGAAAATATAAGTTGCAAATTATTGAAATAAAAAAAGTAACTTCACCACCATGTCATGTGGCAGGAGCATACAGCTACAACACTTGATAAATTATAAGCATGACATTTGCGCATAGTATACATTTGCGCATACTTTAAAGCATGGTATACGCAGAAGTACATATTAAAGAAGAAGATCTTCCAATTCCATTTTTATTTTAAACATTACTCAGGCTAGATCCCATCCCACATTCTCCTATGACTTCTAATATTCCATCAAAGGGATCCTGGCAGGAGTAATATTAACTTTCTTCATAGTGAGCAGCAGACCAGCAAAAGAACTGTGGCTGTTAACATCTGTATGCAATAAACTCAAGTGAATTGAACCATTGACACATCAAACAATTCTGTTTTCATAATGAATTTACTCCAGCATTGCAATTTTCACAAAACATAGCTATGTTAAAAGAAAAACATATTATCATTTAAATTGCAAATTTCTTTCCCAGATTTCTCAATCAAGCAATTTTAAATTCAATAATAAAGTTGCCCATGAACAAATGATTAATGTGGTCAACATAACCCTTGGCTAGAAGCAGGGTTTTACTCAATAATATTGGGCAACAATTGGAGTTGAAGCACAGCTATAAATTAATATAGTTCATTACATTAAACCTTGACACTTGCATGCATAGTGTCTGTCTTGACACGTAAAACCATGGGCAAAAACAGTCCATTCGTTAAACTGTGATACTCACATGCATTGTGTGCGTCTTCCCACTACTTGTAACGCCATAGGCAAAAACAGTTCCTGCATCATCAGAGCGCAACAATTAAGGCACGCAATTTTCTGTATCCAGTTAGTACCACTCAAGTCTTCCCGTAAACTAATTTGGTTCAATTAAGAAACGCCAACTTCGATTCAGTTAACTTTAATCTTTTGACTGGCACTAAATCACCACTTATTTTAGGCAACTCTTCACTAAAATTGTTAAAATGTTTCAATACCAAATATCATTTTGCTTATAAGTAAAACGGTGTCTGATTTTCATATTCGAAAAAATATTCCATACCATTAACACCTTCCATTGCAGCCTTGACAACAGGCTTAGCCGCTACTTCATATACTTCTTGTGAAACCGTATGCGGTCCAAAAACCCTATCTGCCACAATTAACCATCCCCAAAATCCAAAATCAAAATCCACAAATTCCTACATCAAACGCAAATTCAATTTAAGACCAATAGTTCACATTTGTAATTGCACACATTAGCTTAAAGTTCAAATTCTAAATTTCCAAAACCGAAAATCAATACCAAATGCATAAGCTGTAGCTGGATTATACTCGTTCCTCACAAGTTTATCCCCGTCCGCGTACCACGCGATCTCATCCCCTCTCTGGTACTCCCTCTCACTGCAACCACAGGTACCAAGACAGTAAACTATATCGATCGCATTACAAAAATAATCACAACTCTGAAGCAAATGATTTCGTTTCTTTGGATCTGATGCAATACGTTCGGATCCATCATTACCTCAATGGCCTGAACCGAATCGTCACCGAAATGCTATCTCCAGAGCTCGGCGAATCGACCGGCTCTGCAATTAACTCGTCCGAAGCGAACCCAACCGGAGAGTGATTATTGTAGGCATGCGACCCGTAATACATTGAATCTGAGCGGCTGCGACTCGGGGTCATGGATCGGGAGCCCAGCCCACTGCCCGAATTGTAAAACGAAGCCGCAGAGGAAGAGCACGAGCGAGGTACGAGCGAGGACGAGGAGGACGAGTACGGTGTCGAGGGCTTGCGGTGCGAGAATGGCGACCGGCTCCGTGCTCGGGAGGACGAGGCCATAGAGTTTAATCACTAAGCCGGTGACTCGAACAAAGAAACACAAAAGCAAAAGAAGCGGAAGCAGTGAAGAAGAAGAAGAAGAAGAGGAAGAGCATAGGTAGAGTGTGTCAGAGCGCTCACATGCTTTGGGAATCAAAAGCAAACAGCATTGTTTTTTTTTTTTTCTTTCTTTTAAGTTTGACACTTTAGCTATTTCTCACTGTCTGTGTGTGGCACACAGAACCAGAGAGAGAGAGAGAGAGAGAGAGAGGGGAGTTTCGTCTTCTTTAAGACAAGAGAGTTGCAGAGAGAGAGATGGAAGGTTTGATTACGATGATTAAGCTTTTAACTTGGTTTTGGTTTAGTTGACTGTTAAAATTTTGAAATATTGGTTTTACTGCGGGGGAATGACGTGGATGAGTTGGGGGTTTAAATTTGGTGGAACCGCCACCGCGCACGAGATAGTGGCAAGTGCGAGGTCTTTGCAGAAAAAATAAACAAAAACAAAAAATAGAAATTAAGCGGGAATAACTGGTGTCTGCCGAGCCAGACAAATTGGAAAATGACAACCGAGGATAAAATATTTTCGATTATTATTAAAAATTTAAAAGAGTTAATTTTTTAAATAAATTATTCTTTATATTTTTATTTTAAATTTTATACTATTTATATTTTCAATTTTGATTGAATCAGTTCCTTCATCAATTAAGAATTATTAAATCAGGTCTTAGAGCATCCACATTGATCTATACATATATATATATATAAAGTCATATTTATATAATGACTATAAAATATTCTACATTGATTTATACATATCTAAATATTTAACTAGTTATGAACAATGCTTATTTAAATTTGGATAATTATTATTAATTCAACAAAACACATTTTAATCATTAATTCTCTCTCCTCCCACTCTCTCTCTCTCAATCATTTTTTTTTCTCCCTCATTCAACAACACAACAAACCTTCACTTGCATATTCATTTTATTATTATAATATATTATATATATTTTTCATTTTATTATACTTTTAATATAATATATAAAGAAATTATATTTTTTATTATTGCATTTGTATTATTAATGTCAAATGTATGTAATGGATATTAATTACAAAATATATATAAAAAAAATTTGATTTTAGCAGAAAATTAATAATAATAAAATTATTATTATTATTTTATCTCAAATATGCATAAGTCAATGTGATAATTTTGTTTAAATAGCAAAGTGGTTATGCAAAAAAAGTGATTTTGCATATGCATATACATATGCATAGAACAATGCTAATACTCTTAGATATACAAATCTTTTTAAAATATGCGAACACTATTAATAAAAATTCATTTTTTTCCAATGAGTCCCTTTTCTTTACAAAAATTCGCACGTTAATAACATGTTAAAATGACATATTAGTACAAATAATTGCGTATATGTTTACTTATTAACGACATTAGTATCTTGACAATATACTTAATAGAATGATTAATTAATTTTTTGATTTTTTCAAATGACATTTGGTATTAGTTGTTGCAATTGTAGTATTATTTTAAGGTTGTGTTTGATAAGAGAATTAGTCTAATTACTATTTATTACTATTCACAAATATTTAATTATTATTAATAAATTATTCACTATTTCTCACTATTATTCACTATTTTTTCATTAATATTTGTAAATCGAGATCAACTCAGCATCCAAACATAGTCTATTTCGTTTATTTTTACAAATAAGATGAATTGAGATAAAAATTAAAAATTAAATAAAATATAATTATCATTTTAAAATTTGAAAAAGTTGAATTTTTATTTTATTTTGTGTGTGAATTTAAAAAAATTGTAATATTTAAATTAGATGAGATGAGATGTATTGTGAAAACAAACTAGGTTAAGATATTTTTTAAAAAAAAAAAATTAAGGGGTTATTAGATCATACTAACAAAACAAATAATTCAATCAAAATTAAAAGTACTAAAAGTAAAATGTTTAAAATTACAGTACAGAATAATTTATTAAAAAATCAAATTATGAGAACTATTTTAATATTTAATTTGGTATTTTAAGTTGAAAAATTATATTAATCATCAATTTTATCATTATATGATATGACATTAAATGATAGGTTCACAAGTAAAATATAATAAATAATTTTTAATTATATAATACTACATTATGGGATAATGTGAAAACGATGAAAAGTAAGATGACAAGTAGCATTATCTGAGTTAAATTCTTTATGAATGACATTAGGCTGCGTTTGAATGTTGAACTGAATTCAACTGAATTGAATTCTTAATGAATAGTAGTGAGAATTATGTTAGACCTATTTAAATTGAATTTAAATTATGTTTAGATATTAAGATAAATTTAATATTTGTTATAATAAATTAAAAAAAAATTACAGATCTCGTGTATTAAGATGTTTTAAATTAAAAAAATTATGAATTCTATGTATAAAAACTTTTGAATTGAAATTAATTTAATAATTTAAAAATTAAATATTTAGATATTAAATTCAGTTTAAAATTAAATTGAAATCCACTGAATTCAGAAGGAAGCGTGAATTAGATATGCATTTTAACTCTTGGACCGGTTAAAGTTGTCTGAAGTACCCGAAAATTTTGAAATAAAAAAGGAAAAAGAAAATCCGAAACTGTGTGGACGTGACGAGGAGCGTCATGTGGGAAAAGTAGTGTTGTCTGTATTCGTTGAATCGTTGGGAACATGCCACGTTGCGAAATACCCAATTACCTAACGGCAAAGAAAAGTCCAGAGATTTTCTGATTTGGTCCAAAGTTGAATAAAATTTATTATAATATAAATTATAATATTTTTTTTTAAATTAAGAAAAAACTAAATTATTTGTTATATTTATATAAAAATTAAAAATATATATATAATAATTAGATAAACATCTCATCTGTTAAACCAAACGAGACTAAGGCTTCGTTTGGAACAAAAAAATCTTCTCAACTCATCTCAACTCATCATTACAACTTTTTCAAATCTCAATACAAAATATAATAAACAATTCAACTTTTTCAAATTTCAAAATAATAATAATAAAAAAAAATAATATTCTAATAATATTTTATTATCTCAACTCAACTCAACTCAACTCACTTCAATATCCAAACGCAACCTAAACTTTTACATTCAATAATGTCACTATCCTTTGGCCAACGTACTTTTTATCAGATGGTATAATAGTCTCTAACAGTAATAGTACAATCTGCTAACTCTCTTATTTAAAAAAAAGTATAAAGCTGTATATAATCATAAAATATATAAATATTATATAATTATTTTAAAAAAGAGTGAGTTTTATATTTATTATTTTTTTAAAGTGACTGTACGGTACTTGCACACTCGTAACTACAGATATTACTTATACACTCATGACTTTAAGTATCATTTATCTAAAAAAAAATTTCACTATCATTTTTCGTGTATATATATTGTTCAAGTATTTTAAAAATCATCCCATATTTTCCGTACTCTTTCCTTGTAATAACCAAAAATATTAAAGAATGAATAGAAAATTTATATTTATAATTACAAGATAAGTAAATTTTACGTGCTCTTTTTTAAGAAAATAATTAAATATAAAATTTATATAAACAAATTATATTTTTTTGATGAATTAATATTTAAAAAAAAATATGCAAAATTTACTCTATCTCAAAATTCTATATAGTATTACTCAAATAATAAATTCTTGGAGGCTTCAAAAATATTATTTCAATAGCAACGAGGCCGTGTAGAAAAAAATGGAAAAAGAAGCTCAAAGCCTCAATATGACCTCCATTATACCTTTATTTTTTTTGTTCTCTTGCCAAGAACAACCACGCACAGTTCAAACTTGTGTTTTATTGAGTCAAGTTATGAAAGTAGTACTTTGTTTTTAATATGGAAAAATATTATAGATATAAAATATCTCATATATTGATGTGACACAATGTAAATATGAAACATTTTATTTTTTTTAATCTTTCTTTCTCCTCCTCTCTCGTGTCTGCCATGGTGGTTGGGTACCACTTTATGATGGGCAAAAACGCCGACAGTCTAAGCGGTATTGCTGATGAAGACATGGAGCTCACGACAGTGCCGTGAGCTTGTGCATTGTGTGCATAGTCGACGACCGCACGTTAGTTGGATGGGGTGGTCAGGAACCACCCTTGAGCCTACCAAAGTTTCCAACAGTCTAAGTAGTGACCGTCCATGGGGACACGAAGCTCGGGGCAGTGTCGTGCACGACTTGTATGGTTGACGGCAACCATCCATTGGCTGGGGTGGTCAAGAACAACCCTTGAGACATATGCAGGATCAAGATTCGTGTTTGTAAAATTTCGTTATATATCTATCAATCATCTTTATGTCTCCTATTCATTGGGAGTGGTCATGAAGACATTTTACTTGTGACGTAAAGTTATGAGGATTGATGCATATTAAATAAAGAGTTTTGCTACTCATCATCTCCATAAACTACACCACAATTTTTTTTTTAATTTTTTTGAAGTGGCTGAGCCATTAAACTTTTACATTGACCAAATATATTAATTAATATGTAAGCTGATTAATAGAGGGACAAGAAATTAAAAGTGTCAAAGGCAAAAAGTTACACCAAGTATTAAAGGCTCAAGTCAATGTCTAGGGTCTTAATATATACAATATATCGACCAAATGAAGTAAAGTAAAATTGTAGTGATCATCTTCAATTTCTTAAATTAGATGGTCCACTTTTAAAGATATACACTTCCATGTGCACGAACATTCATGATATAAGATGTTGACAGGAAATAAAAGAAAATACTCTTATTGTCAACTTATATTAATTTTTAGATATGCTTACAACTCATTTTTATAATTTTTATATAATTATGTATTAAATGAGAGATATTTTTATAAAATAATTTAAAAAATAATATCACTTTATATAAATATCCTCAATCTAATGTATGGTTAGATAAAAGTTGTAAAAAATAGTTGTAAGTATATTATTTTCCTTTTTCTTATAATATCTATTTTTCATTCCCTTAACTTTACGAGCCATTACCAATCAGCTGTCCCAAACCACCAAAAAGGATGCAGACGAAAGGACTTTAAAATAGATTAAAGGAAAAATGGTATCGGACACAATTGTGGATTTTCCTAAAGTAGAAACGTCCCAAAGACGGTTAGTTCTGTTACTTTTAACAGCTCAAAGGCCCATGAGAGCATAAGCTACGAGGAAAACGGATATGCAAAAGTAGCTTATGCTGCTTCTGCTATTTTGGTTCGATGTTACATTTTTGTTCCCTTTTCATGCAAACTTCATAATCTTCCTGAAAGAGTGCGAATAAAGAATACATGTTCTCGTTGGGTTCTTCGGAAAGATTGATTGGCACGTGAGACCTTTTATTTTTATGAATGTGGTGGTGGTCCCTACTCCTTTGTGGCCAGTGCTGATCGTGACTGTGACCAGAAGTTACTTCGCTGTCACCTCCGCTGGTTGCTGTACCAGTGGCTCACGTGCAACCAGAAAAAAAATGGGACATCTCTCTCAATGAGTCATTTCTCACGTGGGGTTCCGTTTTATCTTGGAGTTGGATAGAAGACTAGTTTTGTATAAATTTATTGTAAAAAAATGGGTTCTTCTGATAAAAACTATATTTTTTTTAACATTTTTTTAAAAATAGAATTCACTTTTTTACACGAGTTTATATAAAATTTATTATTTTAAAATTTTTACAAATCATTTATTTTTATCTTATCTTCCCCTAGATATTCTCCGTTTTTTGTTCGGTCAGGTTCCGAAATGCAACCACGAGGTGGTCCGGAATTCGGTCTTGGCGATTATGGGCCAACACTTTCCCTGTAGTCCTTGTGAGGATTGGGCTTAATTTACAAGCCCACATTCACTCTTGGCATTTCTTTTCGCTCCTTGCGGATTAAGGTGATCACATTTCTGTGTAGTCGTGGGCCTTGAAACGGCATCGTCTGGAGTGATGATTGTCTCTTCAACATAGCCAAATGGTTACATGCTTTGTCGATGGCTTTTTTAACCAAAACTTCATCAGAAAATAAGGTTGTATTTTCTAGTAACATCTCCCCAACCTCTTGTTAAAAAGAAAAGTTATATGCTCTCGAAAAAGGAAAAAAATTAGTAGAAAAATTCTAAACATAAGCCCCACACCCTACACACCCACTTAAAAACATATGATTTTATTTTTTTATCCTCATATTTCATATTGAATTGGGCTTATGTGTAGCACAACTCAAATTAGTAACATGCATATTAGCCAATAGCCATGGTTCAAAACGACACCTTGACGCTGTTTGCCTTTTCTTCTTTCTTCGATGAATTGTCTCCTATTCGTTAATCCAACGAGATTCCAATTTCCATACTCTGCTCCCTTATCCGCGGGGAAAGCAAGGAAGTGTGCTTCATTCAAATACTATGCTTTCGTCGATTCACTGTCCCACTGGTTCGTTTCTGTTTCTCCTGCCCTCATCACCAAAACATGGTACCTCTCTCTCTCTCTCTCTCTCTCTGCTCGTAGTTTTTATAATGTCGCAGTACACAGTTTTGCTATGACTTTCACTGTTTGATGTGTTACGTACTCTTCGCCAAATTTGCACAAGTTTCATCATATCCATCAACATCATTATTGTCCGACTTTACCATATACTGGTTATGGGTTTAATTTCTCAACGAATATTATCTTGATGACCCAGGACATCGTGGTTCGAGGGAGGCACATTCGAGAACTGGGTTATGTAATGTCGTGAGCAAACCAAGACCAAGAGCAATGATCTCTGCGACCCAGGAAGGCAAACCTGAAGTGGGTCTTCAAGTTGGCGAGCGGCTTTATCTTGGGATGGACTTTGGCACGTCCGGTGCCAGGTTTGCCCTCATCGACAAGCGAGGGACTATCCACGCCGAAGGGAGGAGGGAGTATCCGCCGTATAAGGTAATGATAATTGGTGGAGTATCCACGAAGCTTATGTTCACAATGGATAATCTCTAACACCAGCCTTTGTGACAGTGGGATGCAAATGAATGTCTTACCAAACCCAAATTTCGAGTAGCAGTGGGAAGTTGAGTGCCTCACTTTCTAGATTAGTAGTGTGTGTGGAGGTTGGGGGATCCCCACCTGTGAATTGAGCAGGGGAAGGCGAGGATACGAGTATTGGGGGAGGGATCCTCATCCAAACCCTATTCAACTGGTTCGAGTTGGGTGGGGAACTCCCTCCGCTTAGGGTCCAACCCTGGCTTCCTACCAAATGGAGGGGATTCTCCTCTGTGGTACTGTTAAATTAGCATTTGTTCCAAAACATTATGATAAAAGAAATAAATTTAATAATTTAGATTATATCTACTCTTGTATAAATCAAGTTGGGAGAGGGCTCGTGGCAGGGCGTAAGGGAGGGAGGGATCCCTTCCCCCTGTTCAATTCATAGCTGCGGAGAGGATCCTCACCCTCAGCTGTTGTCATTGTCTGTACAAAAACAAATTTGGATAAATTGGGTGCATTAACTGAGCTTCTACCTTATGCGCGGAGTGATGATCTCGAATATCACCTCAGGATACATAACAAGAAGATGTGATGTGCTATTTGTATTACTTCAACAACGTTAATTGCCCTGGTAAATTGAAAGTTTTGTTTCTGTTGTCTAGAAAGAGCAAAGAAACAATGGATTGGATACGTTCTTGGAAATCGACACTTTTCTTGCTGCTTGAAGACATTCCACTTCATCTTCGCGAATTTGTTGTTTCCATTTCTCTTGATGGGACTTCTGCGACTACCATAATTGTGGACAGGTGGATGCCTTACAGATCTGTTCCCTATTCTTGCGTTAATTTTGTTTTCCATGCGGAGATGCATTTAAGTTGGCATTCTGATTTTGGTAATGCAGCACAACTGGAGAACCATTGTGTAGACCTTTGCTCTACAATGAGAGTTGTTCTGATGCTTTACCGACAGTAAAATCTATTGCTCCTGCAAACCATACAGTTTGCTCTGGGTCCTCGACTTTGTGCAAGCTCGTCTCCTGGTGGAACATGGTCGATTCAGATAAAAAACTTGCAACATTGTTGCATCAAGCGGATTGGCTTTTGTGGCTTCTTCATGGAAATCTCGGAGTGACTGATTACAATAATGCTCTGAAGGTATTTTTGACCAGTTTTTTCCATTTATGAATTTCTATCTCCATCACTCATAAATCATGTTTATGTGTTGGACAAGAAATTATTATTCTTCTTTATCTTTCACAGGTTGGCTATGATCCTGAACTTGACTCTTATCCACATTGGTTGCTCGCGCAGCCCTATTCTCAATTTTTACCATCTGTTAAAGCTCCTGGAACTCCAATTGGATTTTTGAAAGAGGACGTTAAAACAAAATATGGTATGTCTTCATCCCACTGAGTAGTCCGGTAACGAAGGCTATGTGCCTTTGTACTTTTCTGTTTAGACTCGATGTAGTCCGGTAATGAAAGCTATAAGCCATTTTGCTTTTCTACTTAGACTCAATTCTTAGGTACGTTGGTGTCAATTAGAAGATTGTTCAAATTGTTTTCCACTGGGGTCTCACAGTTAAGGGGATACATTCCATCAGAAGATCTCCACATCTAAAAAAAAATCCATTGGACTATTTGGTGTAATTTCACTTTTACCAAAACACATCCATGCAGGTTTTCCAAAGGATTGTGTTGTATGCACGGGAACCACAGATAGTATAGCGGCTTTTCTTGCAGCTCAGGCAACACAACCGGGGAAAGCTGTGAGAATTTTCTACACTCATGATTGTTCTCTTTTTTGTCATGAAGAAAATTGTAATGAATGTTTAGGCTTGCTGTATAGCCAGGACCGCATCAGGCTATACTGTTGTTGAATAAGACAAAATTTTGCCATCTTCTCATTATAGACCTCGCATTTAGCATTGCAAAGTCAAATGTGTAAGTCACCATACTGCAGGTATTGCATTTGGCAGTGCTACTGGTTTCATGCTCCAGATGTTGCATTTCTAATTTTCCTAATAAAGTTTTGCTTAACCCTGATGCAGTTAAGCTGTTCTCCGAATTGGTTCCTGGTTTATATTTATAATGTTCATATTCAGGTCACTTCTTTGGGTTCAACCCTTGCTGTCAAGCTACTAAGCACCAGTAGGATTGACGATGCACGATATGGGGTGTACAGTCATCGTCTTGATGATAAGTGGCTAGTTGGAGGTGCATCAAATACCGGTGGAGCTGTTCTTCGACAAATTTTTACTGATGAGCAGTTGGAGCACTTAAGTGAACAGATTGATCCCATGAAAACGTCTCCGCTAGACTACTACCCTCTGCCAACTGTGGGAGAGAGATTTCCTGTGGCAGATCCAAATATGGCTCCTAGGTAATAAATCTCATCCAAAAGTCTAGAAGGAGTCTAGAAGGAATCTAGAAGATTATCATAACTATTCGTAAGTCTAATAGAATGTCATTTTAATATGACTTGTGAAAAAAATAATAATCTCAATTTTATATTCAGGTCCTTTTTATACATTCTTGAATCTTAATTTTGGGAGAAGCATACTCTGTAATTGCCATGTTAAGGTATTTATAGGGTAGCAACTTTGGTCTAAAACCATAATATGTAGATTAAGGTCCCGTTTAGATAGTGAAATGAGATGAGATGATTTTAGATGAAAGTTGAATAAAATATTATTAGAATATTATTTTTTAATATTATTATTGTTTTGAGATTTGAAAAAGTTGAATTGTTTATTATATTTTGCATGAGAATTTGAAAAAGTTGTAATAATGAGATGAGATGAGATGAAACCGTTTCTGTATCTAAACGGGACCTAATTTTGCGACTGCAACATGCTTCATGATAGCAAATATGAAGAATCAATTCCAACTGAAAAGGCCTTGAAAACGACTATCCACAACATTTAAGTATGTTCTTGGTGCTTGGTCATCTGTTCTTTGAGATCAACATTTTTCTTTTGGTTCTTTTTGTTCTCTGGAGTATCTTAGATATTATACAGTACTGTAGAAAGCATTAAACTAAGATCACCAAATTGATCTGTTTTGGAAAAGCTGAGATTTCCCTCCCGCATCTGAATTCAGATAGTGAATGTGCCAAGCTACTACGGTTCTGATGATTGATTCAGTTATCATATTAGTGCAGGTTACATCCACGACCAAAGAGTGATGTGGCCTATTTGCACGGGATTTTCGAATCAATTGCCCGCATTGAGGTATGAGGACTGCCTTCTATTTATGAACACCTAACCTTAAACTAGAGTCTCATGACATGGACGTCTGTGATTACATGATATACAGGCAAATGCTTATGGGTTGCTGAAGGATCTAGGAGCAACCCAAGTTGAAGAAGTGTTCACGGCTGGAGGTGGTGCAAAAAATGCCAAATGGATCAAGATACGTGAGAGAGTGCTGGGTTTGCCTGTGAGTCCTGCAATTCAGACACAGGCTGCGTATGGAGCTGCTTTATTGGCGTTGAAGGGCGCTCAACAAGGCGTCCAAGGAGTATAGGAATAGTATATGTTTGGGTTGAAGCCAATGGAGGCAGAAAGCAAACTTTCAGTGCTGAATCATGTGTGGTAACAATTTCTAGTATCATGTATTCACTTATATATATACGCACGTGTGTGTATTTGTACACTTACACGCACACTCTCTCTATTAATAACTAGTTCATTAGACATTCACAGGCAAACCAAGCACTCTCTCTATTCATAACTAGTGCATTGTGAGAATTAATGCCAACAAATTTTACTGAGTTGAATGAATCTGAGGTGCACTTTGGCGAATAAACAAATATTAGAAGATAAATACGCAAAGAAAATTTATATTTTGTACTTTGTAATTATTATCTATTCTTGATGTGCGTCATGAATTTAGAAACTTTAGATGTCGTTTGGATAGTAAATTTAGGTGAAAGTTAAAAATTAAATTATTTATTATATTTTATGTATAAATTTTAAAAAGTTATAATATTTAGATGAGATGAAATATTTTTTATATTCAAAGTGTCCTTATAATGTGCATGCATAAACGGACGGATGATGCATGTTATTGATAATGTAGGATGTACGTCGTAAGAGGGATGATACTCATCATCCCACACTTTACATTTTATATATTTTAAAATTTATTTTTTATTTTTTATTTGTTAAATTAATTGAGTTATTATACTTATCATCTATATATCATATATTTGTTATAGAAAAATAAAAATAAAAATAAAATAGATGTGACTGCATGAACGCATTGTAGAATCGACGGCTATCTAAAAACACAAAATGTAATTTCTCAAATATTTAGAACAAAAACTCTGTATTTTTGTTCCAAATGATAAATTATTAAAGTCGAGACATTTAAAATTATCAATACATTCTAAATCTTAAACTATAAAGTTTGATTCATTTTAAATTGGGAAATGCGTGGGTTGCAGATAAATTATGTGAAAAAAATTATAAATTGACGTAAATTAATATTTACAATAAAATCGAAAATCTATATATTTTTTTAAAAATCCACATTGAAGTTTTCTTGTGGAAAAGATCCTGCAATAACGGTCTATTTTTTTAAAATCATGACAATTAAATTTAAAAGTAATTCAGGGACATATTTACCAAAAATTAAATGACATTTCAAGAACTTTCTATTAAATAGTTATATTATTCAAATCTCTCGTTAGGTTAAATTGATATTTTTTTATTATATTTTTAAAAAATATTTTAAATTTTTTTAAATATAAAAAATATTAATAGTTATTTTTTTAATTATTAAGTAAATAACAAAGTTAAAATACATAAAATGTTAAAATAAATGGACAAAATAAGTGGAAGGTTTCGATTGGTTACTAAACATCTCTCAACTCATTTTAACTCATCATTACAATTTTTTCAAATTTCAATATAAAATATAATAAACAATTCAACTTTTTTAAATTTTAAAATAATAATAATATTAAAAAATAATATTCTAACAATATTTTATCATCTCAACTTAACTCAACTCAACTCAACTCACTTCAATATCCAAACACAACCGAAAAGTAACATTTCTCAAAAATCTCTATTTTCTACCGCAGGCAAACACTTCTTCTAAATTGTGATATCCGAAGAAAAAGTACCATCCCAAAAGCTTTCGACCGTTGGATGTTCACCAAGAATAAAAAATCAAAATATGTTCACAATTGATAAGTTAAATTCTAAATATTTAAAATTTAATTATACTGATTATAATTTTTTTTAAATTTAAAAATTATTATACATACATTAAATATATTTTTTATTAATTATTTCTTTCTATTTATTTTTATCACATATTTAATCATAATTAATATATTAATTCGAGTTAGTAATATATTAATTTAATAAGAATATAATTATTAATTAATATATAATAGATATAATAGTAAAATATGATAAAATGAAATAAAATTAAAATTAAAAAAATTAAAATTTTTTAAAATTATCAGTTATTCATATAATTTAATAAAAAAATTTAATGTGAACAATTAAAATTAAATTATTTTATTATTATAAAATAATAAAATAATAAAATAATTATCTTAATGTGAAGATTTATATAAATAAAATAATCAAAAATAAATTTTTTTAAATATCCTTTAATTTTAACTCATATAGTGAGAGTGCTCTCAGGTCCGTTCAGGAGCGAGATCAGATGAGGAAGGATGCACACGAACCGGGTCAGATTTCAGGCAGAGGACAATCAGTCGGAAGAAAAAGAAAGTAGAGCAAGTAAGAGGCAGACCAACTTCTTGTCTCATAAATTAAAAAGGAACATTCGGCCGACTCTTCAGTCTGCCTCTGCCAAATCGTTACTGTGCACCGAATCCCAACATTAAATGTCTCTCTGTAAACGCAATCTTTTCCTTTTCCACCATCATCATTTATCTACCTAATCCAATGCCATCTAGGATGGCCACGCCGGCTCTTTGGCTTGGGCTCCACACACATTCCGATGATCCTACCGCTCGTTAGTAAGAGTACTCTATTGGAATAGTTAAATTAAAGTACATTTTTTATGAATGTAAGATGAATTTAACTTTTAACTATTCCATTTATATAAATTTCTACATTGGAATAGCCATTTTTTCATTATATGATAATAAAATAATATAAGATAAATTTAATTTTGACTATTCACATCAAATCTCCAAATTGAATTATCTATTTATTCATTATATAGTAATGAGTAATTAATAATTTTGAAAATTTTTTAATTTTTTTAATTATGAATTTATTTTATTTTTTCATATTTTACTATTTATAATATTATATATTAATTTGTAATTATATTCTAATTATATTTTTTCAATTGTCATTTAAAATGGAGAGAGAAATAATTAATATTAAAAGGAAAGAGAAAGAAATAATATAAAAAAGATTTGATGAATGAATAGTATCTTTCAAATTTAGAAATTAGTTTAGATATTACTATAGATATTTGGAATATAGCTAATTCAATATGAGTAATTTATCTACCTAATAGCTAAATTCTCATTAAATTTAACTTTTAACTAATCCAATGAGAATGCTCTAACCGAGTCTCGAGTGCAACCGACTTCTTCAAGCCATTATATATTTATATATCTATTATATATCACTTCCAGTTCCACCCGATTTTTCCTCACTAGGGCTGTAAATGTCTCACTCTCCAGAGCTCCGACGTTCAAGCTCCATGGATGGACTCGTATCCCTGGGAGGTTTAAATCCGGATGCACCGGTGTTCATGCCCAATCTTTATCCGCAGTTTACGCTTTATCCAATTTTTCCCACTCCTCGTCACTACTATCTATCACATCTAACCTCACATTTCTGCTACCACAACCCTTATATTCAAAGTTTTTCATGGCCAGCTCTCTATACTGACACCTACTTCCAAGGCACGGGTTTTCCACCTCAACCGGAGAACATGCCGGCAGTTGAAGCAACGACGCCTTCAGTGACTGCGCCTTCGGAACAGACCAATAAAATGCACCGTGTTTCCAGTGTAGATCAAAGAGCAGCTGTTCAAAAGGTTAATCTGGGGAAGTATGGGACGCCATCCTGTCGGGGGCGAGGTGGTGCTTGGGTTAGGCAGGCATGGTCGACGAAGTGTGGTAACGGTGGGAATATTGGTCGTAGAAATGCGGGGAACTTAAACGGCTATACTCGAAAGGCGGACTCTCTGAATACTCGGGGTCGGTCCTGTGCCCGGGATGAGAAGAAAAAGTCTTCTCCGGTGCTGCCTGTGCATTGTGGTGTAGGAAAAACCACCATTATGATAAGAAATATACCAAGCAAATACACGTATGATATTCCATTCATCCTCTATCAATACACGTATATACACACACGGGAGAGGCTTTGTTTATTGTTTGTTGAGTCTTCTCTGCATATAGGTTCAACTTTTGGAAACCTAGCTATGAATTTCTGGGCTTGACGTTTCCTGAATGATGTATTTGGTTGATTAAAGACTTTCCTCCCCCCTTTTACCAATTCAGTTCAATTTATTTACGACGAGGTGTGGATGTCAGCCATTTTTTTGACAAATTGGTTCAATCCTCCGATCCCTTTTAGCTGGGTTGCCCATTATCTTTATTTTCTCTCTTCATGCTTGCCTTCTGTGATTAGCTTCATTATTTTCCTTATTTCTTCCTTCTGTACATGTTACATGTTCTGTCAGACGTAAGATGTTGGTGGAATTCCTGGACGAGCATTGCAAGTTGGAGAATGAAAAAGTGGAGACTGAAGAACAAATCGTGTCCGCTTTTAATTTCGTATATTTGCCTATAGACTTCAGGTATTTCGTGTTAATTCAGCTTAATTTCCTTGTCTAGTGCTTATGTGACCCTTGACTCGAGCTCCACTTCCAATTAGTTCTATATGCAATATTTGTGCTCTTTGAGTATTGAGAAACAAAATTCACTTGTACAGCACTGGGTGTAATAAAGGATACGCATTCGTTAACTTCACCGACCCTCGCGCCGTGTGGAAGTTTTACCTTGCGGCTAACAACCAGTCATGGGAGCTTTTTCATTCAAACAAGATACGCCAGATAGCCTTCGCCAGACTCCAGGTATAGAACTCATTGTTATTGATTGCAAAAACATATCTGCACCACCCATCATTATCCGTCTCAAAGTTTTGATTTTGAAAATGTTGAACAGGGAGAGGAACTGGTGAGGCACTTTGAGAGTATGGGATTTCCGTGTGAATCGGACGAAGTTTTGCCTGTGTCCTTTAACCCTCCTCGCGATGGCTCGAGGGATTTCGTGAAACAAAGTATAGTGGGGAGATGTATCCGTACGGGACCTCGTGGACACAGGCACGAGAGGGTTCGCTGAGCACAGACAGGCTTGCACAATCAAATCTAGCCGTTGGACTTGGTGGCTCTGATGACTGATGAGACAAGTTTCTTGTCAATTTCGTCTTCATCATATCATGCTTTGGCTTTTTTTCTTCAGCTCTTAGTTTGGTTTCAATTCCTTCTATTTTAATTGGGGTTGTAATTTCTAGATAGTGAATCTTTTTTCGCTTAGGGGAATGGTTTGCATAGTTAGTGTACGTACGTAACGTAACTGTGTTGCTTGGCGCTTTGTTAATGCCAGAGACGAGGGTGGAGCTTGGCACCTGAACCTAAAGTGTTCGTGGGAAGGAATAGGTGGTGGGCTCCACCCTCGAGATGTATGGTTGTGAATTGTCAATGGTTCTTGACAAGGACTGAGATGTTGTACTACTCAACTTCTGTGGGTCGTGGAATTCGAGAGTTGCTATTCACACACTCAATTTTCGCACACTGTTAAAATTTTTAATACTTATTTTTGGGTTTATTTTTTTAAATTAAATTAATTCTTTAATTATTTCTTTATATATTAAATATTTGATAAAAAAATTAATAAAAATTAAAAAAATGTGATATGTGAAAATTGTGTTAGTAGTAAGAAGTTTGCAGAATTTTTCAAAAAGAACTATGTCGAGACCATAGATGGCCGCAGATGTCTGTTATTTCTGTGAATGGAAGTGAGGCCCATACAGCTGCCTGTAAGGCCATGCGTATATTTCATAATGGAAAAAAATAATAATAACGATAATAAGTGTAAAAAAAATAAAAATAAGTATGAGGAGTGAAAATAAGTGTATTGTGTGGCGTGTGTGAACAAATAGTGAACAAATATTTGATAAGAAAAAATTAATTTGCTCTTAATTTCTTCTTAAGCATTAAAAAAAATGTTTTGTATAAACACTAAAATTTTTCGCTTCAATTATTTATACACCACATAATGAGAAGAAATTAAAAATTAAAAAAATTATGAATAGTGTGTGCGATGACTAGAATTTTTTAATTTTTTTTTTTTAAAAAAAACGTATTTTGTGGGCCGATGAAAGGCCGTTAAACCCTTGCAACTAGAAATTCGATTGGGTAGTTTTGGATAAACTCTCTGCATTTTCTAATCCGGTGAAGAAAAACCCTCCCTCCCTCTATAGACGAGGGCTGGGGCAATTAGCATAAAATATCATGCTTCGAGAAAACAGCCCAGTGGCCAAGACTTGGGCAATCCTATCTGATCATGCTCCACACAAGTACCACCAGTATTCGGTCTGTAAGGATCGAGTGGTCATTCAAGCGCCTTACCAAATGTTCTGAGTGCCAGTGGCCGAGTTGTATTATTTGATTCATACGTAATGATTATACACCTAGCCTATAAAATAATCTCATCAACATTTCATTATAAAATAATCTCAGTTTTACACCACGATAATTTTGAAACAAACTACGATCCATTCCTGTTTGTCAATGTCAAGATGGGGGGTTTGCATTGCATTGTGTTGTGGAGCATCATGGTCTTAGTACGTGTATAGTTTATCAAAGGCATGCTGGCAGAAAACATAGGTAGAACTTAGAAGCTAATATTTGTGTAGAGATGTGCCAAGTTTATATAGCGTTTATACAATCTAATTTATATATCGTATTATATCAAATTATTTCAGTTTATAAATTTTTTATATTTAAAATTTTTGTGTAGAAGTGTTTTTTTCGGTTGTATGAAAGTAAAGCATTCGACCTATTTTTTCAGGCTCACATGTAAACGCATGGTTAGTTCCACAAATCTCACAGCACTGACCATGGTAGACTCCTTGTACTGAAAGTCTGAAATAGAGATGAGTTTTGGCGGGTAACTTTAGAATTTTGATAACTTTATCAAATATTCAAGTCTGACAAAGATCTTTCATCGCTTTAGCAGCAAAAAATACTAAGTAGCCATGAAAGTAATACTATGCGAAGGAGCAAACTCAAGTGACAGTCAACTTTGGAACCTCTACTAGACTACTAGTACATGTTGAGTTTGTGTTCTATCAAGCCAGTTCCTCCGTGCCATTGCGAAGCTCAATTCTCCCAGCATCATCGAAACTTGGAATGGGGCAATTGACCATACAAGCACCTCATGACCACAAGGCTATCCATAGGAAGGGTTATGGATTTTGCACCGTACTTCCTTCTTTTCACCTATCTCAAGTACCTCTGGCTTATGTAATCAGGCGCTAGCTTCTTTTCTTTCGTTTTTTAGCTTATTTTGTGTAATCAAAGTGAAGAAGAAGGTGGATCTTTAGCAGTCTGCTCTTGTTTGTCTAAGGGATCTTTGAAAAATTTGAAATAGAACTTTGGATCATGTTAGAGCACTCTCATTGAATTAACTAAAGTTAAAGTATATTTTTGATGAATACAAAATAAATTTAGCATTTAGCTATTACATTCACATAAGTTTCTATATTGGAATAGCTATTTTTTCATTATATGACAATAAAATAATATAAGATGAATTTAACTTTAACTATTCACATCAAATCTCCATATTGAATTATCCATTTATTCATTATATAGTAATGAGTAATTAATAATTTTGAAAATTTTGAAAATTTTTTAATTTTTTTAATTATGAATTTATTTTATTTTATAATATTTTACTATTCATAATATTATATATTAATTAGTAATTGTATTCTAATTATATTTTTTTAATTGTCATTTAAAATGGAGAGAGAAATAATTGATATTAAAAGGAGAGAGAAAAAAAAATATAAAATAGATTTGATGAATGAATAATTTCTTTCAAATTTGAAAATTATTTCAAATATTACTATAACTATATTCTAAATATTTGAAATATAGCTATTTTAATGTGAGTTATTTTATGACTTAATAATTAAATTCTCATTGAATTAGAATGCTTTTATAGAATGATTTTAGTATCGACTTTCGTACTATGCTAATATTTATTCACAAAACTATTATTTTTGATTAGTTGAGGGGGTGTTGCGAGAATCGAACTCGCGACCTCTCGCACCCGAAGCGAGAATCATACCACTAGACCAAACACCCACCTTCTGCGACTGGAGAAGTCTGGCGTTTGTAATACGACAATAATATGATAGCATTAATTCTTAATACTTGAAAGCTAAGACAGCACTTGCGTCTGGGAGCGCGCCTGAATATCAACGTATCGTTACCGCGTGCTCATCACTTTATCCTTCACAAAGATACGAACAATCAATCTTAATCCAATCTTTTCGTTGCCCATACTCTCATTTGCATTCTGTTTTTTTTCTTTTTAATGTTTTTCTCAATCAAGTTTATCACTTTATTGTGGTTGGAAGAAGACGCAGTTCTCCACGATCTCTTGTAAGGCATGAAACTATAACAAAAGGCGGCGTTGGCTGCAAAGGGTCTCTGAGGGCTAAACCATCCCTATCATATGTAATGATGCTCCAAGGGAGATTTTATTTTATTTTTGAGTAATATATATACAAAATATATTATATAATATATTGTATAATAATATTATAAAATGAGGATATTTTTATAAAATAATATTATTTTTATAAGATATTTTATAAAAATATTCTTTATTTAAAATATAATTATGTAAAATATTATAAAAAATATTGTGTATAAATAAATTTTCTTTTTTTTTTTAACCAATTTACCATGAGGAGTGCTGCACTGCTGCTGCCTATTCCCACGCTATTTTAATTTTTTTTATTAAATTAATTAAATTATTTTATTCATCATTCCTATATCACATATTTATTAAAAAGAAAAATAATAATGATAAGTAAAGTTATCCATTTACCACTACTTCTTTGCGACTTTAATTCATCAAAATAAACAAGATATGCTAAATAAAAATCTTTCACAATAGTTCTATTTAATTTATATGTAATTTATCATTTTATTTCAACACATTTAAACATTAAAATAGAAAAATAAAAATAATAAATCATATATATTAATTAAATTGAGATGTATGACGTAAGACTTATCTGTAGAATTTATCTAGTTAAAAAGGTCCTAATTTCTCGTCCCGTTTGCCTATCATCACTCCTAAATTCATAGACAAGATTCAAGTACAATTTGGGTTAACAAAATTTATGTTAAAAGAAGATATACTGCCAATAATAATGTGAATAAATCCATTTTTGAAACTCTTGGCCAGCGATTTATACTAATTCTCCAATGGGACTGAATTCTTTCTTATCAGATTCAGATCAATATAACAAGTGGCAAACAACCACTGGCCGTGGAGAAATACATATCACAGGTTGGGACAATACAATGCTGATCTTGCTTTTACCCTCGTAGAGGCAAACAATGTACTATTGATTTTTTTTACCCTATAATTCCTAAGTTCTGTAGGCTCGAACCATAAATTGATTTCAGTAAGTTCATTTGGAGTACTTAACCAGACAGCCCTCAGTTTTTCCAATTTATAATGACTCAAATCTTCAGAGTAAAGTATGCCATTTGGAGAAAGAAGGCGCCGAAGAGAGAGAGAAAATGGTGCCTGAAACATAAAAACTTTGTGCTCTCAGAGAAGTTGTAATAGATGGTATTTGCATACATGCAAGCAGAGGATGTTACTCTTACCCATTGAAATCCCACAAGTCCGAACCAGCAGCCAGGCAGGCCATATCCACTACTGCTTATAAGCTGGTGAAAGGAAAGGAAGGAGCTTCAATAATGAAAAAGAATATAAAAAGGACGTTGCAACGATATGAACTAGATCTCTACCAGCAGGAGAAGTGCACCCGCAGAAAAGCATCCGCTCATTGACAAGCTCAAAAATTTAAGCAAGTCACGATCCAAAACATGCACATGACATGCCAGAATTAAACTCACAGACAAAACATGATTGAAATTTTACATTAAAGCAAGCATACCAGCAATGTTCCCTCAAGGCTGTGAGTTAGGGGTGTGACAGCTAATGCAAGAAAGAATGGAATCAGAACTTTGCGCATCTGTTATGGAAACAAAGATAAAACATCAAGAAGAATTAGATAAGCCTTTATCTCATTGGCACAAGATGATGATGCCTGTAGAATATAGATGAAAAAATTTAGCACGAAGCAATTGTCACAATCAATTTAATGAAATATGGTAAAAGCGTAATACGGCATACCAAGTGTATTTAGATGTTGAAATGAATTGAGTTAAGATGATAAAATATTGTTAGAATATTATTTTTTAATATTCTTATTATTGTTAGAATTTTAAAAAATTAAATTATTTATTATATTTTATATTAAGATTTAAAAAAGTTATAATAATGAATTGAGATGAGTTTAGAATCCAAACTCTGATTTTATTACTCGGCTTTGTTTCCCGGGCCAAGTTGTGGGCCACTTGTTCTATTTTCTCGCTAGTCTGATAAATATTTAAAAAAAAAAAAATACAAAAATGAACTATCGGCCAATGTCAGGGACAGGTATGTCTTATTTGTTTTCGTAAAATTTTTCAATTTATCTCATATCATATAATATAATTATTATAATTTTTTTAAATTTTTACACAAAATAATATAAATAATTCAAACTTTTCAAATTTTAAAATAAAAATAATATTAAAAAATATATTTTAACAATATATTCAATTTTTAACTTTCATCTCAACCCATCTTAACATCTTACTCATCTCATTTGAAAAAATAAACGAGACGAAGTTTGTAAGTTTCGTAATAGTCTTTTAAAATAAGAGAAATGATTTGTACAAGTTCCAAATAGACAAGTCTCATACAAACCCTTGTAAAAAAGTGAATCCTACTTTAAAAAAGTGTAAAAAAAAATATTCTTTATTAATGAGATCCATTATTTTACAAAAGACTTATATGAACCTTGTAGACTTATATCTAACATTACTCTTAAAATAATATCCCCACTAAAAAAGTTATTATTCGAAGGATCTATGCAAACTTGCACACTGACAACCTACACAAATCATTATTGTGCCTAATGTATGTCATCTGTTAGCGTTTTATAGAAAACAAGGGCCGCATGTTCCTTTCGATTTATTTTCTATTTTCGAAGTATCCGGAATGAAGCCATAATAACAATATCACCTTTTAAGGCAACTTACTTGAATAAATAAAATAAAAAATCTCATTTCCTTGCTCCATTCTTGTTGTTTATACAATATTAAGCATTTGTCGACGAAAAAAACTCCAAGCAATAATTTCAAGGAAGTAATTAATGTAAAAATTTATTTTAACTATAAAAAAATTAAACAAAAATAATTTTATAAATTGACAAGGCATTATATGACTTGTCAAATCGTAAAATTATTTTTATTATAACATAAATCTAATAGATCACATGAAATCACGTCAGTTTATGAAATTTCTCCGCTCATGTAGAACTTCTAATTTATTTTTGAAAGAACTACAGTCTACAGCAGATACCATAGTAATTCCATGAGCTTGGCTAGGAACTTCACGCCGAACTGAATTCTTTATTATCAGATACCTAACAAAACGACAAGTCGGAAGCAACCTGTGGCCATTGTGAAATTAACATGACTGCTTCAGTTGCTTCTTATTTTAGCCTCAAGGAGGCAAAGAATGATAAATTAATCTTCAACCACAAGAAGAATGATTCCCAATTGCTGTAGGCTAGAACCACGAATTGATTCTTCACAATTTGACTTTTCAGTACGTCCATGTGGATTCCAAAGCTAGGCAGCCTTAAGCTTTTCCAAATTATATGGACTCGAATCTTGAGAGTAAAGTACACCATTTGGAGAAAGAACACGCCGAAGAGAGAGGAAAAAACGAGCCTGAAAACGAGAAAGTTTTGTGCCATCAAGAGAAGTTCAAATGGACAGTATTTGCAAATAACAAAGCGGGTGATGTTGTTCTAACCCATTGAAATCCCACTAGTCCGAACCAAATGCCAGGCAGGCCATATCCTCTACTGCTTACAAGCTGGTGAGGAAAAAAAATGAGGGCCTCGTTAATGAAACATTATATAAAAAAAGATACCAGAACTAGAAGAGCATGAAGCAGAGATCTACCAGCAGGAGAAGTGCACCCACGGAGAAGCATCCGCTCATTGACAAGCTAATAAATTTAAGATCCCGTCCGGCCTGCAGAAACAAAACGGACAATTTAATCACAGATTAGAAAATGAATAGGTTCTTCACAAATTTAATGGCAGATCATACAAAAGCATATGGAGATGTTAAGCCAAGTACGATAAAAGTTGACATGCAAACCAATTCTTCGTCACTACTCCCCCAGGAGCTAAAAGTAGGCATGATTCTCATATATCAAGTTTCAGCAAGCCATGGACTAGAAATATGCACAAGACATGCTAGAATAACTCCACATTAAAGTAAAACCAAGCGTACCAGCAATGTTCCCTCAAGGCTTTGAGTTGAGGGTGTGATGGCTAATGCAAGACAGAATGGAACCAGAACTTTGTGCATCTGTTTGGAACCAAAAAATAAAATATCAAGAAGAATCAGATAAGATTTAACTTTTCATCTGCACTAAATAATGACAATGCACATGTTTCCCATAGAATATCTGCACCTTGACTAATTTCCTCAGCCGTCAACTAAAAAATTGATTATGATTTATTTATTTGTTAAGTATGGGGTATATCTTAATTTTATGATTTATAAATGTCAGACAGACAAGATATATGGCATGAGACACCAATGAAACAGAGCAGATAAGATATTCTGTCCAGGTGTAGTAACTATAAATGAAAAAAAATGGCAATTTAATTCAATTTCTAGGATTTATTTGTCACTTGAGCACTGTTTCAAATGATGGAAAGAAGCACTAAAGTGGAATCTATATCTATGGAAAGGTGCAATGTGACAGCTCCAAAAACTATAAATGGACTAATAATACTCACGACAGAAACTATGAAAGTAAGAACAAACCTCCTGTATGATATTCTGATCATGTGTGAAGATTTTGGGGAACAACCAAGGAACAGATGTTCCAACAACCCCTACCAGCAAACCAAGTGTTACTCCGATGATAACAAGTGACTTTAGCAGCATTCGAGCCTGATTTATGGACTCAACCACTCAGAAAACTTTCAACAAACAAAAGTCAACATAGAGACAGACGATGTGGCATTAATACTGTCAAATAGACAGTCAGGGAAGGAGATATTTCCTGAATCATACATCAATAAGATGTAGGATAAAACATGATTGTAACGGCAACTGATGCAAACAGCAAGGAATTGGAATTGTAAAAATGACCATTACATACCTTTCCTAAATTTCGATGAACTCCATATATTGACTCTGGCATAAATGACTGTGCAGTCTGAGAGAGAGGTTCACCCCATACGGTACACATGCAGTATGTTTGAATCATGACCTAGAGTAAAAGATAAGTTGCCAATGCAAATGACCATCAGTGCTCAAAACATAGGATCTCGAGCAGGGAAGACATTAACCAAAATTACATGTATGAACAAAACTAACCTGGTGGGCAGCCATGTTGTGTGTGCCCATAGCTGTAGCAAAGTATGTAAGGAGGGAATAGAAAGCCACCTAAAGCATCAGAATGTCTCAGATAAATTAAGATACAACAGGAGGCCAGGTACTACTGCAGAATTGAGTAATACAGTAAAGTAACCTTTGATATCTTTGTTATAAACACTGGAGCAGCAAGCGCAAGTACAGATAGAAGTTCATGGGATGACGGAATAGAGATGGTAAATGCATTGTATCCTTTCTTGTTCAGAGCTTCAATCATCATATAACCTGCAATCACCTAGAAAGAATGTCGGTGAGTGGCAATGGAAAAGGAAAGGGTGTGCACATCTGCTTGGCTACAATGAGAATGCATAATCTATATTCCACATTAATGAAATTCACATCGAAATTTTAACTCAGCACACCTGTGAGACTGCAGTAGCCCATGCTGCACCAGCAATACCATAGCCTAAGAAGCTACACAGGACTACATGACCAACGATATTTATAGTACTTGTAACCATCAAACCCTTCAATGGTCCCCAGGAATCTTTCATGCCAAGACTGCGAAATGGAAGGGAAAGTGATACAAACTCAATGAAGTAACCAATGTTCCAATTTCCTCAAACCAGCCAATATCTCATTTGAGATGGGAATATCAGATAAATACTCAATTAAGTAATAAACGTTCCAATTTCATTCCACATGTCAATCTGTCATTTGAGGTGGGAAAATTAGTTGTATCATAATCAAACTCCAAGTTGTCCCAATATCTTACAAACATATATGAGACATATTTGATCACCATCAGAAATTGTGTAAAAAGGAGCATCGCACCAACCAAGGCACTGCATATTTAACAAAATTTGTCTAGTAGTTCTATCAACAACAATAATGAACAACCATAGTAACACGTGCACACAAAAAAACTGTGAGCTCATTCAGTGTAAAACATTTAGAAGAGGTAGATCATCACCTTGCACTCTGAGCAACCCATCCAACGAGAAGTGCAGGCCATGCTAAGCCTCGAATCTACCATCACAAGATCCATTTAAAAAAATCAAGGGGAGTAGAACAATAAATGTATCAGATTAAGCAGCCAGAATCCGACAGATATTGGGAAATTCTATGTCAGATTCTATGAACTTTCCAAGACAGCCAGAAAAGACAAAAGCTACAGCAAGCCATTACATAGTTGATCATACATATGATAAATATGACTAGCAACAGAAATAGTTGCATCATATATATTTGATTTTAGCACCATCTTGACTATAGTGTACTCAAGAGTTATCATAGAAGGTCATTCACGGGTATATCTGACTTCAAAATCTTTTTCAGAAAAGCAATTCCCTTCTATAACTTGGTTTTAGAGTTTAGCAGTAAGAAAGGAGAAAATCTGCACAAGAGATTCCAAACTGGCGATCTTCAAACTATAAAAGAGAACGCACGAATGATTTGAGGAGAAAATGTACCTGAACATATGTGTTTGCAGCGGGTACAACATGCGCGTTCTTCGGCCCAGTAAAAGCTAAAAAAAACAAAAGTAGGCAATTCATCAGTCATTAAATTGTGTCTCCAATTCATTTAGTATAAATGCTAGCTGTAATCTATAAGTGGTGAAAAACATTAGTCTATTGGCTCCCCCCAAAAAAAGCTGAAGACTCAGTTTAGAAATAACCAAAAATGCTCCAATATTTGTTACCTTTCAGTGCCCATGTACCAAAGAACTTTGTAAACAAAAGCATCAAGCAACCACAAGTAAAAGCAACAAAGAGCAAGTTAGATAGTTGACGTTGCACTTCATTTTTGTCCTGCACCAATGCCATATTGTCAAAAAAAAGTGGCATAGAACATGGAAGAGCTAAGAGAAATTGATAAGTCTTAGATTATCTAACACCACAGAGTTCATAAAAAATAATGAAATGTAACGTATCTAAGTGTGCTACCAACACAATTGCAACAAATTAAAGGCCTTCAACTGTGAAAGAAACTAACCTTTCTGGCAAGGGAAGTAGCAACCATATTCGAAGTAGCTATCGAAAGGAACATGAACACATAACTCATATAATCGCATACAACTGTCCCCGGACCTGTCACGGTCAAAGTATCCAATCAATCAAATATACGAATAGTATATTCTCCATCATTTTGAAAAAAAAATGGACACAGATGAAAAAATAAAAATTTTATTACGTAGATTTTATATTTATTTATTTTTTTTAAAAAGCAAATGCGCGAGATACAAATATTAATTTTTTTAATTAATTATATTAGACGTTTCTTTTTGTCAAAAGTAATACTATTTATCATTCTTTCATTATTTCATTATGAAGTGTTAAATAATTAAAAATTATTTATTATATTTTATTTATAAATCTATTATTTAATGTGAAATTAAAAATTATTAAGAGGAAGATAAATAAATTTTTCCTTTCCTTCAATTTTAGAGTGTGAAAAGTTTCCTGTCCTCACATTCTAATCGAAACCAAAAAGAAAATTTATTGTATAGTCCAATATTCTAAGGCAATACAATACCTAAAGCAGCGAGCTCAATTGAGCTACCCTGACCAATAACCGCGGTGTCAATCAGACTCATCAACGGCCCACAAATCCAGAGAGCAGTGGCGGGTCCCGTGAACTTCACAATCTCCTTCATTTGATTCCATATTTTCTGTCTGTCTTCACTCCCCGATTCCTCTCCCTCCACATCCAGAACGCTTTCGGAAAATGAAACGGTAGCATTATCATTTTCGCCAGATATTTCGGATTGGCTGACGATTAGTTCTTCGACAGGGCTAATGCATGCTGTTATTATCCGACTGCAACTATTTTTCGGCGTCGATGCGAGCAATACATTTGAAGGGAAAGGAGGGACTTGACAGCGAGGAAAAAGAGAGAGTGATCTTCGAGTTGGGCCTGGGACGAGAGGGGCGTGGGGAGGGCGAGTTATCAGGGTATTGAATTGCATTTTCTTCTCTTGTTTCCTGGCTCAGTGGAGGACTAACAAAAGTTGAAGAAGAGAAAACAAAAGCACAGGAAAACAAGCGGAGAATACAGGGGAAGGCAGGTGAGGGGGAGATTGGAGAGAGCGAATAGCCTAGTTTTCAATACTTAGAAGCAAACTTCAAAAGAATGGACGATCCCTGAGAAGTTCTTCCTCTCTCTCCTCACTCTCCCCTACTTCCTGCTCAATCTCTGAAGTTCTCTTGCAGAACTTCTTTATCACAGTCAGCCTCTCCATTCTCCTTCTACACTCCCTTTCAATCACTTTCTTTCTCTCCAGTTATCCCCACCTACCACCCACAACTCTTCCATTCTTCCCCTATCCACCTACCTATCCTTCTCCTTCTCGTCCCCAACACAAACCGCATTCTTTTCTTTATTTGTTTTTTCCTACCTGCCTCCCAACTCCAACTAGTCTTTACTCTCTTTGGCAATGAGAGTACTCAATATCCCACCAAGATCTGTAATCTGTTTCAGAATCTAGGTGGGGGTCTTCAGTTCCGCTGGCATAGCGTGAACAACGTGTGAGTTCAGTTCAGATCCATGTTCTTATTTTTCAATTTTTTGTGGATATGAGGATCGGAGGATGGAGTGTTCACTTTCTTGACTGGTTCCAGCAGTGACAGAGCTTTAAAAATTATTATTCACGACCGACTGAATGACTTCACTTGTCTTTTAACTGCTGCTAAAACAGGCTTACCATAAAATTAATATTTGGGCAAGGGCAGTCCATGTGGGCCTTTTGGAGTATATGAGGTGAATAGTAGTAATGAGATGAATAAAGTGAATTCAATTTTTTTAAATTTTAAAATATATTTTTTAAATTTTTATATCAAATATAATAAATAATTTTATTTTTATTTTATTATTTATGAACCATCTCAACCCATCTCAACTCATTTCTGAATTCAAACCGATCGTTAATAATGAGATTTGTGAGTTAGAATTTGTGAATAGTAATAATAAGTAATAGTGAGATGAGTTAAGTCAATCCAAACCGATCGTTAATTTATTATACTCACTTTGTTTGTTTATTTTCGGGCAGGTTTAAGGAGTGAGATGAGATGATAATTTTGTGAATAATAGGGAAATAGTTTGAGTTGTATTTTTTGAATTTTAGAAAATGTGAGATAAAAAGTTGAATAAAAAATATTATAAAATTAAAATATTATAAGAATATAATTGTATAATTTTATTTTTGTTTGATATTTAAAAAAGTTGTAACGATTATTTTAAAATTTTTGTATTTGAATTATATTTGAGAATAAGATGTGATGAAATAAAATCACATTACATGAGAATTTTATGTCTTATTTCATACTCTGAACCTGCCAGATTTACTTTCACGTGATTTATTAAAAAATTTAAAAAATATTATATATTTAAAATAGTATGAGTTTTGTAATACATGAACAAGTGTGTTAGCACACAAATTATTAAGAAACTTATTATAATTTAAAAAAAAATTACTAATCATTTGTTAGTATAGTTGATATAAAAATCTTCCGCATCTGCTGGATGTGTAAAAAATAATATTTTTAAATAAATTTGTTCAAACAAAATTGCATCTGAAAAATACAAAAAGATAAAAACTAAAATCCTAAATGGCAAAGTGAGTAATATAAATTAAGAAAAATAGTAACATTTCTCTTAATCTTTATTTATCTATTTGTTCATGAACTAAAAATAAAATATAAATTTTTGGTATCTTTTTTTGTTTTGAAAAAAAATGTTTATCTTTTATTTGCTAGTTGTGAATTACATTTTTTCAAGTTTTTTGGATATGCTATATACAAGCAAGTTTGAGTATTAATCTGCGCACTAATATTATTATCTTCATATTTTAAATTTAAATTAGTATTGTTTTCAATAAAATCTACTTTCTGACCAATCACATTGAATGAGTACGCGTATTAGTGCGTATAACCGTTTACAATTAGATTTTTCTTATCTGTAATGAGTTTTGTTATGTACAAACAAGTTTGCGTATCAATCTACATATTAATGTTATTACCTTCATATTCTAAATTTAAATTAATATTATTTTTAATAAAATCTAATTTATGATCAATCATATTTAATATATATACGTATTAATACGCATAAATGCTTATAATTAAATTTTTCTATATGTAATGCACTAGTGACCGAGCACATGCGACTCCTGTTGTAATGTTACTCTTTTGAATTAGCGGCGCTACTCTCATTTTGTCCCGCTGAGTAGCACCACTCTAGATCGTAGGCTATTTTATTTTATTTTATTTTTATTATTTTCATATTTTTTAATATATTTATATATATTTTAAAAAATATTAATATATTATAAATATTTTCTTAATTATTAAATAAAAAATTAAATATATAAATAATTAAAATAAGTGGATAAAATAAGAGGATAAACTAACATTTTCTTAAAAAAAAACACAAAAAAACAACTATAGAACGGTACTCTCGGTAGTTTCTGCTACTCGACACGTCATGTGGAATAAAGTGGATTCACCTTCAAACACGTCATGTGGAATAAAATGGATTCACCTTCTGAGAACACTCTCGTTATATTAATCAAAGTTAAAAAGATAATTTTGATAAATATAAAAAAATTTTGATTTTTGATTATTTTATTTATATAAATTTTTATATTAGAATATTTATTTTTTTATTATATAATAATAAAATAATATAAGATAAATTTAGTTTTAATTATTCACATTAAATCTCCACATTATATTATACATTTATTCATTATATAGTAATGAATAACTAATAATTTTAAAAATATTTAAAATTTTTAATTATTAATTTATTTAATTTTATCATATTTTACTATTTTACTTATTATATGTTAATTAATAATCATGTTCTTATTAAATTAATATATCACTAAATCAAATTAATATATTAATTGTGATAAATATGTGATAGAAAGAAAGAGAAAGATAAATAATTAATGAAATATGTATTTAATATATGTACATTAACATTCCAAATTAAAAATTTTTTTAAAAGTTACTGTAGCTAAATTCTAAATATTTAAAATTTGACTAATCTAATATGAATATATTTTACTCTTTAATAGCTAAATGCTCATCTAATAAGAGTGCTCTAACACGTCATGCTGAATTGAATTTATCCACTCCGAGAACATTTTAATCAAGTTTTTGTCCTAATTACACGTCCATACAACAAGGTGGAGAAAAGCTTCAACAACAAAAAACATTAGACACTTGGGGTTAATGAGTCCGATTTAATTCGATTTTATAAATTTTTTATAATCAAATATGTATATATCGATTTTAAAAATTTAAGAATCAATACCGAACTAACTTAATATCAAAACCAAAACTTTTGATTTTTTAATTTCGGTCTCGTACAGTTCGATTTGATTTTTATAGTTTTATAAATTATCTATATTAGTAATAATATGATATTTACATATACTAAACTATTAGTATGTTTATATTATAGTATAATTATATTATAGTAGAATTATATTATTTATAATAATTAACACATATTAGTATAGTATTGAATTTAACTATAATCTATATAAGTTCTAGATTTTTTATATGAGTATATATGAGTAAAAATGTATTTACAAAAAGAATATATATATTTATATATTATAATTTATTATACCAAAAATATATTTATCATTAATATAAATATCAAAATAAGTTTATATTAATAATTTAATATTAATGTTTATGTTTAAGATTAAAATTTTATGATATATTTATTTTATATTATAAGATTAGTTTTATGTTATATCACATATTATATTAATTTTATGTTATTAAATTAATAAAATTGAATAATAACATTAAAATTTTATATTATATTAATTACATGACTTTTTTTATTGAAAAGAAAAATAATTAAAGAAAAATTTTGAGAGAAGAAGAAAGTCATTTATTTCATGAAAATTATTTTTGTCTTCAATT
This sequence comes from Juglans regia, assembly GCF_001411555.2. Taxonomy (NCBI): domain Eukaryota; kingdom Viridiplantae; phylum Streptophyta; class Magnoliopsida; order Fagales; family Juglandaceae; genus Juglans; species Juglans regia. The sequence goes on from NC_049913.1 coordinate 5,730,769, forward strand.
TATATTATTTTATTAAATAGATGTCTTGTGTATCAACATCGCGACTTGGTGCTCAAACCACTTTCAAGAAGTCTTTTATAGCCACTGTACAGAATTTATTGTCATCCATTTCAAAAGAACAAAGGTGTTCAACTTCAACCTGCCTAACTTTGATCAGAGCTGTGCTAAGTTTCCCAATATAAATGTCAACCTTTTCTAGTCCAGTTGGTACGGAAAAGTCAGATTGAGCATCCACACAACAATACAAGAAGGAAAAATGAAGAGTCAATCAGAGTTGTTAACCCCAGAATTATAGAGGAATCGTCAAATTCGTAGGCTGGGAATTGGGATTGCAATGTTTTTCGAGAAAAGTAATATATTCTCTCGTGTACTCATTCATATCTAGCCTTATTATCATTGCATTTTTTCATCTACGATTTTCATATTAGAGAGGGATGGGTACCGATACGACTCCGCCTCGGCTATTCTTTCTTCTGGTTCTATTCCTGTCTCATTGCATAGCATGCTTCTCCGATGCAGGTGATACTGATACCATTTCGGTAGGTCAGTCACTGAAAGTGGGCGAGAGCAGATTATCTAAAGGTGGCAAATTTGAAATCGGATTTTTCACAGGCCCTCCTTCAAAAATCTTTCTGGGCTCATGTCATAAGAATTTTGATGTCAAGGACATTGTTTGGGTAGCAAATAGAGAAAACCCTTTGTCCGACCCATCTTCTTTAAGCCTCAAGTTCTCAGAAGATGGTAATCTAGTTCTGCTTGAAAGTTCATCCAAAACACCATTTTGGTCGACAAATTTGACGTATACCCTTCCAAACTCCACTGAAGGAGTAATTCTAGACGATGGAAATTTTGTTTTAAGAGATGGCTCGAACCATTCCACCATATTTTGGGAGAGTTTCGACCATCCAACCAATGTATGGTTGCCAGGTGCGAAGCTTGGGATCGATAAGATTACTGGAAAAGCGAAGCAGTTTGTTTCATGGAAAAGTTCAGAAGATCCTGCACCGGGCATGTTCTCGTTCGGGTTAGACCCAAGTGGAAGCAGCCAGTTAATCTTACAGTGGAACAGGTCCCAAGTGTATTGGAGTACTGGAGTTTGGAATGAAAAATCTTTCAGCTTGGCTCCTGATATGGTGATGAATGATATCAACTTCAGTTTTGTGTCAGATGAAAATGAAAGCTATTTTACTTATTCTGTTGGAACTAATTATTCCAGATATATGTTTGTCCTTGAGCCTTCTGGAAAGATCCAGCTACTGACGTGGTCGGATGGCCCTTGGAATTGGACTGTAACTTGGTCTCGACCGGAAAGCCCGTCGGAAGTCTATGCGTTATGTGGTAAATTTGGCGTGTATCAGGAAAACTTCTCAAACCCCTGTGCATGTCTAAAAGGTTTTGAAGGATTTCCGATTGAAGACAGAGCCCAAGATGATTGGTCAGGTGGATGTGTGAGGAAATCCCCTTTGCAATGTGAGAATGGTACGAATGCTAATGGCCAAAAAGATTGGTTCCTGAAAATACCGAACGTCAGATTGCCTATTAATCCAAAAGCATACCCGGCAGCGAATGCTAAAAGGTGTGAATTTGCTTGCATGAATGTTTGCTCTTGCCCTGCTTATGCACACAACAGCAGCGGATGCATGATATGGGAAGGAGGGCTTTTGAACTTACAGCAACTTTCAGAAGGTCGCGAGGCCGGACAAGATATCTATCTCAGGCTTGCTGCTGATGAGCGTCAAAGTACCAAACGTAGGATGAATTGAATTCTTCATAATTTTCTTGTCATCTTCATTCTGAATGCATGCTTAATTCTTTTATGCTTGAGCTAATTGTGATTCTAATCATCATAATCAGGCAACCGCTGGAAAGTATGGCTTGTAGCCGTGCTGGTCGCTGCAACAGGGATAATTAACTTATGCCTCTGCATTTATTTTTCACGCCTGGGAAAGCGCAAAGTCCAAGGTAAGTTCTAGCGATGCATAACAACTTCTTATTTGTGTTTGTAGATTTAGTGGATCACTAATAAAGAAAAATCTCTGCCTAATCTTAGATAAGAAAAAAACTGTGACATGTCCTTGTTCTTGGGAGTGTTTATTCGAGACATTTTTCAATTTTTTCTCATGACTGACAATGTAAAGCTCATTGGTTAGTGAAAAGAGTCTTCACGCTCTTGAAGCAACGAGAACCAAGTTTGTGGGGGTCCTCCCACAAACTTCACCAAGCACTAGCAAAACTACTTTAGTAGATTTTCCATTAATATGACAAGACTTGTAATTTTGTATCAAACAGGAGAGGTCCAAGAGAAGGCTACAAGCAATGATCTACTGTTATTTGATTTTAATACTGAACTCGGTGGAATGAAGGATGTTGAGTTACCACTATTCAGTTATGAGAGTGTATCAGCTGCGACTAATAATTTCTCAACCGAGAATAAGCTTGGACGAGGAGGTTTTGGACCAGTCTACAAGGTATGTTTTATCTTCCTAATGAATGATCTCCAAAAATATCAGTAACCAATAATGGTAAACATTCAATAAAAACTTAAAGAGCTTATAGTTCTGTCTCACAGGGAAAGTTACTTAATGGGGAGGAAATTGCAGTGAAAATGCTTTCAAAAAGATCAGGACAGGGGCTTGAGGAATTCAGAAATGAGGCAACACTAATTGCAAAACTCCAGCATACAAATCTTGTCAGACTCTTGGGTTGCTGTATGGAGCAAGATGAAAAGATATTGATATACGAGTATATGCCCAATAAGAGTCTGGATTCCTACCTTTTTGGTGTGTCAACGTTTTGTCATCTTGATGCTTTATATATAAATATATATATATATATATATATATATATTATATTTCAGGTTTTAGTCTTTTGGCTTCTTGGGTACTAATTTCCTTGGTTGTATCATTTAAACAGATGCCGATCCCATCAAGAAAAAGATGTTAGATTGGGGGATACGCATGCGCATTATTGAAGGGATTGCTCAGGGGCTTCTTTATCTTCATCAATATTCAAGGCTACGAATCATACATAGAGATTTAAAACCTAGTAACATTCTCTTGGATGGTGAAATGAATCCGAAAATATCAGATTTTGGCATGGCACGAATAGTTGGAGATAATGCAACACAAGCAGACACAAATAGGATCGTTGGAACTTAGTAAGTATGCAATCTATTTCACTTTCTTATATGTATTACTGTCAGCTACTAAAAAGAACATACCACACTGATTTTGGAATCCAGTGGCTACATGTCTCCGGAATATGCTATGGAAGGTCGATACTCGATAAAGTCTGATGTGTTTAGCTTTGGAGTAGTGTTACTTGAGATTGTGAGTGGCAAGAAGAATAAAGGCTTCAATAGCAACGAGTCATTCGGTCTTCTCATATATGTACGTTTAGCTAGCTAGCTCCTTTATATCCTCTCTAATTAAGGCTTTAGTCTTTATATGTGAAATGCTTTAGTCCTTGATTAAATCTACAATGATTTGAAATGATAACAGGCTTGGGAGTTGTGGAGAGAAGATCGAAGTGTAGAATTGATGGATCTTACAATTGGTTATCCTTCTTCAACTTCCATGATAATGAAATTCATTAACATCGGGCTTCTTTGTGTTCAAGAGAAACCAGCCGACCGACCTACCATGAGTGATGTAGTCTCAATGATAAGCAATGAACAAACACCTCTACCAGTACCCAAGCAACCTGCTTTTACCATAGGCGGGAATTCGATGGACACAAATTCAACAACTAGCAGTGCAGAGGATTGCTCAGTAAACGATGTAACTGTTTCGATTATGGAAGCTCGATGACTCTTTTCTTTATATTTATTTTAAGACAACTAGGCATTTTCTTGAATCACCATTTGTATCTATTTTTTTTGTTTTATTTGGTGCGAGTATAATAATATTCCTTGACATTTTTGCACGGCTATTAGCACATTAGTTGATGTTTGGGAAGTGTAGAATAAAAAATTTGATTTAGGTTGGGTTTGAATACTGAGATGAGATGAGATGAGATGAGATGATTTTAGATGAAAAATAATGCTACTTTGATATTTTATTTTGACACATCATGTATTTTATTTTATTTTTAATTTTTTTCATTACTAAATAGTTAAGAAAGTGACTATTAGTGTATTGATTTTTTTTATATTTTTTAAAAATATTTTAAAATGATAAAAAAATATGAATAAAAAAATTTTTAAAAAAATGAAAAATTGATTTTGGCCTATCAGTAACTTGCAGCGGGCAGATATGAGCGGCAAAGTAGCACCGCTCTTTAGATGAAAATTGAATAAAATATTATTAGAATATTATTTTTTAATATTATTATTGTTTTGGTATTTGAAAAATTTTAATTATTTATTATATTTTGTGTAAAAATTTAAAAAAATTATAATGATAAGATGAGATGGAATGATTCTTAAATCCAAACCGCACCTTATATATCTTTCATATATATTGTTGATTTGAAACGACAGTTCATATTGAACTAAAGAAATGGAAACGAGTAATAATAGAAGACATAATTCATGACTTTTATTGAAAGTCACCCAAGATTTTGTCATGAATCATGATCCAACAAATACTTTATTTATCATAATTGGCATATAGCAATGAATTATTTATCATTAAATTTCCGCTCTTGGGGAAAACTTTCTTATGAAATTGAAACAAACAATTACAAGAGAAACAAATACCATCTAATACCTTTCGCTCTAACACTAGAGATTATCTAGCCCCTTGGCCTCATAACGGCATCGAAGAATGAATACAAACCTAACTTACAGCAGCGAGCTCAAAAAGGCTATGCCAATATTGATGGTAGAATGCAGCTCGTAAGACGTAGGCAAGAATATTGGACTTCACATCCTTGGGAACTTCGTATATTGTTCTTTGTCGTTGTATCATGATATGGATTCCAAAACTAAGCAGCTTTAAGCTTCCCCAGTCTGTACTGGCTCGTATCTTCGGAGTGCAGCATGCCATTAGGAGAAAGAAGACGCCGGAGAGCAAGGAAAAACCGGGCCTGAAAAGAAGATATTTTGTTCTGGGTAAGTCCAAGTCAGCGATTTTTTGAACGTGGGAGTTGTAAGGATGTATGTTAGTCTTACCCATTGAAATCCGACGAGTGCAAGCCAGCAACCTGTCAAGCCGGATCCTCTTACAAGCTGGTAACGAGAAGAATAGGAGAGCGATGTTAATGCATAAAAAGTAACCAAGGTGTTTCAAAAAAAAAAAAAAAAAGAGAGAGAGAGAGAGAGAGAAGGTCTTCAAGGAACCAAGAAATTAGAGATAGATATCGACCAGAAGGAGAAGAGCACCCAAAGAAAAGCATCCGCTCATTGATAAGCTAATAAATTTGAGATCCCGTCCAGCCTGCATCATAAAACAAGATATAATAATGCTGCATCAAAAGTGGCAGCATTCATTTTATGCAACAGGGTCATCACTATACAAATAGTAATTGGAACGTTTGGCTAAGCAAGTTACAAATAAGCAGCATATAGTTGGGGAACTGTGCATGTTTTTTTTTTCCCGGTAATCAGAGGATAGCATAACAGTCCCTTTCGAGAACAACATCACGTATCTTCCCGCATTGACATGGTTATCCATGTTTAGCGTTAGTATTTCTTTGTCCAAAGCACAGGAAGCAGAATAAATCACTCGAAAGGGGAAACTTTTCAAGGAAATGTTGGAATTGAGGTTATCGGGCATACCAGCAATGTCCCCTCCAGGCTATGAGTACAAGGTGTTATAGCCAATGAAAGAAAGAACAGAATCAATACTTTGTGCATCTGCAGAGACACCACATCAGATATATCAGCCTGTTGGTTGCATAAAAATATGAAAATGTATTCTACATCTATAGAATATTTTCAGCTTACTAGAGTCATTTTCTCTCATTTCAGCTCTGCTGTTGTAGATAATGCAAAGTACTTCTCATGATTTTATAAACAGATCCATTTGCCAGTGGATAACAGCAGAAATACTCTCAACCATCCCAAGACTAAAGACATTAAGGGTCATCTAATTTGAATTTCTGTGTCATTTAATATTTTGAAATAAGGGCACAAAAAAGGACCTCAGATTAGCCGAATGGGACACAAGTACAACAGGTTCCAAGTCAAGCCACATTTGGTTATCTGACAACATTATTAAGAGCCAAACTAATGTATGAAGCAGGAATCATGTCCCACTTATGCAGATATATTTGGTGCAAAGTTTCAAAAATTATAAACCCACAATTAAGCAATATAAGACCTTCCATTGTTAATTATGACACATCATGATTGTTTTGTACAAAAATGAATTGTTGAGAAATGTAATAAATATACTTGAATAAACTCAAAACTTAAGAACTAACCTCTTGTATGACATTAAGATCAGTTGTAAACATTTGGGGAAGCAACCAAGGAATAGACATTCCAATAGTCCCTATTGTTAATCCAAGTATAGCTCCAATTATCACCAGTGACTTTAGCAGCATTCGAGCCTGTATGATATCATAAACATTTTAGAAGACTTCCAATGAAAATAGTTCAATATAGAGACAGAATCCACTACTTGAACTTTATATTCGATAGTTTTTTTATGAGTAACTTTTTATTAAATAGTATAATATTTAATAGCATATCCATCATAAATGATATCCTGACAAATCAATTCTTGGATGTGACATTAGTGCCAAGTGATCCAACCAAGGTATAAGGTACAGTGCATCAGCAGAAGATGAACATCACTGACCTTCTCCAGACTTCGGTCAACTCCATTCAGTAACTCTGGCATGAATGATTGTGCAGTTTGAGAGAGAGGCTCACCCCACACCACACACATACCATACGTTTGAATCATGACCTGGAGTGGTTTGTACAATTTAAATGCACGTTAATTCAAACAGATAAGGAGCACAACGAGGATGAAAGTAATAGTAAGTCCTACTTTAAGTAGAGCCAACCTGATGAGCCGCCACTGTACTTGTGCCCATAGCTGTAGCGAAATATGTCATGAGAGAATAGAAAGCCACCTACACCAGAAACATATACGCATAAATTCATCCCCATATAAGCAGATACAGAATAGAGCCAAGTAAAACGCAGCAAACCTTTGAGAACATTGTTATAAACACTGGAGCAGCAATTGCAAATATCTGCAGAAATTCATTGGGTGATGGAACAGAGATAGCGAAAGCACTATATCCTTTCTTGTTCAGAGCTTCAATCATCATATACGCTGCAACAAGCTGGAGTATATTACACAGATTAGTGACAACTCTAGAAGTACTGGGTATTGAGCACATTAAGAAGGCATCAGCTAATAAATAATCATACTTGTGATGCCATTGTTGCCCAAGCTGCGCCAGTGATACCATAGTGTAACATACTGCACAGGACTACATGACCAACTCCATTAACAGCACTAGCTACCACCAAAGCTTTAAGGGGTCCCAAGGAATCTTTCATGCCAAGACTAGGAATCAGAAGAAGAATTTTTCGCATTAGGGGCTGATTGCATGCATCTTCTAATTAATCTCATTAATTTTTCATCCTACAAGAGCTTCTTTGGTGTTGAGAGGATAAGATGCTAACATTTAAAGTTACTGCTAGAGAGAATATATAAACAATTCTTTTCCAATCTCTCTTCTTTTTTAATTTTCCTATCTTCATGATCCTGCGAATCAAGCCTAAGGATCCAGGATCATCCACTTTAAAGTTCAAATTACGCAAGTAAAAACTTTAACAGAAAGGAGAATTAACTAAGTAGATGTAAAAATTGTCAAACATAGACACAATCAGCTCACATCGGGAGAATTTTCAGTGTAAAAAAAAACATGCAGCGCCAAAGCTATAATATATGGAACACGATTGATATGGAAGTGCATAGAAGCTACAATATGTCTTATAGTAACAAAGTAAGTTTTTGTTAAAAAACACCAAGGCACTGCCAACATGTAAATGGGTGATGCAATGGGAAAAATATACATATAATATCTGTACCTTGCACTTTGAGCAACCAACCCAAAAAGAACTGCAGGCCATGCTAAGCCTCGAATCTACCAACAGAGGCATAATATTTAGTTAAAAATTACTTCAAAGGCAGTAACCAGAGAGTATCTTAACAATAATGGAAAAATGGCAGGCAGAACAATATGTCAAAGCAATCACTTACTTAAGCAGATAATAAACTTAATTAAAAAAAGCAAGGAGAAACACTTCTCCAGATATACTTGTCTTCAAGAGGAAAAAGTTGAGACAGATACCCATTTCGTTGTAAATTTCTTTTGAATATAATGGTGGGGGACAAAATGAGCAGAAACTTACAGCCAATACGTAGATGTCAAAGTATTAACCAGTGTAAATATTGTTAGTTAGTTTTTTATTAGCCCACATCAGCAGCGCAGTGCAGTCCAGTCCAGTCAGCAGCATTGAAAGAGAGTTGTATTTTCCCTCTCTATTCTTTCATTTGGTGTTTGTATATAAACAGAGTTGATCTTCTGAATAACTAATCAATGAGAATCAGTTTCTTCTCTTCATCTTCTTCCCGGTATAAAACTTGGTTTTATTAACATGGTATAGGAGCATGCTTAGTTCTTTCATGGCATCCACTTTCATTTCCATATATAGAACAGATCAAACGGTGGAAAGGAAGATATTGATATCAGGCAAAGCATAATTGAATTGTATGCTATAAAAATAACAATCTTAAATATTGATTGTTTTATGGGAAAGGATATGAACCTGGACATATTTACTTGCTACTGGTACCATATGCACATTCTTTGGCCCAGCAAAAGCTGGAAAAAAACAAAGAGGAAAAAGAAAACAATCTTAGCAAACTCATCAGTCGCCTCTGCTATGTAAATTGTAATTGATCTGCTGCCAGTTCTTATAAAAAGATATATAAAGTGGTGAAAACGCTTATATAATAATTGACATCTGCCCAGTTTTTCAAAGCAACTAAAAGGGTTACCAATCTTTATTACCAGTCAGTGCCCATGGACCCAGGAACTGCGTAAACAAAAGCATCAAAGTGCCACAAGTTAGCCCTACAAAGAGCAAGATAGATATTTGATGCTGCACTCCATCTTTATCCTGCATTAGTACCATTTAGTGAAAATGCAGCATAGAGCCGAAAAATGCAAAAAGGAATTGATGTCATTCTACAGAAGCAATGTAAAAGACTTTTTCCTTAACAAAGTCTTTTTCCTTAAAAGTAAGTATATGGCTGTGTTTCATTTACAAGGCACCACAAAATTGTTTAAAACAATTATGCGTTTGTAAATTCACCGATCACCACAATACATAAATAATAAAACCTTTTAACAGCTCAGAGAACTAACCCGTTTGGCAAGCGAAGTGGCAACCATATTTGAGGTGGCAATTGAAAGGAACATGAACAAGAGATTCATATTATCACAAAAGACCGTTCCAGGACCTGCCCATTCAAAAGCACCATCAATTTGATCCATGTCCACCACTCAAAACAATTAAATATCACCCTCCAGTAACCCAGTTAGTCACGAAGAAATTCCGGACCATTGGATTGAAACGAAAACAATCGAGACACACACACACACACACACACACACACATATTCATACATATATATAATCTCAACGGAACTGAGCCAATTATATAGGTGTACGGAACATCCAAGCAATTAGATTCAGAATATGATTAGACTTAAGTTCGTTGTCTTACCTACATTTTCCAAGCAACCAAACAGACAATTAATAACTTTTCGAAACCTACCTAAAGCAGCAAGCTCCGTCGAGCTTCCCCGACCGATCACAGCCGTGGAGATGAGACTCATCAACGGGCCACAGATCCAGAGCCCCGTGGCGGGCCCCGAAAACATCACGATCTCCTTCATTTGGTTCCATATGCTCTGACTCGCCAACTCCTGCCGCTTCGACGCCACGACCTCCGCCACTACTTCTTCGGTTGAGTTTGACGAAACCGTAGGAACATTGCCATCGTCTTCGCTAGTTCCTTCAAACTTATCATCGAGAAGTTCATGGCTATGACTACTAATGCAAGCGATTAGTGTCCGATTGCGACGATTCTTTACCGGAGAGAAACAAATACTCGGCAGAGTGATAGAGTTGGGGACTTGCCGAGATAATAACTGGTTGTTGAAGAAGGTTGAAGGGCGACAGAGTTGTCGGATAGTGGGGCTTCGGACTGGGGTGTGGGACGGGGGAGCTAGGGTCTTGAGCTGCATTTTGTAGCTGGAAATGGATGTGGAGAAATGTGGGCTCTGAGAGAGAGCGAGAGAGGAAATCGAGGTTGGAAAAGAGAGAGAGTAGACCCGAGCGGTTTATAAACAATGTGATTTTCATTTGAATGGAGGAGCCGTGTGAAAGGTTGGCGGCTCTGGTTTGGCTCCTCTCCTCTCGTGCAACAATGATAAAGGTGACGTTTGAATTTAAAGATGAATTAAGATAAATTGTGAATAATAATGATATGAATTATGAATAATAATAAATTTTATAAATTAAAATTATTAAATAATAATAAATAATAGTGATAAGAGTTAAAATAAGTTAGAAATACAAACGAAGCCTAACACTGCTGATCCTATGGCCACTTAATAATATTAGTTGTCCAACTACCTTCTCGCTCGCGCTCCCATGGATTCCATCTAACTGCAAGTATTGTCGAGGCTGCGAACTTGTGTGCACGTGCCAATCTGCAATTCTAAAGCCCCGTTTAGATATAATTGATATCACAATTTCATTATTTCATATAATTATTATAAATTTTTATATAAAATATAATAAATAATTTAATCTTTTTAAATTATAAAATAATAATAATATTAAAAAATAATATTCTAACATTATTTTATCTAATTTTTAACTTTTATTTCAATCCATCTCTTCTATTAGATCATTAAAGGTGAGTGTAATATTTGGTAATTAAAAAACTTTTGAGATGAATTACATGTTTATTTGAGTTGCATGGAATACAAAATGAGACATGTTTTTTGGGAATGCAATGTTGTGGCTGACATTCTTGCCAAGTAGGAGTTAGTGGTTCTAACATGGATTAGTCTGATGATCATTTGCTACCTAGTAATTTAAGAGGTTTTCTTCGTCTGGACATAATTAGTCTTTCTTATTTGCGAATGTCGTAAAAGTATTCGGATGTGTTCCTTTTTCTTGATTAATTATTTATCTAATTCTTTTATTGTATATGTTTTGCTTGAGGGATTTATTTGTTTTGTCTAGGGTTGGAGTCTTGGGTTTTGTTATGTAACTGGATGAAATTAAGTATTTTCATGTTTGGATTTGGTTTTGTTTGATGATAATCTATTCCTTGGTTTATGGCTATAACTATATTTTTTTTCTTTAAAAATAAGGGTTATCAATAAAATTAGAATATTTATTTAAAAAAAAAATCATCTCATTTTAACTCATTATTCAAACTTTCTCGTAATCATCTCCTCGGAGGCAGTAGGATCCACCACAGATCAAAGATGCTGACATGGCCAACCCACGGAAAAAAGTTTGATGGCCTGGCGAAATTTAGCAAGGCCACGGTGTCACATTCTATTGGACCGTTGCTTTAAATCTAACCGAAACTTCAACTAATTTTCAAACATCCTTCCTTGTTCGGATCGCCGTTGGTTAACCAACCAACGTAGTAAATATAAATAAGAATAAACAACAAAAGAAAAACGAGAAAAAGGAAAATAAAAATTTACTACCCGCTGGTCGTGGCCTTTGTATTGTTGCTGACCAATTTCGGAGCCGTCTCCCTCTCATCTATTTATCAGGATCAACTTTTTAAGTCACTACCAAACTTAGAAGCAAGAATATGCGGTAACCACTTTTCTTTCTGCAATTGCCAATGAGATGGAAGTCCTTTTGGACTCCGATCATGTTGTAGACTACCCGTCCTTCTTCAATTCTTGGTGACTATTTCTTCTTCTTGGGACTAAACCCCCAGGTGAAGCTGCCAAGGGCTTGAGACTTGACAGGGAGGAAGGGAAGACAGATTACAACATTCTCGCTTGGTTCAGCAAATCGGATCCCTTCTTTTCCGGAAAACAAGCTGACCCTATTATTAAGATAGATAAAATGTTCCATTGGGTAGTTTTAGATCTATTTGGCAATACAATTATTCTAACGTATTATTAGATTTTTTTTTTTTAAATATCATTTAAATATTAAATATTTTTCAATTTTAAATATTTAATTATTTCATATAATCATTATCTAATTATCACAACTTTCTCATACTCTTAAGACTACTTAATGGACCATTTTATCTTAAGTAATATAAAATTGTCCATTGGATAGTCACAGTCCGTTTGTCAACACAATTATTTTCAAGTATTTTTAAATATTTCCTTCAAAGTATCGTTTAAACATAAAATATTTTTCAATTTCAAATCTTAAAATTTTTCATTTAATCATTATAATTTTCTCAAACTTCTAAGCAAAAGATAAAAAACAATAATAGTTTTTCAAATTTCTAAAAAATTATATTCAAACATTTTTTAACTTTATAATATTCTTATTCAAATTTTTTCTCTATCATTTTTTAAAACTCAATAAAATATATTAAGTCAAGTTATTTCATAACTATTCATAAATATACTGAAATATTCTAAATATCAAAACCAACCTTAAAAATAGTTACGATAATGACTAGAGAAAAACTTATAACCGGTCAGTCTAATAACTATCAAATAACAACCCTCCAATATGAGAGTGACACGTAGACATTATAAGATACATTTCATGTGGCTGCACATCAGGGAATTTGAAATTCCCATTCATTCCCTCGCCTCCCTCTCGCACGGAGATAAGAATTTCTTCCCCTCCTCCAAAGCAAAGCCCCCTTCTCACACAGCCTTCTCCAGACCACAAACCTGCCTCTCGCGACAGTCCAAGAAGAATAACTGTGGTAGCTCGCCCTCTCGCATGGCTTGGTACCCCGAGCAAAGCCCCTCTCTCGCGACGGCGGCACTTCACCTTCCCCTGTGAAATTTCTGTCAATCCCTTGTAAAATTTCTGTCAATAGTCACCCTCTCATCTCTCTCGAAGCTGTGTTCCCGTTCACTTTCCTGATTTCACATTCTTTCTTCAATCTTCTATTCTCGCCACCAAGACTTTCACAACATTTCTTCAAGAATTCTATTTGCTTCAACTTGGTTATGCAATGCATTGATTTCTTCCCTTAAATTATTGCAAAAAAATAACAAGAAGATGCAAAAATTCATTAATGAACAATTAAACATTACCTTACTCTTTTATTTTGGAACCAACCCTCCACTTGTCTCGGCTTCAGTTTCAATTGCTCGGCTAGTAATTTTCTCATCTCTCTTTTGAATTACAGTGTTGCTGCTTAAATTTTTTCTGTTTTTCATCTACACTGTTGTTTGATATCTCTGGGTTTCCTTTTATTACAATTATAGTCTCTATGTAGTTTTCCTCTCTACGTTTCTTACAACGTTTGTCATCTACTTATTGTTTGATTTCTCTGGGTTTCCTTTCAAAACGATTTTGTGAAAACGTGTTCTGTATATTTTTAGGATTGGGTTCGGAAGATCTTGTTTTGGGATTATAAGTGAATTTTTAGTTTTGTTTTTGTGATAGCTCCATTCTCATTGCAATTTAAAAAATTGTTTCAGTATAACGAGTTTATTATAATTTTTGTGAAATAACTGATATGATAAAATGTTATTAGAGGGTCGTTGTAACACCCACATTCCCGTAGGTTAGGTGTGTCACGTATTTTTCATGAAAATAAACTCGGCAAGCGATTCTCTAATTTCATAATTGAAAAATAAACTGAAGTAATTTATTATGAAATAAAAGGTCTAATAAAAATTTCTTCCCAAAAATATTAAAGGAATAAACTGAATAAATTCGTCATAAAAGACACATTTTATTTTAAAAAGTCTGAACAAAACTAAAATGCTCCTTCTACTCCTGGCCTGCCTGCCTGCTCATAATCATCATCTTCACCTGGGTAATTAAAAACATGAAAATAAACTAAAATGAGTCGATGACTCAGTAAGAAATCTATCATAACGAAAACGTAATAAACATAAAATTTTCATAAGAACTTTCATGCTGAACTTAAAATTCATGACTAATCATGCTGATGCTTATGCTATGTATGACTAGTTTATCTGAACTAACTGACTGATTTATTTGACTTATCTGACTGGCCAACACACTTAACCCTGTGTGTAAGGTTGTGCACCAGCCCCACATCCCGCTGCAGCAAGGGGAACTGCTGATAGTATTCTAGCATACTATGGTGGACCACGACTGAGTTCGTGGCTTACACACCACCCTGAAACTGAACTGCATTGGTACCATGCATCTGAATGGTCATCTTATTAACTGATCTGAACTTATCTTACACTTGAAATTAAGATGGCTTACGTGTCTTATACACATGAGATGCATGACATATTACATATACAAATCATAATTTCTGAATTTAAACATGATGCGGAATGACATGATTGTATGCTATGCTGGATGACATGCTTGCATATGACATGAGCGGTTCATAAATAATGGCTATCGAAGAACTGTCTTGAATAATACATACATATAAGCTAACTGTGATGATCCTAATTTATGATCAAATTTACTTACCTCGATGCGTTTCTTCTTGAATAATACTTCGAAACTTGAGACCTATATTCAATAAATAACTATCACTAAATTGTTTGGAACTAAAATAAATGCTAATATTTTACTTAACTAAATTCGGAATTCTAAAAGATAGTCAAACAAATATTTGTTTAACACTAAAATCAATAATTCATAGTATTTAAATTACTTAAAATACTAATTTATAATTTAGTAGAATACTTGAGCTACTTTAAAATAATTCACAAAACTTAAATTCTTAAACTAAGTTTCATTTCTCAACATAATTATTAAATCTTATAAGAAACTTAATAAATTCCATTAAATTCTTAACATAGTAATTTTATTAAAATCTTACTAAATTGACAAAGGAAATATTAACTCAAATATTAGACTTAAAATTATACTTTAAAACATATTTCCAATTCTTTAAACATTTATTAAAAAGAACCTTTAGCTAAATATATTTATTTAATAAACTCAACTAGTAATCACTAAAACAATTATTGAAATAAAATGAGATCAAGTCTAACTTAAAATATAAGTTCAATTAAACATCATTATAATCTGTAAAAAGGTTAAAAACTCTGGCCCATAAATATAATACTGCAAGAGCCCAAACAACAGAACAGGCTCATCACACGCACGCACAAGGGCTTAGGGCCCAACGGCCCAAATAAGACCCACGGATTCCTTCAAGAATCCGAAAACATGTCTAACATGAAAATGAAAACAGAGAGTTGAGAGAGAAAGTGTCTGCGATGGAGGAGCTTACCGAGGGAGAGGGGCTAACTCGACGGCGGTTCTGGTGGCTGGGAGTGGTCGGCGGCGCGACTGGGGGTTCCTATGGTGGTGCGGCACCGAGTGAGAGAAAGAGAGAGAGAGAGTTTAGAGAGAGGAACTACTAAACCGAAACCAAAAGAGAGAGAAAGAGAGCTGTGGCGGCTGAGGCCTTACCGGAGAAATGAGTGGCTCGACGGGGGTTGAGGGTCGGCGGTTTCTGTGGCGTCGAGGAGAGGTTTGGCGCCTACTGAGATGGCTACCGAGGAGAAGGGCGATGGCACTGGTTCGGCAACAGGGGTTTATCGCAGCTCACAGGTTTGTCTTCTCATGTACGGGTAAGCACGTTTTATAATGGTAGATGATAGAGAATTAGAGAAACCCTAGAAGAGCATAGACGTGCACGTGCAAAAGAGTGGAGACGTGCAAGCATAGGAGATACTCGACAACAGAGTAGGATTTTCCACTAGGATGCTAGCGAAAATCACTGAGAAGTATACGGGTTAGGTGGTTTGAAGTTTTCAAACAGAGGCTAACAATGTGATGAGGTTCGGAGACTAGAATAAAAAAAATTTAAACTTTAAATTTCAAAACAAAAATCGTAGTGAACATAATCTGAAACACTTTAGAAATCCTTATTAAAACAAAACTCTAACAAATCATAAATAGCAGCAATAATAGAAAATATAGAGATAAATTAAATATAAATTCTGATAAAACTATACTCATAAAAATATAAATTCTAAAATAAAAGTTTACTAGGAAAAATTACTAATATACCCTAAAACCAAAACTAGTATGTCACAGTCGTTAATGCCTCAACATCAGATGGACCTCTGCAAAGCGGTTCTCTAATGACTACCTAACACAAAAATGGGAACAAGAAAAAAGCCCACGAAGATAGAATTCCCATCCGGATAAAAAGCACCGACATCCGAAAGACTCGGTGCAAGAGGGGCTTCATGATTATGGCCCAACATTGGGGCTGAGCAAAAATCCGACAATTCGACTTCGAATCCGACTCCGCTCCGGTTCCGACTTGTCAGAGTTGGAGTCGAAGTCATTGATGAACCGACTCCGACTCCGCTCCGATCCGACTCCGACTCCGCCTCCGACGTGGCCCTCTGACTCCGCCTCCGCCTCCGCCTCCACCTCCGCCTCCGATTTTATACATATTTTATAAAAAGATGTGTTTTTCTATATATTAATTATTTAAATTTTATATAACTATATCTTATATAGTTAGTTAAACTCAATAATATACTAGTTAAATAATATATTTATACTATAATATATAGCCTAAATTGACTAATAATAGTTTAGTATATGACTATATGTAAATATCATACTATATTACAAATTTACAATATTACTACCATGTAACACTAAATTACTAATGTATAAATATAATAGCATATAATACTAATGTATATATAATATACTATAAACACTAAGATGAATAATAACATCTACATGTAATATTGTAATACTAATGTATAAACACTAATCTATAAATTTATAATAATATATAATACTAATGTATAATAACTAAAGTATTATTCATATAAATTACTAATAGTCTAATAGTATTAATTACTATATATAAATTAGTAAACCACTTTAAGCCTATATATAAATTACTATATAAATTATTGTAGTATCAATTACTAATACTATATTACTATATGATACCATTAACTATATTGATATACTAGTATTAGACATTAGTGTACTAATACAATCAGTGATATAGTCAGTATAATATTTATACTAATACTATTATTAATTATATAGTTATACTAAATTAAAATCATTATAGCAAATACTAATATATAATTATGCTAATCACTATAACTAATACTAATACTAATATAGACTATAGTTATAACTTATAGTATTATAACTATACTAAATCACTATAACTTATACTAATATAGTTATACTAAAATTTAAATCACTATAAGTAATACTAATATAGTTATATTACTATAGGATACTATTAACTATAGCGATATACTAGTATTAGTATACTAATACTATTAGTGATATAGTTAGTATAATATTTATACTAATACTATTATATAATTATACTAAATTAAAATCATTATAGCAAATACTAATATATAGTTATTCTAATCACTATAACTAATTCTAATACTAATATAGACTATAGTTATAACTTGTAGTATTATAACTATAGTAAATCACTATAACTTATACTAATATATTATATAGTTATACTACATCACTATAACTTATACCAATATAGTTATACTAAATGACTATAACTATATATAGTATTAATATCACTTTTAGTATAATATATAGTATTAATAATAACTAATACTAATATATAATACTATTAGTATATTACATATATTTATATATATCAAGTATAAGATATTAGAGATTTAATATATATATTATATATATCAAGTATATTAGTGTATTACTAATATTTCGTATACGGTGCCCTTTTTTTTAATAGTCATATATAATAATATATATCATATATTCTTTTATGAATCTTCATATATATATATATATATATAATATAAAATAGATTCATATTAATTAGTAACTATACTACTATACAATACATAATTGATAATACGGTGCCGTTGGGGACCTAGGGTACTGAACTAATTAGGTCAGGTGCGGGTTCCTCGTTCCCGAATGAATCTCGAATCATCTTCAAAGTTCAAACTCGCGCAGCCCTCTCTCGTCGCTCCTCTCGCAGAGCCCCTTTCTCGAGCAGGCGCAGCCCTCTCTTGCTAGTCGCTGACTCGCCGCTCCTCTCGCAGAGCCCCTCTCTCGCGCATCCCTCCTCTCACGCAGATCCTGTTGCGTAGCTCCTCCCTCGTGCGGCCCTCTCGCGAAGGCCTTCCCTCGTGCAGCCCTCTCGCAGAGCCCCTCTCTCGCGCAGCCCTCCTCTCACGCAGATCCTCTCGCGCAGCTCCTCCCTCGCACGACCCTCTCGTGAAGCCCCTCCCTCGCACAGCCCTCTAGCAGAGACCTTATCTCGTTCAAGAAAAAATCCGACTCTGCTCCAACTCTGCTCCGACAAGTGGGAGTTGGAGTCAGAGCGGATTATGTACATCGCGGAGTCAGAGTCGGAGGTCGGATTCGACCTCTGACAAAGTCGGAGTCGGAGTCGGAGGTTGGGCCCTCTGACTCCGAAACAGTCGGTGCTCAGCCCTACCCAACACCAAGAGGGCCCTAGGCAGGCAATATACATGGAAAACATCGCCTGAAGTTGTTGATCTCCATAGATGAATATTCAATATTTTTTCATTTTATTTCAAAACCAAGTCGAAAATATTAAATTACATTTGAAATTGATTTTTTTTCAAATACACACATTTGTGCATAGAATCTTATTCACTTATACTTGTAATAAAATTAATAAATCCTATTTAGGAGCACTATATCACAAACAAAACAAAGGAATTAGTGATTTTATCAATAGTAAATAGAATAATGGCAAATCTTTAGTCCCAAATTTTTATAAATAATTTTATCTTATAAATTTAAAAGATTTATGATATCACGATTGTTTTTAGATGTAGGTTGTGAGCACAAGGCAAACAAGTTTCCTTGCAAAGACTTTTTTTTAAAATGAAAAATACTCTAGCCACAAATGGATTACACAAAAGTAATCATATAAATTGACGTAACTTCATCTAATCCGTTAAATTTATTTTACAATAAAAGTAATTTTATAATCTAACAAACCGCATCAAATCATGTCAGTTTGTGAGCTTATTTTTGTGTAATCCTTTATAACTAGAGTATTTCTCATATAATAATAATAATAATAATAATAATAATAATAATAAAAGTATTTGTATGGAAACTTGCCTGCCTAGTGCTCACAACCTAACGAATCAGATGAAAGCATATCAGTTTGTAGAATTATTTTTGTGTAATTCTTTTGTGGATGCAACAATACTCTTTTTTTATTATTACTCTACATGGGATGTTAGAGAAATGTTATTCTAAAGTCTTTATACCACACACTATGACATAATTTAATTTGAAAAATAAATTTTAAAATTTAAATCTTACAAATTAAATTTTACTATTTAAATTATGTGGATGTGATGTGAATGATGTGTGCCGTAGAATTCTTATAATAACATTAGACTTGGGATGTTAACTGAAAATGCACTCTCCCCTAGTATGTTTTTTTTTAAAGGCCAAGACAGCCTGCTTTATTAAAAAAAAAAAAACTCACTAAGGGGGAGGGAACCTAGGTATAACAAAGGATATCAGCCAACCAAAACATCATAAAAACATAAACTCCTAACATCGCAATGCTAGAAGACCTAACTTGTCAACCTTCAATATCCTTTTGAGTAGATGAGGAACATCATTGAATTGCAGCCACTTTCTAGATAGTCTCCCAAAAGCCATACACGCTAAATAATCCTTCCCTGCATTACATTCCCTATAAATGTGCCGAATCACAACTTGCATTTTAGAAAGAATTCATTGAATTTCCTTCCAATAATTTTCAAGATACCAAATACCACACCTTCATTTTTCCAACCAATTAACAATTAAAAGTGAATCCAATTCCACTTCAACCCTTTGAATTCTCAGCTCTCCACACTGCATCAAGCCATGAAAAAGTGCCAAAAGTTCTGCTGAGTCATTCATTCCCTGGTCTAAGCATTATGCAAAAGCCAATTTTAGTATCCTTTCATCATCCCTTATGACTCCACCCGCCCCCATACGACCCGGATATCCCAAACAACTGCCATCTACATTTAATTTAAACCACCCTGTAACAAGTTTTTGCCAATAGACAAGACGAATTTGCTTCTGTTTCAAAGGCTTCATTGGAATGGAAAAAGCCAGCAACACTTGGTCATCTCCAACCTGACATTTCTTTCCAGCTCTAATCCAAAGTCTCACCCAAGCAATTACTGCTTTTATCGACAACCATAGACTCAACTGAATTCATTTTACCTTCCATGCATGATTTGCATCTCTAAATCCAAAGAGACCAAGTTAAAATAACAAGTACAAGGCCAAGTAAATTACCTGTTTAAGAAGAATGGTTTGCCTGTCAGAACCAAAGTTCCATTTTATCTTTCCAAGATCAATTCGGAACAAATGGCATTCCGAGTTGCACTGAAGCACGATGCCATACTTCCTTTGCAATCGACCATGTAGCAAGGACATGATCATGATCCTCCAAGCTCCCCCTACACAACATTCACACTTGGAAACCATTGGAGTCCCCAGTGCACTCACACGGGCATCCACATTAAGGTAAAAATTCATTGCTTTCCAACAAGTAATCGAATATTTTTTTAGTAGAGTTGAATTCCACATCCAATCAGAACAAGATGATTTAGGGCCTCTAACACGTAAACACTCCCACGCAAACTTAGATGAAAAATCTCCATTGGCATCTAGCTTCCATATTAGCATATCCATACCTTCCTTATGATTGCCAAGACACTCCAGGATTTCTTCAAGTTTGTTATCACTCACCAAACTCCTTAACAAACCTACATCCCAACCATTATGAAGTCTACAATCTTGCACCCTCAACGTGGGATGATCAGTGATATTTAACTCATCCACAAGTGCTCCAGACTTCAACCAATTGTCTCGCCAAAATGAGACCTGCCCATCCCATATACGCCATGGTGTCAGTTCCAATGTGATATGTTGATCTTTTGGAACTGACGCCATAATACTTCGCCAAAAATGAGAACCTTTCTTAGAATCAACCAATGTGATATGTTGATCTTTAATGTACTTTGCTTTGACAAAATTAACCCATAAAGAGTTTTGTGTTAGCAAATTCTAGGCAAACTTCATAAACAAAGAAGATTGAACTTCCTCCAAGTTCCTCAAGCCGATGCCTTCCTCTTGAGTAGGTTTACAAAGCCTATGCTAGGCAACCCACTTGCGCTTCAGCTTACCATCCGAGGACCCCCAGAAGAAGCTACTCATGATCTGATTTAAAGAACCTAAAACAGCCTTAGGCGCTTGCACCACAGAAAGCAAATGGACTGGAATGCTAGCCACAACATGTCGTAGCAAAAGGACCTAGCACCAGAAAACAACATTTTCGCTTGCCAACCCCCCATGCCCCCTCTAATACGGCCCAACAATTCATCAATTGAGACACTCTCAAACGGCCAAAAAATAAAAGAGCCCCTAAATATTTCATAGGAAAAGAGCCTTCCAAAAAAGAAGTTAAACGCAATAATCGTTGTTGCCTACCAATATGAATATACTTAGAAAAAAATATGGAAGACTTATATTTACTCACCACCTGAACAGACCAATCCTCATATTGATTAAAAATGTCGCTGATCATTTTAAGAGAGGACCTCCCACCGTTAGCAAACACAATAACATCATCAACATACAATAAATGGGATATAAGAGGAGCACCTAGCGGATGTGAGAAAGGGGCAATTTTTCAAGATTCAAAATTATGCTTCAACAACCAAGAAAGCATCTTCTCCACCAAAATGAATAAATACGGTGATGAAGGATCCCCTTAGCGTAGACCACGACTACTAGGAAAAAAATATTTCGTCGTACCATTCATAACAACTGAGAACCATGGAGTTGAAATACACTACCGAAAAAGGTCATAGACCCACGGGGAAAAACCAAAAGATCCCATTACATGCAAAAGGAAGTCCCAATCAACCGGAATAGAAAACATGGCATCTTTCACCTCTTGTATTGAAGGGAGCTGTAGAAGCACACTGTTATCCTGCTCCAAGACAGCACTCTCAACATATGGAGAAAGGCCGGAAGATCTCTGCATGGTCTAACACAAAGGAAAGAACTAAAATACTCCACTGCACTAGAGTGAATTGATTCGGGGCTGTCTAAAATAGTGCCATCCCGCAATCACATTTCTTGTACAATTGGCTTCGACATAGCGGCAAAAGATTTAAAAAATTGGGCAGACGCCTCCCCCCTTCTCCATCCAATTAAGCTTCACCTTTTGAGAGAGTCTAGTTTCTTCCCTTTGTATCCACACAGTTAATTCTTCTTTCGCAATTAATAAAGCCGATTCCAACCTCACGTATAATATTAAAATCGCCAAGGCGTAACCATTGTGCATCTTGCATCATATCCTGTTGGAGTAAATTCCATAATTCCCTTCGTTCTAGATGATTACATTTCGCATAGACCACAAAAAAATAAATCCGTCGAGAATCAAATAAAATATCAACTGTAACATACTAGGCACTGGTATTCATAA
Organism: Juglans regia; assembly: GCF_001411555.2. Taxonomy (NCBI): domain Eukaryota; kingdom Viridiplantae; phylum Streptophyta; class Magnoliopsida; order Fagales; family Juglandaceae; genus Juglans; species Juglans regia. The sequence goes on from NC_049913.1 coordinate 5,753,420, forward strand.
TCGAAACCTGCATACCACCCCCCAAAGTAGCCATAGTTTACCTCCAATACTTTGATTCGAATAACAATTCTCAAACTTCAAGTTACTCTTTAAGACTTCCATCCTGGACTCACTAATAAAAGGCTCAGCCAACATAATAAAATTTAGATTCATCTTCCTTACTAACTTACATAACCTCCTCCGTGACGATCCCAGACCCTGGATATTCCAGAACAATGATGTACACATCATAAATTCAAACGAGAGGGTTTGCTAGGAACCCGAGTAGAACTTTGAAGAATTTTCTCACGCTTACCATCATTCTTATTCACTGGAGAATCCCTATCAGATGTACAAGCTTTTTCTTTACTCAAATGTTCTATAGCAACGCCTTCGGGATCTGACACACACCCATCAACTTGCACCTGCAACTGCACCTCTGCAATATTCCTCAGTCCCCTCTCAACAGCACCCACCATCACAGCATCCTCATTATGAGCATGAACATTTAAATCCAGCACAATATCAGAACCAGAAAACTGCACTGATTTAGTTGCTAAATTATCATCCTCAAACAAAGGATTCGACGAAACCATTCCTTCCAATACCCATCATTTATCTCTCTCTCTTCTACCTCAACCCTAACCACGACCTTTGTCTCCACCACAGTTAATGGCAAGCCTTCTCCATTCCCATCCTGGTGCAAAGAGACTCCTGCATGTTGATCAACAACATCTGTATTACTCAAACCCACCAAACCTCTTCCCATAATCCAAAATCATAGAATAATTATTCAGTCTCAAAACCTGATTCGCCATATTTTGATTGCCAACCACCTCTTGATTTTTTGACATCCAAAGTTGCATTTGTTTGTCTCCTTCTTTCTTTTTTCTGATACAAATCCTTCCTACCTTCATCCTTCGAGTGGCAAGTTTTTGAGTTATGTCCTTGAGCATTACATCTGCAACAAAATGCTGGCAAATTCTCATATTCAATCGCAACATACGAACTGGACTCTTGATGAGGAATGCCAATCCAGACCCCATGAAGAGGTTCTAGAGCCGCATTCATCTCGAGACACACTCGAGCCCCATCAGTTCTTATGGCACACCATGCTGAATTATCCCGACGCAAAAACCGACCAATGGGGCTTTGCATAGCAGATACCACTGGTTGAGACTCCAACCCCCAGCAACTGCGAATAACATCCAAAGTGACGCGTTGTCGTAAAAATTTAAGGACCATGGAAAACTTGAAAGGAATTGCAGATCGATCGATCGATCTCGTCCTTTGAAAATAAAAACACAATGCTCGCTAGCAATGACCTTAGCAAGATGAAGAGGAACATCAACCACATGAAGTGGCTAAGGAGACTGCACCACCATATCAACAAAGGTCCGCAGTCGCCTAGCCGACACTGAAGAGCCAAAAGGGCCCCCGGCGACAGCCATCGAGACGCACAACACACAAATCGAGGAAACCCTAGTAGAGCCAAAAAAAGAAACTCTACGTCACCCTTACCCTTGTATCAGTTCTTCTAGCTAATTTATGAATTTAATATGCTGTTGTTCTTGAATAAATGCCTACAAAAGAAAAAAAAAAAACGATATTTGACAAAAATTGCTTTGAATGGGTGTGCGTACGACTTGTGCCTTGGCCCCTAGGGCATCTGCTAAATCGAGAAAACTCTAGTAGAGCCAAAAAAAGAAACTCCATATCACCCTTACCCTTGTATCAGTTCTTCTAGCTAATTTATGAATTTAATATGCTGTTGTTCTTGAATAAATGCCTACAAAAGAAAAAAAAAATGATATTTGACAGAAATTGCTTTGAATGGGTGTGCGTACGACTTGTGCGTACGACTTGTGCCCTAGGGCATCTGCTTGTTCTCGGTCCTACTTCCCTTGTTCGTTGCCTTAGACTTTCTTCATAAAAATTGTTTTGGGTGCCCATTAAATTGGAATTTGCAAGATGCGTTTGCACGCAAGGACACCATCTCACCTGGCACCCGGCCCGACCGTTCATTTACTTATTATAAAATAATTGCAATCTTATAAGATTGTTGATCATGATCATAGAGCCAGAGTTCGATTGTTTTGCCATTTCTGAACGTAAATAAATTATATAGTTCGATCGTTGAAATCCTAAAAGATTTGGTGGCACTGAAATATGGGCGTGAGCTTGGTGTTATACTTTGCTAAAAGGCTACAATGATGGTCAACCTCAATGAAATAATCTGTTTTTGAGAGTGCTGACCATTGCTGGCTGGTCCGATGGGAGGTTCTCCCATTGTCAAGCTAAATACCTTAGTACTAAGGGAGTGGTTGGATCTAAATACTTTAATCTTTTTTTTTTCGTGAATTCCTAAGTATCAAGCTTTTCACAAGTTGGGGCTGATTAATTTATGGATTAGTCACTACGTACATGTTTTTTTTTTATTTTAATAAAATGGATGAGGGATTTCAAATCCAAATTTTTTATTTAGAGAGCCGAGTCGTATGCCATCAAGCCATCATACTCTTGACTAGTCACTACATGTTGTAATAACTTAAAACAATGCCACGGACCATCCAATTAGTTTTTCCCCATGTTTTATTGTGCTAATCAATCCATAATGTGTGTTGCATATACATGCAATTGTAAAAAAAATTTCTTTTTATTCGAGGATTCCTCAATTTGTTTTTATTGGTTCTTAGATAGTTCTTAATTCTCAAGAGTTCGGCTACTTAGAAATTGTTACGTAAACATCCGGCTTATTATGAAATTTCGAATAAGATTGCATTTTTAAACTTTACATCCTTTAAGAATTAGAAAATGATGGACCAAGTTCGACAAATAATTAAAGATTTTCCATTTAAAGATGATAAGATTTAAGTTGTAAACTTTTCAAGATAATAATATCATCACTTTTTAGTTATAAAAAAATAATTTGTTAGGTATTATTGTTTGATCGGGTTGGTCAAGATTTCTCTAGATTTTTAATATTTTTAAGTTTTCTCTTTATGTAGTTTTAATTAAAAATTAGAAATTAAATTTTCTCTTTATGTAGTTTTCTCTTAAGTTTTCCACATGGAGTAAAATGTTTAATTAAAAATTAAATAGAGTAAGTTAATTTTAAGGTACATAGAGTAATTTAACTATAAAAATAATATTTTAAACTTTATTTTTAATATAGACTTGAATGGGCACCACGTCCACGTTGAAATTATAGTAATCAAGCCAATGAATATCCCAAAGTAAGTAATAAGTATGATTAAATGAAGCTATAGATTTAGGTGTGATTTAAATAGTGAGTTGTGAGTTGTGATAATATGAATTGAAATAAAAGTTAAAAGTTAAATAAAATATTATTAAGATATTTTTTTTTAATATTATTATTGTTTTCAAATTTAAAAATATTGAATTATTTATTATATTTTATGTAAAAATTTTAAAAAAATTATAATGATGAGATAAAATAAGATAAGATAAAATAATTTTACTATCTTAAACGGGATCTTACTCAATTTGTAAAGAAAAATATTAAAAAATTAAAAAAATATATCAATACATTAATTAATTGTTACTTTTTAATTAATAAGTAAAAGAAAAAAATTAAAAAAAAATTAAATACATAAATAATCAAAATAAAGAAATAAAATAAAACAGCATAATAATATTATTCTTTCCAAATACCATCCATACCTACCCATTTTCAAAGAGAGTTTAAATGAAAAAGAGATTCTTAATTATTGTAATTACTCCGAGTTAGGACAAAAGGACAGCGCATAAATGAACTGAGACATCAAAGGAGCAATCCAACTTATAAATTTGTCAACGTGGCAGCCTACCTCAATTGTCAATGCTATCTTATTTCTTATGTTACCAACTTTTGGAATAGACTCTCTCTCTCTCTCTCTCTCTCTCTCATTGCTTTCAAGTAAGAATGGGTCTCCTGCTCCATTTTGACCGGCACAACTAATATTGGTTTCGCACGTTAGTAATTAGAGTAATGTGAGATATAATTATAAAATATGTAAATATTATGTAGTTATTTTAAAAGAAAATAAATTGTATTATTAAATTTTTTTTATATTTATTTATTTTTTTTAAATAATGATGTAATATTTATATACTCACAATTGTAACTATTATTTCTTTTAATAAAAATCACTACAAAGTCTCCGGGGCCGAAAGTTAAAATTGTCGTGTGTTTTTTTTCTTTGTTTGGGTGTGTGAAAGTCTTAGAACTCAATCAGAAGGAAATAAAATATATTATAAGAAAAAGTTAAATGAATTGAAGAAAGTCTTTCGACCCAATTCAAAAGAAAACTCAATCCACCGTCCATCCCTTTTCTTTTTATCGAGTAATTTGAAAGCATTATCACAAAAAATGAAAAAATACAAGAGCGCGCAACCTTGTATATTTCATAGAAAATATCATTTATATTTATATAAAAATACATATATTGATGTACCAGTTATTGATATTTTAAATTTATAAAATTAAAAATTAAAAATAAAAAAAATGATAAAATAAATATTATATAAAAAATTATAAATATACGTATCACTACTCATATTTTTTTTATACTTTTCATTTCATGGCGAGGCCCCTACGCAACCTTATTATTTTAAGAGAAAAACTATTTTATCTCTCCAAATGAACCGTTCAAATATACTGTTTAGATAATTTTTTTATTTAATAATTAAAAAATAATTTTAAATATATTAAAAAAATAAAAATAAAAACTTACGAAAGTGATTAGCGATCAATTTGAACGGTATTGCTCAAATGGCATATTAGCACCGCTCTTATGTCAAACACTCGTTAGAAACGAGGTTGATGCTTGAAAAAGTCCACACTTGCCAGCTAGTGGTTATCCATCTCCCCGTTTTCACACCCCCCGTCACCGTCAAAAGGCCCTTGAATAAAATAAAAAAGAGCACCAATTTTCGTCGTGAATGGACAGCAGCATGCCACGGCCACCATTCATTAGTCTTTTATCGGGCAGCCTAGCATTCTCAATGAAATTCTTCATCCCATTTTTTAAAATGCATTATTAAAATTTATTTTATTTTATTTTATTTTACTTGCTGAGTTTATAATATATTATATATCAATTTCTCTATTTATTTATTTTTTCATATCATTTAAATATTATATATTTTAATCTTTTTTATTATTTCAAATACGTTCTCTAATTATTAATGATATCTTTATATATTTTGATATTTACAATATCTCCTTATATACAATGTTATATAATTATGTCATATTTTAAATTAATCCAAATGTATAAGCTAAATCAAAATATAAATTAATTAAAAAAAAGATTATATAATGAAAATATTCTCAAAATATATTATGAAAATATTCAATCTCAATAATTATATAATATGTATAAAGAGAGTTGAATAAATGGGAAATTTAGCAAGAGGAGGGAAGATAAATTAATTAAAAATATTTACAATGATAAATAATGTTCTCCACTTCTAGAGATTTATCGTAGCAGAATGTAAATGTATATTTAAAATAGAAGATAAAGATTCAACAAAAGACATAAACGAATCCACTATCTGTTTTGCGTTAAGCAATAGATGGAGTAACTCCTGACATAGCAGTAAAAGCAAGATGTGTAGGCTGATCGATTCATCAAGTTCCTATTGAAATAGGATTCAGACAAGGAAAAGGATTTGCCATTTGTTGGTTATTAGGGGCATCCCGAAAATACTCGGGTCGAAATATGACTTTTAAATTAGTGGATGTTGTCAAAGGGAGTGGCGATGCCATACGTAAAAAGGAAGAGACTCATAGAATGACAGAGGCAAATAGAACTTTTACACATTTTCGTTAACCATGAATAGGATCTATATAGACACACATAGACCCATAGATCCATACATCTCGATCGGAAAAGAATCAATAGAAAAAAAAATGATTGATATATTTATCGAAATAAACGAAAGACGAAACAAAAATCACGTATCAATTAAACCCTTTTGGGGACCTGCTTAACAATAAAAAAGAGGAATCTCATATAAATACAATAAAAGGCATTTTTAAGAACATTTCTTTATATTTAAAAAAAAAATGTATGATAAATGGTCCATTAAAATTGCTCTAATTACGAGAGATCTTCGTTGATCTGTATTTGGGTGTGTTATCCATTAAAATATTCTAAAGAAATGGTTGAAATAGTGTATTCTTTTTAAAGAATAATTTTACTTAACATTTCACAGACTACACATCACATCTCTTTTAATTTCTCCTTTCGTTTTTCTATAATAAATATACGATTTATAGATGAAGAATCAAAAAAATTAATTAGTTTAATAAGAATAAAAAAAAGAATTTGCTAATTATTAAATAAAATTATATTTTTAAGTTAACTTAACGCCATCTCTATAATGTGAAAGTCGCTCTTTTTGTTTTTAATACGTAAGGAATCCAATTCAACGACTTTACACTCACAACTGTGTGCGCGTGTCTCTCTCTCTCTCTCTCTTCTCGGACGCCATAAGAGACCCGGCGAAACTGCATTGTCCGCACCTACAAAAGGCTGCTACCCCAACACACAGCGGGTGTACGCGTCTTCCTTTGTGAGTTTCCGTAGTTATTTATTTCGCTTTTCTCTCGGAATCGCGACTGTTTCCGGAAACGAAACGAAATCCGATTTGACGAAAAAGAATGGGGAGCTTGGGTGCGGTTCTGAAAAACCCCGATGACTTTTACCCGCTGCTGAAGCTGAAAATGGCGGCCAGGCATGCTGAGAAGCAGATCCCTCCGGAGCCACACTGGGCTTTCTGCTACACCATGCTTCACAAGGTCTCTCGCAGCTTCGCTCTCGTTATTCAGCAGCTCACCCCCGAACTTCGCAACGCCGTAAGCCCCCCCTTTCCCCAATTCATGTCTGATGTGTCTCGCTTATTGTTGATAATCTTGATTGAATCTGGTTTCGATACTCTTTTTCTTTTTTATTCTGTCGGTCACGTTTTGCATGTTTGAATTTGGGTGTCGGGATTGCAATCTCAGGCACGATATTCTTGCTCAAGAAATTAATGCACATTATTGGGAATTTTGAATGATTTGGATGGGATTATTCATGGATTTCGGATTTGCTATCTTCTAGTTAGATTGCCTTTTATATTACTTTCTAGAAATACATCACATTTTATGTCTCAGTTATACCTTTTGTTGTTTTGCAGGTATGCATATTTTATCTGGTTCTTCGAGCCCTTGATACTGTTGGTTTGTTCCTATTATCTATAACCTTAGATTTTCCATATGATTTCTCTTAATTAATATTTTGTCCGAGAAACTTAATTTAAGAACTATATCAAATTGTTAGCATCATGTTTTGTGTAAAATGCAAGCTTGATGCGCCCTTTATGAAAATTTGATTTTTTAAGAGACCACGCTTCATCTAGATGCAGGTAGCCCTAGTTATTTTCTGGTTGGTAACATTAGATTGTGAATGAATATTTAAACTCATGGTTGGGTTGACGGTGTAGAGCTGGAGGCTACCATTCGGGCACTTGCATCTTCTAAATAATACCTCGGTATCTGTCAAGTAGTTGTGAAGAATACAACTTCCTCTTAATGAGCTGGAGCCTCGTGGGTTTGCATTTACCGATTTAAATACTCTACTCTCTGTCAGAATTTGTTCGAGATGTTGGTGAATTTTTAAATTGGATTTATACATGATTTGCTTAGCCAAGTTCTAACTTTAGAATCTGAAGGCTGCATATGTTTAATAGCTACTCACTCTGGCAAACCGATACAATTTTCATAGTATTCTGCTTTAGATTCTTAAGTACTTTTATGGAAGATCGCTCTGATGTGCGTAATGCGGTGTATTTGGAACGAACATAGTGCCCGCAATTTTGAAGACTGTGAGAAAACGCTACCAGAGCTAAAAATATTTATGCGTAAATCTTTGTACGAATGGTCAACTGTCCACGGCACTTCTAGATTCTTCTATTGTAGATTTTCTAAACTCTTGTTCTCTTTCCCTAAGATTTGTGTCCTCCTATGTATACTTCCAGGTACTTGGGTGGCACCCTTTTGCACTTTTTTAACAAAATTCATTATCATTAATTACAAAAAAAATATAATGTTACGTAAATAAGCAATAAAAAAAGAGCAATGCTAGATACAGTCCCCATTTGGGGACTGCAATGCAAGCCTATGCAATTTTATCCTTAAATTTTTTTAAAATTACAAAATTATCCCTCCTAAAATGATGATCTTTCTCATTTAATAAAGTGCCTGCACATACAGTCCCAAAGTGGGGATTGCAAATAGAATTTCTCATAAAAAAAACAGTTGGTTTTGATTTGGCATTAATTTCAGATCTTATGGATTACTGGTTTCCTGCATCATTCTCGTTTTACCAACTTTGAGTGTTATGTATTATTATTGATCCACCCAACTGATCAACTTTTCCTTGATGGTTTGTTTACAGAGGATGATACAAGCATACAAACAGATGTTAAAGTGCCTATCCTTATAGCTTTTCATCGTCACATATATGATCGTGAGTGGCATTTTTCATGTGAGTTGTTTGAAATCTTGCGACCGTTCTCCTTTTTATTTTTCCTAGATTCTATATGCTGAAGAACTTATCATCCATTTCATTCTGTCATAAAAAAGATGTCCAATTTGGTAAATGTTTTAACACCATAGTTATCACATAATCCCTTCAGTAATTGCTTTCAGTGTTTGCAGGTAGCATTATTAAGTGGGTGATTCAAGCTATCGTTTTTTGTAGACCCCATTTTTTATCTTCAGTTCTATTGCTGTTAACCTCTTTGTGTTTGTGGTGTGTGTTACGTGTACACATATATTTGCAAGTTCTCGCGTTTGTGATTGAGATTCTTTAGTTGCTTTTCATGTGCTATCTTTTCTGAATCTTAATTATGTGTCAAATTCCCGATCTCAACTTCATGCTAGGTTTGTAAACTAAGAACTTGAGCTTTCTCATGTCAATCATTTTATCTATTACAAGATAAAAGCTCCATATTTATTCTATAAAAAATCCGTAGCCATGTTTTTTTAGGTATGCTTGTATGTTACTTATCCATTATTAACATGCAAAAGATGTCTGGCCGCTGATTTTTCTTCTTTTCTTCCGTTTAAAGGTGGTACAAAGGAGTACAAAGTTCTCATGGACGAATTTCATCATGTATCAACTGCTTTTCTTGAGCTTGGAAAGAGGTTACTTCTTCCTCTATGAATACTGAAATTATTTCTGTGGGTATGATAATGTTGCTTTTGTTTTTAATAATTCCTGTTACAGCTTTTCTATCCACGACTTGATTATAATCTGTATCATTGGCCCCCTTTTACAACTTTCGACCTGATTATAAGATAGAGCTTGTCTCTTATTTCTTTTAGGTAGTTTGTAACATGGCATACACGATCTACATGTTACCCTAGCAATTCCACTCTATCACTGAATGTACCCCAAGAAGTTAATGTGGCACACTGTAACTATGGTCCATGTTGTGCTGGCCCTTTTGTATGATTGTGCCCTTAGTCTGTGTATAATGAATAATTAACATGAGTTAATATCTATCGGGTATACTAAATTGTTTAAATATTTACAACATCTATGCGTATGTCACCTATGTTATACGAGTTCTTGCTTAACATTCTTTTAGTATATAACTCATAAAACTTGTTTCAATTCTGCAGTTATCAGGAGGCAATTGAAGATATTACCAAAAGAATGGGTGCAGGAATGGCAAAATTTATATGCAAGGAGGTTTGTTATTCACGCTCGTTTTGGAAAAGGGTTAACAGCTGCTTGAGATTTTCATATTTGTTTTAGAGTTTATGTCACTTTCATAAGTGAGGCTAAGTTGAAAATGGTTGGCTGGTGGAACTAATGGAACTGATGACAAAAATATTCTGCCATTATTATGACCTGCCTAAAGGCACGACTTAGCTCAACCCAACAAAGCTTTATATCAGACTTTGATTTTGTGTGTATGTTGGATATACCACCCCCTTCCAAATAAAAGAAGAAGAAGGACTAGGAGAATATAAACTGTACCTTCTTCTGAGATGCCCCAGCTCAAATCATTAAGCTACAAGTTACTAAGAGCACCTAATCTAGTCTTAGTATAATAATGATGCCCACTCTTCTTCACTAAGTTGGGGCTTATCCACTATGTCAGTTTCTTGTTATGTGAAACCCAATCTAGAATTTATTCTGACATCCGGCGGATAAATGTCCTCCATGTAGCAAGATTATATGTACTTTATGTGACGCAAATACATTTTTCCTCATCCTGCAGGTAGAGTCAATTGATGACTATGATGAATATTGCCACTATGTAGCAGGACTTGTTGGACTAGGTCTGTCCAAGCTTTTCCATGCCTCTGGGTCAGAAGATTTGGCTCCAGATCATCTTTCGAATTCAATGGGTTTATTTCTTCAGGTAATGCATTGATATTTGAAACAGCCAAAGCATTTTCACTCTAGATCCTTTTGCTTAGAAATTTGATAATGATTGTTCTACAATCACAGAAAACAAACATAATACGAGATTATCTGGAGGATATTAATGAGATACCAAAGTCTCGCATGTTTTGGCCTCGCGAGATCTGGAGTAAATACGTTAACAAACTTGAGGTGCACCTCTTGTCCATGCTTCTTCTCAATTCTATATTTATCAGTCTCTTTTTGCCTTCTCAAGATGTAAACGAATTTTGGGTAGGAATATGAAAATGCCTTGAAATTTTGTATTTCACTCATTTTATCGGGTTTTTCATTTTCTCATCGACAGTTTTTCATCTTTTCAATCCAGGACTTGAAATATGAGGAAAACTCTGAAAAGGCAGTGCAATGTTTGAATGACATGGTCAGCAATGCTTTGACACATGTGGAAGATTGCTTGAAATACATGGCTGCCTTACGTGATCTCTCGATATTCCGATTTTGTGCTATCCCCCAGGCATGGAATTCTTCTCAACAAACTCTGGCTTTTTTAGTATCGTTTTTTTAAAAGAGTAATAATCAACCAACTCAACTATTATTTTCTCGTGTCTGTTAATTTGACATATAAGTATGGATGTAGGTATTTATGCACACGTAACTTGCAAGCTATATGTTTTTCATTTTATATATCTACCCTGATCTGCTTATGGTACAAAATCCAAACAGTTCCTGATTTATGGTGTATGTGTCTTTAGATTTGTTTCATGTTTAAAAACTCCTAATAATTATGAAATGTTTCTGTGGAATATGACTTGCTACATTTGCCAGATCATGGCCATTGGAACACTGGCGTTGTGCTACAACAACATTGAAGTCTTCAGAGGTGTAGTTAAAATGAGGCGTGGTAAGTTAATTATTTATGGGCATTCCTTACGTCTGAATCTCATGGCATGTCAGACAACTAAAACTTTAATCAACATATGCGGTTATGTTGTATAGGTCTTACTGCCAAAGTCATCTACCGAACAAAAACGATGGCTGATGTATATGGTGCTTTCTTTGATTTTTCTTGTATGCTGAAGTCAAAGGTACAGTGCTTTTCTTAATAATTAACCAGATATATTTGCTTGCAACTAAATATTCTTCAGCTCATATATTGGAATCTTCTTTCATATCCGACACTTACAGAAAATTTTCATAAACCACATCGAATGTTTTGATCTGTCTACTTACTATACCACTAAATATGATGAGGATTTGTAAAACCAAGCTTCAACTCCTTAGTGTTTGTTACTGCATTTTCCTGAGTGTTGCTAAGAGTGCACTAACTTCTGTAGGTCAACAAGAATGACCCTAATGCAACAAAAACGTTGAGCAGGCTGGATGCGATACAGAAAATCTGCAGGAATTCTGGAGTCCTTAACAAAAGGTTGTCATGGTTCCTAGTTGTCTTATATGAGCTTCATAAATGCTTCATTAATGTTATTGTTGCTGTTGTTTTAATTATTTAAATCTGATAAAGATTTATGGATTTCATCAGAAAATCTTACGTCGTCAGGAGCGAGCCTAGATTAAATCCGACTCTTGTAAGTATCTTGCTTATTTATCAAGCTAATCTTGTTTCCAAAACTTGATGATTATCTATCTTTGTTTTGAACTACCCTCTCCTCCTCCCAAAAGATAAATGTTATTTAAGACATGGAATGATAATCTTTTGACCTAAAATGCAGGTTGTTATGCTGTTCATTATATTGTCCATCATTTTTGCATATCTCCTCTCTGCCAAACGACCAAATAATTGAGGTTCCACTAATGGTAAAAATTGATGATTTAGTTGACAATTAAAAGAAGTCCATTATTTTCCACTGCTCTCATTTTTCTTGTTTTTTGTTAATGCAGAACTTCTCGAGTTTCCTGCCGGCATGGCTGGCTATCAAGTGCATGCTTTGTTCCATTTCTGTTTGTAGTCAATATTTAAATGCTTTTTTCTTGTCCCGAAGGTTGTATGTATACCCACCATAAAGGTGCCAAATATGTAGTTTCCAACCTCTTGGAGGAAACTCTTTACCTGTTGGCAACTCTCGACTTGTTAAGACATCAAATGAGTTCCTCTTTCCACTTTTTCTTTAGACAAATATGTGGGATTGAGCAATGATTTTGAAGCTTTTTAAAGCAACACAAGAAATGTTATTACGTTCACGCGATTCTGTCATGAGAGGTTACTGGAATCTGGATTTTCTCATTCCGTGTCCTGACGACCAAATAGAGCATTGGACAATTGATATAGCTAGCTTTTACACCCTTTATTTTCACCCTCATATGCGATGTCTCCACTTTTTATGTTCTGCGGCTCCAGAAATTCAGAAAAAGAGATCTTCCAGTATTTAGTGGACCAAAATGGGAAAATAGAAGCAATACGAAACACGTCACATGTCAAAGTACAACCAAAAAATTGAATTAAGTTGACTGTGACGAGTCCAATTCTCCAAACCCAAGTAACGTCGTTCCCCATTTCAATGAAATTTATATGTAGTTCAGTTCCACCACGCATTGACAGCCATGACGATGGCGGAAACGAAACTGAACTAGAACCTCTCTCGAAGAAGCAGGAAACGTAAAGAGAGTTTTTCAAATCCACGAACCGAGCATGATCAATTTTGCCAGTTCAAGTAAACAGCCGACCGCGTGGCAGCTGCTACGATGTTTAGATCTTCTCTCCACAACCCAAATTCTGTAGCCTTGTAAAACAAGTTGATAATATTGAAATTTTTTTTTTTTTTTTTTCCTTCCATTCAATATTATTAATGCTATTCACTATTCAGGGTCCTCTGTTGTTGGAATATTATATATTTTCAAAATATTCTAGATATTTATTAAATAAATTAAAAAAAAAGTAAAACCACAAGTTCAGTGAAATCATAACAAGGCTAGCCGCTACATATGATATAAGATTTAAACTCAAATCTTGATTACAATTGGAGGGATAGTCCAACAAAGTGAAGTATAGAACAAAATACAGAATGAAAAGATTACTTCACTCATCATCAGCAAGACAACAAGTACTGACAAACAAAGAAAGAGGGAAATGCTTTTATATCAATAAAGAGACCCCCTGGAAAAGGGAGGGGGGGGTGTAGGTTCAGACAGCATCTATTTCACATCGAGATATGTAACAGTAGAAGTTCTTCTATTTGCAAGAACACAAGATCTGTTCCACCTTGGAGGCTGGAGCAAAACATACACACGTACAAAATCCTTCGGCTAAAGAAGCCAACTGAACACAAATGTTCAAAACACTTCACCCACCTTGCTTGCAAGAACACGTTCCCTTCTTTCAATGTATCCAAATGGAAACCAACCTGCTTTCCCTTTGCATTCCCCCTCGGCCCACCCATTGTTTGACACCTGTCAATAGGACAGCATATGATCGTTATGCTTGGACTGGATTCAGCAAAATACAGAACAGTGCACTTGCAGCACCATAAGGAAAGAAGGATTTACGATGGAACCCCGTCAAACAATCCTTTCCAATGAAAGTTCAGATATGCAATCTATAAATATGGTTTTGGCAGAACATGTAATAAGTAGGCCCAGTCAACATTTTTATAACCACCAAACAAAAACTAACTCAAATATAGTTATTTATCAATTATATTCTAATTTATAGTTGTCAAAGAAAATTATCATTAATCATCTCAAAATACAGTGTTAGAATAAATTATTCCAGAAAATATCTTAATCATCTACCAAGTTAGTAGATTGGTCCCTACTCAAATTGGTTGCGATCAGATTTGCATTCACCAACTTGGTTCTAATCATAAAACATGGGCCGGGCCGTTTACCAGCCAACATATAAAAAAGGAAAAAAAAAAAAAAGAATAGAGTTAGATTATAAGGATGTAACCTTGCGGACAACAACATAGTCCCCAACTGACAAATTGAGCTCCACGTCAGATTCACCTTGATACGGATGCACCACCTGCAAGAGAATGTCAGCACATACAATAAAAAGGCACGTTGGTAACTACTAGTGTTATTAAACTCAGCCTGCTACTTGAATAGTTATTTAATCAGATCAGATGTGGTAAAAATCCAGACAAACCCTCAAGATCCATCAGGGTTTTTGACTAACCAGTGAGACCCAGTATTATTTCCGTGAACTAACTGGGTTTGGTTTTTACCTAAAACTGCGTGTTTCTAAGAGATACATGCATCATTAACTGAACCAAAGCTTGCCTTGATAAACCATCAAAGAACACCAGTGTATATATCTACCATCTTCCATATTCAACCAAGTATTACTCATATTTCCAAAACCATATGTAGCATGAGATAAAAAAAATTATACAAAAACATTTCTCATTCAATATAAATTTCAATTTTTGGGAACTTAAAAGGGAGAGCATGCGAGTAGTTTATTTCAAGAATAGGCAGGAATCAACCACCTGCATTTTTTTTCATTATCCAAACGAAATTTTGCATTGTACTTAGAAAAGGAACCTATTTCTATAAATTAGTATTTTTATAATTTTTAATATATATTAATAATACAGAAAATGCAAAGAATCTTAAGATACACATACTCACAGACACGTAAATACATAGAATCAATCAAACATATATCTTTTTTTTATCAGTAGAATCAATTAAACATATATGCTCTTCACCTAAAAAAAAAAAAATCTTTGATATTTTATCTTGGTTTATTTTCTTAAAAGAAATAAATTAAAAATAATTCAGTTTTATTATTCATCAGCCAAAGTCACAGGCAGGAACGAGATATATTTTACTAACCTCCCCTAAAAAGTACAGGGAGTCCGTTGTTCCATTATTGCTCTGAGAAGCATATATGCCATTGACTTCTTCATACGACGGAGGTGGAGGCATGGTATTATCCATACTAGGACTAGGAGCTGCTTCAATCCGTTGTCGTTCAGAAATCATCTATTGATAAAATATAGTTGACAGTAAAAAATCACAAATTGATACAGAAAACTATTGAAGTCATCTTATGGTAAACTCGGCTGCAATAGTAAAGAGCATAATGGTTGAGGACATTGTGACATGATGGGATACCTCGCCTTCAAGCTGATCAAGTATCTGAAGTACTCTCTGATGATAAGTGCGTTCTGCTTCAACCTTCACAACATAGAAGGAAAAAAGACGGGAAATTTTTCAAATCTGATGTCCTAAAGTATATGGATTGATTAAACCTGTAAAAGAAATTGGACAGGAACTTTCACTACCATAGCAATAAGTCGCTGGAGAGTTAACCTCTGTTGTTGAGTTTCAACAGCAGCCATTGATGCAGCAGCTTCCTTCCCTAATATTGCCATGTTTGACTTCAGATCTTGTAGTTTTGCTTCAGCAGCTTCCAGTTTCATAACACTTTCACTATTGCCTGGTGTTTCTCTCACTTTTGCTTGTCGTTTCAAAACTTCAATAGCCTGTCTAGGTTAAACAGAAAGTGTTTTACTGGCTTGTATGAGGAAAACTAACAGCTCTAGTGAACTTATCAAGTCGATAGCTCCAAATTCCCAATAACCAAACCCCAGCAAGAAGCCATATTTAGTGATACCTGAGCCTCGGCTTCTTGTCGCATTCTATCATAACGCTGTGCAAGATGTCGAGCATCCTCCAATGGAGCTCCCATTACCATTGCTCGTAATGGCTCTGCAACCTAATAATCAAAACATTCAACAAAATACCAACAATATCAAAATGGCAATTATATAGGAGAAAAGTGAGGTATATCTAGAATCTGAAATCATAAGAATTATATTTAAAGTAATCAAAACCTAAAATAAGCCTTCCAACAATTATTAAGCTCAGATAAGGTAATATAAACTCGGAGTGAAGGACAAAAAAAAAATGTCATGTTCAGTACAATTATTTAATAGAAGACTATGGACTAGACAAATCACTTGGTTTCTGCTGTCAACTTAACATATACCACTTGTAATGCTTGTAAGTACCCTTTGATATTTGAAAGACCCAGTTTAAGACACTGCCTGAAAGACTAGATCATACCGTCAATTTTAGCTTCCCCCATCCCGCTCTCTCTACCTCACTCTTTGCCCCCAATCCTTTGGGCCCTCTTGAAATTTCCCATGTTCATAGGTTGCATCCAGTTGCACTCTTCACGAATTAACTCAGCAAAATGCTGGAGCACTTGGGATTATACAACTAACAGTCAGACCACTAGTTGTTCATCCAAGACAAGCACAACTTACTCTGTTGTATACAAATAAAATGAACCCCAAGGACATCTATGGAAATCAAGAGTTACTTAAAAAAAGGAATATATGTAAAAAGAGTAAAAATTGCAAGAATATAATCCATGCCACACAATCTCATTAAAGTAGCAGTTCATGAGAAGAACTTCTGCCATGAATTTGAGAGGTATAGGAAAAATATAATGCTCATGCAACCTCAAATTAGTGAATGTCATTTTCAGGTGCATTAAAATCTTGGTCAAACCTGTGTACCAAGAGCTTTCAACAGATTTCCACGTTCCTTCTCCATTTGAGCACGAGCACGCCCATAATTTAGTGCAGCTCTTGATAATGTACTACCACTGGTACATGTATTTTCCGCACCATATTTCCTGCTATCCTCTGAAAACTTTGTTCCTACACACAAGATGTGGTAGACAGCATATCCATGTTCAGTCCTCATATATCAAACTCTGTTTAAAGAAATTGGCATCAAAGCTTTCACCAATTCACCTATTTCAACTTGTTTGGAACCAGTGACAATATATCCTTCAACACCACGAACAATATCCCTTTGATAATGCTGAAAATTAAATGGTGAATCTTTGTAAGCCAAGGAAGAAAACAGGAGTTTTTAGCATAAATGCCTAATGAGCAAAAGATTAAAGATAGGCCAGGGGAGGGCAACACAAACCTTGCCAGCACGTGTTGATATGTAAAGCTTTTCAAGTTTCTGATGCTGCTGAAGTTCTGCCTCATCAGTAACTAAGCTGTCGGAACCTCCATATCCCCCAGCCCCAAACTGCTTGAGGACAGCCTAAAATAGACCTCAATGTAATTAACAATTAACACACATGTTACCATCAAATAAGAATGAATAAAATTATAGAAACTAAAGGATAAATTAAGAACACAAAATAATTAAGGCATGCATTCTAAAATATATATATATATATATATTTATATATGAAGCGGTGAGCAAAAAGATAGAACAAATGAAGTGGAGCATCAAATCCATGATCAAAGTCAAAGTACACTAGTGAACCTTTTTATTTTTTTCCTTACTTCATTAGTATGTTATGCACACACTTAGGCTGCGTTTGGATGTTGAGTTCTCTATAAATAGTAGTGAGTTGAGATGGTGAAGTGAATTCCATGGGGTCCACCTAAAATGTGTTTGGATGTTAAAATGAGTTTAGATGTATTATGAAAAGTTAACAAAAGTTGTGGGTCCCACGTGTAAAGAGGTGTTGAGTTGAAAAAGGTTGCGGGTTCCATGTGTAAAGAGGTTTTGAGTTGAGATGAGTTTAGTGATTTGAGAGTTGAGTGTTTGGATATTAGAAGAGATCTAAATCTAAACCGAACTCAGCTGAGCTAAGTGCAGTTAAGGAACCAAGCGAGCCCTTAGTGAGTCTTTAACCCACAATCTAGGGTCCACCCCGTTATTATGGGTAGGAGGGGAGAAGATGTGAGTGGGCTTAGTAGATGTGAAAGAAAGAAGTCTACAAGAACTGAACAAAAGCATGAAAAGCTTGCCTAGATTACCTGAAATGACTGAAATGCACATATATACAACACGCAATGAGAAACCATAAAATGCAAGTTAATTTTCTTGCAAGCCAAAATCAAACCCACAATCAAATCTGTAGCAACCCAAGGAAAGCCCAAGCCATACATGAGCTTATACTCCAAGAGTACTAGCCAATGTTACCATTGGAGCCCCTAAAGAAATTTTTTAATAAGTAGATCTTTTTGGAATCATTATAAACTGCAAGAGCTTCTTCCTCTAAGACAATGTGAGATCACCCATTAACAATCCTCTTGTACTCAATCTAGAATATTATAATGGGATCCCACATTGCCTAAGAGGGAGAGGGAATTGTGGGTTATAATGATTCCATCATACGCTAATTGGAACATTGACTAATCTCTTTGAAGTACAACTTTAGATGTATCTTGGGCTATCCTTGGGACCCTACAAAATCTTGTTCTCTATTTCCATTTCAAGTGTGTGCCTGAATATCTCATGGAATTGTGCACCATTGTGTTTGCTATATCATCTTATGGACAACCCTATCATGATAAATGAGGCTCACTATAGGTAATGACATACATCAACAGATGTTTCTAATGCCCTCATGAATTTCCTCCGCCTGAGTGAGGGTTTTTATTAATAAATGGAGGTGTCGCCCTCCTTTTCATTAAAATTAAAAAAAAATAAAAATAAAAAAAAGCCCTCACAAATGTTTTGATTTTGTAGAACTTTGTGCTTGTTTCATTATTATTGACATTTTTTGGGTGTTTTCTCTTGCATACATTATGCATACTTGGATTGGACCCTTGCACTTGTAATGTAATTGCTTTACTTATAAAGAAAAAAGGGACAGACATCAACAAACATGATAGGGAAATTTAATGGTAAACAAAACAGTAACATTATTTGCAGCAATAGCTCCTTTTTCTACATGGCCCGTAGAATTGTACCTTGGGCTGCTATGCAAAAAGAAATATCCCCATTCACCACCCATGGAAACACGCAATAAGTTTATCACCAAAGAGGAGCCAATTACTTCATGCCCTGACTTATAACAACATCAAGACATGAAGAAACTAATTTAATAATCTTTCTCTTCATCCTTCCAATAAAACCTTTATTTTCATTTATCAAATCAAACTACCGCATAAACAACAGGTTTCATTTCGTGTCCCCAAACATTGTGCTGATTACAGCTGGAAGAAAAAAAAAAGTTTCCACCAGCTCGTTCTTTGCAATTAAAAGATGACTTCTCCTGCATCGATCAGCGGCAATGGCGGCTTATGTGATTATGAAAAAATTCTAGATTTGGTGGGTTTCGTCGTTTCGATGTCACTTCCGAATTCAAAATACGATCTGGTAGATCCAATAATCGTTATTTTCGTACAGATATGGCCTAATCAGATAAATCAACCAAATATCAGCGGGGCTAGCTATTGGGTTATTGCCACATTCTAAAAGAATCCAAACTTATAAATAATTTCACTAAAACAATGTCTAAACTGATCAAAAAATAGAGTTTGGAAGAAAATCAAGTCAATGAAAAAGAAAACTATTCATATTTTTGGCATCAAAACGGATCTAATTCTATTTAACGGAAACGTCGAAATAGTAGAGGATCTGGTCCAATATTTTGGCCATAAAATTCAAATAGGGTTTGAGAGAGAGAGAGGAGAACCTGTTGTTGCCTAGCGACCTGTTCTCGGAGCTTGGTGGCTTGCTTTCTAATAGCCTCCATTCACCAGCGGACCGGATCCGAACCTGCGCAACCAGACTTTCGGTCTTCGAACAGAGGATTAGCAAACGGAGTTCCAAGGCAGTGAGAGGGAGAGGGGGCTTTCGATGTGTATTTGGATGGGACTTTGAACTTTTCGTACCTTCGTGCCGGGCACTGTCGAATTGGCTAAAAAATGGGGCGCAAAGCAAACTATTGGGGTTTTTTACAGTTAAATCTTCATATTTCTTATACGTTTCAAAGGTCTTAATTTATATTATTTATTTTATCTCCTTCACGTGTTACTAAGCTTATTAAATGTTCATAGACTGATTGGCATAAACCTCCGGCATCTAAAATGAAGGTCTTGTATTCAAAACTCTTTTTTTTTAAATGTATCAAAAAAGCTCATTAACAAATCGATACATTTGGAGGAGGTAAGTTTCGAACCTCAAACCT
Source organism: Juglans regia (assembly GCF_001411555.2). Classification (NCBI taxonomy): domain Eukaryota; kingdom Viridiplantae; phylum Streptophyta; class Magnoliopsida; order Fagales; family Juglandaceae; genus Juglans; species Juglans regia. The sequence continues at coordinate 5,773,748 of NC_049913.1, forward strand.
TCATTTTAGAGATTAGAAATTATATAAATCATTAAATCAGGACACAAACCTGGTATCAGGCTATATACTCATTAACAAGTTTAAAATATATATATGTGTTCAAAATAAAATTATTTCTAAAATTTTAAATTCTCTCTATTTTTTATATTTATATTTTTAACCTTATACCATTTAATAACCTTCATATTATGTTAGAAAAAATGTATTTCTAAGCTCGATTTTTACACACTCAACACATTGCTAATATAAAAACGTTCAACGTGAGAATTATTTTAATGTTGTTTTACGAACGAACAAAAACTTTCTAAAGATTTTAAATTTCGTAATTGTTTTTGGTAAGTTTTAAGGAAGAATCTCAAAACCAACGAATGCCCACAATTTATTGTCGTTGAAATAATTAATGCCACTACTTCTCGTGTTGGCTTAGCCAAAGGCACCTTGAATCATTAACATCCAAACCTTCCATTTTACGTCAATCTTTCTATTTCTTCGTGAAAAGTTGCTTTGACATGATGCATCTTTCTTTTTCTGTTTTTTTTTTTTTTTGTCTTTAGGCATTCGTAGCTAAAGGAAAACTAAACTAGTGTGTATATTGCCTATGAGCTTTGCTACACAACCTCCACCACACTCCACACTCCACTCTTTTTTAAATTTTTTAAATTTTTAATATTTTTTTAATATTTTTTTTGAGTTTATTCTTTTTAAATTATTTCAAATTTTTTATTCATTATTCATATTATAAATATTTAATAAAAGAAAAAAATAATAATAATTAAAAATAATATGGAGTGTGGAGGTTGTATGAATAGTAGGAGGTTGAGTAGATTTTTTGTATTGGCTATACTTAAAAAGCATCTATAAGTATACTGTTTATTATTGTTCATCTCAACAGTAATAAACAGTAAATCAGTTTTTTTTTTTTTTTTTTTCATATCCTATTACTATTCATCAATAATATGATGAACAATAATAAACCGTTAAGAGTTTTTTTTTTTTTTTTGTCCGTATGAATACCAATGTGCGACTTAATACCGCAATCGTGTGTAGGGAATGAGAGAGAGGAAGAAAGAAAAAATGGAAAAAAATGTTAATTTTTGAGTTTTAAATGAACAATAAAGAAACTGTTTTTTTTTTCTTCGCATGTTTTTTCCGCATATCTTATTACTGTTTATTATATCATACACTAAAAATCAATTTTAATTTATAAAATATTAATTTTTTATCATTAAATAAATGATAAAATTTTACTGTATATTTTTAAGAGAAAAAAATTATCTAATTAATTTGAATTTTTAATATAATTTAAATTTCATAATAAATGATGAACATAAATAAATAATAATTTTATTCTTATATATTAGACTATTTTAATATTCAAAATTACACTTTATTTTTTTCTTTAATTTGACAGATGTGGCAAACGTGCTTTTTTTTATCAATTAGAAAATCTTGCGCCATACAGGATTTTACACAAGTACCACTAATTTTAAAGTAACCAAGTTTGATCAAATGATAAAAATTTAAATACTGATTTAAATTAATTTAAAATAGATAATTAACATATAAATATCATATCATAAATAAATTATCAAATTTAATTTATAAAATACTAATATTTCATCATTAAATAAATGATCAAATTTTGTTAAATATTTTTAAAAAAGTATAACTATATAAATAATTAGAGTTTTAACATAATTTAAATATGATAATATTCTTAATTAACTAAAAAGAACTGCTACAACTAACGAAAAATTAGTCTGAAAATATGTATTGAATGTATATTTCATTTTTTTATTTTTATTTTCTTTTTTTCATATATTTTTTTAATCATCATAAATATTTTAAAAAAAATAAAAAAATTTACAACATCATTAAAAAAAGTTATAACTCCCTCAAAATCTATTACAACATCATTATATATATATAATATGTGTATATAAAAGTTATAACTCCCTCAAAATCTATTACAATATTTATTATCATCCCCAAATTGTCAAGACGTAATGATGTAACTCTTTTTTCCTTTAAAAATTATTGTTTTAAAGATTTGCAGAAAGATAATACAACTCTACTACATTAAAAAGCAAAAATACAAATAAATAAATTGCCTCCCAGAACATCCTCGACACCGTCGTCGACTTTTTCTTGGTTTTCTCGTTTTTTGAGAAACTATGTTTGGTTTTTTTTTTTTTGGTTAAGGAAAGATGCATCACAAGTTTCTTTTGATAGTTAAGGGCTGATATTGATTGAGAGATAGATTAAATAATTTTTTATGAAAGTTAAAAATTATATAAAATATTATTAGAATATTATTTTTTATTATTATTATTTTAGAATTTGAAAAAATTAAATTATTTATTATATTTTATGTAAAAATTTGATAAAATTCTAATAATGAGATTAAATAAGATAAAATGAAACACTCTCTAAATTCAAATGAGCTCTAAGAAGATTACGGTCAAAAATAACGATTTAGAGATAATTGCATTTGCAAATAAGATAGGAGTTTGAGAAATTACGTGTATTTTTCCTAAAACTAAATAGATGGACATAGAAAATGAGAAATAATATTTACAGTCTTAAGAGTGTGTAAATTCAGAATACTCATTTAAAAAAAAGGAAATAAAATTGAAACTCATATGAAAAATTAATTTTTTGATAGTAAACTTTAATTTTTTAAAAAAAGTTAAAAAAAGTAGGAGTGTACAAAAACCGGCCAAACCAGTCGTAACCGAGTCAAACTGGCCGTTGGAGTACGAAATCGGCAGAAATGGGCAAGGAATCGATTGGCCAGCAGTAGAGATATCCCAAAACCAACATCGGTCAATTCAGTTCTAGTTCAAACCTGTTTTAAACTGCCAAACCAGTTGATCGAATATATATTTTTTATATTTATCTAATGTAAAACGACGTCATTTCACTTAAATTTAAGTGAAATAGCGTCGTTTTACAAATAACAGATGCAAATATATATAAGTGAAATGAAATCGTTTGATATTACGTTTTACATGTAAAAAAATATATAAGTCAAATGATGTCGTTTTAAACCAAAATGCGTCGTTTGATTTTACCTCGTCTCATTCCTCAATTCTTCTTCTTCCATGATTTCTCTCATTCTCTCTCTCCTCTCTCATACTACAATGCTTTATGTTTCTTCTCTCTCATATGAACATATCAACCACCGAGAACCAATTGAGAATTGTCAGAGAATCGTTGGAATTGATACAGTCGATATTTCTCCTCCTCATTGGCTAGTCCGGTCAGTTCTTCTATGAAACTGACCTTCATTGATAAGCAGCGATTTTTGTCAAAAACCTTAACCCCTACTAAAAGGGCACTATATAGCGTTACTATAAGAAAGAAAACAAAATACTCAAAAACGCATCAATGTAATATAGATCCATAATAAATTGCGTAGCGTTTAGCACATGAATTTGGTTTTGGTGGCAATACTTGTGAAGATGAATGTTAGATATAGTCGTAAAATATAAAAATATAACAAAATTCTTTTGAATAAGAGTGAAATAAAAAAAAAAATCATATAACTTTTATATTTATTTATTATTTTAAAAAATATTATGTGATATTTCTGCACTTTATAATTATAATATTATTTATGATGGTTGATTGCGTGCCTTTATTTTCATTTTGTGGGGCTTTAATTAGGTTGATATGCGGTGCACTTACGACTTCATTCCAAGTCTCTGACCACGAAATTATTGCTTATGGAGACCGTAATGTCTTTTCTCAGGCACAAGATCGGAATTTGAACACGATTTAACTTTGAAAGGTGCATAAGGTATAACCATGAGTGTTCCATGACGTGCTTTTTCCATCACATTGCACTGATCAGTAGAGTATATTATTTGGGTGGCTACAAGCTTAAATCAGTCCTTGATCTCGTATACTTATCTATCAATGCAAGTTATAAAAACAACCTACCGTTTGTCTCAAATGGCGGATACAATCCGCTTTAAGAACTATTTTTTAAATTTGTTTATTTGATTTTTTAGAACGAGAGATATATTTTATGTTCAAAACTCTCACTATGTAAAAAATATTACTTTTCATTATAAAATATTTATAATTTGTGGTTTTTCATGATTTGAAACTTTGATAGTGAAAAAACAATGGTATAACTGGTCTGATCCGGTCTTGGAGGGCACAAGTCAAAAATTTTAATTCATCATTTTTATCGAATCGGATCATTAGCTATCAATTTTCTTTTTTCTTTTTTTGATAAAAAAATCAATACAAAAATTAATTAAATCAATAAAATTAAAATTAAATGATATCTTTAATATTTTATACATGGTTAATAAATATTAAATAATTTCATTGTATATATGGTCAATCGTAACCCATTTAATGAAAATTACATAATTAACTTATATAACTACTATATAAAATAATATAATATATATACATTTGGTCAATCTTGGCCCGGTCTAAAAAAATACACCCCGAAACCGACAAATAAGACTAGTGATCCGATTTTGTCCGGTTAATTTTTTTGCTCTGAATCTATAGTCTTAGTGCATGTTTGAGATTGTAGTAAGAAATATAATTTATAACTTTAAAATTCAATAGCTAATAACTTAAGTAATAAGTTACAGTATTAAAAAGTTATTTACTCTTTAGTAACTATATGTTTAAAGCATATTTAAACATGTTACGTTTGTTTGGAAACAAATTAAAAAAATAATTTATGATGTAGAAATTATAATTATTTGAATTTTTAAAAACTATGATCATATCCTTAGAAATTGTAATTATTTAAAAATTATATGGGTATTTTTGTCAATTAATAGACTTTTTAAAACTCAAATTACCTTATACATTATCCGAAAAAGTACGTTTTAGGAAAAATATCAAACATATTTTTTAGTTTATTGGAGATTAACTCAAATATTAAAAGTGCTTTAATATGTAACTCCAAACAACTTAACTTTTGTATTAAAGAACTTTTAAAACTATTTAAGTATTGTTAAGACTTCTATTGCAATAACAATTATAGACATAAGCCTCACATTTATACATACCACTTAAAAATATATGATTTTATCATTTTATTATCATATTTAATAAAATATGAAATATGAAATACGAGGATAAAAAAATAAAATCACATATTTTTTAAATAGTGTATAGAGTATGATGCTTCTATGGAGGATGACTCCTATTGCAATCTCAAACATGCCCTTATAGCCCTAGATTGAACAGTTACTTTCCCGAACAAAAATGATAGATTATATGGATTAAGCTGTAATGACAATTCATAACTTTAACCTTTGTGAATTATTGTACAAATGAAAACTTTATCGATTGATTTGGAAAGGACGGAAAAGAAAATCAAAATGCAAGGCCACAAGTCTACAATAGAGAGAGAGAGAAAAAAAAAGTAATATTAGATATAATCATCAAATATGGAAGCGTCACATATTTATTTAAAAAAAATAGATTTATTATTAAAAAATTAATTTTTTTATATAAATTTCATATTTATTCATTTTTTCAAGAGGATACTTGCACGTTTTTGCACGTTTTATGATTTCAAATATCATTTAAAAAAAAAATTCTAAATTTCAAAGTTGAAAAAAACATAGAAAATAATATGTTTATCGAGAAGTTCTATCTAAAGTGTTGCTACACAACCTCCACCACACTCCACACTCCACACTTTTTTAAATTTTTTAAATTTTTAATATTTTTTTAAAATTTTTTTTGAGTTTATTCTTTTTAAATTATTTCAAATTTTTTATTCATTATTCATATAATAAATATTTAATAAAAGAAAAAAATAATAAAAATTAAAAATAATGTGGAGTGTGGAGGTTGTGTGAATAGTAGGAGGTTGAGTAGATTTTTTGTTATCGAATTGTGGTTTTTGTTTTAGTTTTTTTTTTTTTTATCCAAGGATAGGATTCTTGGTTTTTTTAACATAAATCAATATGTTGTCAATTGAATTAAAAGATATTAACTTTTTTTTTTACTTAATAATTTAAAAAATATTTTTTAATAAATTTATGAATTTTTTAAAAAAATATTTATAAAAAAAAAGGTAAAGTGCACTGTAGGAAAAAAAAAAAAAAAGATAGAAGTTAGACGTATCAGCGTCCAAAAAAACATACTGATTCAAATTTCAATGAACCCGCTGTAGAGTATCGTAACACAGTATCATTTCCCCGATTGTAAAAGTACGGGCAGCCGAACATAGGGAAAACAGATTTACGAATCCGGCATATCGGACGAGAGGGAAGTGAGCTCACCACCATGTATTGTCGGAAATAACAGTCAACCCTCCCCGGTCTGCCCTCGCAAGACATGACATCGAAAAGGACCAACGCAATCCATTATCCCTCCCACTCTCTCTCAGAGTCAAGAGTCCACTACTCTCGTGATTTCACCTAACAATGAAAAGAAAGTGCATACATGTATCACTATATATCTATGGCGCAGAAATGCATTATTGGTGTAAATGCTAGTATCAGTAGTGGAGCAAATCACTATGGTCCCCACGCACATAAGAATTTCATCATTTTTGGAATCCCCACCTTCATAGGTTGCAAGAATTACAAGAATCACAAACAAACAGTGTCTTTTTCAGTTCAGGTTCCTCATGAGTCATGGCTTCTACTTGGATTTATGGTATCATTTTCCTTGTTCTTGCTATGCAACAGTCTTTCCTATTTCTAGCTCTTGCTTCAAGCAATGTGAGTCTGCGTTTTCTTTGTATGCGTTCTGCTCTGTTTCTTCCTTGATTTGGCTTTCTTGATCAACTTGTTTCGTGGGTTTGTGTTTTTCTCTGGTCTTGGCAGATTCACATTGTGTATATGGGGGAGAGACAGCATGACGAACCGGAACTCGTTCAGGACTCGCACCATGAAATCCTGTCAAATATAATTGGAAGGTTTGAGTTCTAACTCCTTTGTTCAGCATTCACTCTGTTTTTTTAGACGACAAAATTTCAATCGCGTATTAAGTAAAGTAAAAACGGCTATAAGATAATTTGCGTGATCTTACAGCTATTATCTTTAATTTTTGATAACCTTTCGTTGTTTCAAATCTCTTTATCAGCATGCTTTTTTATGCTCTCTAAAATTTGTTCTAAGTTGCAAAACCCAATCTATGTTCTCACATGGGAACGTTATGTCTGGCCTCGTTTTTAATTATTGTTTCCTAGTAGTTCCTACAGTTTTGCGTGCATCAAATGCATTTTCACCATGTTGTTGCTGGGTGAAGGCACGGGACTGTGGCCTAATTATGATAATAAGGAAAAAGTAAGAGTTTGAGATATCAATTTGACAGCAGTGAAGCTGCCAAGGAGTCGATTCTGTACAGCTACAAGTATGGGTTTTCGGGGTTTGCTGCAGCCTTAACTGAGTCTCAAGCCAAGCAAATTGCAGGTGTTTCAATGTTGGTGATTTGTAAAAACTGGTTTCTTACCTGCAGTTGTTATTCTCCTCTCTCATAATACAATGCAGATTTCCCAGGAGTTATTCGAGTAGTTCGAAACCGAGTTCTTAGCTTGCAAACAACTAGAAGTTGGGACTTTCTCCAAGTAAAGAGCCAAATTGTGAATGGGATTACTTCAATGAGTCAATCGGGAAACGGGTCCATTATTGGTGTCATGGACACTGGTTAGCGTGGAAAAGCTGCATTTGCTTTATTTTACCGGGATAGGTTCTAATTATGCTGCTTTTTGTTGAACAGGAATCTGGCCCGAGTCTGCAAGCTTCAAAGATGAGGGAATGGAAAATGCTCCGCCTCGTTGGAAAGGCATATGTCAACAAGGAGAGAAGTTCAATAGCTCCCACTGTAATAGGTTAATTTACTTCATGCTACACTAACTTATATTTTTAATCAAATTGTTCTCATATGAGAGAACCAATAGTTTGGTTCCATATAATAGTGAAAAGAAAATCAAATTTGGCAAGATCACGGTAAAGGTTATTCTAGCCATTAAAGTGATCAATGACAATGGAGTTTGGAGTAATGACTTTGTCTATTTTAGTTGATGAAACTATGCCACAACCTTCTCAGCATGCCATTAACTTTTGTACTTTGAACTCCAGAGTTAATGGAATGGAAGTTTTTACTCTTGAAAGTCCCACATTTGAGTCCAAGAATATGCAGTGCAACAAAGAAGCACCAATCTGTTTTCCATCCTTTTTTTTTCCCTTTCAATGCATCCCTGCGAGTTTGAGGCCTCTTATATTTGATTGTAGCATTAAACACTTACTGCCGTGGGACTTTGTGCAGAAAAATTATTGGTGCACGATGGTATGTCAAAGGATACGAAGCTGAGTTTGGAAAGATGAATACAAGTGATGGGGTTGAATACTTATCTCCCCGAGATGCTTCAGGACATGGTACTCACACATCATCTACTGCTGCCGGGGCTCCGGTACAAAATGCGAGTTTTATGGGATTAGCTCAAGGAGTGGCAAGAGGTGGTGCTCCATTTGCTTGGTTAGCTGTTTACAAAGTTTGCTGGGCTACTGGTGGCTGCAGCTCAGCTGACATTCTAGCCGCATTTGACGATGCAATTTTTGATGGTGTAGATGTGCTTTCAGTATCTCTTGGCTCACCACCTCCACTTGATACATATATTGATGATGTCTTGTCCATTGGTTCCTACCATGCCGTAACTAAAGGAATTTCTGTTGTCTGTTCCGCTGGGAATTCTGGTCCTTACTCTCAGTCTGTCATAAATACAGCTCCATGGGTCATAACTGTGGCAGCAAGTACCATCGATAGAGCTTTCCCCACTGTCATCACTTTAGGAAACAATCAAACTTTTGTGGTACTTCTTAACTTCCTTTCCAGCCATGAATGATTGTAATTTACTCATATTGGGATGAGATAAACAAATTTTCAATGAAATCTTACTGCATTAAAGTAACTATAAGTACCTAATCGAACAAAGAATCAACATATAAAGATATATTGTCGACTGTCGTTCAGTATTATGCCCGTGTCACCGAAAGAAACTTGAGGAATTCATTTATTTTAATCTTATGACTACAACAATATTATTCCTTTAAAGCCAGCCTATCAAGGGAAATACACTATAATTTGGTTAATTCAACTTGTTATTTCTGATAAGTAGTTTTGAGTACATCCATTATGAAGTTGCATGGAGAGCCTGAACCCCTGGAACTGTTTGTTCTTGTTCTTGTTTTTTTTTCCTGGTCGAACCATGCCTAAAGAGCCTTGATTGAAACTTCACATTTATAATGAACTACTAGCTAGTTACCAAAATTGATACTTTCCTCTTTTAAATTATATATAGACCTAGGAGTAATTTTATTTTCTCAAACAGGGTCAGGCTTTCTATACAGGGGAGGATATGAACGAATTTCACCCTATTGTGAATGGACAAGATATAGCAGCTGATGATTCAGATGAAGACAGAGCAAAGTATAATGCCTTGCTTTTTGCATCTTGTTGCAAGAACTCTGAGTGAAACCTCTACTCTATGTTACAATATTCAAATTCTAATGGCAGTTACTTTTAGCAGGAGCTGTGTTTCAGGAACCCTAAATGCCACTTTAGCAAGAGGAAAAGTAGTTCTTTGCTTTGCAACTCGATCACAAAGTTCAGCTATTGTTGCAACCAGTGCTGTACTTGATGTTCAGGGAGCTGGTGTCATCTTTGCCCAGTTTCCCACAAAGGATGTCACTTTAACCTGGGGTATTCCTTGTGTCCAAATAGACTTTGCAATTGGCACATCTCTACTCACGTACATGGATATGACCAGGTAATTTGAGAGAGCATGCTGAATCCATGGTGTGAAAGTGAAAATAAACCAATTTTTTGACATGTCTGCTGTGTCCCTTTTTCTTTAACTGTCTTCCTTCCTTTCCTACGTCAATGATGATGAGATGATTTGTCCAGTGTCAAGGCACCAATAATTTCTATGTAAAATTCTATGGTAGGTTATTCCAAGTGGATAAGATGGCCACTGATGTCGCTTATTGTTTTGACATCCTTCTTAATACTATGTTGTGGCCATTGTTCTTGGAATATTGATCTGCAACTTCCAATAGGGCTATGGGATGGCTAATAAAATCCTCTCCCCAATGCCTAGAACGAGATTGGAATTTAGGAGGGCAGATAATAACTTCGTCAGTTCTTGATTTGTGTCAAAAGTGTCTTATTTTTTGTCACAAAGCTTGTACTAATCAATGGCCTATAATAATCCTCTTTGTTTCCTAACAACATAGGCATATTGGATGATCTCTATGAATTCTGCTTCTAAGCCTTTTGGTTGTGTCAACATATAAATCATTAACAAAGAGTCCAACTGCATTGTCCTCAACTTTTGTCTCTCTAAAGAGCAACAGAAAGAAAAACATCATTTGAAAACTGTCTGATTTAAAATTTCCTGAGGAGATGTTTATTCAACAGAAATCCTATAGTCAAGTTTAGCCCAACAGAGACAGCTGTGGGACAACAGATTTCCCCAGAAGTGGCATTCTTCTCCTCTCGAGGACCTAGTTCCTTGTCTCCATCTGTATTGAAGGTACTCACTACTTCACAAAGTTAATACTTATATGATTCTTGCAGTTGATGTATTTGAGTGTGTGGCTGCAGCCTGATATTGCTGCTCCTGGAGTTAATATTCTGGCCTCCTGGTCCCCTGCTTATTCCCCCTTTCAATCAGATATGACCCAAAAACACCTCCCTCCGCTGGACTTCAGTATTGATTCAGGAACTTCCATGTCTTGTCCCCATATATCTGGCATTGTGGCCCTTCTAAAAGCTATCCACCGAACATGGAGCCCTGCTGCAATCAAGTCTGCGCTGGTTTCTACAGGTTGACAAAAAAAATTATTTCCTCAAAACATTCATGTGCACAACTGATCCTCTGTCTCTTGTGCAGCTTCTTTGAAAGATGAATATGGTCAATGCACAGTTGCTGAAGGAGCTCCCCATAAGCAGGCTGACCCATTTGACTATGGAGGTGGTCATGTTGATCCTAACAAAGCCATAGCTCCTGGTCTCATATATGACATGGGGTCCTCAGACTATTTCCATTTTCTTTGTTCCATGGGATACAATCATACTACCATCAGTTCGATGACTAGGTCTAGCAGACGTTGCAATAAGTCAGCCAACTTCCTTGTAAATCTTAATCTGCCTTCTATTACCATTCCTGAGCTGAAGAATAACTTAACTGTGTCGAGAAAGGTAACAAATGTGGGTCCGGCTAATTCTATTTACACTGCTTTTGTTGAAGCACCAGCTGGAACTGAAGTGATAGTTAAGCCATCAATTTTAAGGTTTAACTCTACAACAAGGAATCTGAAGTTCAAGGTGATTTTCTGTTCCACGCTAAGAGTTCAAGGAAGATACTCGTTTGGGAATCTGTTTTGGTTAGATGGTTTCCATGTAGTTAGAATACCGTTGACAGTGCGGACTGTCATTGATAATTTTTATGCACAAACATGATGTTGTTGTAATCAACTGTATCAATAAATTATCATCAACATTTACATTCTGTTGCTTCGCTCCTGTTAGCTTGGAATCATCTCACAAAACACGTTCATGAATCATTAGGAGAGAGATATTGTAACGTCTCAATGGAATGTCAAAATCACATGACCTATACTTCAAAAGGACTGTTAATGATATAATTGGAGTTCTATTAGAACCTTATAAAGAACAAGAACTTCTACTTTTCAAGCAACGTGGGATCTTATACACCACCTACCCTTATCTTTATCATATGGGGTGTCACAATCTTTTCTCTTAAATTTCCGACGTCCTCATCGGGCCAATCCATCGTAGGTGGCACGGTTCAAGTCCCACATTTTTTGTTGAAAAAAGTTTTGATACCATTTGTAATGCTTCAATGAAAAGTCCAAATCACATGACCTATATTCCAAAATGACTAGTCAATGATACAATTGAAGCCTTATTGAAACCATATAAAGAGCAATAACTTCTCTTTCCCAAACAATGCTAGATCTTATACACTATCTACTCTTAATCTTATCATATGGGATATCACAAATATCTAGAGAAGTGAAAATAATAAGATTTACTGTTTTCAAACTCCAAAAATAATGCTACACCAAGTAAAAAGGATGTATAATCTAGCAACTACTGGACAATTACACCCTGCACTCCTGAAAGTACCACCCTTTTTGTAATATGTATCATAAACTCTCTCAAAATTGGCAATGGCACTTTGAATGATCAATTTCCACCGAATTATATCATAAAAACCAGAATACCCTCTAATTATCATAAAGGAAGAAACTGAAAACTCCGGCTCATTTCAAAATGAGTTCGTTGCCATTCAAATGAATTTGCCTTGAAAGTGTTCGCATCAAAAGTCAGGTCAAAGGTCACCCTGTGGAATTGGGAGGCAAATGCTTCATCCACAATGAAGTGATTTCACCATGATTCTATTAGGCAATTGCGCCGAATGAGTTTGCAACTAAAGTGGTTGACTTCAATGACTAAATCATTAAACAGACATGATTACAAATTGGTTACTGACCAACTGGGTTTACTTTTGAAATGGTTTCCCTTGGAGGGGTAAAAAAGAAAATAAAAAGCTATTCCCATCCAAGGATCATCATGGCCACAGCCCCGGCTAAGGAACTCATTCAAGCTTTGGAAGCCACTAAAAAAATTTTCATTTAGAGCCAAATTGAAAGGGAAGCCCTTCCTATAATCGATGGCTTTTGAAACGAGAGTTTTGGCTTACTTTCAAAGCGAACTCGTATTGGTTGTCAGGCCAGGTGATGCAAATATTTAAAAAGAGTAACGATAGAGATAAGTTATTATAGTAGTACATATTTTGCATTCACTGTATGACTGTTTCTAGTTGATTATTCCCAATACTCATTTGGAGAGATGTGTGGTCTAGATGATGTCACATCATGTGTGTAAAATAGATGCTCCCAATAATGACTTCTATCTATATTTATTCGTTTAAAAATCTAAGTCAATACCGGTCTAAGAGCACACTAGTAGTAGACTCAATTTAGTCAAATTTTGGCTAAAATTTAGTTAGGTTGCACAAAAATTCACTATAATGGATTTAATAAATGAATAGTAATTTTAGCTTAATATTTATTCACTAGCTAGGGGTTGGGTAAATATTATTTTTACTATAAACAGTATATGTCCGCTGCCTGTTGCTCCTCCCTCACAAAAATACTGTAGAAAAAATATCTGTTGTGAATATATGACTGTTGTAAAAAGAAAGACCGTTAAAAAATTATATCCTTTAGGAATAATATGAACGTTAGAAAATTAATGTATACTTTTTTAATAACTAATAAATATTCAAATTACAATTAAAATTAAAATAAATGAAAGCGCCAAAATAAATATTTTAATAAAATAATGATAGTTTTGGAAAGTCTATTATTTGATATTATTTGGTGTTGTTACGAGCACTAGCAATAGACTCAACTTAGTCAAGTTTTGGCTAAAGTTTAGTTAGGTTGTACAAAAATTCACTATAATAGACTCAATAAATGAACAGTAATTTTAGCTCAAGATTTATTCACTAGCCAGGGCTGGCTAAATATTATTTTTATTATAAACAATTCTCTTCCCATTGCCTGTTATTCCTCCCGCATAAAAATACAACAGAAAAAATATATATGTTGTGACCGTTGAAAAAATGGATCAGTTGAAAGAATATGATCGTTGTAAAAAAAAAAATCGTTAAAAAATTATATTCGTTAAGAATAATATGAACGTAAGAAAATTAATATATATATTTTTAATAACGAATAAATATTTAAATTATAATTAAAATTAAAATAAATGAAAAAATCAAAATAAATATTTTAAAATAATAGTGATAAATTTAAAAAGTCTATTAATTAATATTATTAAAAAATGAGCAATTAAATTTATAAAAATAAATTCTCTAACTAAATTTTGATGAACTTTATTGAGTCCAATGCTTTTAACAGCTCGATGGTTGGGATTTCATATATAGGTGGGTGCGGGTCTGCTATCTAAAAAAGTTTATTTTATAGGCGCGTACCGGCAACTTATATTCAAGATCGAGACCCTGCTCAACTTGTACTTATCAGTTTCCGGTTTATATCTGTCTGTCAAATTATCACCAAAGTCGTGTCTCTCCCATACACGCAAGATCAGGAAATCCATACCCCGCCATCTAACTTAACTATTGTTGTGAAAAAGTATACTGAGACGCGTTGTTTGGTTGCTTGAGGTAGGCTTCTTGTTAGCTGACTTTCTTCCTTGCTATATAAAATAGAGCTACTGTAATTGCCTCTACCAGATGGAACTTATACATTTATCACCTTGTGCACTTGCATTGCCTTTGCTTGTGTCACAGTCCGAAACTCCTATTTCCTTTCTCTTATTTTTTCTTTATTTTTTTTAATAGAGGTACTTTCCTCGAAATGAGCAATTTCAATCTATTTTTCTTTTAAGTAACTAGCTGTGTTACAGCTTGTAGACTTGGATTTACCAATTACTGCACTAAAGATGTATATTAAGGTTCGGTTTGGATTTACAATTCATCTCAATTCATTTAACTATTATTCATTACTATTCATCAACTTTAATTCATAAATTTTATTACTATTCACAATCCATCTCATTACTATTCACAACTCATCTCAACTCATATTCGAGATCTAAATCCACAGGGTAGAAAGGTTCCAACTCCCACTCCCAGTGTAGAAAATAGAATACCTGAAATGGCAAGCATTAATAATAAAAGAGCAAGATAAGGCATGAAAGGAGGAGTAGATTGAGGTATCTGAGTACACCCATAAACGTTTCTATCTTACTGCTTATAAAAAACTATGGCATTCTATATGTGTTGAATAATTATAACAAACTTGGTTGTCCTTTTGCCGATTGCAGCCATTTTTCTTTTTCATCTCTCCTCTGCAGATCACTCTCGTTGCCAAGTGTTGATTCGTAGATCGCTTGATAATCCTCATTTAGTCAACGGTCGGCTATACTTTAATTCATCGATCTACCCACGAAACTGAGGTTGCCAAATGGAGCAGTACTGCTTAGTGACTCAAACCAGACCCATATATTTTTAATTGAAAAATTCTTTTAACATGTTATTATTCATTATTTCACACTCCACATTATATAAAAAAATATTTATATTTTATGAAAAAAATAATTATAAATATAGAGTGTGAGAGTGAATAATAACTGATACTACATAATATTTATTTTTTTTAATTCGTTGATACCTTATAAATTTGTGTATATTAGTTTTAGAAAATTATATTTTTAAGTCAGTGTTTAAAATTATATTAGTTTATATGTCATAATTTGATTTTAAAAATAAATTTTAAATTTTAAATCTTATAAATTAAATTTTACCATTTAAATGATGATGATAGTTTACTCTAAGCACCAACTCACAGATAGAATAATTCTTTATTATATATATATAGATATATGTTCTGTTTTACACGAATAATTGATTTCTAAAAATCCAATGTGAAATTGACTTAATTGTGTCGTTGTCATCTATGAACGTGTCCAAAGTATTCATTATTAAAACATTAATATTGTTTCATTGTATTTATTGGAAGACGGGGAAAAAAATCATAGTGGATTAACTTATAAGTTACTTTATTTCAAAATTCAAATTTTATTCTGCTGGGTCAGTTGAAAGATGAGAGGAATTGATTGCATCTAAGGAACATTATTATTTTATTTTCCCACACTACATGGGCCAAAGTAGTGGACTGGTCACCACCAATGGGCCACCGCTGTTGACTCGGCAACAATTAACAAAATTAAAAACCAAATTAAATTTTTAAAAAAAAAAAAAAAAAAAAAAGGAAAGAAATATTTGTATGATTTGTTTTCAGCCTGCAGGCACTTTTTGTATGAGGATTCCCGAGGTTCCAAGCCCAGCTACTAGACTATTCTTACACGGAGTAATACATCATCGGAAAGAAATTGACCGTCCGATGTGTACCCGTTAAGCATATTGACCGTTAGATTCATCGTGTGGGCCAGGGCTATGACAATTCCCGAAAGAAATTTTAGAAAACAAGGAGCGGGAGCCGGAGGTAATGACTCGACTCGAGTCATTTGCAAAGTGAAGCCGAAAGGTGAGCCGCGATTAACGGGGCAAAGTAATACCACTCCACCGTAAATAACCACAAAACGAGACCCTTATTTTCAAACACACAATTAAAACCAGGAAGGAAAAAATAAAAAATAAAAAATAAAAAAGAGTTGGTTTCGTTATGGTTTCCAGTTTGGTATGGTAAATGTCGTAGGTAGCGCCATAAACGCGAAGTCACAATGTCCCAGTCACAGCCCCATTGGATGGATTTGAACAACGAACGGGACGGCCGGCCAACATGGTCTGGCTGGGCATGACCTGACCGTGATGTTCAAAGTAGAAAAAGCGTGTAACTTTCAGCCAGCCATATGTTTTTGTCTTGTTACTTTTGGTGGAAGTTCGGCATGGACCAGACCATGATGATGGCTTAGAAATTTTAAACAGACAAGAAAATAAAAATAAATTAAGTCATTTGTGGAAATTGTGGGAACGGTCCGAGCAGGCCAACTCATGACGACCCAGAATAGTCAGCTTCTCTCCGTATCTAACGTGACCTCCGCAGGAGAAAAAGTATTCAAATCTTAAATAGGTGCGAAATAAGAGAGTGAACGAGAGAGAGAGAGAGAGAGAGGGGTAAATAAAGATAAACCAATAACTCGAGCACCAGTTTCGCCCACGAACCAGCCAACAAGCTCTTACCTATCGAAAGTTGGCATCTTTCTTCTCTTCATCTTTTTTCAGGTAAACTTTAGATGAAAATTTTTTGGAACAATAGAATGGGAATAGGAATATTACAGAATTTTTGGGTTATGGGTGACTTTGTTTTTTGGTGGGGGCTGGTTTTTAATATGCTTTGTTGGGTGAATATATGCTGAATGTAGAAATGGAGTACTGCGTGGAAGCGAGAGCGTTCAAACCAAGTTTACGTGGAGAATTGGCCATGACGTTGATCCAGCAGGGGACGTCGATCCAGCAGGTGACGTCGGAGGACTGCTGGGGTGCTGGCGGGGTTCCCAGCGAAGATTTCTCCGTCGATGACCTTCTGGACTTGTCGAATGCCGAGTTTGAAGACAGGTACGTCGTGGAACAAGAAGAGGAAGAGGAAGAAGTGGAGAAAGATTCTCTTTCGGGCTCTTCCTCTCAGGACCAGGCCGACGAGGATAGTTCCAATTCTACAAATTTCTCCGGCACAGCTGAGTCTGAGTCTCATCTTGCCAGCGAGCTTGCCGTTCCGGTAAGTTTCTTAGAAGAAAACAATAGTTATTTTGCTGAAAAAAAAAACCCACAGAATTTAGAAATTAATAGCTTTTTGGGTTTTTACAGGATGATGACTTGGCGGAACTAGAATGGGTTTCTCGCATCGTGGACGATTCTTTGCTAGATTTCTCTATTTCGTACGCCGCCGGGAAACAGAAAACCGAGACTCGTATAATGAACCGGTCTGAACCGGAGACCAAACAAAGGTCGACATCAACAAAACCTTCATGTTTTCCCTCCCCGGTTCCGTCTAAAGCCAGAAGCAAACGGACCAGAGCAACTAATCACGTTTGGACACTTGGGTCCTCGCTCTCTGAGTCACCTTCACCATCTTCAGCATCTTCTCCTGGGTCTTCTTCGACAACTTGTCTTATCTTCGCCAACAAGGTCCAAAACATGGAGCTTTTCGCTTTTGCTGAACCGCCGACTAAGAAACAGAAGAAGAAACCGACGGTTCAGATCGTTGGGGTCGGTGGGACCCCGTTTCAGCGTAGGTGCAGCCATTGCCAGGTGCAGAAGACCCCCCAGTGGAGAACCGGTCCACGGGGTCCCAAAACGCTCTGCAACGCTTGCGGGGTTCGGTACAAGTCTGGTCGGCTTTTCCCAGAGTACAGACCGGCCTGTAGTCCGACCTTTTCCATCGATGTTCACTCGAACAGCCACCGCAAAGTTTTGGAGATGAGGAAGAGGAAGGAGACGATGATCGAACCAGAATCAGGGTTCAGCCAGATGGTTCCAACTTTTGGATAATTTTTAACCTAAGAAAACAGGTACACGTGAACCGGCATCGGCCGGGTTCAGTTTGTACATTTTTGTTCTCAGCGCTGCGGGATAGACTTTGTCACAGTCTCCTAGGAAGGTTCTTAATCATAGCTCTTAGTTTTCTTTTTTGTGTTTTTTTTTTTTATATTTTTTTTATAATTTTGGGGATTAGCTAGTGCTTGCGATAGTATTAGTTCAATTATTTGGTTTAATGGAGAGGGAAAGGGGGTTTAGACTTTAGGACTTTTGGTTGATTAATTCTCCTTTTTATATTTATAGTTGTTATCTCCCTTTTAATTTTCCCTTCCAAACGTTCAAAACAGTTGGGCGGATTTTTTATAGTGGTTTTTGAAACTCGTTGAAAAGCCATCGCATGTTAAAGGGATGAGACACAAAGATTGTGGTGGGGCCAGAGGAAGAGGAGGGGATTATTTTGATTGGATTAGTTGGAAGTGATTTCGAGGCATTAATATTGGGTAGTCTTGATTTGAGACCGCCAGTGCTTTGTGTGGTCCGAAACGTGTATGGAATGGCCCAAGTGGTCTAAATATCTGGATCCTCTCAGAGTGCCCTGGCCCACTTCCTAAACCAAGACTATATTACATATAATACCACATTAAATAAGAAAAATAATGAGTCATTTATGTTTTTTTGGATGACTTTCTTCTTATCTAGAAATAGATGAGATGAGATGGTTTTAAATAAAAATAAAAAAATAAAATAAAATATTATTTTTTAATTTTATTATTATTTTAAAATTTAAATAAATTGAATTGAAATTTAAAAAAATTAAATTATTTATTTTATTTTGTATAAAAATTTGAATTAAGCTCTTGACAGTTCAGTCAGGCGATCTTTGCTCTAATTTCAAGCATATCTCTACCAAACTCGAATGAAGAACGCAATTGGCGTGTGATATATGGATTTATTTGAATGTCTCTTTACATTTCTTTCTTTATTATTGTTCGGTTCAAGGAATCTTTTAAGGTTCTCTCTGTTTTCGAGGCTCTTTCAATCCAACCCCATGCCTAGCTTGGTTCTAATAATAGATATAATAAGCTGCGAGATCATTCGGGCCCCAACTTCTTTGTTTGGGCCAGGCTTTTCGTCAGGATATGGTCGTACGTATTTCTAAGAGAGAAAATTAGAGCCAAATTTTAATTTTAGTGATTTATACTGTTCATGCCCAATCCCGTCAATTTGAAAAAACAGCATCCTCCACTCCAGTCTCCCTCCGCCGAAAGGGGTAGACATTGCCTAAAAAGAGTAATTGATTCCTTTACTTGTAAGGATGGCAAACTCACCCTCTCCCCTTTAGACTTTAGCTAAAAAGTTACACACGTCCAAATGGTCTTCTAACTATCTTATTTTTTTCATCCGTGGATTTTATATTATCATTAAAAAAAATTGAGATATTATATTCTCGTGTCTAAAACACACCATTCACATTATTTAAATGATAAAATTTGATTTGTAAGATTCAAATTTTAAAATTTATCTTCTACATTTTATTAATATATGCTCTAAAAGATATTATAAAAGAGTAGGAAAGATAGCTGCAGAACCAATACACGACGTGCCAAAAAAAGGCAAAAAGAAAATGTGATGAGTTCATATTCTCCATATTCGACTCTGTATAAAGCACAGAGTATGGATGAAACCAAAAAAAAAAAAAAAAAAACATAAGCTATTGTCGAATTTGCCTAGTTTAGGATTTTTAGGGATTGGCCTTAGGGTCAATGGATATAATAGGTTCCACGTGAACTAGAGAGACGTGAATTGAAGGCAACAATGCAATCGAAGGTTGGGACCATATATACGTGATGGTGGTGAGGCTGCAAATTATCCATAGACCATAGTGAAAGATAAAAAAACAAATTATGCCGCAATGATGAATTATCTACATGACTTCAGTTTTAAGCAATGCATACTTCAGAGTGTACACAAATGCATTTTTTCTTAAAAAGCAAAATACATGTATAGATTATATATAGACACCGCCTTCTTCATCTTCCTTCTGCAGGGAGATAAGAATCTTTTTTTTTTCCTTTTACCTTTGTCCTCGTCCTTCTTGTTATCTGGAACCCACTGACCTATATCACGATATAGTACTGTAGAATTCCCGAGACACTTTTTTGTCTATATAAAAAAAGTTCCAAATTAACCCTAACTCCCTCCTAAGTAGCGTTGACATGAACTTCATGCAAACATGTCATGCACTAGGCAATATTTGTTTAACGAGGACGTACATAGGAACAACAAGCTAGACTAGAAGAGAAATATTGAAGACCCCAGCTTCCTAATTCATAGACTAGTTTCCACATAATAATACATGCCATGCAATGCATTGTAGAATGAGAAATGTGCAAATCGTGGTGTGGGCAAGTGCTACATAATTCCTTTAAAAAAATGAGTAAGTACAGAATTTATATGAAAAAAAAAAATTTGTTAATACTAAGTTATAAAGATTGTGTGGCACTTACACACTCTACAATTGTATGTAACATTATTCTTTTAAAAAAATGACCTAATTTAATCCCCATATAATAATATTTTTTATATATGGGTTTGGATTTTATGATTATATGTAATCCCCAGGTATTATGGTTGTAATTATGATTTTTCTTCGTCAAAAGTAAGGGCTATCAATAAAATTGGGATATCGTTCTCTTTTAAAAAAAAAAATGAAATAATTTTAGATGAAAGTTGAATAAAATATTGTTAGAATATTAATTTTTGATATTATTATTATTTTTTATATTTAAAAAAATTAAATTATTTATTATATTTTATGTAAAAATTTAAAAAAATTATAATAATAAAATTGAATGAAACAATTTTACCATCCAAGTGGGCTATCGTTAGCTAAAAGAGTAAGTTGTAAAACGCGCATCAGAAATGAGTGGGTTAGCTAGGGCTGCAGCATGTTTCGAGTTAACTGTATATGGAACCCTTCGATCCCGATTCAAACATAAATATTCAGTTGAAGCTAAAGCAACTGTGGCTACGAAAGAAATTCGCCAAAATTTCGTATCACCCCAAATTCGAGATGCGAGCGACGCAGGCTTTATCCCTTGATCATCGTTCCGTGCAACGTGAGTGACAGTGTCCTTGGAAGGTATACAGTTTGCAGAGACTCAACTCGCAATATTTTCCCTTTTCCCATGAGCTCATGCATTGGACCCCACAAAAAAGCCCCCTGTCGCTCACGTACAAAGCCTACAAGGACTGTGCATTCACATTTTGTGCTTGCATGTGAGCCCCAACTGACACATTACGTAGTGTCGGCGCATCCATCCCCTTGGATCGGCCTCTTCCCCGTGACACCAAATTTAAAACCTAACAAAAAAACAACTCAAAACCTACGCAGAAGTACACACTCACTCTACAAACGACCAAGACCGCCCGCGCGCCAATTAAGAAACCCAAGGCAATGACCCTCCTGATCTCCCTAGCTCGTCTCCTTCTTCTTTCCCTTCTCCTTGTTGGGTTCCCCAGGTTTGCATCGAGCGCCCATGACTACCAAGACGCATTATCGAAAGCAATCTTATTCTTCGAGGGTCAGCGGTCGGGTTTTCTTCCACAGGACCAGCGAATCACCTGGCGCGCCAATTCCGGACTGAGCGATGGTTGGATGTACAACACTGACTTGACCGGAGGTTACTACGACGCCGGTGACAACGTCAAATTCGGCTTCCCCATGGCCTTCACGACGACAATGCTAGCCTGGAGCGTGATCGAGTTCGGCGATTCCATGCCCCCCAATGAGCTGAGGAACTCTCTCGTGGCAATCCGTTGGGCCACCGATTACTTGCTCAAGACTCTGTCTCAGCTGCCTAACCGGGTTTTTGTGCAGGTAATTATGACAGTGGTGGTTTGTGTAAATTGAGTGGTGGGGTGGCGATAGTTTAGGGAGTCTTGAGTATGAATATTTTATGGCTTTAGTTAAGCTAGCTATAATCTGTGAAAATGGGTTGAGGAATTAATGTGGTTCTCTTGACTCGTCTTGTCCACTCGGTTGCCGGACATGTTTGACCTTCTTGGCCCATGCATGTAGTCTCCAGCCTCCAGGAAATCTCCAGGTTCAAAAAATTCTGATTAGTTAACTAACTTCTTCCTTTGTAGTGCGTGCCTAATTTAGCTTTAGTTGTAAGAGATCACTTTACTCGAATTGGTACACGATCATCAAATCGTCCTTTATATCCTGTGCCTTTGGACTAAAAAACTTTGACTTAAACACTTGAATTAGTCTAATCGAATTTTGGCGCTAATCTCTTCCTTGGGTCCTTTCGTACCTCAATCATGCAAGAGTGGACCCTCTATCTCCTTAAAAGTCCATGAGTTGGATGGTCTAGAAATCTCCATCATCAAAGCTTTATGCTCCGTAGAGATAGAGACATATCTCTAATTCATATATATATATATATATGTTTATGTTTTCACGTGCTAAAGATGCTCGTGAATGCACCAACTTATTAGGTACTAAACCAACGTACGTATTAACTACAATGTCGTGTGTCCATGAGAGGTAAACATCTTTTGCGAAAAATTTGATTTGAGATATGCATTGTTTTTAATGGTGTAGGTAGGGGATCCAAACATAGACCATAATTGTTGGGAAAGACCTGAAGATATGGACACGGCCAGGACTGTTTATGCCGTTGATGCACCAAATCCGGCTTCTGATGTTGCCGGAGAGTCAGCCGCAGCTCTAGCAGCTTCATCTATGGCATTCCGATCATCGGACCCGGGATACTCTGATACTCTATTACGGAATGCCATCAATGCTTTTCAATTTGCCGATAGTTATAGAGGAGCTTACAGCGATAATTCCAATATAAGAGATGGTGCCTGCCCATTTTATTGCGATTTCGATGGCTATCAGGTATGTTTTATACCGCGGTGTCCATTATTGGCTGCCAATCACAATCTAATTAATGGTGATCTGTGAAAGGTGCATTTATCATATTATATGGACAGTATGTGTGGAGTTTGGTTTGTGTGCGTGGCGGCCTTATATATGATCGTAAGGGTGTGCTAGCTTTTATATTATATTAGTACAATTCAATTTGATGTATTTAATTTAATTTGGTGGGGGTTGGACAGGATGAGTTACTGTGGGGAGCAGCATGGTTAAGGAGGGCAACTCAGCAGGATACTTACCTCAATTATATACAAAGCAATGGCCAAACCCTTGGAGCCAATGAAAATATCAATGAATTTGGATGGGACAACAAACATGCTGGCCTTAACGTTTTAGTCTCTAAGGTTGGCCTAATCTTTTCCCCTAGTCTGCATGCATAATTATTAATCAGATGGCCAGCACAAGATCATCTTCGAACTCATGAGTTCTCAAGAATGACTCATCATACATACATACAATATGCATGCATGCATGCATGCATGATCATTATAAAAACCTTATTTTATCTATATTCCTCATACATGAATGATAATCATGCTCACTGGGAAAACCTTGTTTTTTCTAGACTGCAATGTAAAATATAGGGCATAGGATTGGCATGCATGTACCATTAATTATTTTTATTGATTAGTCTTTTCTCTTTTAATTAGGAAGTCATAGAAGGAAATATGTATTCACTGCAATCGTACAAAGCTTCGGCTGACAGCTTCATGTGCACTCTTATACCGGAATCATCTTCCTCACACATAGAGTACAGTCCTGGGGGGCTCATATACAGGCCCGGAGGCAGCAACTTGCAACATGCAGCGTCCATTTCATTCCTTTCACTGGTCTATGCAAATTCCTTGGCTCGAACGTCTCAATCTATTAACTGTGGCAACATATATATTAGTCCATCCATGCTTCGCCAACAGGCTAAGCGCCAAGTTGATTACATTCTAGGCGATAACCCCAAGGGTTTATCTTATATGGTTGGGTATAGCAACTACTATCCGCAACGCATTCACCACCGTGGATCGTCGTTGCCATCTATTAATGACCACCCCCAATTCATTTCATGCAAGGAGGGCTCGATCTACTTCAACTCAACAAATCCTAACCCTAATATCCTTGTCGGGGCTGTGGTGGGAGGACCGGGGGAGGACGACATATATGAGGATGATCGAACTGATTACAAGAAGTCGGAGCCCACCACCTACATTAATGCGCCATTAGTCGGGGCACTAGCATACTTGAACGCGAACCCGGCCATTCCTCGTTAGCACCAATATAATACAATTCATTTTTGTAAATTAGTTCTTCATGACAGTGATCAGTCAGCGTTTAAATATACGGAAAAATGCCTCTCGTCTTATCGAGTGAATTAGTTCGAGGCTTGTTCGTAATTTGCTAATTGATTCTTGAAATATAGCATGTTGGAGTCACCAAGTCTAGTACTTGTGACTTTTTCGAGAAAGATTATTGGAAATTTATTTCAAGATTAAAAATTGAAGATATATGCCCCTTACTATTTGACAAGATCATTGAAGGTGTCGTGCTTTTGTGTCTTTTAAATCAAGTACATGAAGGGTACCTTGATATACATATATACTTACATACAGACACATATTCCGTACCCTTGTCGACATATTCCTGCATGAATGAGTATGTTTTAATAGATGCAACGATGTTTCAACTAATTTCTAAAGACATAATAATTATCATATTCCCAAGAACAGAATTGATATATACTCGAGATGGCCTTCAAGAAATTCGACACGTATGATGCATTTTTCTACCCTTTTTCTTTCTAATTTCTGTGTGTACGTGAGACGTGACAGCATATATAAGTACTACTGATCCATGGGCTCCACGTACGCAGGGAATTAGTAGATCGAGAATGAATTGTATTTCTCCCACTACAAGTGTTATACTTAGTAAAATAAGTAATGCTACCTACATGTAAACTGTAAATATTATATAATTATTTTTAAAAGTAGTGAGATTTATTATTAATTTTTTTTAAAAAAAATAATTACATAATGTTTGCACATTTTACGACTATAAATATCATTTTTTTAAAGAAATATTTTAGATACAAATGAATTATACAAAAGTAAATCTAAAAATTTATGTGATTATACGTCAGATTGTAAAGTTATTTTTATTATAAAATAGATCTAAAGGATCTCATGAAATCACATCAATTTATAAATTTATTTTTATGTAATCTCTTTCTGTCTTAACCAGTTCTCTTATAGTTATTATCATTATAGATATTGATTATAATTAGTAATTGAAAGACACAAGTCTAAGTAATCATGATTCAATATTAGCCCGTGCACCGGCCTAAAGAAACAAATTACACATGCCTCTCGTGAAATTATTCTCTTTCCGCATAATTGTTGAAAGCATATATCCATTAATTAGGGTTATACATGATGATCAGGATAATTAATGTCTCTTATAATTAATCGTGGAGGTTCGTTATCAGACCACGATCGAGGCTCTTGCCTAGCTCTTATCCTCAAAAGACATGATCTTGAGCCTAGCTCGTGATAACACGAGCTTTGTCCCATGCATGCACTAGTACTGCAAGTTAGATCAAAAGAATTAATAATTTGGCTTCATTATTATTTTTTTCTAAATCAATGTGTAATTGTTATTTTCCCAAATGAAGAAAGTAGTATACTAGCTTTGAGATATATCATGTGATTCGACTAATTAATTAAATAGTTGTCAGAAATAAACAAACGAATACTTAATGGTATATATACTAAATTCAAATTACCATGCATTTTTAGGGAGCGCATGTTTGTTCCCCCCAGCTCTCTATCTGTACGTAATGAGTGAAAAATTCATGTATAACTTAATTAACTTGGGGCCGGGAGTGGATGATCACAGCCAAAACGCTGAGAAAGATAGCACACAAACTCAAATAACGTAGATCAGATTATTGAATCTCGGAGGAGTACTATGATGGACCCACATGTTACTTTTAGGTAGTTGTGACATTGATCATGCTCGTTAACTTAACCACCGATATTAAAATTGCACCGGAAGGGGCAGATATCGGCTCTGACGTTGGGCCACCAACCGTTATAATGGTTCTCGTGATCTGCGATACAAGTAATAGGTCCATCTCAACGCCTCCATCTTCCTAATTGGTTCCTTTTTTTAATTATTGTAAAATTATTATTTTTATAATAATCACCTTCATTTTTTTCAAATGAAATACACAAACATTACATATTCTAAAACGGTATATGTCATTATTTTGAAAATATAAATTTATACAAACATTAATTGGAATTGATATGATATTTTATTTTGAATAATAAATTTTTTTTCTCTTATCAGTTACTATTTATAATCTCACATTTTAGAAAAAATATCTTATATTTTATAAAAAATATTCTTATATTCTATGAATAAATTATAAATATAGAGTATAAAAGTGAATATTGAGTTATGCATAATAAATTTCTTGAACAATAATATATTTTCTAGAAGGTCTAAATAAAGTGCAGTCCCACTCACAGTTGAGCGAATTGTAGCGCAGAGTTGTCTTTTTGGTACGGACTGGGATTCCAAATTCCAATCCAAGCAAGAACCAGTCTCTTTTCTTTAAAAGAGATTGGTGGGTATAGTAACTATATTTATAACCTTATCGTCTGTCGGGAATCTGGGCCCATATGGGTCAACCGGGCCCCCTAATGCTACCGATCGGACCTATATGGGAGATAAAAAGTTAAAGACAAGCGTAATGTGCAATCGTGGTGCAATAGTAATCCACGTGGACAGCATTTCATAAACAGAGCCCCTCCCTCCTTCTTCTTCAATCTCTTTTTCTCCCTCCTCATCTCAGATTAGGTGGGAGCAATAATGTTGAGATTTTCACTTGTCAAGGGTGGGGTTCAAACCCGTTGAGGATTATCATTAACAGTGCCACAAACCAATAGATGGATGGTTGTAACCCAAACTTTTTGGTACGAACTGCAAGGCATTGTTTAAGATGGTTGGGCTAATTCCAATGGATTCAAGCAAGTTGGATAAAACAACCGTTCGTGCAATACATAGCTGGCTTTGTGATCAAAGCCCAAAGATGATAGATAGAGCACACTTCTTGTTTAACTGCCCTATCCCTGAATTGTAGTTTTTATTAGGAATTCCTTACATTTTTTATTTTTACAAATAACTCTCTGAATTTAGTCTTACGAAACGTATTTAGAGATGAGTTAAATAATATATTATTAAAATATTATTTTTTAATATTATTATTTTAAAATTTAAAAAAATTAAATTATTTATTATATTTTATATAAAAATTTAAAAAAATTATAATGATGATATGA
Organism: Juglans regia; assembly: GCF_001411555.2. Lineage (NCBI taxonomy): Eukaryota > Viridiplantae > Streptophyta > Magnoliopsida > Fagales > Juglandaceae > Juglans > Juglans regia. Next base: position 5,801,085 of record NC_049913.1, read on the forward strand.
GTTTCTAATCCAAACATTCGTTTGAATACAAAGACGATCTCATCTCATTATTATAATTTTATCAAATTTCTACATAAAATATAATAAATAATTTAAATTTTTCAAATTTCAAAATAATAATAATATTAAAAAATAATATTCTAATAATATTTTATTAAACTCATCTCATCTCATCTCACATATGCCATCACATATTTTATTCTAACGACACACGGCTTGTAATTCATGCGTACACATATACCATCACATTAAAAAACAAATAATAAAAAATAATTTTTCAAAATAATAATAAAAATTAAAATTACAGATAATAAAATTAAAATAATACATTTCAAAAGTTAAAAAAAAAGTCAGTTGAATAAAAAACTAACAGGAGATGAAAAATTACTTATTAAAAATAGAAAAAATATATTCAGAATTTTAAATTGTACAACCGTTACGTAATCATTTTGAAAAAATTGAATAAAACATGAGATTTATATGAAAAAAATTAATTTTTTAATAATAGACTCTATTTTTTTTCAAAACGATTATGCGATATTTATACACTTCATGATTGTACGCAGAATTACATGTTAAAAATAAGCACTTAATCGACAATTATTAGTGAAAATCAGGGAGTTAATTATAACAATAAAAAAATCTAAGAAATTTTTGGTGAAAAGCGAAAACTCAAAACTATTTTGCAGCTTACGGCGTCGTTGTGGTATCATTGCCTTGCCCCCATGACAAAGTGTTACTGCCGCAGCAAAAGTGTGCAGAGAGAGAGGTATAGGAAGAGATGAGCGTGGCATCGACAGCAGCGTACGCGGCTCGGAGAGCAGCGCAGAAGGAGAGAGTCCGGATTCTGTACAGGCGAGCCCTCAAGGACACTCTCAACTGGGCCGTCCATCGCCACCTCTTCTACGAAGATGTATCACTACTCAATATCATTCTTCTTAATTTTTTTATTTCCAATCCGATCTCCCGATTCACTCACCTAACCTCAGATTTTGATTCTCATTTTCTTCTCACTGTTTTTTATTTTAATTTCTTTATTTCTGTGTTTCAGGCATCGAACCTCCGCGAGCGTTTCGACGCCAACAAACACGTGGTTCGTACTCTTGACATTTCCTTATCATTTCGCTTCTATACGTATATTAATGCTTAAATTTCTATGGAAAAATATATATTTTGGATTCAGAGTGGTAATGTAGTGGTCTTTTTTACTGAGAAAATCATAGCTCAAAAGCAAACAATACCAAATGTGATTGACGGGAACTTCTTAGAGTGGCGCATTGGATATAAAATACTTTCTCGAGAATTGAATTATATTTCTCAGTTTTAAAGATTTTTTCGGCGAATTATTGTGCATATAAATTTATGAATGAGAGCTGATCAAGTCGTTCGGATGAGGATTTGTTTACTCTGATTTTGGAAGAATTAAAAAACTCTGAATTTTAATAAAATCCCGATCCCTAATAGTGAATTTGGAGCGGTTGAATTACTCTTGGTAAATGCCTGAGTTTTTATTGATCAAATCTAGTAGAATCACACAGAAAAAGAACAAATAAATAATAAAAATAAGTGGATGTTTGGACATTGGAATTGCTGCTTATGATAATTAGTTTGGACAATCTTTTAACTATGCCTGTACTTAATCACAACAAACTCATTTTGCTGCTAAGTATGAAGGAGGAGCTCATTCTTAGTTCAGCACATTGCAATATGTTACTTGATAAGTATAATATAATGAAAGAGTGAGCGCAATCAATGCTATATTAATCAATACCATGTGATGTGTTGTTTCTGTTTCGTGTAATTTTTGTGATATCTTGAACTAAAGCTGTAATTTGAGCTTGGTTATATATCTCTTGCTTACAATTTACATATAATCCATTCTAGTTTCGTTTTTTCCAGATCCTGCTATTGTTTTTACATAACCATAGAAAATGTAGATTAGCACGGGAGTTTCCATGATATGCTAATATATAGGATGCGAAGCAGTGGTATGTTGAGCTAAAGAAGGCATATAAATGCACATCTATATGACTGAATTCTGTTCCTTTGTTTTGCTGATCTGTACGATGATATTTTATTTTGTTTTGTTTCGGTGGTACATTAACAGGAAGACCTTAACACAATTGATAGATTGATAGCTGATGGTGAAGCAAACTACAATAAGTGGCGTCACCCTGATCCTTATATTGGTAAGCAGTATGGTGGAATCTCCGATTCTCCGGAATCTAAGTTTCCTCTTGAACTGCAGTTTGTTGGTACCAGAAAATCAGAATCTAAGTTAAGATTATAGGAAGTTCTACTCCAGCGCCTCGGTAAGAAATTGAGTTTTTTTTTTGGTCGCATGTTGACCTTACTTCCAAAAGGTCTGGAGATTATAGACAGGAGAATCCATCATGTTTTATTTAGATCTTGACATATATATCAAGTTTATGATCCTTGTAAGTTTGGCGTTTATAATACTTTTGGGACAATAGACAAAATCACATGAATTGACATGAGGATGAAGGCCTTTGCAAATGTTTTGATAAGTTATTGTGTTATGCGGGGTCGTTTGCTGGAGAGTACCTTGGTTTGCAATGTGGCGTTTCAACTTATGGCAGGATTGAGCAGTGAGCTAAAGACGTCCTAATACGTGGTCGTTTTATTGGACATTCTAGAATAGCAGTCGGTTACGAGCTTCCTCATGGCATTGGAGAGACGTTCTGACGCTACCTGAATTATTCTTTTATTTTCAATTTTACTGGTTTCTGTTATTTTTATTTTCTGAAGGGAATTGTTATCCCATATATAAGAAGTAGAATTCGGATAGGAGAGATTATTATGCAGAATTTCCATCTTGTATGCACCCTAAACTTGGAGGTTGGATTGACCTCAAATCAATCCCAAATTATGAGATTAGCCCTTTCTTCCAATCTGTTCTTGCAATTTTCATTGATTAGTCTCGGATAGCTAGCAGGTTCCTAACAAGTGGTATCTAGAGCCGACAATCCATGGAGGACGACCCACTTTTCGAACAGCAACAAGAGATCTTACAGCGGCGGGTAGACTCTTAGGAGAAGAGTCTTTAGGAGATCAGGGATCGCTTGAATCAACTAATGGAGATGGCGCGGACCTTAATGGAAAATCAAAACAAATTCCGTAATCAGTATACCGTTATAGAAAAATCAGTGCCTGAGCAATCATCGGCAAAGATGATTTGCACCTCTTCCCACACCTCACTCTTGGTCGAATCAAGACAAGGCTATAAGCTTGATTCTCGGCAGGGGGAGGAAGAAAACAATACCATCGATACCATCAATACCATCAACCACGTGAAGGCTGAGGTCCAAGACAAAAAGGGCATCTCGCCCGACCAGCAGCGTCTCATAGTCATCGGAGGACAGCCCGAGGATGGCCGTTCCCTAGCTGTGATGCGGCAGTACATGGAAGAAGCTCTTCCTTAGTCTCTGCTCAAGGCCGATTCAGAGCTCGGTCTCACTCTTTGTGCTCCACTGAAGCTCGATGGCAATGGCTCCACCGTTCTCTTTCCCACCTATGTAAACCCAGTCGTGGCAAAGGGGAAGATCCCTAGCAGTACAGAGATGGATGTACTCTCAAAATCTGAACCCAAAGCAAAGGCTCCTCTCCTCGTTGGGCCCACAGATCCAATCTCCGACCTACTCCCTACACATCTCATATGGTACCTTCCCTTGAAGACCCACACCCTTTTGATTTCCAAGATCAGAGTGGAACACCCAGACCGCACGATGCCCTATCGGAGATGCATCAACTGCAACAACTTGGGTCCTCAATATGTTTGTACGAATTTTTGGAGTTTCGCCTGTATGACTTACAGTGGGATACATCGTGAATTTACTCATCGCGTGAAGTTTGTCTCTCCATGGCAAAGTTACTTCTCAAGAAGTTGAAGCACTTCAAAACGATGGTAACCAGCATGCAAGGGAAATATATCTGAAGGACTAGGACCTTCAATTGCAGCGATTGCTTGACAACAGTAATGTTGATAAACTATGGGAGTTTATAAAGAATGTATATGAGGATAGAAGATATGCTGGAGGAGAGACCTCTGACAAGCCTCCAAGAGATATGCAGAGCATGAGACTCAATGAAGGGGACATGAGACGGGCCAGTTCGTATCATTCTTGTTCTCAAAGCCTGCCTTATGATTATCAATACGAAGACCGACGTTATGGAAAGCAAGCTGCTGCCCTGACCTTGTTCTTTCTCTCTTTCGCTACACGTTGAAACCCTTGCACCAAACCTAACCCTAACCCTAGTAACTAGGTCACCAACTCGAATCATCAAGAAGGGAGCAAAACCGAGGTCTAAGCCGAAGAAAGCTGATGCCAAGCTCTCCATGAATAAGAAACGTGGTGCTTCCACGAAAGCAGTAGGGGCGTCGACTAAGAAGGGAAAGGCAGCGAAGGACCCTAACAAGCCTAAGAGGCCTGCCAGTGCCTTCTTCGTTTTCATGGAAGAATTTAGGAAGCACTTCAATAAAGATCACCCTGACAATAAATCAGTCTCTGCTCTTGGTAAAGCTGCTAGAGCGAAATGGAAGTCTCTGTCTGAGGCCGAGAAAGCACCATATGTAGCAATGGCCGACTATGAGAAGAACATGAAAGCCTATAATAAGAAACAGGCTGAAGGTGCCAATGCAGCAGAGGAGGAAGTAGAGTCTGAGAAGTCAATGTTTGAGGTGAATGATGATGAGGATTTTTCTCCTTCTCCAGCACGTGCAAAGGAAACTCATGCCCAAGAGCCCTCTTACAATAAGGGTGTTCAATACTCTCACTCAATGCCTACTCTCAGGCACGTTTATTTTGAAAAAGTGGCTGAATCTTTGAAGTCGTGTAATTCGAAGGAGGAAGGTGTTGTTGAAATTTTGGGGTGTTTAGGAAATAGACACCATATTACACTCAACCTATTTTTGAAAATGTCAATTAGAAGTGGTGTCAAGTCCTAGTTTCTAATGCGCCTATGTAGATAGGGCATACTGACTTTGTAATTGGCAGTTATTGCCCATTCTTGGATTAATAGTACTTGTTTACTTATAAAAAAAAAAAAAAAAAAAAGAAGTGGTGTCAAAGAAGTAGAGTCTGATCCAAGGCTTAAAAGTGTAGTTTTCACTGGCAACTGCAATCTTGAATTAGAGAGGAAGCAGAGTAAGGATCTCTGTTTTTGATTCCAACAACCACATATAAGTGAAGATGACTTTTCTTCAGAAGAGGATGATGTGATGCCTAATTTGCGGGAATTTCTTTTCCCTCAAATACCAACCAGATGAATTACAGTCTTGTAGCCAGTAAGCAAAGGGTGGGAATTTTTGTCACTGTTTGGGTGAGGAAGGAGCTTGTACAGCATATATGCCACTTGAGGGTCTCCTGCATTAGTCGTGGGATTATGGGCTGCCTTGGAAACAAGGGGTGTATTTCTGTGAGCATGTCATTCCATCAGACAAGCCTTTGCTTTGTATGCAGTCACTTGGCATCTGGAGAGAAGGAGGGGGATGAACTTGGAAGAAATATGGATGTCATTGAGATGGTGAAGAAACTCAGTTTCTAGATATCTGCAGATCCGTTCACAGTAGGGTGCCAGAGAAAATCCTTTAACATGATAGGGACATTTGGTTAGGGGACTTGAATTACTGAAGAGCTTTGAGTTACTCGGACACAAGAAAGCTCCTGGAGGGGAATGCCTGGGATGCACTTCTGGACAAAGATCAGATAAAAATGGAAAGAGAAGCAGGGAGAGTATTTAAGGGATGTGAATCTACTTAGATAATTCCTAATGTGTTTCTGAATGTGTATGGGAAGATGGGTATACCTTGGAATAAGATTTTAGATCTTATGGATGACATGAAGAGTGCTGGGGTTGACCATGATTTGTACACCTGTAACACACTTGTAAGCTGCTGTCGGCATGGCTCTTTGTATGAAAGAAGCAGCTGGGATTTTTGAGGAACCACTCTTGTGGTCCTTTGATAGAGGAAAGGGAAAAGAAATTGTGGAAAATCAATTAATACAGAAACAAAGCTTGTGACCTTTTGTTTCTTTAAGATTACTGCTGAAAGGGGAGAGAAGGTACAAACTGTGGGAGATAACATGTTCTTTAAGGCTTGGAAATCTCCACATGCCAGCTTATCTAGAAACTATCAATGCTCTAAACCTTGAGGACAAGGTTCTTTAAGGGGAGGGGATTGTTATGATCCTCTCGTAATGCAGTGTCGTTTGCTGGAGAGTACCTTGGTTTGCAACGTGGTGTTTCAACTTATGGCAGGATTGAGCAGTGAGCTAAAGGCGTCCTAATACGTGGTCGTTTTATTGGACATTCTAGAATAGCAGTCGGTTACGAGCTTTCTCATGGCATTGGAGAGACATTCTGACGCTAACTGAATTATTCTTTTATTTTCAATTTTACTGCTTTCTGTTATTTTTATTTTCTGAAGGGAATTGTTATCCCATATATAAGAAGTAGAATTCGGATAGGAGAGATTATTATGCAGAATTTCCAGCTTGTATGAACCCTAAACTTGGAGGTGGATTGACCTTGAATCAACCCCAAACTTATGAGATTATCCCTTTCTTCCAATCTGTTCTTGCAATTTTCATTGATTAGTCTCAGATAGCTAGCAGGTTCCTAACATATTGGTCATCTTCACATTATGCATCGTATTTTGAAAATACGCATCAAATGGTGCTTATGTTTATAGTTTTAAGTCTACCTATGCAGTTTGGAGCTTACTTACCAGTATTATCTTCTTACTTTTTCCTTCTTTTTTTGTAGTTCCTTGGGCTCCTGGTGGTTCAAAGTTCACTCGAAACCCAACTCCATCATCGGGGGTGAGTTATTTCATTTACCAATTGTGTTTTCCTCCCTTTTCACTTGTTTACTGGATCATTTTCATGGACATGATGTAGCATAATTTATTGCCTTGGCACATTATGTATTTTAGGTATTGCATTATCGTTACCAAGTGTGCTGCTGCATCCAACTTATTGTCAAATGATATGCTATGCCAATTTCTAGTTAGCAGTTTATTTGTTATGTATTTGTGAGAATTAGGAATATTTGGTAATGAATAGGTATTATTAAAGATGGGCATCTCATTTTTCCCCTGGAAAATATTCATTTAGCTTTTATATATGTGTGACTGTGGACATATGATATGGTTTTCTTTTACTAAGACGAACCTTCGTATATGAGTATTTCTCCTTCTACCCCATATATGACATCTGAAAACTTGAATAGATAATGTAAAAAAATTGGTAAAGAAAGAGAGAGATTCTATATTTTTGGGCAAAAGGATTGTTTTATTGGTTTTACTGTTTATTTTTCACTGATGTCCATTCCTCTCAGATTGTGAGGTGTAGTGGTAGTATTATAGCTTGGTGGGTATTTCAGTTCAATCAGTAGCCTCAAGACTTCACCGCACTTGTTAGTTTAGTGAAGGGATTTGCATTTGTTTCTGACACAGTTATGATATTTTGTTGTAAAATGCAGATTGAGATAGTATACAACTATGGTCGGGAAGATAATGACTAAAACCTGCTTTCTTTCTGTGGTAATAAATAAAGGTTTGTCATTTGATTAGTTGCTTGATTTGTATTATTTGCTGCACCTTTTTCTAGTTTAGGTCTGAGCTAGTAGCTTAATGAGTTGAAATCATTTTGTTTTTTTGATTATGGGTGCACAATCACTGCAACGGGGTAGAATTAATATGAGAAAGTGAGCACTTAAATTTTAGGTCGACCTAGATTTGGTTCTTTGAAGTAGAGTTAATCATCAATAAACCTTTAGTACTTACAAAATAAAAGGCATTAAGGACGATTGATGTTCTTTTTAAAAGGGAAAATATCTAATGTAACATATACAACACGTCTTATTGCTCAATCCCCTCAAGCATTTGTGTTTGCAACATCTTTCAAGTATGGTCAAGTGGAAGGATATTGTTTTGATATTTGCTTTATAATTAATTTATTACAGAATGAATGAGCTGAAAGCTTTCCTTCTTAAAACCTTGTTCCTTAGGTCAGTGGTAATAAATTTTAACGGGTTATGTGTCCCGGAATTTCTTATTTCAGTTGTAAATCCTAGTTAGGCATTACAAATATATATATCCAGATTCCTGTATACTTGGGCTATGCCTATTACGTAATTAATAAAACTTCTCTATTACCTAAAAATAATAATTACTGCTGCAGATTGAGACGATCAACGACTCTGATGGTGATTACCAAGGCTGTTGTCTTTGAGGTGTTTCTTATGCCATGCCAAATGGTGGCTTTGAACTTTTTAATGGTTTGAGAAGATGTTCACTTGCTCATTGATGTGTATTTGGTTTTTCTTTGAAATGGATCACTGAAAAAACCGAAGTGTCTGCTTTAACTGCTACATAATTGCAACTTTAGCTTAACTTTTTTCAATGAATAACTTTATTCCCCATCCTCTCCACCCTTCCCTACATTTTTCCCAGCCCACAACAGGGCAACTATGCAAACATAAATCAGTCTTTCCCACCATTTGGTCCGGGAGAAAGAGATCCTACATTTGCCAATATTTTTCCCCGGTAAATTAGACGTAAATAAACGGATTTTAATTTTCTCAGTGTCTTCGATCTGAGAAATAGAATTACACCGTTATCCTTCTAGAATAATTTGCCCATTAAAATGCGAGACATCATCCAGAATACCAAGGGA